>NW_025726071.1:1200000-2400000 GCF_021461395.2 Schistocerca americana
TGCCCGTGGGAGCAATACCCCCTTGGAGACAAGTCGGCTGGAGGACGATGGATTGAATCTCGACGCAATTTGAGTGTTCCATTGTCATTAGGAGGCCCTGAACGTTACAATTAACTATCAGTTTTGCATCGGATTCGACAATCTAGATTTACAGGAGAGCGACCATAAGGTGACCGAGGCAGCAATATCCCCTTGGAGACAAGTCGGCTGGAGGACGATGTATTGAATCTCAACGCAATATGAGTGTTCCATCGGTATTAGGATGCCCTGCACGTTACAATTAACTATCAGTTTTGCGTCGGATTCGAAAATCTAGACTCACAGGAGAAAGTCCATTAGGTGCCACAGGCACCAATAGACCTTTGGAGAAAAGTCGGCTGAAGGGCGATGTATTGAATCACGACACAATTTGAGTGTTCCATCGTCATTAGGAGGCCCTGAACGTTACAATTAACTATCTGTTTTGCGTCGGATTCGACAATCTAGATTTACAGGAGATCGACCATAAGGTGACCGAGGCAGCAATATCCCCTTGGAGACAAGTCGGCTGGAGGACGATGTATTGAATCTCGACGCAATTTGAGTGTTCGATCGTCATTAGGATGCCCTGCACGTTACAATTAACCATCAGTTTTGCGTCGGATTCGAAAATCTAGGCTCACAGGAAAAGGTGCCACAGGCAGCAATAGACCCTATGAAACAAGTCGGCTGGTTGCCGATGTATTGAATCTCGACGCAATTTGAGTTTTCCATCGTTATTCGGAGGCCCTGAACGTTACAAGTATCTATCAGTTTTGCGTCGGATTCGACAATCTAGACTTACAGGAGAACGACCATAAAGTGCAGGAGGCACCAATATACCCTTGGACACAAGTCGGCTGGAGGACGATGTATTGAATCTCGACAAAATTCGAGTGTTCCATCGTCATTAGGAGGCCCTGAATGTTACATTTAACTATCAGTTTCGCGTCGGGTTCGAAAATCTAGACTCACAGGAGACAGACCATATGATGCCCGAGGCAGCAATATTCCCTTGGAGACAAGTCGGCTGGAGGACGATGTATTGAATCTCGACGCAATTTGAGTTTTCCATCGTCATTAGGAGGCCCTGAACGTTACAATTAACTATCAGTTTTGCGACGGATTCGAAGATCTAGACTCAAAGGAGAACGACCATAAGGTGCCAAGGCAGCAATAGACCCTTGGAGACAAGTCGGCTGAAGGACGATGTATTGAATCTCGACGCAATTTGAGTGTTCCATCGTCATTAGGAGGCCCTGAACGTTACAATTAACTATCAGTTTTGCGTCGGATTCGACAATCTAGAATTACAGGAGAACGACCATAAGGTGACGAGGCAGCAATATCCCCTTGGAGACAAGTCGGCTGGAGGACGATGTATTGAATCTCGTCGCAACCTGAGTGTTCGATCGTCATTTGGATGCCCTGCACGTTACAATTAACCATCAGTTTTGCGTCGGATTCGAAAATCTAGACTCATAGGAGAAGGTGCCACAGGCAGCAATAGACTCTATGAAACAAGTCGGCTGGTGGCCGATGTATTGAATCTCGACGCAATTTGAGTGTTCCATCGTTATTAGGAGGCCCTGAACGTTACAACTATCTATCAGTTTTGCGTCGGATTCGAAAATCTAGACTTACAGGAGAACGACCATAAAGTGCCCGAGGCACCAATATACCCTTGGACACAAGTCGGCTGGAGGACGATGTATTGAATCTCGACACAATTCGAGTGTTCCATCGTCATTAGGAGGCCCTGAATGTTACATTTATCTATCAGTTTCGCGTCGGATTCGAAAATCTAGACTCACAGGAGCCGGACCATATGATGCCCGAGGCAGCAATATCCCCTTGGAGACAAGTCGGCTGGAGGGCGATGTATTGAATCTCGACGCAAATTGAGTGTTCCATCGTCATTCGGGGGCCCTGAACGTTACAATTAACTATCAGATTTGCGTTGGATTTGAAAATCTAGACTCACAGGAGAACGACAATAAGGTGCCCGAGGCAGCAATAGACCCTTGGAGACAAGTCGGCTGAAGGACGATGTATTGAATCTCGACGCAATTTGAGTGTTCCATCGTCATTAGGAAGCCCTGCACGCTACAATTAACTATCAGTTTCGCGGCTGATTCGAAAATCTAGACTCACAGGGAAGAACAATATAGTGCCCCAGGCTGCAATATCCAATTGTAGACAAGTCGGCTGGAGGACGATGTATTGAATCCCGACACAATTTGAGTGTTCCATCGTCATCAGGAGGCGCTAAACGTTAAAATTAAGTATCAGTTATGCGTCGGATTCGATAATCTAGACTCACAGGAGAACAACCATAAGGTGCCTGAGAAAGCAATAGACCTTTGGAGACATGTCGGCTGAAGGGCGATGTATTGAATCTCGACGCAATTTGAGTGTTCCATCGTCATTAGGAGGCCCTGAACGTTACAATTAACCATCAGTCTTGCGTAGGATTCGAAAATCTAGACTCACAGGAGAACCACCATAAGGTGCCCGAGGCAGCAATAGACCCTTGGATACAAGTCGGCTGAAGGAAGATGTATGGAATCTCGACGCAATTTGAGTGTTCCATCATTATTAGGAGGCCCTGGACGTTACAATTAACTATCAGTTTTGCGTCGGATTCGACAATCTAGATTTACAGGAGAACGACCATAAGGTGACCGAGGAAGCAATATCCCCTTGGAGACAAGTCGGCTGGAGGACGATGTATTGAATCTCGACGAAATTTGAGTGTTCCATCGTCATTAGGAGGCCCTGAACGTTACAAGTATCTATCAGTTTTGCATCGGATTCAACAATCTAGACTTACAGGAGAACGACCATAAAGTGCCCGAGGGAGCAATAGACCCTTGGAGACAAGTCGGCTGGAGGACGATGTATTGAATCTCGACACAATTCGAGTGTTCCATCGTCATTAGGAGCCCCTGAATGTTACATTTAACTATCAGTTCCGCGTCGGATTCGAAAATCTATACCCACAGGAGACGGACCATTTGATGCCCGAGGCAGCAATATCCCCTTGGAGACAAGTCGGCTGGAGGACGATGTATTGAATCTCGACGCAATTTGAGTTTTCCATCGTCATTAGGAGGCCCTGAACGTTACAATTAACTATCAGTTTTGCGTCGGATTCGAAGATCTAGACTCAAAGGAGAACGACCATAAGGTGCCGAGGCAGCAATAGACCCTTGGAGACAAGTCGGCTGAAGGACGATGTATTGAATCTCGACGCAATTTGAGTGTTCCATCGTCATTAGGAGGCCCTGAACGTTATAATTAACTATCAGTTTTGCGTCATAATTCTAAAATCTAGACTCACAGGGAACGACCATAAGGTGCCCGAGGCAGCAATAGACCCTTGGAGACAAGTCGGCTGAAGGACGATGTACTGAATCTAGACGCAATTTAAGTGTTCGATCGTCATTAGGAGGCCCTGAACGTTACAATTAACTATCTGTTTTGCGTCGGATTCGAAAATCTATTCTCACAGGAAGACGACCATAAGCTGCACGAGGCAGCAATAGACCTATGGAGACAAGTCGGCTGAAGGACGATGTATTGAATCTCGACACAATTTGAGTGTTCCATCATCATTAGGGGACCCTGATAGTTACAATTAACCATCAGTTTTGCATCAGATTCGAAAATCTAGACTCACATGACACGGACCATAAGGTTCCCGAGGCAGCAATATCCCCTTGGAGGCGAGTCGGCTGGAGGTTAATATATTGTATCTCGACGCAATTTGAGTGTTCCATCATCATTGGGAGACCCTGAACGTTACAATTAAATATCAGTTTCGCGTCGGATACGTAAAGTTAGACTCACAGGAGACGGACCATATGGTGAAGACTCAGCAATAGACCCTTGGAGACAAGTTGGCTGGAAGACGATGTATTGAAAATCGACGCAATTTGAATGTTCGTCATTAGGAGACCCTGAACGTTACGATTAACTATCAGTTGCGCGTCGGATTCGAAAATCTAGACTCACAGGAGACGGACCATATGCTGCCCGTGGGAGCAATATGACATTGGAGACAAGTCGGCTGGAGGACGATGTATTGAATCTCGACGCAATTTGAGTGTTCCATCGTCATTCGGGGGCCCTGAACGTTACAATTAACTATCAGATGTGCTTTGGATTTGAAAATCTAGACTCACGGGAGAACGACCATAAGGTGCCCGAGGCAGCAATAGACCCTTGGAGACAAGTCGGCTGAAGGACGATGTATTGAATCTCGACGCAATTTGAGTGTTCCATCGTCATTAGGAAGCCCTGCACGCTACAATGAACTATGAGTTTCGCGGCTGATTCGAAAATCTAGACTCACAGGGAAGAACAATATAGTGCCCGAGGCTGCAATATCCAATTGTAGACAAGTCGGCTGGAGGACGATGTATTGAATCCCGACATAATTTGAGTGTTCCATCGTCATCAGGAGGCGCTAAACGTTAAAATTAACTATCAGTTATGCGTCGGATTCGATAATCTAGACTCACAGGACATCAACCATAAGGTGCCTGAGAAAGCAATAGACCTTTGGAGACAAGTCGGCTGAAGGGCGATGTATTGAACCTCGACGCAATTTGAGTGTTCCATCGTCATTAGGAGGCCCTGAACGTTACAATTAACCATCAGTTTTGCGTAGGATTCGAAAATCTAGACTCACAGGAGAACGACCATAAGGTGCCCGAGGCAGCAATAGACCCTTGGATACAAGTCGGCTGAAGGAAGATGTATTGAATCTCGACGCAATTTGAGTGTTCCATCATTATTAGGAGGCCCTGGACGTTACAATTAACTATCAGTTTTGCGTCGGATTCGATAATCTAGATTTACAGGAGAACGACCATAAGGTGACCGAGGCAGCAATATCCCCTTGGAGACAAGTCGGCTGGAGGACGATGTATTGAATCTCGACGAAATTTGAGTGTTCCAACGTCATTAGGAGGCCCTGAACGTTACAAGTATCTATCAGTTTTGCGTCGGATTCGACAATCTAGACTTACAGGAGAACGACCATAAAGTGCACGAGGCAGCAATAGACCCTTGGAGACAAGTCGGCTGGAGGACGATGTATTGAATCTCGACGCAATTCGAGTGTTCCATAGTCATTAGGAGGCTCTGAATGTTGCAATTAACTATCTGTTTCGCGTCGGATTCGAAAATCTAGACTCACAGGAGACGGACCATATGGTGCCTGAGGCAACAATATCCCCTTGGAGAGAAGTCGGCTGGAGGACGATGTACTGAAGCTCGACGCAATTTGAGTGTTCCATTGTCATTAGGAGGCCCTGAACGTTACAATTAACTATCAGTTTTGCGTCGGATTCGACAATCTAGATTTACAGGAGAACGACCATAAGGTGACCGAGGCAGCAATATCCCCTTGGAGACAAGTCGGCTGGAGGACGATGTATTGAATCTCGACGGAATTAGAGTGTTCCATCGTCATTAGGAGGCCCTGAACGTTACAATTAACTATCTGTTTTGCGTCGGATTCGAAAATCTATTCTCACAGGAAGACGACCATAAGCTGCACGAGGCAGCAATAGACCTATGGAGACAAGTCGGCTGAAGGACGATGTATTGAATCTCGACACAATTTGACTGTTCCAACATCATTAGGAGACCCTGATCGTTACAATTAACCATCAGTTTTGCATCAGATTCGAAAATCTAGACTCACATGACACGGACCATAAGGTAACCAAGGCAGCAATATCCCCTTGGAGGCGAGTCGGCTGGAGGTTAATGTATTGAATCTCGGCGCAATTTGAGTGTTTCATCATCATTAGGAGACCCTGAACGTTACAATCAGTTTTGCGTTGGATTCGAAAATCCAGACTCAAAGGAGAACGACCATGAGGTGCCCGAGATAGCAATAGACCCTTGGAGACAAGTCGGCTGAAGGACGATGTATTGAATCTCGACGGAATTAGAGTGTTCCATCGTCATTAGGAGGCCCTGAGCGTTACAATCAGTTTTGCGTTGGATTCGAAAATCCAGACTCAAAGGAGAACGACCATGAGGTGCCCGAGATAGCAATAGACCCTTGGAGACAAATCGGCTGGAGGACGATGTATTGAATCTCGACGCAATTTGAGTGTTCCATCGTCATTAGGAATCCCTGAACGTTACAATTAACTATCAGTTTCGCGTCTGATTCGAAAATCTAGACTCACAGGAGAACGACCATAGGGTGCCCGAGGCAGCAAAAACCCTTGGAGACAAGTTGGCTGGAGGACGATGTATTGAATCTCGACGCAATTTGAATGTTCGTCATTAGGAGACCCTGAACGTTACGATTGACTATCAGTTGCGCGTCGGATTCGAAAATCTAGACTCACAGGAGACGGACCATATGCTGCCCGTGGGAGCAATATGACCTTGGAGACAAGTCGGCTGGAGGACGATGTATTGAATCTCGACGCAATTTGAGTGTTCCATCGTCATTCGGGGGCCCTGAAAGTTACAATTAACTATCAGATTTGCATCGAATTTGAAAATCTAGTCTCACAGGAGAACGACCATAAGGTGCCCGAGATAGCAATAGACCCTTGGAAACAAGTCGGCTGAAGGACGATGTATTGAATCTCGACGCAATTTGAGTGTTCCATCGTCATTAGGATGCCCTGCACGTTACAATTAACTATCAGTTTTGCGTCGGATTCGAAAATCTAGGCTGACATGAGAAGGTGCCACAGGCAGCAATAGACCCTATGAAACAAGTCGGCTGGTGGCCGATGTATTGAATCTCGACGCAATTTGAGTGTTCCATCGTCATTAGGAGGCCCTGAACGTTACTATTACCTATCAGTCTCGCGTCGGAATCGAAAATCTAGACTCACAGGATACGGACCATATGGTTCCGAGGCAGCAATATCCACTTGCAGGCAAGTCGGATGAAGGACGATGTATTGAATCTCGACGCAATTTGAGTGTTCCATCGTCATTACGAGGCCCTGAACGTTACAATTAAACATCAGTTTTGCGTAGGATTTTAAAATCTACACTCACAGAAGAACGACCATATGGTGCCCGAGGCAGCAATAGACCCTTGGATACAAGTCGGCTGAAGGAAGATGTATTGAATCTCGATGCAATTAGGGTATTCTATCATTATTAGGAGGCCCTGGACGTTACAATTAACTATCAGTTTCGCGTCGGTTACGAAAATCTAGACTCACAGGAGACGGACCATATGGTGTCCGAGGCAGAAATATCCCCATGGAGACAAGTCGGCAGGAGGCCGATGTATTGAATCTCGACGCAATTTGAGTGTTCCATCGTCATTAGGATGCCCTGCACGTTACAATTAACTATCAGTTTTGCGTCGGATTCGAAAATCTAGACTGACATGAGAAGGTGCCACAGGCAGCAATAGACCCTATGAAACAAGTCGGTTGGTGGCCGATGTATTGAATCTCGACGCAATTTGAGTGTTCCATCGTCATTTGGAGTCCCGGAACGTTACAATTAACCATCAGTTTTGCGTAGGATTCGGAAAATCTAGACTCACAGGAGAACGACTATAAGGTGCCCGAGGCAGCAATAGACCCTTGGAGACAAGTCTTCTGAAGGACGATGTATTGAATCTCGACGCAATTTGAGTGTTCCATCGTCATTAGGGGGCCCTGAACGTTACAATTAACTGTCAGTTTCGCGTCGGATTCGAAAATCTAGACTCACAGGAGACGGACCATATGGTGCCCGTGGGAGCAATATCCTCTTGGAGACAAGTCGGCTGGAGGACGATGTATTGAATCTCGACGCAATTTGAGTGTTCCATCGTCATTAGGATTAACTGAAGGTTACAATTGACTATCAGTTACGTGTCGGATTCGAAAAATCTAAACTCACCGGAGAACGACCATATGGTGCCCGAGGCAGCAATATCCCCATGGAGACATGTCGGCAGGAGGCCGATGTACTGAATCTCGACGAAATTTGAGTGTTCCATCGTCATTAGGAGGCCCTGAACGTTACAAGTATCTATCAGTTTTGCGTCGGATTCGACAATTTAGACTTACAGGAGAACAATCATAAAGTGCCCGCGGCAGCAATAGACCCTTGGAGACAAGTCGGCTGGAGGACGATGTATTGAATCTCGACGCAATTTGAGTGTTCCATCGTCATTAGGAGGCCCTGAACGTTACAATTAACTATCAGTCTCGCGTCGGATTCGAAAATCTAGACTCACAGGAGACGGACCATATGGTTCCCGAGGCAGCAATATCCACTAGGAGACAAGTCGGCTGGAGGACGATGTATTGAATCTCGTCGCAAATTGAGTGTTCCATCGTCATTAGGATGCCCTGCACGTTACAATTAACTATCAGTTTTGCGTCGGATTCGAAAATCTAGACTGACATGAGAAGGTGCCACAGGCAGCAATAGACCCTATGAAACAAGTCGGCTGGTGGCCGAAGTATTCAATCTCGACGCAATTTGAGCGTGCCATCGTCATTAGGAGGCCCTGCACGTTACGATTAACTATCAGTTTCGCGTCGGATTCGAAAATGTAGATTCAAAGGAGAACGACCATAAGGTGCCCGCGGCAGCATTAGACCCTTGGAGACAAGTCTTCTGAAGGACGATGTATTGAATCTGGAGGCAATTTGAGTGTTCCATCGTCATTAGGGGGCCCTGAACGTTACAATTAACTATCAGTCTCGCGTCGGATTCGAAAATCTAGACTCACAGGAGACGGACCATATGGTTCCCGAGGCAACAATATCCACTTGGAGACAAGTCGGCTGAAGGACGATGTACTGAATCTCGACGCAATTTGAGTGTTCCAAAGTCATTAGGAGGCCCTGAGCGTTACAATTAACCATCAGTTTTGCGTAGGATTCGGAAAATCTAGACTCACAGGAGAACGACTATAAGGTGCCCGAGGCAGCAATAGACCCTTGGAGACAAGTCGGCTGAAGGACGATGTATTGAATCTCGACGCAATTTGAGTGTTCCATCGTCATTAGGAGGCCCTGAACGTTACAATTAACTATCAGTCTCGCGTCGGATTCTTAATTCTAGACTCACAGGAGACGGACCATATAGTTCCCGAGGCAGCAATATCCACTAGGAGACAAGTCGGCTGGAGGACGATGTATTAAACCTCGACGCAATTTGAGTGTTCCATCGTCATTAGGATGCCATGCACGTTACAATTAACTATCACTTTTGCGTCGGATTCGAAAATCTAGACAGACATGAGAAGGTGCCACAGGCAGCAATAGACCCTATGAAACAAGTCGGCTGGTGGCCGATGTATTCAATCACGACGCAATTTGAGTGTTCCATCGTCATTAGGAGGCCCTGAACGTTACAATTAACTATTAGTTTTGCGTCGGATTCGATAATATAGACTCAAAGGAGAACGACCATATGGTTCCCGAGGCAGCGATAGACCCTTGGAGACAAGTCGGCTGAAAGACGATGTATTGAATCTCGACGCAATTTGAGTGTTCCATCGTCATTAGGAGGCCCTGAACGTTACAATTAACCATCAGTTTTGCGTAGGATTCGAAAATCTGGACTCACAGGAGATCGATCATAAGGTGCCCGAGACAGCAATAGACCCTTGGAGACAAGTCGGCTGAAGGACGATGTTTTGAATCTCGACGCAATTTGAGTGTTCCATCGTCATTAGGAGGCCTTGGACGTTACGTTTCGCGTCGGATTCGAAAATCTAGACTCACAGGAGACGGGCCATATGGTGCCCGAGGCAGCAATATCTACCTGGAGACAAGTCGGCTGGAGGACGATGTATTGAATCCTGACGAAACTTGAGTGTTCCATCGTCATTAGCAGGCTCTGAACGTTGCAAGTATCAATCAGTTTTGCGTCGGATTCGACAATCTAGACTTACAGGAGAACGACCATAAAGTGCCCGAGGCACCAATAGACCCTTGGAGACAAGTCGGCTAAAGGACGATGTATTGAATCTCGACGCAATTCGAGTGTTCCATCGTCATTAGGAGGCCCTGAATGTTTCAATTAACTATCAGTTTCGCGTCGCATTCGAAAATCTAGATTCACAGGAGACGGACAATATGGTGCCCGAGTCAGCAATATCCCAATGGAGACACGTCGGCTGAAGGACGATGTATGAATCTCGACGCATTTTGAGTGTTCCATCGTCATTAGGAGGCGCTGAACGTTACAATTAACTATCAGTTTTTCGGCGGATTCGAAAATGTAGACTCAAAGGAGAACGACCGTAAGGTGCCCGAGGCAGCAATAGACCCTTGGAGAGAAGTCGGCTGGAGGACGATGTATTGAATCTCGACGCAATTTGAGTGTTCCATCGTCATTAGGAGGAACTGAACGTTACAATTAACTATCAGTTATGTGTCGGATTCGAAAAATCTTAACTCACCGGAGAACGACCATATGGTGCCCGAGGCAGCAATATCCGCATGGAGACAAGTCGGCAGAAGGCCGATGTACTGAATCCCGACGAAATTTGAGTGTTCCATCGTCATTAGGAGGCCCTGAACGTTACAAGTATTTATCAGTTTTGCGTCGGATTCGACAATCTAGTCTTACAGGAGAACAATCATAAAGTGCCCGAGGCAGCAATAGACCCTTGGAGACAAGTCGGCTGCAGGACGATGTATTGAATCTCGAAGCAATTTGAGTGTTCCATCGTCATTAGGAGGCCCTGATCGTTACATTTAACTATCAGTCTCGCGTCGGATTCGAAAATTTAGGCTCACGGGAGACGGACCATATGGTTTCCGAGGCAGCAATATCCACTTGGAGACAAGTCGGCTGAAGGACGATGTATTGAATCTAGACGCAAATTGAGTGTTCCATCGCCATTATGAGGCCCTGATCGTTACAATTAACTATCAGTTTTGCGTCGGATTCGATAATCTAGACTCACAGGGGAACGACCATAAGGTGCCCGAGGCAGCAAAAACACTTGGAGACAATTTGGCTGGAGGATGATGTATTGAATCTCGACGCAATTTGAATGATCGTCATTAGGAGACCCTGGACGTTACAATTAACTATCACTTTCGCGTCGGATTCGAAAATCTAGACTCACAGGAGACGGACGATATGGTGCCCAAGGCAGCAATATCCCCTTGGAGACAAGTCGGCTGAGGTACGATGTATTGAATCTCGACGCAATTTGAGTGTTCCACCGTCATTAGGAGACCGTGAACATTACAATTAACCATCAGTTTTGCGTAGGACTCGAAAATCTAGACTCACAGGAGAACGTCCATAAGGTGCCCAAGGCAGCAATAGACCCTTGGAGACAAGTGGGCTGAAGGAAGATGTATTGAATCTCGACGCAATTTGAGTGTTCCATCGTCATTAGGAGGCCCTGGACGTTACAATTAACTATCAGTTTCGCGTCGGATTCGAAAATCTAGACACACAGGAGACGGACCATATGGTGTCCGAGGCAGCAATATCCCCTTGGAGACAAGTCGGCTGGAGGACGATGTATTGCATCTCGACGCAAATTGAGTGTTCCATCGATATTAGGAGGCCCTGATCGTCGCAATTAACTATCAGTTTTGCTTCGGATTCGATAATCTAGACTTACAGGTGAACGACCATAAGGTGCCCGAGGCAGCAATATCCCCATGGAGGCAAGTCGGCTGGAGGACGATGTATTGAATCTCGACGCAATTTGAGTGTTCCATCGTCATTAGGAGGCCCTGAACGTTACAATTAACTATCAGTTTTGCGTCGGATTCGAAAATCTTGACTCACAGTAGACGGACCATATGGTGACCGAGGCAGCAATATCCCCTTGGAGACAAGTCGGCTGGAGGACGATGTATTGCATCTCGACGCAAATTGAGTGTCCAATCGATATTAGGAGGCCCTGATCGTCGCAATTAACTATCAGTTTTGCTTCGGATTCGATAATGTAGACTCACAGGAGAATGACCACAAGGTGCCCGATGCACCAATAGACCCTTGGAGACAAGTCGGCTGGAGGACGATGTACTGAATCTCGACGCAATTTGAGTGTTCCATCGTCATTAGGAGGCCCTGAACGTTACAATTAACCATCAGTTTTGCGTAGGATTCGAAAATCTAGACCCACAGGAGAACGACCATAAGGTGTCCCAGGCAGCAATTGACCCTTGGAGACAAGTCGGCTGAAGGAAGATGTATTTAATCTCGGCGCAATTTGAGTGTTCCATCGCCATTAGGAGGCCCTGAACGTTACAATTAACTACCAGTTTCGAGTCTGATTCAAAAATCTACACTCACAGGGAAGGACAATACAGTGCCCGAGGCAGCAATATCCCGTTGTAGACAAGTCGGCTGGAGGACGATCTATTGAATCTCAACACAGTTTGAGTGTTCCATCGTCATTAGGAGGCGCTAAACGTTACAATTAACTATCAGTTATGCGTCGGATTCGAAAATCTAGACTCACAGGAGAACGACAATAAGGTTCCCGAGGCAGCAACAGACACTTGGAGACAAGACGGCTGGTGGCCGATGTATTGAATGTCGACGCAATTTGAGTGTTCCATCGTCACTAGGAGGCCCTGAAAGTTACAATTACCTATCAGTTATGCGTCGGATTCGAAAATCTAAACTCACAGGAGAACGACCATAAGGTGCCCGAGGCAGCAATATCCCCATGGAGGCAAGTCGGCTGGAGGACGATGTATTGAATCTCGACGCAATTTGAGTGTTCCATCGTCATTAGGAGGCCCTGAACGTTACAATTAACTATCAGTTTTGCGTCGGATTCGAAAATCTTGACTCACAGGAGACGGACCATATGGTGTCCGAGGCAGCAAAATCCCCTTGGAGACAAGTCGGCTGGAGGACGATGTATTGAATCTCGAAGCAAATTGAGTGTTCCATCGTCTATAGGAGGCCCTGATCGTTACAATTAACTATCAGTTTTGTGTCGGATTCGATAATATAGACTCACAGGAGAACGACCATAATGTTCCCGAGGCACAAATAGACCCTTGGAGACAAGTCGGCTGGAGGACAATGTACTGAATCTCGACGCAATTCGAGTGTTCCATCGTCATTAGGAGGCCCTGAATGTTTCAATTAACTATCGGTTCCGCGTCGGATTCGAAAATGTAGACTCACAGGAGACGGACCGTATGGTGCCCGAGGCAGCAATATCCTACTGGAGACAAGTCGGCTGGAGGACGATGTATTGAATCTCGAAGCAATTTGAGTGTTCCATCGTCATTAGGAGGCCCTGAACGTTACAATTAACCATCAGTTTTGCGTAGGATTCGAAAATCTAGACTCACAGGAGAACGACCATAAGGTGTCCGAGGCAGCAATAGACCCTTGGAGACAAGTCGGCTGAAGGAAGATGTATTGAATCTCGGCGCAATTTGAGTGTTCCATCGTCATTAGGAGGCCCTGAACGTTACAATTAACTACCAGTTTCGAGTCTGATTCAAAAATCTACACTCACAGGGAAGGACAATATAGTGCCCGAGGCAGCAATATCCCGTTGTAGACAAGTCGGCTGGAGGACGATGTATTGAATCTCGACGCAATTTGAGTGTTCCATCGTCATTAGGAGGCCCTGAACATTACAATTAACCATCAGTTTTGCGTAGGATTCGAAAATCTAGACTCACAGGAGAACGACCATAAGGTGCCCGAGGCAGCAATAGACCCTTGGAGACAAGTCGGCTGGTGGCCGACGTATTGAATGTCGACGCAATTTGAGTGTTCCATCGTCATTAGGAGTCCCAGAACGTTACAATTAACTATCAGTTATGCGTCGGATTCGAAAATCTAAACTCACAGGAGAACGACCATAAGGTGCCCGAGGCAGCAATATCCCCATGGAGACAAGTCGGCTGGAGGACGATGTATTGAATCTCGACGCAATTTGAGTGTTCCATCGTCATCAGGAGGCCCTGAACGTTACAATTAACTATCAGTTTTGCGTCGGATTCGAAAACCTAGACTCAAAGGAGCAAGACCATAAGGTGCCCGAGGCAGCAATAGAACCTTGGAGACAAGTCGGCTGAAGGACGATGTATTGAATCTCGACGCAATTTCAATGTTCCATCTTCATTAGGAGGCCCTGAACGTTACAATTAACTATCAGTTTTGCGTCGGATTCGAAAATCTAGACTCACAGGAGAACGACCATAAGGTGCCCGAGGCAGCAATAGACCCTTGGAGACAAGTCGGCTGAAGGACGATGTACTGAATCTCGACGCAATTTGAATGTTCCATCGTCATTAGGAGGCCCTGGACGTTAGAATTAACTATCAGTTTCGCGTCGGATTCGAAAATCTTGACTCACAGGAGACGGACCATATGGTGTCCGAGGCGGCAATATCCCCTTGGAGACAAGTCGGCTGGAGGACGATGTATTGAATCTCGAAGCAAATTGAGTGTTCCATTGTCATTAGGAGGCCCTGATCGTTACAATTAACTATCAGTTTTGCGTCGGGTTCGATAATATAGACTTACAGGAGAACGACCATAAGGTGCCCGAGGCAGCAAGAACACTTGGAGACAAGTCGGCTGGAGGATGATGTATTGAATCTCGACGCAATTTGAATGTTCGTCATTAAGAGACCCTGAATGTTACAATTTACTATTAGTTTGGCGTCGGATTCGAAAATCTAGACTCACATGAGAACGACGATAAAGTGCCCGAGGCACCAATAGACCCTTGGAGACAAGTCGGCTGGAAGACGTTGTACTGAATCTCGACGCAATTCGAGTGTTCCATCGTCATTAGGAGGCCCTGAATGTTTCAATTAACTATCAGTTTCGCGTCGGATTCGAAAATCTAGACTCACAGGAGAACGACCATAAGGTGCCCGAGGCAGCTGTTCGTCAGGATAGAAGTCAGGAGCGGAGGGCGTTGTAAAATGAAAATTAATTGAGTGGAATGGACCCAGTTTATTCTTGTAATGATGGTACAGTGGTGCCTACGTAGGGCTGAGCAGCCCCAAGAGGGGTTGCCGTCTGCTCATCAGAGAGGCAGAGACTAGAGGAGCGACTACTCGGGGCCGAGGTCAGAAGCTAAGAGAGCGCGGAGCTGTTTCCAAGCCGCCCTCGCCGCTCCCGACCGCGTCCCCACGTGATCACACGATTAGTCTCTGATTGGAGGATTGATTCCGCCAACGCGCCTTGCTAGTAGCGTGCCCCCGTCAGCGCTACCAACCCGTGGGACTTGAGTCTGACCGAGGAGCACGTGGCAGGAATGTGCCGACCATGGTCTTCCGGCCAGCACCTTCCACCACAGTATGCCCAAGCCGGCTACGGCCGAACATTATGCATTGAAAATTTATTTAAATAAAATTTTGTCGGCAATGATCCCTCTTGGGGGTCTCCTCCCTGCACATCCTTTCCCCTTCCGAAGAAGGCTCTCTGGATGAAAATGAATGAGCTTATTCTAATCGATTATTCCATTTAAAAAAATATATGATCATTATGAAGGGTCCCATAACATAGTGATATTAATATGTGCAAATGTTACAAAGTGGCCTGAAGGGCCTGAGGGAAGGCTCTTGAATAACAAACTTGTGAAGTTGGTGTGACGGCAGTGGGGCGGCGCCATGCTGTGAATGTGTGTCGGCGGTATCAGTGGTGGTGGGGCACCCAGGCGTTGATGAGGGGCACCGGAGCACAGCACACTGAAACACTCCACCCTCGTGGGGGTGAGAGAATGCTCCCAGGCCTAATAGTCACAAGGGGGTTTTTCCCCGTAATATTACTTTGAGTTCTTAAATCTAGGATTACAATGGTAATTGCCCAAGTGGGTGAATGAGAACATTACAGAATGACAAAAATTTAAAGAGAAAACAAAATAACTTACATGAGGGTTAAAACTCGACAGTTAAATTGTGATTCCATAGACTTTACATAGAAATACAAATCCATTACAAAATTAGTTCATTGACCTGACACCTAGACTACAACTTAATTCTAAGGGGGGGGTCATGCCTGATCGCATGCACCAAGGTTGGCAGGTAGTTTCAGGTGTGATATTCACCTTCAGGTTGTGGGGGTGGTACTACTTCTCGGAAGGAAGTGAAACATTTGCAAAACCCTCTTTTACAGAGTATCCAGGATACTATAATCAGAATTATTACAGTGATGATTACCGAACCAGCGCTGGGCAATACAACGGTGGTTAATCGCTTGGTTTGGTGCCAATCAGCAATATGTGAGGCCACTCGGTCAAGAGCAACTTGGTTGTGTTCCTGGGTAAGGAGATGATTGATCGATTGGAGTAGATCTGAATCATTGGTATTCGGTAAATTCTTCAGCTTCTCATGGTGATGGATTTTAAAAGCGAGTTCAGGAAGGTATAAGGTAAATGTGGGAATGGTGACATGAAAGGTGGAGTGCAATTGAGCTGATATCCTCATAGAAGCAGCGTATACGTCACATCTAGAACTATTATACACTAGGCCACTATTATTCAGTGTTACCCGGTACGATTCAGTCTCTGCCATTGAACGGTGGCACACGAGGGTGGCGGTGACAGTCTGTGGAACAGCGAACAGAAAACTGTTGCCAACAGGCTGAATTATTGGTTGACGAAGTGAGACTAGAACACGAGGACATGGAGGGGTAGTGGTTTCAGCTAAAAACAGTGACATCTCGCACTCAGTAGTGTTAGTGTGTAAAATTAGCGTGGAGCATAAGTAATGTGTTGTATGGAAGCAACTGGATAGTTCAGCGCGAGTGAGAGTGGCGTGAGTTTGTCGATCCCGACTAACTATTAAAAATTCTTGAGTCTGCCAAACAACATGGTGATGAAGGGTAGCCCAAGAGACTGGAAAAGTGTATATTTGATAGCACTCGTATTCGCAATTTGCGCACGTGATTGGCAACCTCATTCGCATCCGAATACCGTCAGAATTACGGGTAAGTCGGACCTCCAATGCAGCATAGTAAAAGGGGAGGTTGCTTTCCCGCACGGCATAAAGCATTTGTTTAGGGGCCAAAATTTGCGAGGACACATTGTGTAGCATGTGCAAGAAGGGCTCTGAGGGTAACAGATGGGGACTGAGCTTTCCTTGCAGTCCGAGTTGAATGGCCGAGTGTAACATGTGCACGTGTAACTGTGCTGTGTGTATATTAAATAAAAGAATCTGCGTGGTCTTCATAATGTCCAATGTGATAGTTAGATTACGTAATCCCGAGCGAAGATGAGTCCACTCTTGGTTAAAGGATTGTTCAAGTGCACCATAGTGTCGTGTTAATCTGTCGGCTACAACTTGTATTTGTCTAGTTGTGGCTAACAGGTTATTCTCAAGATGTGTCAGGCGCACCTGTTGATGTACCAACACTTCGTGATTAACTTGTGTTTCCGAAAGCGCTTGCTGTGTGTCCAAATCCCAGCGTTTTGCGTCTGTTTCGTCAGGAGTCCCAAAGACAGATTTTAATAATGTACCTCCAACGGACAACCAGGCTCGTTTGAAACGAGGCAGTGGTACTGCATCCCTAATACTGTTCAATTGACTTCGAAGGGTTGAAATAATTCTAGTCACTTCCCACAAAGATCGGAGAAACTCATGTTCCTTCGTCTGCGTCAAGAAGGTTTCATATTTTGACAATTGCTGAGCTGTATCATATAAAGCACGGTCTTCCTCTTCTAATAATGTTAGGTTGACATCAGCTAACACAATAGCATAATGTGATGCACCAGATTGTGACGACGTCCAAAGAGCACGCCAGATGTGGAAGGGTAGACGTGAGATGGAGGCGCCTTAACGGCGACGACGACAACCATTGAGATTAACATGCTGCCCATTGCGGATGATAAATTGACAGCCATTTGAACGGAGGTTGCTTTCAGCTTCCAATGTTGATAACGGTCGACTGCGAGAGAAAGTATTAGTGCCCGTAGAAGTAAAAATTTCCTGGCTTACTTGATGAGTAATTCAGAGATGACGGAGGGGGTACAACGTTGTAGCAATAATTACCTGGCAAGTAGCGACGATGGACCCGTTCAGTCACGCTTACTGATGAAGAAGGCCACGAAGTAGAATCACGGCAGGCAACCAACAGTTTGGCAGCCGTGGGGGTAGCAAGGCGGCAAGACAATGGTGTAATTCGACACCGAGTATCCGCTGATCAATCACGCGTCAGCAAAAAAGACGCTGAACGCGGAGGCAGTACTACGCAGCGCAGACTAAGCGTAACTCGCTGGAAAAATTTTTCTACCTCCTATGGGACGAAGGCCAAGTGTCATCAATTAATTTGAGATTTTGTACGAAGAAAGTTTTTTTTTCTTTTTTTTTTTTTTTTTTTTTTTGAATGAGTAAAATGAGAAGGAATCCTGTGATCGCGGTGTAAACCCGCACAGCCTAGGCACCTCCCACGCATTGGCCACTACGCCGGGGCACCCACCCCGCTAAGGTTCGACACGGCGAGACAGGTGAAGTACTTCATAAATTTCAGAAATAATATTGAGTGGTTTTTCAGCTGTAGAAAACCCGAATGAGGGTAGGACAACTCAAGTTAACTCAATAATCAAAGGATCTTTACTTACAGAAGTGGTCAATAGAAGTCGGAAATGAATGTTAGCGAGAGCGAGTCTGTTGCTCGTGAATACAGAGGCTGGGTGTGAAGCAGTGGAGGCGGCGCAGCGCAGCTTTATCAGCGCTGAGCCGGCAGAGTGCTGAGCTCAGATAACAGCGTCAGAGCGCGCTAGTGGCTCTGCGTCCGAGACTAAGACATTGTAAGTGCAACTTAAAAGTAACAGTTTATTGAAAAGCAATAATACACAAATAGCTGATGTCACAAAGACGTTTGATTCCATTTTAACAGAACAACTTAAGTGTTCAACAGGTAAATTGACTACGTTGTTGATTAAAAGAAACTGCTACTGAACATGACGTACATATGTACGTACTTCCCTTTCCCCTTCCGAAGAGCGGAGGGCATAAACCATAAAAGCCTTGTTCATGTACTTAGTATATGACAATAGAGGTCTGGTAACATCAACAAGTTACACCAAGGTAGTGTGGATATGAACAGTGTGAGTGTGTTGTTAGTTGTTATTGGCGTATGAAGTGTTGTGTAAATGTGTGCCTAACGGTAGCTGATGGCGGATACGAATTGAAGGCCAATAGGTGCTATCAGAGATACTTCCAGTCGAGAAACAATGAAACTTAAAAGGGAATACCGAATATGACACAAAAATAGCGTATAACCATAAAGTGTACTAACATTAATCATAACTATAAATTGATAACAATAAAACATGACATTGAAGTAATAATAATTGACAAGAAATAAAATAAAGAGGATATTTCCCGAATGTAAACTTCCGAATCGGATACGAAATCCGTCAGGGGAAGTTGTTTTTTTCTTTTTTTTTTTTTTTTAGTCGGTTGACGAAGTGCATAAGGGACTACGTCAGTAAAATCCGACAGTGTGTGTATGTAACAACATTGTTCTTAAAAGTGCAGTTTGCACTCTCAGATGGTGAAAAGCAACTAATCCGTTCAGCAACGGAAAAGGCTGCCATCTGGGGAACGGTATCTGAATCTTTGGCAGAATCCGATGATTTTGCAATGGAATTGCCATCTAGAAGACGGTGGCTTTGTATAAAATGTAATAAAAGAGCGTCTGGGGCTCAGTTCATTTGTGGTTGAGTGCCAAAGGCGTAGTGTGAGTGCAAATTGTCTCACGGTAATTGATGTATGAATTGTTTTGTGGTCAACCGAGGAGCCTAGGATTCGGTGACGTGTAAGTACAAGTTCGCAGTGCGTATGAGCTACCTGCGAGTGACTCGACTATTAAGTTCAGCAGTGCATTAGTGCAATCTGCAGACTTGGATTGATGATTATATAATTTGCAGGGCAATGGGGCAACCTGCGGACAGTGCTAAGGCAACCTGTCTAATAATTGAGGGGTAGGCAGTGCATTGGAGCTATCTGCGATACCGTGGTTAAGCGGGCCTAAGGGCGTCCGTCTGACTTAATAAGAATTAGTGTAGGCACATGGGTTTCCTGCGATACATGTAATAAAAGTATCAGCGGCGTTATTAGCGACCTGCTGTACTAGGGAAATGTCGACTGTTCAAGCAATAAAAATAGCTCTGAAGCTAGAATAGCATACATGCATAAATAGCGTCATTTTTTGAGCGCGCAGTACATAACACTAGATAAAATGAAAATCATGAACTATAAATCACTAGTGCTAGCATAATGACATAATTAAACACAATGACATATATTGACAGGAAAATAAAAACACAATGATGTATAATAATAATGCTGCAAGTAGTCGGAACGCTCAACATTAACATACAACACTGGCCACTTGGGGCTGGCTGCTAGGCTGCGTGTGTGTTAGTTTTAAAACTGATGATAACAAATTGAACTGAAAGGACAACTAGGCACAGTTCCCGTAGCGCTTACATCACCGGCTAATTAGAGGCAAAGTACGTATCTCACAATGGATCATTGGCCGATATTTTGGGGCAAGACTGCAACAAGGGAGAGCAATATCTCGGTGTAAATGGTGGTAAGACTAAGAGACCGGTACTGTCGGAAGAGGGTACCTAACATGTTGTAGGGGCCTCCTCATCGACAGAAGAAGGAAAACAGGATAGAACAATGACCACGGCGGTAGAGTAAAATAAATGGGGAGGGCAAAAATAACTGCGTAGTAACCAAGGAACAATCGTCCACCGATATACGGCAGCCCGGACGATTGGTCGTTTGTGCATCGTCAGTAGCGTGAAAAACCCGTGGCATTGCATTGGTTTGCCCATATCTGGCCTTGTCCAAGGCAGATAACGTTAAATGTCATCATAGTTCGATGTGTAAGAGGGTTAGGGCTGTAGTTTGTAGCTTATACAATGAATCAAAGCAGTAGTGAAACTTCACTTATAGGATTGGCAGACTAAGGTATGCAGAATAATGTAAATCGTTAAGAACTTCGTGTGATTTATTCAGCTAATGTGAAACAAAACGAGGAAAAGAATTTAAACAATGAATCACATCTATTTAATATTTATGTTAAGATTTATTGGGATGCTTGAATGAATTTTGTTTGCCGTGTCTTCCGGATGCATGAAAGAAACGAGCTTGGAGCTGTTAGCGAGCGCGCAGCGCACGCGTATGTGCGGAGTAGGCAACGGCACGTCAGCGGTTATGTGAGACGGCGTGTAGCCGCGAGAGACCGGCCGCTACTGCAGCGACAAATATCACGCGCTTAGCGTGTACCAGAAATAACGATGAATTAGAAATTGCTAATTATCTAGAATAAGAGTTTTTTTTTTTAAAAAAAAAGGGTGTTAGTTATATAAACTGATGGTAAGTGCATTGTAGTCTGTCATACACGGAGGATACGGCAGTAATTTGCGGTTTGTGTTTGTAACTACTAGGACGCTCCGCGTGTTGAGACGCTGGAGGCGGCAGCGCACGTGGTGATAAGATACGTCATCGCGCGGAGCGCTGTTACTGGCTGAGAAGGAATGATGGCCGCTGGCCAGTTCTTGGCGAGGAGAAGGGACAGCGCTGAAGAGGAGGGGAGGCGACAGCTGATGTTATGCCCCGCCAACAGCTGGTCCCGTAAACAAAGCGTACGAGGCGTATGCATTTCAAGTCCTGGCTTTATCTGTTCCGATTACTTACGATTAGCTGCAGCAAATACAGAACTCGGACATATAGTACAATACACTAGACGTCAACGTAACAAGTATTAAGAAAAGCTCGGAGTAAAAATACTCCACATGTACTGGTTTGCCAAATAGATGGCAATAGAGGACATTGAAGAATATTATTCGGAGTTAGCAGCCGCGGTTCTGCCAACACCAAGTGTAATGGTTGCATTTGAAGCAAGTCAGTTGCGTGACGTCTAATGCGTGGCATTGCTTGCAAAACATAAAACATAATCATACATATAAAAATGAGCAAAAATACATGACAGGACTGGAAACTGACAATTGAGAATGGCTGGGAACTCCGTGGTGGCCAGGCACGTCTTGCTTCCAAGTCCCTGGAGAAAATGACTTAAACTAAGCTGCAATAAAACATAACATAAAACTCTAACTAGGCGTTATTAATCACGCGACCTCAACCCATAAGGGTGTCGATTCCGCAAAGGGTATCTACAACCCTGTGGAGGTAATCTCCTCCGTTTTTCCTTTCGTTTTTGTTCTACTTGAGGTGGAGGTGACACAGGCGGATCGGGGGCTGCGACCTGTTGTGGTGACACAGCCCTACCGTGGTAAGGTTGCAGGCGGTCAAAGTGCACTATCACCGTACGATCGGTTAATTGCAGTTCTGCATTGACTGGTGAGGTCAACCGTACAATCCGATACGGGCCTTCAAAGCGGGGAGAGAACTTTTTAGTTCTTCCCTTTTTGATTGCCGGGTTTCGTAGTAACACTAAATCACCTGTCTGATAAGTCGGTAAAACAGCATTTTTGTTCTGCCTGTGCAACAGTTTATTAGTAGCTTTGATATTATTCCTCTTTACCTTATACCAGATCGCTTTTAGCCGGCGGGCTAAACCTTTTACTTCCTTTATTTCTACACCTTGAGGTAGTTTGTCTATTTCGAACGGCGAATTCATCGGCCGTCCAAACACAGCTTCGTAAGGGGTATACCCTGTGGATTCATGTATTCGGGTGTTGTATGCAGAAGAAATATACGGTACATATCTGTCCCAATCAGCGTGCGTTTTTGCAACATAATAGGATAACATTTTACAAATTGTACGGTGTACGCGTTCAACGCGACCGTTAGCTTTAGGATGGAAGGGAGTTGTACGCCATTTTTTGATTCTTAATAATTTACAAACTTGTACAAATAAAGCAGACATGAAATTGGTTCCTTGATCCGTTAAAATGGCATCAGGACTTCCAAAAGGTAGTATCACACGATTTACAAACTCTCTCGCCACAGTTTCAGCTGTCATGTCGGGGAGGGGAACCAAAATTAGATAACGTGAAAAGTGATCAATAATAGACAAAATGTATTTGTTACCTTGTTGCGACTGTGGAAAAGGACCTTGGAAATCTAAAGCAAGAATTTCGAAGGGTGAAGATGCCTGAGGAAGTGTTTGCAGCGGCACTCGCGGATGCCTATTTTGTGCTCGTTGTGCACACGGCAGGCAAGATCTTACATACCTGTCCACATCACGTTGTCGGTATTGCCACCAATAACGTGTCGCAATTCGAGCGTTCGTAGCGCGTTTTCCGCTGTGACATGCTTGGATGGTATCATGGCATTGCCGTATTATACGTTGCTGCAAGCATTCCGGTATTACCAAACGATTCCCATGTGGAGTTCTTCGATACAAAAGGTCGTCTATTACTTCAAATTCTGGGAAGGTGGCGTATCTTTGACATTGAACGTCCACCTGCTGTGCTTCTTTTAACTCTTCAATTGATACCTCATCTGATTCAATGACACGCACTTTTCTACTTAACGCATCAGCATTTTGATGCAACCGACCAGGCTTGTGCCGAACTTCAAAATCATATTCTGACAGTTTCATGGCCCAGCGCATAAGTTTGCTGCTAGGGTCTTTAAGATTCAATAACCACTGCAGAGCAGAGTGATCGGTAAGAACTGTAAACTTGCGACCATAGAGGTAACATCTAAAATAATTAATTCCAAAAAGAAGGGCAAGCAATTCCTTTTCTGTAGTACTGTAATTAGTTTCTGCTTTATTCAGTTGACGAGAGGCATACCCAACGGGTTTTTCCTCACCATCTTGCACTTGGCTTAGGACACATCCTACAGCAAAATCAGATGCGTCACAAGATAAAATAAAAGGTTCAGCGAAGTCTGGGTAAACAAGTAGAGGTGAACTAGTTAAAATAGTTTTCACTGTTTGAAAGGCGGTCGAACATTCATCCGTCCAAACAAAAGGAGTATCCTTTTTCAACAATTTAGTAAGTGGTTTGGTAATAGTAGCATAATCTTTAACAAAACGGCGGTAATAATTTGCAAGGCCAAGGAAGGATTGTAATTCCTTTAAATTTGTTGGAATAGAAAAAGTGTCTACTGCTTCAGTTAATCGTGGATCTGGTTTGACTCCGCTGGAACTGATGACATGACCTAAATACTGCACTTGTGATTGAGCAAAAGAACATTTTTCTAATTTTAAGCTTAAATTAGCATTTTGCAAGCGCAACAGTACACTGCGTAGATGTTCAGCATGTTCAGCAATGGATTTTGAAAATATAATTATATCATCAAGATACACAAGGTTCAAAATGGTTCAAATGGCTCTGAGCACTATGGGACTCAACTGCTGAGGTCATTAGTCCCCTAGAACTTAGAACTAGTTAAACCTAACTAACCTAAGGACATCACAAACATCCATGCCCGAGGCAGGATTCGAACCTGCGACCGTAGCGGTCTTGCGGTTCCAGACTGCAGCGCCTTTAACCGCGCGGCCACTTCGGCCGGCGATACACAAGGCACATAGTAGGTTTCAACCCACGTAATAGCAGATCTGCAAATCGCTGAAAGGTTGCTGGTGCGTTGCGAAGCCCGAAAGGCATCCTTAAGAATTCATATAACCCGCCAGGAACTACAAAAGCTGTCTTAGCTCGATCTTCAGGAGCAATTGGAATTTGATGATACCCACTGCGCATGTCTAATGTTGTGAAGTACCGGCAATTGCCCAGACGATCGAGTGTTTCATCGATCCGGGGTAATGGATAATGATCTGGAGTAGTAACTTTGTTTACTGCTCGCATGTCTACACAGAGGCGATAGGATTTTTCTCCGTCTATAGATTTCTTTGGAACGACTACAATTGGGCTAGACCACGCACTAGAAGAGGGTTGTATTATTCCTGCTTCTAGTTGCTGTTGTATAGTTTCCTCTACCACTGACTGAAGATGGTAGGGAATTCGGTGTCCTTTTTGAGCTATTGGCCTAGCATTTCCGGTTGGAATCTCATGTTGGATTAAATCTGTTGCTGGTAAATATTTCCTGTCTTCAAACAACCATGAATACTCATTCAATACTTCATTTATTAGCTTTTGTTCATGCAATGGGAGGTGACTAAGCTTAGCTTTAAACTTATCTGTCAGATGTGACGTGATTGTCAAAAGGTGTTGAGAGGCGGCAGCAGTCTTTTTCTTTTTCAGAGAAGGGGTTCTCTTTGACAACTCATCTTCTGGGATAACCTGTAAGCTGGCTAATACTGTACCACGCGGTATGAAAGCTTGCTTGTGACTAAAATTGTCTAAGCACACGGGTACGCAATTTTCTTTCTGTACTTGCTGCGCTTTGCACAGGCTACGTTTTACGTGGACCTGCATCTGGTCGAGAGTTTCATTCTGGCAGAGTGGATCTACCAAGAAATGAACCTCTTCGGATTCACGTATCCCGACAGGCACCCAAAGGATCTTTCCTGTGCCTTCTGGTATCTCCACGGGATTATCGGCTTTTAGCATCGTTACGGGAGACTCCGAAACTTGGGAAACGGATCCTTTTTTCCCAGCTCCGCTCGCCCGCAACGTGCAGTCACGTCCAAAACGGTGCACGTTGTCGCCGAATTGGACGGTATTTAACCTATAGTCAATAACCCCCTGGAAATGACGCAGAAAGTCACTTCCTAGGATGATGTCGTAATCCGTGCGCCTGTTTCGTACAACCTCCATCGTAAAAGCATATTCTGTTGAGTCCAACGTGAACTCAACGCAACAGCTGCCATCAGGTTTCACTATGCCGGGACCAATACCACTGATATGGTACCGCGGCGGTTGCAATGTTCTTTTATCTCTCTTCGATAAAAATGCCAAGCTGATCTGTGCGCCTGTGTCAATTAGCACGCGTATTGGTTTGCGGCCTCTAACACCATCGACAACCACGCTTGCCACCTGCGTGATTCCCTTATCAACTAGGGGGGTCACTATTTTTAACGGGGGCCGGGAGGGGTGGCACTTCCTGCCCCGCGGCCGTTTCCCGAATTCTGTGATTGGTTTGCATTTCGCCTGGAATTTGCAGGCCTTTGTGGCCTACTATTTGGACAATGCACGCTTTGGTGGCCCATGTTCCTGCACTGATGACAATATGGCACGCGACATTGCTCTGCCACATGTCCTTGTCTATTACAGCGCCCACACTTAGTATCGTTCGAAAAGACACGTCGGGGCTCACTTTGCCGCGCGGAGACGGCCACAAATCGGCTCGCCTCCTCTCTCAAGAGTGCTAATCGCACGGCTTCATGTAAGGTGCGGGGGGAAGCTACCTTGATTTCGCCCCCTATTTGAGGGTTTATGCCACGAATAAACACGTCTATCGCACGACATTCTGATTCTTCCAGCAGAACTTCGTTACGAGCAGAACTGGCACTTAGTGCGTACGTGTGGCATGCGACGCTTCGAATCCTGTCCGCGAATGCTTCTAAATCTTCACCCGTTTTTTGCTTAAGGGTGGAAAGCAAGTCGCGATAGTAACTAGTACCACGTTTGTCTGTATACCTTTCAATCAACCCTGTTGCAAGGGACTGGAAGGTAGGGGCATTTTTCAAGCTCTCGACCGACTGCACGTAGTTCCGCGCTTCGCCGGTGAGTTTCATTTTCATCACGTTTAAGAGAAATTCATCTGGCCAACCGCAAAGCTTTCCGATGTCCTGGATATTCTGGACAAGCGTTTGAATATCCTCGTGCGGCTTTCCAGCGAACGCCGGAATAAACGCTACTGCTGGGAAGCTCTGCACCAAAGTAGAGGTGGCTACTGCCACAGGTGATTCTGCACTAGTGAGTGGTGGAATCACCTGCTTCGGCTGTTCTTCCACTAGCACTGGCTTAGCAACACTAGATTGTGGAGAAGCCATTTTAAGATCATCTATCTGTTGCTTAAGCTCCGCGTTAGTCAGAATTAATTGATTTAACTGGGACTGCAGCGCCAAGAGGGGATCTTCATCCGCTCCGGCTGCTCCTGCCTCCGATTGCTGCCTGGTGATCGGCATGTTACAATAGTGTGGGCATCTACTCCACCGTAGCGTCGCTAGCGACTTACATTATTTGGTGGCGTGCAGACGACGGACGGCGGCGGTGTCGACGAGCGGCGGCAGGCGCGTTGATCACTCGTGGGCGCAGCAGGCGGCGGGCGACAGCATGGACAGCTGCGACGGCGAGGCGGCGCGAGGGCCGGACCCCGGACCCTGGCGCAGGCGGTGGCCCGTGGCAGCTACGGACAGCGGCGGCGGCGGCGGCGGCGGCGAGCGTGACTGCATCGCGGACCCTCCTCGGCTCGCGTCCGGCGGCGAACTGCGTCACGCTTGTGGCGCGCTAGTGCGCGGCCACGCACATTCTGCAACGCAGGCGTCCGGCTGGCACGTGCATGGCGCGCTGCAGCCTCGCCACGTTCGGTCTAGTTTCCCTTAATTGCTCAAACTCGGCCCCTTCATAGTACTCATACTCAACTGATGAGTTGATTTTACAACCGTAAGGTAGGTCGCATCCCACTTCTGACACCATTTGTTCGTCAGGATAGAAGTCAGGAGCGGAGGGCGTTGTAAAATGAAAATTAATTGAGTGGAATGGACCCAGTTTATTCTTGTAATGATGGTACAGTGGTGCCTACGTAGGGCTGAGCAGCCCCAAGAGGGGTTGCCGTCTGCTCATCAGAGAGGCAGAGACTAGAGGAGCGACTACTCGGGGCCGAGGTCAGAAGCTAAGAGAGCGCGGAGCTGTTTCCAAGCCGCCCTCGCCGCTCCCGACCGCGTCCCCACGTGATCACACGATTAGTCTCTGATTGGAGGATTGATTCCGCCAACGCGCCTTGCTAGTAGCGTGCCCCCGTCAGAGCAACCAACCCGTGGGACTTGAGTCTGACCGAGGAGCACGTGGCAGGAATGTGCCGACCATGGTCTTCCGGCCAGCACCTTCCACCACAGTATGCCCAAGCCGGCTACGGCCGAACATTATGCATTGAAAATTTATTTAAATAAAATTTTGTCGGCAATGATCCCTCTTGGGGGTCTCCTCCCTGCACACAGCAATAGACCCTTGGAGACAAGTCGGCTGAAGGAAGATGTATTGAATCTCGACGCAATTTGAGTGTTCCATCGTCATTAGGAGGCCCTGAGCGTTACAATTAACTATCAGTTACGCGTCTGATTCAAAAATCTACACTCACAGGGAAGGACAATATAGTGCCCGAGGCAGCAATATCCCGTTGTGAACAAGTCGGCTGGAGGACGATGTATTGAATCTCGACACAATTTGAGTATTCCATCGTCATTAGGAGGCGCTAAACGTTACAATAAACTATCAGTTATGCGTAGGATTCGAAAATCCAGACTCACAGGAGAACGACCATAAGGTGCCCGAGGCAGCAATAGACCCTTGGAGACAAGTCGGCTGGTGGCCGAGGTGTTGAATGTCGACGCAATTTGAGTGTTCCATCGTCATTAGGAAGTCCTGAACGTTACAATTAACTATCAGTTATGAGTCGGATTCGAAAATCTAAACTCACAGGTGAACGAAAATAAGGTGCCCGAGGCAGCAATATCCCCATGGAGACAAGTCGGCTGGAGGACGATGTATTGAATCTCGACGCAATTTGAGTGTACCATCGTCATTAGAAGGCCCTGAACGTCACAATTAACCATCAGTTTTGCGTAGGTTTCCAAAATCTAGACTCACAGGAGAACGACCATAAGGTGCCCGAGGCAGAAATAGGCCCTAGGAGACACGTCCGCTGAAGGACGTTGTACTGAATCTCGACGCAATATGAGTGTTCGGCCGCCATTAGGAGGCCCGGATCGTTACAATTATCTATCAGTTTCGCGTCTGATTCGAAAATCTAGACGCACAGGAGACGGACCATATGGTGCCCGAGGCAGCAATATACACTTGGAGACTAGTCGGCTGGAGGACGATGTATTGAATCTCGACGCAATTTGAACGTTCCATCGTCATTAGGAGGCTCTGAACATTACAATTAACTATCAGTTTTGCGTCCGATTCGATTATCTAGACTCACAGGAGAACGACCATAAGGTGCCCGAGGCAGCAATAGACCCTTGGAGACAAGTCCGCAGAAGGACGTTGTACTGAATCTCGACGCAATATGAGTGTTCCATCGTCATTAGGAGGCCCGGATCGTTACAATTAACTATCAGTTTTGCGTCGGAGTCGAAAATCTAGACTCACAGGAGAACAACCATAAGGTGCCCGAGGCAGCAAGAACATTTGGAGGCAAGTCGGCTGGAGGATGATGTATTGAATCTCGACGCAATCTGAATGTTCGTCACTAAGAGACCCTGAACGTTACAATTAACTATCAGTTCCGCGTCGGATACGAAAATCTAGACTTACAGGAGAAGGTGCCACAGGCACCAATAGACCCTATGAAACAACTCGGCTGGTGGCCGATGTATTGAATCTCGACGCAATTTGAGTGTTCCATCGTCACTAGGAGGCCCTGAACGTTACAATTAACTATCAGTTTTGCGTCGGAGTCGAAAATCTAGACTCACAGGAGAACGACCA
This sequence comes from Schistocerca americana, assembly GCF_021461395.2. Lineage (NCBI taxonomy): Eukaryota > Metazoa > Arthropoda > Insecta > Orthoptera > Acrididae > Schistocerca > Schistocerca americana. The sequence continues at coordinate 1,229,483 of NW_025726071.1, forward strand.
TAAGGTGCCCGAGGCAGTAATAGACCCATGGAGACAGGTCGGCAGAAGGTCGATGTAACGAATGTGGACGCAATTTGAGTGTTCCATCGTCATTAGGAGGCCCTGAAAGTTACAATTAACTATCAGTTTTGCGTCGGATTCGAAAATATAGACTCACAGGAGACGGACCATAAGGTGCCCGAGGCAGCAATATCCCCTTGGAGACAAGTAGGCTGGAGGACGATGTATTGAATCTCGACGCAATTTGAATGTTCGTCATTAGGAGACCCTCAACGTTACAATTAACCATCAGTGTTGCTTAGGATTCGGAAATCTAGACTCACAGGAGAACGACCATAAGGTGCCCGGGGCAGCAATAGACCCTTGGAGACAAGTCGCCTGAAGGACGATGTACTGAATCTCGACGTAATATGAGTGTTCCATCGTCATTAGGATCCCCGGATCGTTACAATTATCTATCAGTTTCGCGTCGGATTCGAAAATGTAGACGCACAGGAGACGGACCATATGGTGCCCGAGGCAGCAATACCCCCTTGGAGACAAATCGGCTGGAGGACGATGTATTGAATCTCGACGCAATTTGAGTGTTCCATCGTCATTAGAAGGCCCTGAACGTTACAATTCACTATCAGTTTCGCGTCGGATTCGAAAATATAGACTCACAGGAGACGGACCATAAGGTGCCCGAGGCAGCAATATCCCCTTGGAGACAAGTAGGCTGGAGGACGATGTATTGAATCTCGACGCAATTTGAGTGTTCCATCGTCATTAGGAGGCCCTGAACGTTACAATTAACTATCAGTTTTGCGTCGGATTCGAAAATCTAGACTCAAAGGAGAACGACAATAAGGTGCCCGAGGCAGCAATAGACCCTTGGAGACAAGTCGGCTGAAGGACGATGTACTGAATCTCGACGCAATTTGAATGTTCCATCGTCATTAGGAGGCCCTGGACGTTGCAATTAACTATCAGTTACGCGTCGGATTCGAGAATCTAGACTCACAGGAGACGGACCATATGGAGTCCGAGGCTGCAATATCCCCTTGGAGACAAGTCGGCTGGAGGACGATGTATTGAATCTCTACGCAAATTGAGTGCTCCATCGTCATTAGGAGGCCCTGATCGTTACAATTAACTATCAGTTTTGCGTCGGATTCGATAATCTAGACTCACAGGATAACGACCATAAGGTGCCCGAGGCAGCAAGAACACTTGGAGACAAGTCGGCTGGAGGATGATGTATTGAATCTCGACGAAATTTGAATGTTCGTCTATAAGAGACCCTGAACGTTACAATTAACAATGTGTTTCGCGTCGGATTCGAAAATCTAGACTCAAAGGAGAACGACAATAAGGTGCCCGAGGCAGCAATAGACCCTTGGAGACAAGTCGGCTGAAGGACGACGTATTGAATTTCGACGCAATTTGAATGTTCCATCGTCATTAGGAGGCCCTGAACGTTACAAATAACTATCAGTTATGCGTCGGATTCGAAAATCTAGACTCAAAGGAGAACGACAATATGGTGCCCGAGGCAGCAATAGACCCTTGGAGACAAGTCGGCTGAAGGACGATGTATTGAATCTCGACGCAATTTGAGTGTTCCATCGTCATCAGGAGGCCCTGAACTTAACAATTAACTATCAGTTTTGCGTCGGATTCGAAAATCTAGACTCACAGGAGAAGGTGCCACAGGCAGCAATAGACCCTATGAAACAAGTCGGCTGGTGGCCGTTCTATTGAATCTCGACGCAATTTGAGAGTTCCCTCGCCATTAGGAGGCCCTGAACGTTACAATTAACTATCAGTTTCGCGTCGGATTCGATAATCTAGACTCACAGGAGAACGACCATAAAGTGCTCGAGGCACCAATAGACCCTTGGAGACAAGTCGGCTGGAGGACGATGTATTGAATCTCGACGCAATTCGAGTGTTCTATTGTCATTAGGAAGCCCTGAATGTTTCAATTATATATCAGATTCGCGTCTGATTCAAAACTCTACACTCACAGGGAAGCACAATATAGTGCCCGAGGCAGCAATATCCCGTTGTGGACAAGTCGGCTGGAGGACGTTGTATTGAATCTCGACACAATTTGAGTGTTCCATCGTCATTAGGAGGAGCTGAACGTTACAATTCACTATCAGTTACGCGTCTGATTCGAAAATGTGGACTCACAGGAGAACGACCATAACTTGCCCGAGGCAGCAATACACCCTTGGAGTCAAGTCGGCTTGTGGCCGATGTATTGAATGTCGACGCAATTTGAGTGTTCCATCGTCGTTAGGAGGCCCAGAACGTTACAATTAACTATCAGTTATGCGTCGGATTCGAAAGATTAAACTCACAGGAGAACGACCATAAGGTGCAAGAGGCAGCAATATCCCCATAGAGACAAGTCGGCTGGAGGACGATGTATTGAATCTCGACGTAATTTGAGTGTTCCATCGTCATTAGGAGGCCCTGAACGTTACAATTAACTATCAGTTTTGCGTCGGATTCGAAAATCTAGACTCAAAGGAGAACGACCATAAGGTGCCCGAGGCAGCAATAGACCCTTGGAGACAAGTCGGCTGAAGGGCGATGTATTGAATATGGACGCAATTTGAATGTTCCATCGTCATCAGGAGGCCCTGAACATTACAATTAACTATCAGTCTCGCGTCGGATTCGAAATTCTAGACTCACAGGAGACGGAACATATGGTTCCCGAGGAAGCAATATCCACTTGCAGACTAGTCGGCTGGAGGACGATGTATTGCATCTCGACGCAATTTGGGCGTTCCATCGTCATTAGGAGGCCCTGAACGTCACAATTAACCATCAGTTTTGCGTAGGATTCGAAAATCTAGACTCACAGGTGAACGACCATAAGGTGCCCGAGGCAGCGATAGACCCTTGGAGACAAGTCGGCTGAATGACGATGTATTGAATCTCGACGCAAATTTGAGTGTTCCATCGTCATTACGAGGCCCTGAACGTTACAATTATCTATCACTTTTGCGTCGGATTCGATAATCTAGACTCACAGGAGAACGACCATAAGGTGCCCGAGGCAGCCAAAACACTTTGAGACAAGTAGGCTGGAGGATGATGTATTGAATCTCGACGCAATTTAAATGTTCGTCATTAGGAGACCCTGAACGTTACAATTAACCATCAGTTTAGCGTAGGATTCGAAAATCTAGACTCACAGGATAACGACCATAAGGTGCCCGAGGCATAAATAGACCCTTGGAGACAAGTATGCTGGAGCACGATGTATTGAATATCGAAGCAATTTGAGCGTTGCATCGTCATTAGGAGGCCCTGAACGTTACAATTAATTATCAGTTTTGCGTCGGATTCGTAAATCTAGACTCACAGGAGACGGACCTTACGGTGTCCGAGGCAGCAATATCCCCTTGGAGACAAGTCGGCTGGAGAACGATGTATTGAATCTCGGCGCAATTTGAGTGTTCCATCGTCATTAGGAGGAACTGAACGTTACAATTAACTATCAGATATGCGTCGTATTCGAAAATCTAAACTCACAGGATAACGACCATAAGGTGCCCGAGGCAGCAAAATCCCAATGGAGACAAGTCGGCTGAATGACGATGAATTGAATCTCGACGCAATTTGAGTGTTCCATCGTCATTAGGAGGCCCTGAACGTTACAAGTTACTATCAGTTTCGCGTCTCATTCGAAAATCTAGACTCACAGAGAAGGACAATATAGTGCCCGAGGCAGCAAAATCCCGTTGTAGACAAGTCGGCTGGAGGACGATGTATTGAATCTCGACACAATTTGAGTGTTTATCGCCATTAGGAGGCCCTGATCGTTACAATTAACTATCAGTTTTGCGTCGGATTCGAAAATCTAGACTCACAGGAGAAGGTGCCAAAGTCAGCAATAGACCCTATGAAACAAGTCGGCTGGTGGCCGATGTATTGAATCTCGACGCAATTTGAGTGTTCCATCGTCAATAGGAGGCCCTGAACGTTACAATTAATCAGTTACGCGTCGGATTCGAAAATCTAGACTCACAGGAGACGGGCCATATGGTGCCCGAGGCAGCAATATCCCCTTGGAGACAAGTCGGCTGGAATACGATGTATTGAATCTCGACGCAATTTGAGTGTTCCATCGTCATTAGGAGGCCCTGAACGTTACAATTAACCATCAGTTCCGCGTAGGATTCGAAAATCTAGACTCACAGGAGAAGGTGCCACAGTCAGCAATAGACCCTATGAACCAAGTCGGCTGGTGGCCGATGTATTGAATCTCGACGCAATTTGAGTGTTCCATCGTCAATAGGAGGCCCTGAACGGTACAATTAACTATCAGTTTCGCGTCGGATTCGAAAATCTAGACTCACAGGAGACGGACCATATGGTGCCCGAGGCAGCAATATCCCCTTGGAGACAAGTCGGCTGGAGGACGATGTATTGCATCTCGACGAAATTTGAGTGTTCCTTCGTCATTACGAGGCCCTGAACGTTACAATTAACCATCAGTTCTGCGTAGGATTCGAAAATCTAGACTCACTGGAGAACGACTATAAGGGCCCGAGGCAGCAATAGACCCTTGGAGACAAGTCGGCTGAAGGAAGATGTATTGAATCTCGACGCAATTTGAGTGTTCCATCGTCATTAGGAGGCCCTGAACGTTACAATTAACTATCAGTTTCGCGTCTGATTCAAAAATCTACACTCACAGGGAAGGACAATATTGTGCCCGAAGCAGCAATATCCCGTTGTAGACAAGTCGGCTGGAGAACGATGTATTGAATCTCCACACAATTTGAGTGTTCCATCGTCATTATGAGGCGCTAAACGTTACAATTAACTATCAGTTATCCGTCGGATTCGAAAATCTAGACTCACAGGAGAACGACCATAAGGTGTCCGAGGCAGCAATATCCCCTTGGAGACAAGTCGGCTGGAGGACGATGCATTGCATCGCGACGCAAATTGAGTGTTCCATCGTCATTAGGATTCCCTGATCGTTACAATTAACTATCAGTTTTGCGTCGGATTCGATAATCTAGACTCACAGGAGAACGACCATAAGGTGCCCGAGGCAGCGATAGACCCTTGGAGACAAGTCGGCTGAATGACGATGTATTAAATCTCGACGCAATTTGAGTGTTCCATCGTCATTACGAGGCCCTGAAGGTTACAATTATCTATCAGTATCGCGTCGGATTCGAAAATCAAGACGCACAGGAGACGGACCATATGGTACCCGAGACATTAGGTGGCCCTGAACGTTACAATTAATTATCAGTTTTGCGTCGGATTCGAAAATCTAGACTCACAGAAGAAGGACCATATGGTGCCCGAGGCAGCAATAGACCCTTGGAGACAAGTGGGCTGAAGGACGATGTATTGAATCTCGACGCAGTTTGAGTGTTCCATCGTCATTAGGAGGCCCTGAACGTTACAATTAACTATCAGTTTCGCGTCTGATTCAAAAATCTACACTCACAGGGAAGGACAATATAGTGCCCGAGGCAGCAATATCCCGTTGTAGACAAGTCGGCTGGAGGACGATGAATTGAATCTCCACACAATTTGAGTGTTCCATCGTCATTATGAGGCGCTAAACGTTACAACTAACTATCAGTTATCCGTCGGATTCGAAAATCTAGACTCACATGAGAACGACCATAAGGTGCCCGAGGCAGCAATAGACCCTTGGAGACAAATCTGCTGGTGGCCGATGTATTGAATCTCGACGCAATTTGAGTGTTCCATCGTCATAAGGAGGCCCTAAACGTTACAATTAACTATCAGTTTTGCGTCGGATTCGACAATCTAGTCTTACAGGAGAACTACGATAAGGTGCCGGAGGCAGCAATAAACCCTTGGAGACAAGTAGGCTGGAGGACGATGTATTGAATATCGACGCAATTTGAGCGTTGCATCGTCATTAGGAGGCCCTGAAGGTTACATTTAATTATCAGTTTTGCGTCGGATTCGAAAATCTAGACTCACAGGAGAAGGACCATATGGTGCCCGATGCAGCAATAGACCCTTGGAGACAAGTGGGCTGAAGGACGATGTATTGAATCTCGTCGCAATCTAAGTGTTCCATCGTCATTAGGAGGCCCTGAACGTTACAATTAACTATCAGATATGCGTCGGATTCGAAAATCTAGACTCACAGGAGAACGACCATAAGGTGCCCGAGGCAGCAATAGACCCGTGGAGACAGGTCTCCTGAAGGTCGATGTAACGAATGTCGACGCAATTTGAGTGCTCCGTCGTCATTAGGAGGCCCTGACGTTACAATTAACTATCAGTTTTGCGTCGGATTCGACAATCTAGACTTACAGGAGAACGACAATATGGTGCCCGAGGCAGCAATAGACCCTTGGAGACAAGTCGGCTGGAGGACGATGTATTGAATATCGATGCAATTTGAGTGTTCCATCGTCATTAGTAGGCCCTGAACGTTACAATTAATTATCAGTCTTGCGTCGGATTCGAAAATATAGACTCACAGGAGAAGGACCATAAGGTGCCCGAGGCAGCAATATCCCCATGGAGACAAGTCGGCTGGAGGGCGATATATTGAATCTCGAGGCGATGTGAGTGTTCCATCGTCATTAGGATGCCCTGCACGTTACAATTTACTATCAGTTTTGCGGCGGATTCGAAAATCCAGACTCACATGAGACAGACCCTATGATGCCCGAGGCAGCATTATCCATTTGGAGACAAGATGGCTGGAGGACACTGTAATGAATCTCGACGCAATTTGAGAGTTCCATCGTCATTAGGAGTCCCTGATTGTTGCAATTAACTATCAGATTTGCGTCGGATTCGAAAATCTAGACTCACAGGAGAACGACCACAAGGTGCCTGAGGCAGCAACAGACCCTTGGAGACAAGTCGGCTGAAGGACGATGTATTGAATCTCGACCCAATTTAAGTGTTCCATCGTCATTAGGAGACCCTGAACTTTCCAATTAACTATCAGTTTCGCGTCGGATTCGAAAATCTAGACTCACAAGAAACGGACCATATGGTGCCCGAGGCAGCAATACCCCCTTGGATACAAATCGGCTGGAGGACGTTGCATTGAATCCCGACGCAATTTGAGTGTTCCATCGTCATTAGGAGGCCCTGAACGTTACAATTAACTATCAGTTTCGCGTCGGATTCGAAAATCTCGACTCACAGGAGACCGACCATTAGGTGCCCGAGGCAGCAATACCCCCTTGGATACAATTCGGCTGGAGGACGATGTATTGAATATCGACGCAATTTGAGTGTTCCATCGTCATTAGGAGGCCCTGAACGTTACAATTAACTATCAGTTTCGCGTCGGATTCGAAAATCTAGACTCACAGGAGACGGACCCTAAGGTGCCAGCGGCAGCATTACCCCCTTGGAGACAGGTCGGCTGGAGGACGATGTATTGAATCTCGACGCAAGGTGAGAGTTCCATCGTCATTAGGAGGCCCTGACTGTTACAATTAACTATCAGTTATGCGTCGGATTCGAAAATATAGACTCACAGGAGAACGACCATAAGGTGCCCGAGGCAGCATTAGACCCTTGGAGACAAGTCGGCTGAATGACGATGTACTGAATCTCGACGCAATATGAGTGTTCCATCGTCATTAGGAAGCCCTGAACGTTACAATTAACTATCAGTTTCGCGTCCGATTCGAAAATCTAGAATCACAGGAGGCGGACCATAAGGTGCCCGAGGCAGTAATATCCCCTTGGAGACAAGAAGGCTGGAGGACGATGTATTGAATCTCGACGCAATTTGAGTGTTCCATCGTCAATAGGAGGCCCTGAAGTTACAATTAACTATCACTTTTGCGTCGGATTCGACAATCTAGACTTACAGGAGAACGACCATAAGGTGCCCGAGGCAGCAATAGACCCTTGGAGGCAAGTCAGCCAGAGGACGATGTATTGAATATCGACGCAATTTGAGTGTTCCATCGACTTTAGGAAGCCCTGAACGTTACAATTAACTATCAGTTTGGCGTCGGATTCGAAAATCTAGACTCACAGGGGAACGACCATAAGGTGCCCGAGGCAGCAATAGAGTCACAGGGGACGGACAATACGGTGCCCGAGGAAGCAATATCCCCTTGGAGACTAGTCGGCTGAAGGACGATGTATTGAATGTCGCCGCAATTTGATACTTCCATCGTCATTAGGAGGCTCTGATTGTCACAATTAACTATCAGTTTTGCGTCGGATTGGAAAATCTAGACGCACTGGAGACGGACCATATGGTGCCCGAGGCAGCAATACCCCCTAGGATACAAATCGGCTGGAAGTCGATGTATTGAATCTCGACGCAATTTGAGTGCTCCATCGTAATTAGGAGGCCCTGAACGTTACAATTAACTATCAGTTTTGAGTCGGATTCGAAAATCTAGACTCACAGGAGAACGACCATAGGGTGCCCGAGGCAGCAACGGCCCCTTGAAGACAGGTCGGCTAAAGGTCGATGTAAAGACCCTCGACGCAATTTGAGTGTTCCATCGTCAATAGGAGGCCCTGAACGTTAAAATTAACTATCAGTTTCACGTCGGATTCGAAAATCTAGACTCACAGGGGAAGGACCATAAGGTGCTCGAGGATGCAATATCCCCTTGGAGACAAGTAGGCTGGAGGACGATGTATTGAATCTCGACGCAATTAGAGTGTTCCATCGTCATTAGGAGGCCCTGACGTTACAATTAACTATCAGTTTTGCGTCGGATTCGACAATCTAGACTTACAGGAGAACGACCATAAGGTGCCCAAGGCAGCAATAGACCCTTGGAGACAAGTCGGTTAGAGTACGATGTATTGAATCTCGACGCAATTTGAGTGTTCCATCTTTATTAGGAGGCCCTGAACGTTACAATTAACTATCAGTTTCGCGTCGGATTCGAAAATCTAGACTCACAGGAGAACGACCATAAGGTGCCCGAGGCAGCATTAGACCCTTGGAGACAAGTCGGCTGAATGACGATGTACTGAATCTCGACGCAATATGAGTGCTCCATCGTCATTAGGAGGCCCAGAAGGATACAATTATCTATCAGTTTCGCGTCGGATTCGAAAATCTAGACGTACAAGAGACGGACCATATGGTTCCCGAGGCAGCAAAACCCATTGGAGACAAATCGGCTGGAGGACAATGTACTGAATCTCGACGCAATTTGAGTGTTCCATCGTCATTAGGAGGCCCTGAACGTTACAATTAACTATCAGTTTCGCGTCCGATTCGAAAATCTAGAATCACAGGAGACGGACCATAAGGTGGCCGAGGCAGTAATATCCCCTTGGAGACAAGAAGGCTGGAGGACGATGTATTGAATCTCGACGCAATTTGAGTGTTCCATCGTCATTAGGAGGCCCTGAAGTTACAATTAACTATCACTTTTGCGTCGGATTCGACAATCTAGACTTACAGGAGGACGACCATAAGGTGCCCAAGGCAGCAATAGACCCTTGGAGGCAAGTCAGCTGGAGGACGATGTATTGAATATCGACGCAATTTGAGTGTTCCATCGACTTTAGGCAGCCCTGAACGTTACTATTAACTATCAGTTTTGCGTCGAATTCAAAAATCTAGAGTCACAGGAGATGGGCAATACGGTGCCCGAGGCAGCAATATCCCCTTGGAGACTAGTCGGCTGGAGGACGATGTATTGAATGTCGACGCAATTTGAGAGTTCCATCGTCAATAGGAGGCTCTGATTGTTACAAAAAACTATCAGTTTGGCGTCGGATTCGAAAATCTAGACTCACAGGAGAACGACCATAAGGTGCCCGAGGCAGCAATAAGGTCACAGGAGACGGACAATACGGTGCCCGAGGCAGCAATATCCCCTTGGAGACTAGTCGGCTGGAGGACGATGTATTGAATGTCGTCGCAATTTGAGAGTTCCATCGTCATTAGGAGGCCCTGATTTTTACAATTAACTATCAGTTTTGCGTCGGATACGAAAATCTAGACTCACAGGAGAACGACCATAAGGTGTCCGAGACAGCAATAGACCCTTGGAGACAAGTCGGCTGAAGGACGATGTACTGAATCTAGACGCAATATGAGTGTTCCATCGTCATTAGGAGGCCCGGATCGTTACAATTGTCTATCAGTTTCGCGTCGGATTGGAAAATCTAGACGCACAGGAGACGGACCATATGGTGCCCGAGGCAGCAATACCCCCTTGGATACAAATCGGCTGGAGGTCGATGTATTTAATCTCGACGCAATTTGAGTGCTCCATCGTAATTAGGAGGCCCTGAACGTTACAATTAACTATCAGTTTTGAGTCGGATTCGAAAATCTAGACTCACAGAAGAACGACCATAAGGTGCCCGAGGCAGCAACAGGCCCTTGGAGACAGGTCGGCTAAAGGTCGATGTAAAGAACCTCGACGCAATTTGAGTGTTCCATCGTCAATAGGAGGCCCTGAACGTTAAAATTAACTATCAGTTTTGCGTCGCATTCGAAAAACTACACTCACAGCAGAACGACCATAAGGTGCCCGAGGCAGCAATAGACCCTTGGAGCCAAGTCGGCTGAAGGACGATCTACTGAATTTCGACGCAATATGAGTGTTCCAACGTCATTAGAAGGCCCAGAAAGTTACAATTAATTAGCAGTTTCACGTCGGATTCGAAAATCTAGACTCACAGGAGACGGAACATAAGGTGCCCGAGGAAGCAATATCCCCTTGGAGACAAGTAGGCTGGAGGACGATGTATTAAATCTCGACGCAATTTGAGTGTTCCATCGTCATTAGGAGGCCCTGACGTTACAATTAACTATCAGTTTTGCGTCGGATTCGACAATCTAGACTTACAGGAGAACGACCATTAGGTGCCCGAGGCAGCAATAGACCCTTGGAGACAAGTCGGTTGGAGTACGATGTATTGAATATCGACGCAATTTGAGTGTTCCATTGTCATTAGGAGGCCCTGAACTTTACAATTAACTATCAGTTTTGCGTCGGATTCGACAATCTAGACCTACAGGAGAACGACCATAAGGTGCCCGAGGCAGCAATGGACCCTTGGAGACAGGTCGGCTGAAGGGCGATGTAACGAATCTCGACGCAATTTGAGTGTTCCATCGTCATTAGGTGGGCCTGAACGTTACAATTAACTATCAGTTTCGCGTCGGATTCGAAAATCTAGACTCACAGGGGAAGGACCATAAGGTGCTCGAGGAAGCAATATCCCCTTGGACACAAGTAGGCTGGAGGACGATGTATTGAATCTCGACGCAATTTGAGTGTTCCATCGTCATTAGGAGGCCCTGAAGTTACAATTAACTATCACTTTTGCGTCGGATTCGACAATCTAGACTTACAGGAGGACGACCATAAGGTGCCCGAGGCAGCAATAGACCCTTGGAGGCAAGTCAGCTGGAGGACGATGTATTGAATATCGACGCAATTTGAGTGTTCCATCGACTTTAGGAAGCCCTGAACGTTACTATTAACTATCAGTTTTGCGTCGGATTCAAAAATCTAGAGTCACAGGAGATGGGCAATACGGTGCCCGAGGCAGCAATATCCCCTTGGAGACTAGTCGGCTGGAGGACGATGTATTGAATGTCGACGCAATTTGAGAGTTCCATCGTCATTAGGAGGCTCTGATTGTTACAAAAAACTATCAGTTTGGCGTCGGATTCGAAAATCTAGACTCACAGGAGAACGACCATAAGGTGCCCGAGGCAGCAATAGAGTCACAGGAGACGGACAATACGGTGCCCGAGGCAGCAATATCCCCTTGGAGACTAGTCGGCTGGAGGACGATGTATTGAATGTCGTCGCAATTTGAGAGTTCCATCGTCATTAGGAGGCTCTGATTGTTACAATTAACTATCAGTTTTGCGTCGGATACGAAAATCTAGACTCACAGGAGAACGACCATAAGGTGTCCGAGACAGCAATAGACCCTTGGAGACAAGTCGGCTGAAGGACGATGTACTGAATCTAGACGCAATATGAGTGTTCCATCGTCATTAGGAGGCCCGGATCGTTACAATTGTCTATCAGTTTCTCGTCGGATTGGAAAATCTAGACGCACAGGAGACGGACCATATGGTGCCCGAGGCAGCAATACCCCCTTGGATACAAATCGGCTGGAGGTCGATGTATTTAATCTCGACGCAATTTGAGTGCTCCATCGTAATTAGGAGGCCCTGAACGTTACAATTAACTATCAGTTTTGAGTCGGATTCGAAAATCTAGACTCACAGGAGAACGACCATAAGGTGCCCGAGGCAGCAACAGGCCCTTGGAGACAGGTCGGCTAAAGGTCGATGTAAAGAACCTCGACGCAATTTGAGTGTTCCATCGTCAATAGGAGGCCCTGAACGTTAAAATTAACTATCAGTTTTGCGTCGCATTCGAAAAACTACACTCACAGCAGAACGACCATAAGGTGCCCGAGGCAGCAATAGACCCTTGGAGCCAAGTCGGCTGAAGGACGATCTACTGAATTTCGACGCAATATGAGTGTTCCAACGTCATTAGGAGGCCCAGAAAGTTACAATTAATTAGCAGTTTCACGTCGGATTCGAAAATCTAGACTCACAGGAGACGGACCATAAGGTGCCCGAGGAAGCAATATCCCCTTGGAGACAAGTAGGCTGGAGGACGATGTATTAAATCTCGACGCAATTAGAGTGTTCCATCGTCATTAGGAGGCCCTGACGTTACAATTAACTATCAGTTTTGCGTTTGATTCGACAATCTAGACTTACAGGAGAACGACCATAAGGTGCCCGAGGCAGCAATAGACCCTTGGAGACAAGTCGGTTGGAGTACGATGTATTGAATATCGACGCAATTTGAGTGTTCCATTGTCATTAGGAGGCCCTGAACTTTACAATTAACTATCAGTTTTGCGTCGGATTCGACAATCTAGACCTACAGGAGAACGACCATAAGGTGCCCGAGGCAGCAATGGACCCTTGGAGACAGGTCGGCCGAAGGACGATGTAACGAATCTCGACGCAATTTGAGTGTTCCATCGTCATTAGGTGGGCCTGAAAGTTACAATTAACTATCAGTTTCGCGTCGGATTCGAAAATCTAGACTCACAGGGGAAGGACCATAAGGTGCTCGAGGAAGCAATATCCCCTTGGAGACAAGTAGGCTGGAGGACGATGTATTGAATCTCGACGCAATTAGTGTGTTCCATCGTCATTAGGAGGCCCTGACGTTACAATTAACTATCAGTTTTGCGTCGGATTCGACAATCAACACTTACAGGAGAACGACCATAAGGTGCCCGAGGCAGCAATAGACCCTTGGAGACAGGTCGGCTAAAGGTCGATGTAACGAATCTCGACGCAATTTGAGTGTTCCATCGTCATTAGGTGGGCCTGAACGTTACAATTAACTATCAGTTTCGCGTCGGATTCGAAAATCTAGACTCACAGAGGAAGGACCATAAGGTGCTCGAGGAAGCAGTATCCCCTTGGAGACAAGTAGGCTGGAGGACGATGTACTGAATCTCGACGCAATTAGTGTGTTCCATCGTCATTAGGAGGCCCTGACGTTACAATTAACTATCAGTTTTGCGTCGGATTCGACAATCTAGACTTACAGGAGAACGACCATAAGGTGCCCGAGGCAGCAATAGACCCTTGGAGACAAGTCGGTTGGAGTACGATGTATTGAATATCGACGCAATTTGAGTGTTCCATTGTCATTCGGAGGCCCTGAACTCTGCAATTAACTATCAGTTTTGCGTCGGATTCGACAATCTAGACTTACAGGAGAACGACCATAAGGTGCCCGAGGCAGCAATAGACCCTTGGAGACAGGACGGCTGAAGGTCGATGTAACGAATCTCGACGCAATTTGAGTGTTCCATCGTCATTAGGTGGGCCTGAACGTTACAATTAACTATCAGTTTCGCGTCGGATTCGAAAATCTAGACTCACAGGGGCAGGACCATAAGGTGCTCGAGGAAGCAATATCCCCTTGGAGACAAGTAGGCTGGAGGACGATGTATTGAATCTCGACGCAATTAGAGTGTTCCATCGTCATTAGGAGGCCCTGACGTTACAATTAACTATCAGTTTCGCGTCGGATTCGAAAATCTAGACTCACAGGAGACGGACCCTAAGGTGCCAGCGGCAGCATTACCCCCTTGGAGACAGGTCGGCTGGAGGACGATGTATTGAATCTCGACGCAATTTGAGAGGTTCATCGTCATTAGGAGGCCCTGACTGTTACAATTAACTATCAGTTATGCGTCGGATTCGAAAATATAGACTCACAGGAGAACGACCATAAGCTGCCCGAGGCAGCATTAGACCCTTGGAGACAAGTCGGCTGAATGACGATGTACTGAATCTCGACGCAATTTGAGTGCTCCATCGTCATTAGGAGGCCCAGAAGGATACAATTATCTATCAGTTTCGCGTCGGATTCGAAAATCTAGACGTACAAGAGACGTACCATATGGTTCCCGAGGCAGCAATACCCCATTGGAGACAAATCGGCTGGAGGACAATGTATTGAATCTCGTCGCAATTTGAGAGTTTCATCGTCATTACGAGGCCCTGACGTTACAATTAATTATCATTTTTGCGTCGGATTCGACAATCTAAACTTACAGGAGAACGACCATAAGGTGCCCGAGGCAGCAATAGACCCTTGGAGACAAGTCGGTTGGAGTACGTTGTATTGAATATCGACGCAATTTGAGTGTTCCAATGTCATTCGGAGGCCCTGAACTTTACAATTAACTATTAGTTTTGCGTCGGATTCGACAATCTAGACTTACAGGAGAACGACCATAAGGTGCCCGAGGCAGCAATAGACCCTTGGAGACAGGTCGGCTGAAGGTCGATGTAACGAATCTCGACGCAATTTGAGTGTTCCATCGTCATTAGGTGAGCCTGAACGTTACAATTAACTATGAGTTTGGCGTCGGATTTGAAAATCTACACTCACAGGAGACGGACCCTAAGGTGCCAGCGGCATCATTACCCCCTTGGAGACAGGTCGGCTGGAGGACGATGTATTGAATCTCGACGCAATTTGAGAGTTCCATCGTCATTACGAGGCCCTGACTGTTACAATTAACTATCAGTTATGTGTCGGATTCGAAAATATAGACTCACAGGAGAACGACCATAAGGTGCCCGAGGCAGCATTAGACCCTTGGAGACAAGTCGGCTGAATGACGATGTACTGAATCTCGACGCAATATGAGTGCTCCATCGTCATTAGGAGGCCCAGAAGGATACAATTAACTATCACTTTTGCGTCGGATTCGACAATCTAGACTTACAGGAGGACGACCATAAGGTGCCCGAGGCAGCAATAGACCCTTGGAGGCAAGTCAGCTGGAGGACGATGTATTGAATATCGACGCAATTTGAGTGTTCCATCGACTTTAGGAAGCCCTGAACGTTACTATTAACTATCAGTTTTGCGTCGGATTCAAATATCTAGAGTCACAGGAGATGGGCAATACGGTGCCCGAGGCAGCAATATCCCCTTGGAGACTAGTCGGCTGGAGGACGATGTACTGAATCTCGACGCAATTAGTGTGTTCCATCGTCATTAGGAGGCCCTGACGTTACAATTAACTATCAGTTTTGCGTCGGATTCGACAATCTAGACTTACAGGAGAACGACCATAAGGTGCCCGAGGCAGCAATAAACCCTTGGAGACAAGTTGGTTGGAGTACGATGTATTGAATATCGACGCAATTTGAGTGTTCCATTGTCATTAGGAGGCCCTGAACTTTACAATTAACTATCAGTTTTGCGTCGGATTCGACAATCTAGACTTACAGGAGAACGACCATAAGGTGCCCGAGGCAGCAATGGACCCTTGGAGACAGGTCGGCTGAAGGGCGATGTAACGAATCTCGACGCAATTTGAGTGTTCCATCGTCATTAGGTGGGCCTGAACGTTACAATTAACTATCAGCTTCGCGTCGGATTCGAAAATCTAGACTCACAGAGGAAGGACCATAAGGTGCTCGAGGAAGCAGTATCCCCTTGGAGACAAGTAGGCTGGAGGACGATGTACTGAATCTCGACGCAATTAGTGTGTTCCATCGTCATTAGGAGGCCCTGACGTTACAATTAACTATCAGTTTTGCGTCGGATTCGACAATCTAGACTTACAGGAGAACGACCATAAGGTGCCCGAGGCAGCAATAGACCCTTGGAGACAAGTCGGTTGGAGTACGATGTATTGAATATCGACGCAATTTGAGTGTTCCATTGTCATTCGGAGGCCCTGAACTTTGCAATTAACTATCAGTTTTGCGTCGGATTCGACAATCTAGACTTACAGGAGAACGACCATAAGGTGCCCGAGGCAGCAATAGACCCTTGGAGACAGGTCGGCTGAAGGTCGATGTAACGAATCTCGACGCAATTTGAGTGTTCCATCGTCATTAGGTGGGCCTGAACGTTACAATTAACTATCAGTTTCGCGTCGGATTCGAAAATCTAGACTCACAGGGGAAGGACCATAAGGTGCTCGAGGAAGCAATATCCCCTTGGAGACAAGTAGGCTGGAGGACGATGTATTGAATCTCGACGCAATTAGAGTGTTCCATCGTCATTAGGAGGCCCTGACGTTACAATTAACTATCAGTTTCGCGTCGGATTCGAAAATCTAGACTCACAGGAGACGGACCCTAAGGTGCCAGCGGCAGCATTACCCCCTTGGAGACAGGTCGGCTGGAGGACGATGTATTGAATCTCGACGCAATTTGAGAGGTCCATCGTCATTAGGAGGCCCTGACTGTTACAATTAACTATCAGTTATGCGTCGGATTCGAAAATATAGACTCACAGGAGAACGACCATAAGGTGCCCGAGGCAGCATTAGACCCTTGGAGACAAGTCGGCTGAATGACGATGTACTGAATCTCGACGCAATTTGAGTGCTCCATCGTCATTAGGAGGCCCAGAAGGATACAATTATCTATCAGTTTCGCGTCGGATTCGAAAATCTAGACGTACAAGAGACGGACCATATAGTTCCCGAGGCAGCAATACCCCATTGGAGACAAATCGGCTGGAGGACAATGTACTGAATCTCGACGCAATTTGAGTGTTCCATCGTCATTCGGAGGCCCTGAACGTTACAATTAACTATCAGTTTCGCGTCCGATTCGAAAATCTAGAATCACAGGAGACGGACCATAAGGTGGCCGAGGCAGTAATATCCCCTTATAGACAAGAAGGCTTGAGGACGATGTATTGAATCTCGACGCAATTTGAGTGTTCCATCGTCATTAGGAGGCCCTGAAGTTACAATTAACTATCACTTTTGCGTCGGTTTCGACAATCTAGACTCACAGGAGAACGACCATAAGGTGCCCGAGGCAGCAATAGAGTCACAGGAGACGGACAATACGGTGCCCGAGGCAGCAATATCCCCTTGGAGACTAGTCGGCTGGAGGACGATGTATTGAATGTCGTCGCAATTTGAGAGTTCCATCGTCATTAGGAGGCTCTGATTGTTACAATTAACTATCAGTTTTGCGTCGGATACGAAAATCTAGACTCACAGGAGAACGACCATAAGGTGTCCGAGACAGCAATAGACCCTTGGAGACAAGTCGGCTGAAGAACGATGTACTGAATCTAGACGCAAAATGAGTGTTCCATCGTCATTAGGAGGCCCGGATCGTTACAATTGTCTATCAGTTTCGCGTCGGATTGGAAAATCTAGACGCACAGGAGACGGACCATATGGTGCCCGAAGCAGCAATACCCCCTTGGATACAAATCGGCTGGAGGTCGATGTATTGAATCTCGACGCAATTTGAGTGCTCCATCGTAATTAGGAGGCCCTGAACGTTACAATTAACTATCAGTTTTGAGTCGGATTCGAAAATCTAGACTCACAGGAGAACGACCATAAGGTGCCCAAGGCAGCAACAGGCCCTTGGAGACAGGTCGGCTAAAGGTCGATGTAAAGAACCTCGACGCAATTTGAGTGTTCCATCGTCAATAGGAGGCCCTGAAAGTTAAAATTAACTATCAGTTTTGCGTCGCATTCGAAAAACTACACTCACAGCAGAACGACCATAAGGTGCCCGATGCAGCAATAGACCCTTGGAGACAAGTCGGCTGAAGGACGATCTACTGAATTTCGACGCAATATGAGTGTTCCAACGTCATTAGGAGGCCCAGAAAGTTACAATTAATTATCAGTTTCACGTCGGATTCGAAAATCTAGACTCACAGGAGACGGACCATAAGGTGCCCGAGGAAGCAATATCCCCTTGGAGACAAGTAGGCTGGCGGACGATGTATTAAATCTCGACGCAATTAGAGTGTTCCATCGTCATTAGGAGGCCCTGACGTTACAATTAACTATCAGTTTTGCGTCGGATTCGAAAATCTAGACCCACAGGAGAACGATGACTAGGTGCCCGAGGCAGCAATAGACCCTTAGAGACAAGTCGGCTGAAGGACGATGTATTGAATCTCCACGCAATTTGAGTGTTCCATCGTCAATAGGAGGCCCTGAACGTTACAATTAACTATCAGTTTCGCGTCGGAATCGAAAATCTAGGCTCACAGGAGATGGATCCTTTGGTGCCCGAGGCAGCAATATCCCCTTGGAGACAAGTCGGCTGCAGGACGATGTATTGAATCTCGACGCAATTTGTGTGTTCCATCGTCAATAAGAGGCCCTGAGCGTTACAATTAACTGTCAGTTTCGCACCGGATTCGAAAATCTAGACTCACAGGAGACGGACCATTTGGTGCCCGAGGCAGCAATACCCCCTTGGATGCAATTCGGCTGGAGGACGATGTATTGAATCTCGACGCAATTTGAGTGTTCCATCGACATTAGGAGGCCCTGAACTTTACAATTAACTATCAGTTTTGCGCCGGATTCAAAATTCTACACTCGCAATAGTCAGACCATACAGTGCCCGAGGCAGCAATACACCCTATGAGACAAGTCGGCTGAATGACGATGTACTGAATCTCGACGCAATATGAGTGCTCCATCGTCATAAGGAGGCCCTGAAGGTTACAATTATCTATCAGTTTCGCGTCGGATTCGAAAATCTAGACGTACAGGAGACGGACCATTAGGTGCCGAGGCAGCAATACCCCCTTGGAGACAAATCGGCTGGAGGACGATGTATTTAATATCAACGCAATTTGAGTGTTCCATCGCCATTAGGAGGCCCAGAAAGTTACAATTAATTATCAGTTTCACGTCGGATTCGAAAATCTAGACTCACAGGAGACAGACCATAAGGTGCCCGAGGAAGCAATATCCCTTTGGAGACAAGTAGGCTGGAGGACGATGTATTGAATCTCGACGCAATTAGTGTGTTCCATCGTCATTAGGAGGCCCTGACGTTACAATTAACTATCAGTTTTGCGTCGGATTCGACAATCAACACTTACAGGAGAACGACCATAGGGTGCCCGAGGGGAGCAATAGACCCTTGGAGACAGGTCGGCTGAAGGTCGATGTAACGAATCTCGACGCAATTTGAGTGTTCCATCGTCATTAGGTGGGCCTGAACGTTACAATTAACTATCAGTTTCGCGTCGGATTCGAAAATCTAGACTCACAGAGGAAGGACCATAAGGTGCTCGAGGAAGCAAAATCCCCTTGGAGACAAGTAGGCTGGAGGACGATGTATTGAATCTCGACGCAATTAGTGTGTTCCATCGTCATTAGGAGGCCCTGACGTTACAATTAACTATCAGTTTCGCGTCGGATTCGAAAATCTAGACTCACAGGAGACGGACCCTAAGGTGCCAGCGGCAGCATTACCCCCTTGGAGACAGGTCGGCTGGAGGACGATGTATTGAATCTCGACGCAATTTGAGAGGTCCATCGTCATTAGGAGGCCCTGACTGTTACAATTAACTATCAGTTATGCGTCGGATTCGAAAATATAGACTCGCAGGAGAACGACCATAAGGTGCCCGAGGCAGCATTAGACCCTTGGAGACAAGTCGGCTGAATGACGATGTACTGAATCTCGACGCAATTTGAGTGCTCCATCGTCATTAGGAGGCCCAGAAGGATACAATTATCTATCAGTTTCGCGTCGGATTCGAAAATCTAGACGTACAAGAGACGGACCATATGGTTCCCGAGGCAGCAATACCCCATTGGAGACAAATCGGCTGGAGGACAATGTACTGAATCTCGACGCAATTTGAGTGTTCCATCGTCATTAGGAGGCCCTGAACGTTACAATTAACTATCACTTTCGCGTCCGATTCGAAAATCTAGAATCACAGGAGACGGACCATAAGGTGGCCGAGGCAGTAATATCCCCTTGGAGACAAGAAGGCTGGAGGACGATGTATTGAATATCGACGCAATTTGAGTGTTCCATCGTCTTTAGGAAGCCCTGAACGTTACTATTAACTATCAGTTTTGCGTCGGATTCAAAAATCTAGAGTCACAGGAGATGGGCAATACGGTGCCCGAGGCAGCAATATCCCCTTTGAGACTAGTCGGCTGGAGGACGATGTATTGAATGTCGACGCAATTTGAGAGTTCCATCGTCATTAGGAGGCTCTGATTGTTACAAAAAACTATCAGTTTGGCGTCGGATTCGAAAATCTAGACTCACAGGAGAACGACCATAAGGTGCCCGAGGCAGCAATAGAGTCACAGGAGACGGACAATACGGTGCCCGAGGCAGCAATATCCCCTTGGAGACTAGTCGGCTGGAGGACGATGTATTGAATGTCATCGCAATTTGAGAGTTCCATCGTCATTAGGAGGCTCTGATTGTTACAATTAACTATCAGTTTTGCGTCGGATACGAAAATCTAGACTCACAGGAGAACGACCATAAGGTGTCCGAGACAGCAATAGACCCTTGGAGACAAGTCGCCTGAAGGACATTGTACTGAATCTAGACGCAATATGAGTGTTCCATCGTCATTAGGAGGCCCGGATCGTTACAATTGTCTATCAGTTTCGCGTCGGATTGGAAAATCTAGACGCACAGGAGACGGACCATATGGTGCCCGAGGCAGCAATACCCCCTTGGATACAAATCGGGTGGAGGTCGATGTATTGAATCTCGACGCAATTTGAGTGCTCCATCGTAATTAGGAGGCCCTGAACGTTACAATTAACTATCAGTTTTGAGTCGGATTCGAAAATCTAGACTCACAGGAGAACGACCATAAGGTGCCCGAGGCAGCAACAGGCCCTTGGAGACAGGTCGGCTAAAGGTCGATGTAAAGAACCTCGACGCAATTTGAGTGTTCCATCGTCAATAGGAGGCCCTGAACGTTAAAATTAACTATCAGTTTTGCGTCGCATTCGAAAAACTACACTCACAGCAGAACGACCATAAGGTGCCCGAGGCAGCAATAGACACTTGGAGACAAGTCGGCTGAAGGACGATCTACTGAATTTCGACGCAATATGAGTGTTCCAACGTCATTAGGAGGCCCAGAAAGTTACAATTAATTATCAGTTTCACGTCGGATTCGAAAATCTAGACTCACAGGAGACGGACCATAAGGTTCCCGAGGAAGCAATATCCCCTTGGAGACAAGTAGGCTGGAGGACGATGTATTGAATCTCGACGCAATTAGTGTGTTCCATCGTCATTAGGAGGCCCTGACGTTACAATTAACTATCAGTTTTGCGTCGGATTGGACAATCAAGACTTACAGGAGAACGACCATAAGGTGCCCGAGGCAGCAATAGACCCTTGGAGACAGGTCGGCTGAAGGTCGATGTAACGAATCTCGACGCAATTTGAGTGTTCCATCGTCATTAGGTGGGCCTGAACGTTACAATTAACTATCAGTTTCGCGTCGGATTCGAAAATCTAGACTCACAGAGGAAGGACCATAAGGTGCTCGAGGAAGCAGTATCCCCTTGGAGGCAAGTAGGCTGGAGGACGATGTATTGAATCTCGACGCAATTAGAGTGTTCCATCGTCATTAGGAGGCCCTGACGTTACAATTAACTATCAGTTTTGCGTCGGATTCGACAATCTAGACTTACAGGAGAACGACCATAAGGTGCCCGAGGCAGCAATAGACCCTTGGAGACAAGTCGGTTGGAGTACGATGTATTGAATATCGACGCAATTTGAGTGATCCATTGTCATTAGGAGGACCTGAACTTTACAATTAACTATCAGTTTTGCGTCGGATTCGACAATCTAGACTTACAGGAGAACGACCATAAGGTGCCCGAGGCAGCAATAGACCCTTGGAGACAGGTCGGCTGAAGGTCGATGTAACGAATCTCGACGCAATTTGAGTGTTCCATCGTCATTAGGTGGGCCTGAACGTTACAATTAACTACCAGTTTGGCGTCGGATTCGACAATCTAGACTTACAGGAGAACGAAAATAAGGTGCCAGAGGCAGCAATAGACCCTTGGAGACAGGTCGCCTCAAGATCGATGTAACGAATCACGACGCAATTTGAGTGTTCCATCGTCATTAGGAGGCCCTGAACGTTACAATTAACTATCCGTTTTGCGTCGGATTCGAAAATCTAGACTCACAGGAGAACGTCCATAAGGTGCCCGAGGCAGCAATAGTCCCTTGGTGACAAATCGGCTGGAGGACGATGTATTGAATCTCGACCCAATTTGAGTGTTCCATCGTCATTAGGAGGCCCTGAACGTTACAATTTACTATCACTTTTGGGTCGGATTCGAAAATCTAGACTCACAGGAGAACGATCATTAGGTGCCCGAGGCAGCAATAGACCCTTAGAGACAAGTCGGCTGTAGGACGATGTATTGAATCTCCACGCAATTTGAGTGTTCCATCGTCAATAGGAGGCCCTGAACGTTACAATTAACTATCAGTTTCGCGTCGGAATCGAAAATCTAGGCTCACAGGAGATGGATCCTTTGGCGCACGAGGCAGCAATATCCCCTTGGAGACAAGTCGGCTGCAGGACGATGTATTGAATCTCGACGCAATT
The DNA here is from genome assembly GCF_021461395.2 of Schistocerca americana. Classification (NCBI taxonomy): domain Eukaryota; kingdom Metazoa; phylum Arthropoda; class Insecta; order Orthoptera; family Acrididae; genus Schistocerca; species Schistocerca americana. The sequence continues at coordinate 1,252,402 of NW_025726071.1, forward strand.
TGAGTGTTCCATCGTCAATAAGAGGCCCTGAGCGTTACAATTAACTGTCAGTTTCGCATCGGATTCGAAAATCTAGACTCACAGGAGACGGAACATTTGGTGCCCGAGGCAGCAATACCCCCTTGGATACAATTCGGCTGGAGGACGATGTATTGAATCTCGACGCAATTTGAGTGTTCCATCGTCATTAGGAGGCCCTGAACTTTACAATTAACTATCAGTTTTGCGCCGGATTCAAAATTATACACTCGCAATAGTCAGACCATACGGTGCCCGAGGCAGCAATACACCCTATGAGACAAGTCGGCTGAATGACGATGTACTGAATCTCGACGCAATATGAGTGCTCCATCGTCATTAGGAGGCCCTGAAGGTTACAATTATCTATCAGTTTCGCGTCGGAATCGAAAATCTAGACATACAGGAGACGGACCATTAGGTGCCGAGGCAGCAATACCCCCTTGGAGACAAATCGGCTGGAGGACGATGTATTGAATATCAACGCAATTTGAGTGTTCCATCGTCTTTAGGGGGCCCTGAACGTTACAATTAACTATCAGTTTTGCGTCGGATTCAAAAATCTAAAGTCACAGGAGACGGACAATACGGTGCCCGTCTCAGCAATATTCCCTTGGAGACTAGTCGGTTGGAGGACGATGTATTGAATCTCGACGCAATTTGAGAGTTCCATCGTCATTAGGAGGCCCTGATTGTTACAATTAACTATCAGTTTTGCGTCGGATTCGAAAATCTAGACTCACAGGAGAACGACAATAAGGTGCCCGAGGCAGCAATAGACCCTTGCAGACAGGTCGGCTGAAGGTCGATGTAACGAATCTCGACGCAATTACATTGTTCCATCGTCAATTGTAGGCCCTGAGCGTTTCAATTAACTATCCGTTTTGCGTCGGACACGAAAATCTAGACTCACAGGAGAACGACCATAAGTTGTCCAAGACAGCAATAGAACCTTGGAGACAAGTCGGCTGAAGGACGATGTACTGAATCTAGACGCAATATGAGTGTTCCATCGTCATTAGGAGGCCCGGATCGTTACAATTGTCTATCAGTTTCGCGTCGGATTGGAAAATCTAGACGCACAGGACACGGACCATATGGTGCCCGAGGCAGCAATACCCCCTTGGATACAAATCGGCTGGAGGTCGATGTATTGAATCTCGACGCAATTTGAGTGCTCCATCGTAATTAGGAGGCCCTGAACGTTACAATTAACTATCAGTTTTGAGTCGGATTCGAAAATCTAGACTCACAGGAGAACGACCATAAGGTGCCCGAGGCAGCAATAGACCCTTGGAGACAAGTCGGCTGAAGGACGATCTACTGAACTTCGACGCAATATGAGTGTTCTAACGTCATTAGGAGGCCCTGAACGTTACAATTAATTATCAGTTTCACGTCGTATTCGAAAATCTAGACTCACAGGAGACGGACCATAAGGTGCCCGTGGAAGCAATACCCCTTTGGAGACAAGTAGGCTGGAGGACGATGTATCAAATCTCGACGCATTTAGAGTGTTCCTTCGTCATTAGGAGGCCCTGACGTTACAATTAGCTATCAGTTTAGCGTCGGATTCGACAATCTAGACTTACAGGAGAACGACCATAAGGTGCCCGAGGCAGCAATAGACCCTTGGAGACAAGTCGGTTGGAGTACGATGTATTGAATATCGACGCGATTTGAGTGTTCCATTGTCATTAGGAGGCCCTGAACTTTACAATTAACTATCAGTTTTGCGTCGGATTCGACAATCTAGACTTACAGGAGAACGACCATAAGGTGCCCGAGGCAGCAATAGACCCTTGGAGACAGGTCGGCTGAAGGTCGATGTAACGATTTTCGACGCAATTTGAGTGTTCCATTGTCATTAGGTGGGCCTGAACGTTACAATTAACTATCAGTTTCGCGTCGGATTCGAAAATCTAGACTCACAGGGGAATGACCATAAGGTGCTCGAGGAAGCAATATCCCCTTGGAGACAAGTAGGCTGAAGGTCGATGTATTGAATCTCGACGCAATTAGAGTGTTCCATCTTTATTAGGAGGCCCTGAACGTTACAATTAACTATCACTTTTGCGTCGGATTCGACAATCTAGACTTACAGGAGAACGACTATAAGGTGCCCGAGGCAGCAATATACCCTTGGAGGCAAGTCAGCTGGAGAACGATGTATTGAATATCGACGCAATTTGAGTGTTCCATCGACTTTAGGAAGCCTTGAACGTTACAATTAACTATCAGTTTTGCGTCGGATTCAAAAATCAAGAGTCACAGGAGACGGGCAATACGGTGCCCGAGGCAGCAATATCCCCTTGGAAACTAGTCGGCTGGAGGACGATGTATTGAATGTCGACGCAATTTGAGAGTTCCATCGTCATTTGGAGGCTCTGATTGTTACAAAAAACTATCAGTTTTGCGTCGGATTCGAAAATCTGGACTCACAGGAGAAAGACCATAAGGTTCCCGAGCAGCAATAGACCCTTGGAGACAGGTGGGCTGAAGGTCGATGTAACGAATCTCGACGCAATTTGAGTGTTCCATCGTCATTAGGAGGCCCTGAACGTTACAATTAACTATCAGTTTCGCGTCGGATTCGAAAATCTAGACTCACAGGAGACGGACCCTATGGTGCCCGACGGAGAATTATCCCCTTGGAGACAAGTCGGCTGGAGGACGATGTATTGAATCTCGTCGCAATTTGAGAGTTCCATCGTCATTACGAGGCCCTGATTGTTACAATTAACTATCAGTTTTGCGTCGGAATCGATAATCTAGACTCACAGGAGAACGACAATAAGGTGCCCGAGGCAGCACTAGACCCTTGGAGACAAGTCGGCTGAATGACGACGTACTGAACCTCGAAGCATTATGAGTGTTCATCGTCATTAGAAGGCCCTGATCGGTACAATTATCTATCAGTTTCGCATCGGATTCGAAAATCTAGACGCACAGGAGCCGGACCGTATGTTGCCCGAATCAGCAATACCCCCTTGGAGACAAATCGGCTGGAGGACGATGTATTGAATCTCGACGCAATTTGAGTGTTCCATCTTTATTAGGAGGCCCTGGACGTTACAATTAACTATCAGTTTTGAGTCGGATTCGAAAATCTAGACTCACAGGAGAACGACCATAAGGTGCCCGAGGCAGCAACAGGCCCTTGGAGACAGGTCGGCTAAAGGTTGATGTAAAGAACCTCGACGCAATTTGATTGTTCCATTGTCAATAGGAGCCCTGAACGCTATAATAAACTATCAGTTTTGCGTCGCATTCGAAAAACTACACTCACCGCAGAACGACCATAAGGTGCCCGTGGCAGCAATAGACCCTTGGAGACAAGTCGGCTGAAGGACGATCTACTGAATTTCGACGCAATATGAGTATTCCAACGTCATTAGGAGGCCCTGAACGTTACAATTAATTATCAGTTTCGCGTCGGATTCGAAAATCTAGACTCACAGGAGACGGACCATAAGGTGCCCGAGGAAGCAATATCCCCTTGGAGACAAGTAGGCTGGAGGACGATGTATTAAATCTCGACGCAATTACAGTGTTCCATCGTCATTAGGAAGCCCTGACGTTACAATTAACTATCAGTTTTGCGTCGGATTCGACAATCTAGACTTACAGGAGAACGACCATAAGGTGCCCGAGGCAGCAATAGACCCTTGGAGACAAGTCGGTTGGAGTACGATGTATTGAATATCGACGCAATTTGAGTGTTCCATTGTCATTAGGAGGCCCTGAACTTTACAATTAACTATTAGTTTTGCGTCGGATTCGACAATCTAGACTTACAGGAGAACGACCATAAGGTGCCCGAGGCAGCAATAGACCCTTGGAGACAGGTCGGCTGAGGGTCGATGTAACGAATCTCGACGCAATTTGAGTGTTCCATCGTCATTAGGTGGGCCTGAACGTTACAATTAAATACCAGTTTGGCGTCGGATTCGACAATCTAGACTTACATTAGAACGACCATAAGGTGCCAGAGGCAGCAATAGACCCTTGGAGACAGGTCGCCTCAAGATCGATGTAACGAATCACGACGCAATTTGAGTGTTCCATCGTCATTAGGAGGCCCTGAACGTTACAATTAACTATCCGTTTTGCGTCGGATTCGAAAATCTAGACTCACAGGAGAACGTCCGTAAGGTGCCCGAGGCAGCAATAGTCCCTTGGTGACAAATCGGCTGGAGGACGATGTATTGAATCTCGACCCAATTTGAGTGTTCCATCGTCTTTAGGAGGCCCTGAACGTTACAATTTACTATCAGTTTTGCGTCGGATTCGAAAATCTAGACTCACAGGAGAACGATCATTAGGTGCCCGAGGCAGCAATAGACCCTTAGAGACAAGTCGGCTGAAGGACGATGTATTGAATCTCCACGCAATTTGAGTGTTCCATCGTCAATAGGAGGCCCTGAACGTTACAATTATCTATCAGTTTCGCGTCGGAATCGAAAATCTAGGCTCACAGGAGATGGATCCTTTGGTGCCCGAGGCAGCAATATCCCCTTGGAGACAAGTCGGCTGCAGGACGATGTATTGAATCTCGACGCAATTTGAGTGTTCCATCGTCAATAAGAGGCCCTGAGCGTTACAATTAACTGTCAGTTTCGCATCGGATTCGAAAATCTAGACTCACAGGAGACGGAACATTTGGTGCCCGAGGCAGCAATACCCCCTTGGATACAATTCGGCTGGAGGACGATGTATTGAATCTCGACGCAATTTGAGTGTTCCATCGTCATTAGGAGGCCCTGAACTTTACAATTAACTATCAGTTTTGCGCCGGATTCAAAATTCTACACTCGCAATAGTCAGACCATACGGTGCCCGAGGCAGCAATACACCCTATGAGACAAGTCGGCTGAATGACGATGTACTGAATCTCGACGCAATATGAGTGCTCCATCGTCATTAGGAGGCCCTGAAGGTTACAATTATCTATCAGTTTCGCGTCGGAATCGAAAATCTAGACGTACAGGAGACGGACCATTAGGTGCCGAGGCAGCAATACCCCCTTGGAGACAAATCGGCTGGAGGACGATGTATTGAATCTCGACGCAATTTGAGAGTTCCAATGTCAATAGGAGGCCCTGAAAGTTACAATTAACTATCAGTTTCGCGTCGGATTCGAAAATCTAGACTCACAGGAGTCGCACCATAAGGTGCCCGAGGAAGCAATATCCCCTTGGAGAAAAGTAGGCTGGAGGACGATGTATTAAATCTCGACGCAACTTGAGTGTTCCTTCGTCATTAGGAGGCCCTGACGTTACAATTAACTATCAGTTTTGCGTCGGATTCGACAATCTAGACTTACCGGAGAACGACCATAAGGTGCCCGAGGCAGCAATAGGCCCTTGGAGACAGGTCGGCTGAAGGTCGATGTAACGAATCTCGACGCAATTACATTGTTCCATCGTCAATTGTAGGCCCTGAGCGTTACAATTAACTATCAGTTTTGCGTCGGACACGAAAATCTAGACTCACAGGGAACGACCATAAGGTGTCCGAGACAGCAATAGACCCTTGGAGACAAGTCGGCTGAAGGACGATGTACTGAATCTAGATGCAATATGAGTGTTCCATCGTCATTAGGAGGCCCGGATCGTTACAATTGTCTATCAGTTTCGCGTCGGATTGGAAAATCTAGACGCACAAGACACGGACCATATGGTGCCCGAGGCAGCAATACCCCCTTGGATACAAATCGGCTGGAGGTCGATGTATTGAATCTCGACGCAATTTGAGTGCTCCATCGTAATTAGGAGGCCCTGAACGTTACAATTAACTATCAGTTTTGAGTCGGATTCGAAAATGTAGACTCACAGGAGAACGACCATAAGGTGCGCGAGGCAGCAATAGACCCTTGGAGACAAGTCGGCTGAAGGACGATCTACTGAATTTCGACGCAATATGAGTGTTCTAACGTCATTAGGAGGCCCTGAACGTTACAATTAATTATCAGTTTCACGTCGGATTCGAAAATCTAGACTCACAGGAGACGGACCATAAGGTGCCCGTGGAAGCAATATCCCCTTGGAGACAAGTAGGCTGGAGGACGATGTATTAAATCTCGACGCATTTAGAGTGTTCCCTTGTCATTAGGAGGCCCTGACGTTACAATTAGCTATCAGTTTAGCGTCGGATTCGACAATCTAGACTTACAGGAGAACGACCATAAGGTGCCCGAGGCAGCAATAGACCCTTGGAGACAAGTCGGTTGGAGTACGATGTATTGAATATCGACGCAATTTGAGTGTTCCATTGTCATTAGGAGGCCCTGATCTTTACAATTAACTATCAGTTTTGCGTCGGATTCGACAATCTAGACTTACAGGAGAACGACCATAAGGTGCCCGAGGCAGCAATAGACCCTTGGAGACAGGTCGGCTGAAGGTCGATGTAACGAATCTCGACGCAATTTGAGTGTTCCATTATCATTAGGTGGGCCTGAACGTTACAATTAACTATCAGTTTCGCGTCGGATTCGAAAATCTAGACTCACAGGGGAATGACCATAAGGTACTCGAGGAAGCAATATCCCCTTGGAGACAAGTAGGCTGGAGGACGTTGTATTGAATCTCGACGCAATTAGAGTGTTCCATCGTCATTAGGAGGCCCTGACGTTACAATTAACTATCAGTTTTGCGTCGGATTCGACAATCTAGACTTACAGGAGAACGACCATAAGGTGCCCGATGCAGCAATGGACCCTTGGAGACAAGTCGGTTAGAGTACGATGTATTGAGTCTCGACGCAATTTGAGTGTTCCATCTTTATTAGGAGGCCCTGAACGTTACAATTAACTATCACTTTTGCGTCGGATTCGACAATCTAGACTTACAGGAGAACGACCATAAGGTGCCCGAGGCAGCAATAGAGCCTTAGAGGCAAGTCAGCTGGAGGACGATGTATTGAATATCGACGCAATTTGAGTGTTCCATCGACTTTAGGAAGCCCTGAACGTTACAATTAACTATCAGTTTTGCGTCGGATTCAAAAATCTAGAGTCACAGGAGACGTGCAATACGGTGCCCGAGGCAGCAATATCCCCTTGGAAACTAGTCGGCTGGAGGACGATGTATTGAATGTCGACGCAATTTGAGAGTTCCATCGTCATTTGGAGGCTCTGATTGTTACAAAAAACTATCAGTTTTGCGTCGGATTCGAAAATCTAGACTCACAGGAGAAAGACCATAAGGTGCCCGAGGCAGCAATAGAACCTTGGAGACAAGTCGGCTGAATGACGACGTACTGAACCGCGACGCATTATCAGTGTTCCATCGTCATTAGAAGGCCCTGATCGTTACAATTATCTATCAGTTTCGCATCGGATTCGAAAATCTAGACGCACAGGAGCCGGACCGTATGTTGCCCGAATCAGCAATACCCCCTTGGAGACAAATCGGCTGGAGGACGATGTATTGAATCTCGACGCAATTTGAGTGTTCCATTGTCATTAGGAGGCCCTGAACGTTACAATTAACTATCAGTTTCGCGTCGGATTCGAAAATCTAGACCCACAGTAGAACGACCATAAGGTGCCCGAGGCAGCAATAGACCCTTGGAGACAAGTCGGTTAGAGTACGATGTATTGAATCTCGACGCAATTTGAGTGTTCCATCTTTATTAGGAGGCCCTGAACGTTACAATTAACTATCAGTTTCGCGTCGGATTCGAAAATCTAGACCCACAGGAGACGGACCCTATGGTGCCCGAGGGAGAATTATCCCCTTGGAGACAAGTCGGCTGGAGGACGATGTATTGAATATCGACGCAATTTGAGTGTTCCATCGTCATTAGGAGGCCCTGAACGTTTCAATTAACTATCAGTTTTGCGTCGGATTCGAAAATCTAGACTCACAGGAGAACGACCATAAGGTGCCCGAGGCAGCAATAGAGTCACAGGAGACGGACAATACGGTGCCCGAGGTCGCAATATCCCCTTGGAGACTAGTCGGCTGGAGGACGATGTATTGATTGTCGTCGCAATTTGAGAGTTCCATCGTCATTAGGAGGCTCTGATTGTTACAATTAACTATCAGCTTTGCGTCGGATTCGAAAATCTAGACTCACAGGAGAACGACAATAAGGTGCCCGAGGCAGCAATAGACCCTTGGAGACTGGTCGGCTGAAGGTCGATGTAACGAATCTCGACGCAATTACATTGTTCCATCGTCAATTGTAGGCCCTGAGCGTTACAATTAACTATCAGTTTTGCGTCGGACACGAAAATCTAGACTCACAGGAGAACGACCATAAGGTGTCCGAGACAGCAATAGACCCTTGGAGACAAGTCGGCTGTAGGCCGATGTACTGAATCTAGACGCAATATGAGTGTTCCATCGTCATTAGGAGGCCCGGATCGTTACAATTGTCTATCAGTTTCGCGTCGGATTCGAAAATCTAGACTCACAGGAGAACGACAATAAGGTGCCCGAGGCAGCAATAGACCCTTGGAGACAAGTCGGCTGAAGGACGATCTACTGAATTTCGACGCAATATGAGTGTTCCAACGTCATTAGGAGGCCCTGAACGTTACAATTAATTATCAGTTTCACGTCGGATTCGAAATTCTAGACTCACAGGAGACGGACCATAAGGTGCCCGTGGAAGCAATATCCCCTTGGAGACAAGTAGGCTGGAGGACGATGTATTAAATCTCGACGGAATTAGAGTGTTCCATCGTCATTAGGAGGCCCTGACGTTACAATTAGCTATCAGTTTAGCGTCGGATTCGACAATCTAGACTTACAGGAGAACGACCATAAGGTGCCCGAGGCAGCAATAGACCCTTGGAGACAAGTCGGTTGGAGTACGATGTATTGAATATCGACGCGATTTGAGTGTTCCATTGTCATTAGGAGGCCCTGAACTTTACAATTGACTATCAGTTTTGCGTCGGATTCGACAATCTAGACTTACGGGAGAACGACCATAAGGTGCCCGAGGCAGCAATAGACCCTTGGAGACAGGTCGGCTGAAGGTCGATGTATCGAATCTCGACGCAATTTGAGTGTTCCATTGTCATTAGGTGGGCCTGAACGTTACAATTAACTATCAGTTTCGCGTCGGATTCGAAAATCTAGACTCACAGGGGAAGGACCATAAGGTGCTCGAGGAAGCAATATCCCCTTGGAGACAAGTAGGCAGGAGGACGATGTATTGAATCTCGACGCAATTAGAGTGTTCCATCGTCATTAGGAGGCCCTGACGTTACAATTAACTATCAGCTTTGCGTCGGATTCGACAATCTAGGCTTACAGGAGAACGACCATAAGGTGCCCGAGGCAGCAATAGACCCTTGGAGACAAGTCGGTTAGAATACGATGTATTGAGTCTCGACGCAATTTGAGTGTTCCATCTTTATTAGGAAGCCCTGAACGTTACAATTAACTATCACTTTTGCGTCGGATTCGACAATCTAGACTTACAACAGAACGACCAAAAGGTTCCCGAGGCAGCAATAGACCCTTTGAGGCAAGTCAGCTGGAGGACGATGCATTGAATATAGACGCAATTTGAGTGTTCCATCGACTTTAGGAAGCCCTGAACGTTACAATTAACTATCAGTTTTGCGTCGGATTCAAAAATCTAGAGTCACAGGAGACCGGCAATACGGTGCCCAAGGCAGCAATATCCCCTTGGAAACTAGTCGGCTGGAGGACGATGCATTGAATGTCGATGCAATTTGAGAGTTCCATCGTCATTTGGAGGCTCTGATTGTTACAAAAAACTATCAGTTTTGCGTCGGATTCGAAAATCTAGACTCACAGGAGAAAGACCATAAGGTGCCCGAGGCAGCAATAGACCCTTGGAGACAAGTCGGCTGAATGACGACGTACTGAACCTCAACGCATTATGAGTGTTCCATCGTCATTAGAAGGCCCTGATCGTTACAATTATCTATCAGTTTCACATCGGATTCGAAAATCTAGACGCACAGGAGCCGGACCGTATGTTGCCCGAATCAGCAATACCCCCTTGGAGACAAATCGGCTGGAGGACGATGTATTGAATCTCGACGCAATTTGAGTGTTCCATCGTCATTAGGAGGCCCCGAACGTTACAATTAACTATCAGTTTCGCGTCGGATTCGAAAATTTAGACGCACAGGAGAACGACCATAAGGTGCCCGAGGCAGCAATAGACCCTTGGAGACAAGTCGGTTAGAGTACGATGTATTGAATCTCGACGCAATTTGAGTGTTCCATCTTTATTAGGAGGCCCTGAACGTTACAATTAACTATCAGTTTCGCGTCGGATTCGAAAATCTAGACTCACAGGAGACAGACCCTATGGTGCCCGAGGGAGAATTATCCCCTTGGAGACAAGTCGGCTGGAGGACGATGTATTAAATCTCGTCGCAATTTGAGAGTTCCATCGTCATTACGAGGCCCTGATTGTTACAATTAACTATCAGTTTTGCGTCGGAATCGATAACCTAGCCTCACAGGAGAACGACCATATGGTGCCCGAGGCAGCACTAGACCCTTGGAGACAAGTCGGCTGAATGACGACGTACTGAACCTCGACGCATTATGAGTGTTCCATCGTCATTAGAAGGCCCTGATCGTTACAATTATCTATCAGTTTCGCATCGGATTCGAAAATCTAGACGCACAGGAGCCGGACCGTATGTTGCCCGAATCAGCAATACCCCCTTGGAGACAAATCGGCTGGAGGACGATGTATTGAATCTCGACGCAATTTGAGTGTTCCATCGTCATTAGGAGGCCCTGAGCGTTACAATTAACTGTCAGTTTCGCGTCGGATTCGAAAACTCGACTCACAGGAGACGCACCATAAGGTGCCCGAGGATGTAATATCCCCTTGGAGAAAAGTAGGCTGGAGGACGATGTATTAAATCTCGACGCAATTTGAGTGTTCCATCGTCATTAGGAGGCCCTGACGTTACAATTAACTATCAGTTTTGCGTTGGATTCGACAATCTAGACTTACAGGAGAATGACCGTAAGGTGCCCGAGGCAACAATAGACCCTTGGAGTCAGGTCGCCTGAAGGTCGATGTAACGAATCACGACGCAATTTGAGTGTTCCATCGTCATTAGGAGGCCCTGAACGTTACAATTAACTGTCAGTTTCGCATCGGATTCGAAAATCTAGACTCACAGGAGACGGACCATTTGGTGCCCGAGGCAGCAATACCCCCTTGGATACAATTCGGCTGGAGGACGATGTATTGAATCTCGACGCAATTTGAGTGTTCCATCGTCATTAGGAGGCCCCGAACTTTACAATTAACTATCAGTTTTGCGCCGGATTCAAAATTCTACACTCGCAATAGCCGGACCATACGGTGCCCGAGGCAGCAATACACCCTATGAGACAAGTCGGCTGAATGACCATGTACTGAATCTCGACGCAATATGAGTGCTCCATCGTCATTAGGAGGCCCTGAAGGTTACAATTATCTATCAGTTTCGCGTCGGATTCGAAATTCTAGACGTACAGGAGACGGACCATTTGGTGCCGAGGCAGCAATACCCCGTTGGAGACAAATCGGCTGGAGGACGATGTATTGAATATCAACGCAATTTGAGTGTTCCATCGTCTTTAGGGGGCCCTGAACGTTACAATTAACTATCAGTTTTGCGTCGGATTCAAAATTCTAAAGTCACAGGAGACGGACAATACGGTGCCCGAGGCAGCAATATCCCCTTGGAGACTAGTCGGCTGGAGAACGATGTATTGAATCTCGACGCAATTTGAGAGTTCCATCGTCATTAGGAGGCCCTGATTGTTACTATTAACTATCAGTTTTGCGTCGGATTCGAAAATCTAGATTCACAGGAGATCGACCATATGGTGCCCGAGGCAGCAAGGGACCCTTGGAGACAGGTCTGCTGAAGGTCGATGTAACGAATCTCCACGCAATTCGATAGTTCTATCGTCAATAGGAGGCCCTGAACATTACAATTAACTATCAGTTTTGCGTCGGAATCGAAAATCTAGACTCACAGGAGAACGACCATAAGGTGCACGAGACAGCAATAGACTCTTGGAGACAAGTCGGCTGATGGACGATGTACTGAATCTCGACGCAATTTGAGTGTTCCATCGTCAATAGGAGCCCCTAAACGTTACAATTAACTATCAGTTTCGCGTCGGATTCGAAAATCTAGACTCACAGGAGACGCACCATAAGGTGCCCGAGGAAGCAATATCCCCTTGGAGAAAAGTAGGCTGGAGGACGATGTATTGAATCTTGACGCAATTTGAGAGTTCCAACGTCAATAGGAGCCCCTGAACGTTACAATTAACTATCAGTTTCGCGTCGGATTCGAAAATCTAGACTCACAGGAGACGCACCATAAGGTGCCCGAGGAAGCAATATCCCCTTGGAGAAAAGTAGGCTGGAGGACGATGTATTAAATCTCGACGCAATTTGAGTGTTCCTTCGTCATTAGGAGGCCCTGACGTTACAATTAACTATCAATTTTGCGTCGGATTCTAAAATCTAGACTCACAGGAGAACGACCATAAGGTGCCCGAGGCAGCAATAGACCCTTGGAGACAAATCGGCTGGAGGACGATGTATTGAATCTCGACGCAATTTGAGTGTTCCATCGTCATTAGGAGGCCCTGAACGTTTCAATTAACTATCAGTTTTGCGTCGGATTCGAAAATCTAGACTCACAGGAGACGGACCATTTGGTGCCCGAGGCAGCAATACCCCCTTTTATACAATTCGGCTGGGGGACGATGTATTGAATCTCGACGCAATTTGAGTGTTCTTCGCCATTAGGAGGCCCTGAACTTTACAATTAACTATCAGTTTTGCGCCGGATTCAACAATCTACACTCGCAGGAGTCGGACCATACGGTGCCCGAGGCAGCAACAGACCCTTGGAGACAAGTGGGCTGAATGACGATGTACTGAATCTCGACGCAATATGAGTGCTCCATCGTCATTAGGAGGCCCTGAAGGTTACAATTATCTATCAGTTTCGCGTCGGATTCGAAAATCTAGACGTACAGGAGACGGACCATATGGTGCCCGTGGCAGCAATACCCCCATGGAGACAAATCAGCTGGAGGACGATGTATTGAATATCGACGCAATTTGAGTGTTTCATCGACTTTACGAGGCCCTGAACGTTACAATTAACTATCAGTTTTGCGTCGGATTCAAAAATCTAGAGTCACAGGAGACGGACAATACTGTGCACGAGGCAGCAATATCCCCTTGGAGACTAGTCAGCTGGAGGACGATGTATTGAATTTCGACGCAACTTGAGAGTTCCATCGTCACTAGGCGGCCCTGATTGTTCCAATTAACTATCAGTTTTTCGTCGGATTCGAAAATCTAGACTCACAGGAGACGGTCCCTATGGTGCCCGAGGGAGCATTATCCCCTTGGAGACAAGTCGGCTGGAGGACGATGTATTGAATCTCGTCGCAATTTGAGAGTTCCATCGTCATTACCAGGCCCTGATCATTACAATTAACTATCAGTTTTGCGTCGGAATCGAAAATCTAGACTCACAGGAGAATGACCATCAGGTGCCCGAGGCAGCAATAGACCCTTGGAGACAAGTCGGCTGAAGGACGATGTACTGAACCTCGACGCATTATGAGTGTTCCATCGTCATTAGAAGGCCCTGATCGATACAATTATCTATCAGTTTCGCATCGGATTCGAAAATCTAGACGCACAGGAGCCGGACCGTATGTTGCCCGAATCAGCAATACCCCCTTGGAGACAAATCGGCTGGAGGACGATGTATTGAATCTCGACGCAATTTGAGTGTTCCATCGTCATTAGGAGGCCCTGAGCGTTACAATTAACTGTCAGTTTCGCGTCGGATTCGGAAACTCGACTCACAGGAGACGCACCATAAGGTGCCCGAGGATTCAATATCCCCTTGGAGAAAAGTAGGCTGGAGGACGATGTATTAAATCACGACGCAATTTGAGTGTTCCATCGTCATTAGGAGGCCCTGAACGTTACAATTAACTATCAGTTTTGCGTCGGATTCGAAAATCTAGACTCACAGGAGAACGACCATAAGGTGCCCGAGGCAGCAATAGTCCCTTGGTGACAAATCGGCTGGAGGACGATGTATTGTATCTCGACCCAATTTGAGTGATCCATCGTCATTAGGAGGCCCTGAACGTTACAATTAACTATCAGTTTCGCGTCGGATTCGAAAATCTAGACGCACAGGAGACGGACCATATGGACCCCGAGGCAGCAATACCCCCTTGGACACAAATCGGCTGGAGGACAATGTATTGGATCTCGACGCAATTTGAGTGTTCCATCGTCAATAAGAGGCCCTGAGCGTTACAATTAACTGTCAGTTTCGCATCGGATTCGAAAATCTAGACTCACAGGAGACGGACCATTTGGTGCCCGAGGCAGCAATACCCCCTTGGATACAATTCGGCTGGAGGACGATGTATTGAATCTCGACGCAATTTGAGTGTTCCATCGTCATTAGGAGGCCCCGAACTTTACAATTAACTATCAGTTTCGCGTCGGATTCGAAAATCTAGACGCACAGGAGACGGACCATACGGTGCCCGAGGCAGCAATACACCCTATGAGACAAGTCGGCTGAATGACGATGTACTGAATCTCGACGCAATATGAGTGCTCCATCGTCATTAGGAGGCCCTGAAGGTTACAATTATCTATCAGTTTCGCGTCGGATTCGAAATTCTAGACGTACAGGAGACGGACCATTTGGTGCCGAGGCAGCAATACCCCGTTGGAGACAAATCGGCTGGAGGACGATGTATTGAATATCAACGCAATTTGAGTGTTCCATCGTCTTTAGGGGGCCCTGAACGTTACAATTAACTATCAGTTTTGCGTCGGATTCAAAATTCTAAAGTCACAGGAGACGGACAATACGGTGCCCGAGGCAGCAATATCCCCTTTTAGACTAGTCGGCTGGAGAACGATGTATTGAATCTCGACGCAATTTGAGAGTTCCATCGTCATTAGGAGGCCCTGATTGTTACTATTAACTATCAGTTTTGCGTCGGATTCGAAAATCTAGATTCACAGGAGATCGCCCATATGGTGCCCGAGGCAGCAAGTGACCCTTGGAGACAGGTCTGCTGAAGGTCGATGTAACGAATCTCCACGCAATTCGATTGTTCTATCGTCAATAGGAGGCCCTGAACATTACAATTAACTATCAGTTTTGCGTCGGAATCGAAAATCTAGACTCACAGGAGAACGACCATAAGGTGCACGAGACAGCAATAGACTCTTGGAGACAAGTCGGCTGAAGGACGATGTACTGAATCTCGACGCAATTTGAGTGTTCCATCGTCATTAGGAGGCCCTGAACGTTGCAATTATCTATCAGTTTCGCATCGGATTCGAAAATCTAGACGCACAGGAGACGGACCATATGTTGCCCAAAGCAGCAATACCCCCTTGGAGACAAATCGGCTGGAGGACGATGTATTGAATCTCGACGCAATTTGAGAGTTCCAACGTCAATAGGAGCCCCTGAACGTTACAATTAACTATCAGTTTCGCGTCGGATTCGAAAATCTAGACTCACAGGAGACGCACCATAAGGTGCCCGAGGAAGCAATATCCCCTTGGAGAAAAGTAGGCTGGAGGACGATGTATTAAATCTCGACGCAATCTGAGTGTTCCTTCGTCATTAGGAGGCCCTGACGTTACAATTAACTATCAATTTTGCGTCGGATTCTAAAATCTAGACTCACAGGAGAACGACCATAAGGTGCCCGAGGCAGCAATAGACCCTTGGAGACAAATCGGCTGGAGGACGATGTATTGAATCTCGACGCAATTTGAGTGTTCCATCGTCATTAGGAGGCCCTGAACGTTTCAATTAACTATCAGTTTTGCGTCGGATTCGAAAATCTAGACTCACAGGAGACGGACCATTTGGTGCCCGAGGCAGCAATACCCCCTTTTATACAATTCGGCTGGGGGACGATGTATTTAATCTCGACGCAATTTGAGTGTTCCATCGCCATTAGGAGGCCCTGAACTTTACAATTAACTATCAGTTTTGCGCCGGATTCAACAATCTACACTCGCAGGAGTCGGACCATACGGTGCCCGAGGCAGCAACAGACCCTTGGAGACAAGTGGGCTGAATGACGATGTACTGAATCTCGACGCAATATGAGTGCTCCATCGTCATTAGGAGGCCCTGAAGGTTACAATTATCTATCAGTTTCGCGTCGGATTCGAAAATCTAGACGTACAGGAGACGGACCATATGGTGCCCGTGGCAGCAATACCCCCTTGGAGACAAATCGGCTGGAGGACGATGTATTGAATATCGACGCAATTTGAGTGTTTCATCGACTTTAGGAGGCCCTGAATGTTACAATTAACTATCAGTTTTGCGTCGGATTCAAAAATCTAGAGTCACAGGAGACGGACAATACTGTGCACGAGGCAGCAATATCCCCTTGGAGACTAGTCAGCTGGAGGACGATGTATTGAATTTCGACGCAACTTGAGAGTTCCATCGTCACTAGGCGGCCCTGATTGTTCCAATTAACTATCAGTTTTTCGTCGGATTCGAAAATCTAGACTCACAGGAGACGGTCCCTATGGTGCCCGAGGGAGCATTATCCCCTTGGAGACAAGTCGGCTGGAGGACGATGTACTGAACCTCGACGCATTATGAGTGTTCCATCGTCATTAGGAGGCCCTGAACGTTACAATTATCTATCAGTTTCGCATCGGATTCGAAAATCTAGACGCACAGGAGACGGACCATAAGGTCCCCAAGGAAGCAAGTTCCATTTGGAGAAAAGTAGGCTGGAGTACGATGTATTAAATCTCGACGCAATTTGAGTGTTCCATCATCATTAGGAGGCCCTGACGTTACAATTAACTATCAGTTTCGCGTCGGATTCGAAAATCTAGACGCACAGGAGACGGACCATATGGGTCCCGAGGCAGCAATACCCCCATGGAGACAAAACGCCTGGAGGACGATGTATTGAATCTCGACGCAATTTGAGTGTTCCATCGTCATTAAGAGGCCCTGAGCGTTACAATTAACTGTCTGTTTCGCGTCGGATTCGAAAATCTAGACTCACAGGAGACGGACCATAAGGTGCCCGAGGCAGCAATATCCCCTTGGAGACAAGTAGACTGGAGGACGTTGTATTGAATCTCGACGCAATTTGAGTGTTCCATCGTCATTAGGAGGTCCTGACGATACAATTAACTATCAGTTTTGATTCGGATTTGACAAACTAGACTTACAGGAGACCGACCATAAGGTGCCTGAGGCAGCAATAGACCCTTGGAGACAAGTCGGCTGGAGGACGATGTATTGAATATCGACGCAATTTGAGTGTTCCATCGTCATTAGGAGGCCCTGAACGTTACAATTAACTATCAGTTTTGCGTCGGATTCGAAAATCTAGGTTCACAGGAGACGGACCATTTGGTGCCCGAGGCAGCAATACCCCCTTTTATACAATTCGGCTGGAGGACAATGTATTGAATCTCGACGTAATTTGATTGTTCCATCGCCATTAGGAGGCCCTCAACTTTACAATTAACTATCAGTTTAGTGCCGGATTCAAAAATCTACACTCGCAGGAGTCGGACCATACAGTGCCCGAGGCAGCAATAGACCCTTGGAGACAAGTCGGGTGAATGACGATGTACTGAATTTCGACGCAATATGAGTGCTCCATCGTCATTAGGAGACCCTGAAGGTTACAATTATCTATCAGTTTCGCGTCGGATTCGAAAATCTAGACGTACAGGAGACGGACCATATGGTGCCCGAGGCAGCAATACCCCCTTGGAGACAAATCGGCTGGAGGACGATGTATTGAATATCGTTCCAATTTGAGTGTTCCATCGTCTTTAGGAGGCCCTGAACGTTACAATTAACTATCAGTTTTGCGTCGGATTCAAAAATATAGAGTCACAGGAGACGGACAATACTGTGCCCGAGGCAGCAATATCCCCTTAGAGTCTAGTCGGCTGGAGGACGATGTATTGAATCTCGACGCAATTTGAGAGTTCCATCGTCATTAGGAGGCCCTGATTGTTACAATTAAATACCAGTTTGGCGTCGGATTCGAAAATCTAGACTCACAGGAGAACGACCATAAGGTGCCCGAGGCAGTAATAGACCCTTGGAGACAGGTCGGCTGAGGGTCGATGTAACGAATCTCGACGCAATTCGATTGTTCCATCGTCAATAGGAGGCCCTGAACATTACAATTAACTATCAGTTTTGCATCGGATTCGAAAATCTAGAGTCACAGGAGAACGACCATAAGGTGCCCGAGGCAGCAATACCTCCTTGGAGACAAATCGGCTGGAGGACGATGTATTGAATCTCGACACAATTTGAGTGTTCCATCATCATTAGGAGGCCCTGCACGTTACAATTAACTATCAGTTTCGCGTCGGATTTGAAAATCTAGACTCACAGGAGACGCACCGTAAGGTGCCCGAGGAAGCAATATCCCTTTGAAGAAAAGTAGGCTGGAGGACGATGTATTAAATCTCGACGCAATTTGAGTGTTCCATCGTCATTAGGAGGCCCTGACGTTACAATTAACTATCAGTTATGCTTCGGATTCGACAATCTAGACTTACAGGAGACGGACCATATGGTGCCCGAGGCAGCAATACCCCCTTGGAGACAAATCGGCTGGAGGACGATGTATTGAATCTCGACGCAATTTGAGTGTTCCATCGTCATTAAGAGGCCCTGAGCGTTACAATTAACTGTCAGTTTCGCGTCGGATTCGAAAATCTAGACTCACAGGAGACGGACCATAAGGTGCCCGAGGCAGCAATATCCCCTTGGAGACAAGTAGACTGGAGGACGTTGTATTGAATCTCGACGTTATTTGAGTGTTCCATCGTCATTAGGAGGTCCTGACGATACAATTAACTATCAGTTTTGATTCGGATTTGACAATCTAGACTTACAGGAGACGCACCATAAGGTGCCCGAGGAAGCAATATCCCCTTGGAGAAAAGTAGGCTGGAGGACGATGTATTAAATCTCGACGCAATTTGAGTGTTCCTTCGTCATTAGGAGGCCCTGACGTTACAATTAACTATCAATTTTGCGTCGGATTCTAAAATCTAGACTCACAGGAGAACGACCATAAGGTGCCCGAGGCAGCAATAGACCCTTGGAGACAAATCGGCTGGAGGACGATGTATTGAATCTCGACGCAATTTGAGTGTTCCATCGTCATTAGGAGGCCCTGAACGTTTCAATTAACTATCAGTTTTGCGTCGGATTCGAAAATCTAGACTCACAGGAGACGGACCATTTGGTGCCCGAGGCAGCAATACCCCCTTTTATACAATTCGGCTGGGGGACGATGTATTGAATCTCGACGCAATTTGAGTGTTCCATCGCCATTAGGAGGCCCTGAACTTTACAATTAACTATCAGTTTTGCGCCGGATTCAACAATCTACACTCGCAGGAGTCGGACCATACGGTGCCCGAGGCAGCAACAGACCCTTGGAGACAAGTGGGCTGAATGACGATGTACTGAATCTCGACGCAATATGAGTGCTCCATCGTCATTAGGAGGCCCTGAAGGTTACAATTATCTATCAGTTTCGCGTCGGATTCGAAAATCTAGACGTACAGGAGACGGACCATATGGTGCCCGTGGCAGCAATACCCCCTTGGAGACAAATCAGCTGGAGGACGATGTATTGAATATCGACGCAATTTGAGTGTTTCATCGACTTTAGGAGGCCCTGAACGTTACAATTAACTATCAGTTTTGCGTCGGATTCAAAAATCTAGAGTCACAGGAGACGGACAATACTGTGCACGAGGCAGCAATATCCCCTTGGAGACTAGTCAGCTGGAGGACGATGTATTGAATTTCGACGCAACTTGAGAGTTCCATCGTCACTAGGCGGCCCTGATTGTTCCAATTAACTATCAGTTTTTCGTCGGATTCGAAAATCTAGACTCACAGGAGACGGTCCCTATGGTGCCCGAGGGAGCATTATCCCCTTGGAGACAAGTCGGCTGGAGGACGATGTATTGAATCTCGTCGCAATTTGAGAGTTCCATCGTCATTACCAGGCCCTGATCATTACAATTAACTATCAGTTTTGCGTCGGAATCGAAAATCTAGACTCACAGGAGAACGACCATCAGGTGCCCGAGGCAGCAATAGACCCTTGGAGACAAGTCGGCTGAAGGACGATGTACTGAACCTCGACGCATTATGAGTGTTCCATCGTCATTAGAAGGCCCTGATCGATACAATTATCTATCAGTTTCGCATCGGATTCGAAAATCTAGACGCACAGGAGCCGGACCGTATGTTGCCCGAATCAGCAATACCCCCTTGGAGACAAATCGGCTGGAGGACGATGTATTGAATCTCGACGCAATTTGAGCGTTCCATCGTCATTAGGAGGCCCTGAGCGTTACAATTAACTGTCAGTTTCGCGTCGGATTCGGAAACTCGACTCACAGGAGACGCACCATAAGGTGCCCGAGGATTCAATATCCCCTTGGAGAAAAGTAGGCTGGAGGACGATGTATTAAATCTCGACGCAATTTGAGTGTTCCATCGTCATTAGGAGGCCCTGACGTTACAATTAACTATCAGTTTTGCGTTGGATTCGACAATCTAGACTTACAGGAGAATGACCATAAGGTGCCCGAGGCAACAATAGACCCTTGGAGACAGGTCGCCTGAAGGTCGATGTAACGAATCACGACGCAATTTGAGTGTTCCATCGTCATTAGGAGGCCCTGAACGTTACAATTAACTATCAGTTTTGCGTCGGATTCGAAAATCTAGACTCACAGGAGAACGACCATAAGGTGCCCGAGGCAGCAATAGTCCCTTGGTGACAAATCGGCTGGAGGACGATGTATTGTATCTCGACCCAATTTGAGTGATCCATCGTCATTAGGAGGCCCTGAACGTTACAATTAACTATCAGTTTCGCGTCGGATTCGAAAATCTAGACGCACAGGAGACGGACCATATGGACCCCGAGGCAGCAATACCCCCTTGGACACAAATCGGCTGGAGGACAATGTATTGGATCTCGACGCAATTTGAGTGTTCCATCGTCAATAAGAGGCCCTGAGCGTTACAATTAACTGTCAGTTTCGCATCGGATTCGAAAATCTAGACTCACAGGAGACGGACCATTTGGTGCCCGAGGCAGCAATACCCCCTTGGATACAATTCGGCTGGAGGACGATGTATTGAATCTCGACGCAATTTGAGTGTTCCATCGTCATTAGGAGGCCCCGAACTTTACAATTAACTATCAGTTTCGCGTCGGATTCGAAAATCTAGACGCACAGGAGACGGACCATACGGTGCCCGAGGCAGCAATACACCCTATGAGACAAGTCGGCTGAATGACGATGTACTGAATCTCGACGCAATATGAGTGCTCCATCGTCATTAGGAGGCCCTGAAGGTTACAATTATCTATCAGTTTCGCGTCGGATTCGAAATTCTAGACGTACAGGAGACGGACCATTTGGTGCCGAGGCAGCAATACCCCGTTGGAGACAAATCGGCTGGAGGACGATGTATTGAATATCAACGCAATTTGAGTGTTCCATCGTCTTTAGGGGGCCCTGAACGTTACAATTAACTATCAGTTTTGCGTCGGATTCAAAATTCTAAAGTCACAGGAGACGGACAATACGGTGCCCGAGGCAGCAATATCCCCTTTTAGACTAGTCGGCTGGAGAACGATGTATTGAATCTCGACGCAATTTGAGAGTTCCATCGTCATTAGGAGGCCCTGATTGTTACTATTAACTATCAGTTTTGCGTCGGATTCGAAAATCTAGATTCACAGGAGATCGCCCATATGGTGCCCGAGGCAGCAAGTGACCCTTGGAGACAGGTCTGCTGAAGGTCGATGTAACGAATCTCCACGCAATTCGATTGTTCTATCGTCAATAGGAGGCCCTGAACATTACAATTAACTATCAGTTTTGCGTCGGAATCGAAAATCTAGACTCACAGGAGAACGACCATAAGGTGCACGAGACAGCAATAGACTCTTGGAGACAAGTCGGCTGAAGGACGATGTACTGAATCTCGACGCAATTTGAGTGTTCCATCGTCATTAGGAGGCCCTGAACGTTGCAATTATCTATCAGTTTCGCATCGGATTCGAAAATCTAGACGCACAGGAGACGGACCATATGTTGCCCAAAGCAGCAATACCCCCTTGGAGACAAATCGGCTGGAGGACGATGTATTGAATCTCGACGCAATTTGAGAGTTCCAACGTCAATAGGAGCCCCTGAACGTTACAATTAACTATCAGTTTCGCGTCGGATTCGAAAATCTAGACTCACAGGAGACGCACCATAAGGTGCCCGAGGAAGCAATATCCCCTTGGAGAAAAGTAGGCTGGAGGACGATGTATTAAATCTCGACGCAATCTGAGTGTTCCTTCGTCATTAGGAGGCCCTGACGTTACAATTAACTATCAATTTTGCGTCGGATTCTAAAATCTAGACTCACAGGAGAACGACCATAAGGTGCCCGAGGCAGCAATAGACCCTTGGAGACAAATCGGCTGGAGGACGATGTATTGAATCTCGACGCAATTTGAGTGTTCCATCGTCATTAGGAGGCCCTGAACGTTTCAATTAACTATCAGTTTTGCGTCGGATTCGAAAATCTAGACTCACAGGAGACGGACCATTTGGTGCCCGAGGCAGCAATACCCCCTTTTATACAATTCGGCTGGGGGACGATGTATTGAATCTCGACGCAATTTGAGTGTTCCATCGCCATTAGGAGGCCCTGAACTTTACAATTAACTATCAGTTTTGCGCCGGATTCAACAATCTACACTCGCAGGAGTCGGACCATACGGTGCCCGAGGCAGCAACAGACCCTTGGAGACAAGTGGGCTGAATGACGATGTACTGAATCTCGACGCAATATGAGTGCTCCATCGTCATTAGGAGGCCCTGAAGGTTACAATTATCTATCAGTTTCGCGTCGGATTCGAAAATCTAGACGTACAGGAGACGGACCATATGGTGCCCGTGGCAGCAATACCCCCTTGGAGACAAATCGGCTGGAGGACGATGTATTGAATATCGACGCAATTTGAGTGTTTCATCGACTTTAGGAGGCCCTGAATGTTACAATTAACTATCAGTTTTGCGTCGGATTCAAAAATCTAGAGTCACAGGAGACGGACAATACTGTGCACGAGGCAGCAATATCCCCTTGGAGACTAGTCAGCTGGAGGACGATGTATTGAATTTCGACGCAACTTGAGAGTTCCATCGTCACTAGGCGGCCCTGATTGTTCCAATTAACTATCAGTTTTTCGTCGGATTCGAAAATCTAGACTCACAGGAGACGGTCCCTATGGTGCCCGAGGGAGCATTATCCCCTTGGAGACAAGTCGGCTGGAGGACGATGTACTGAACCTCGACGCATTATGAGTGTTCCATCGTCATTAGGAGGCCCTGAACGTTACAATTATCTATCAGTTTCGCATCGGATTCGAAAATCTAGACGCACAGGAGACGGACCATAAGGTCCCCAAGGAAGCAAGATCCATTTGGAGAAAAGTAGGCTGGAGTACGATGTATTAAATCTCGACGCAATTTGAGTGTTCCATCATCATTAGGAGGCCCTGACGTTACAATTAACTATCAGTTTCGCGTCGGATTCGAAAATCTAGACGCACAGGAGACGGACCATATGGGTCCCGAGGCAGCAATACCCCCATGGAGACAAATCGCCTGGAGGACGATGTATTGAATCTCGACGCAATTTGAGTGTTCCATCGTCATTAAGAGGCCCTGAGCGTTACAATTAACTGTCTGTTTCGCGTCGGATATGAAAATCTAGACTCACAGGAGACGGACCATAAGGTGCCCGAGGCAGCAATATCCCCTTGGAGACAAGTAGACTGGAGGACGTTGTATTGAATCTCGACGCAATTTGAGTGTTCCATCGTCATTAGGAGGTCCTGACGATACAATTAACTATCAGTTTTGATTCGGATTTGACAAACTAGACTTACAGGAGACCGACCATAAGGTGCCTGAGGCAGCAATAGACCCTTGGAGACAAGTCGGCTGGAGGACGATGTATTAAATATCGACGCAATTTGAGTGTTCCATCGTCATTAGGAGGCCCTGAACGTTACAATTAACTATCAGTTTTGCGTCGGATTCGAAAATCTAGGTTCACAGGAGACGGACCATTTGGTGCCCGAGGCAGCAATACCCCCTTTTATACAATTCGGCTGGAGGACAATGTATTGAATCTCGACGTAATTTGATTGTTCCATCGCCATTAGGAGGCCCTGAACTTTACAATTAACTATCAGTTTAGTGCCGGATTCAAAAATCTACACTCGCAGGAGTCGGACCATACAGTGCCCGAGGCAGCAATAGACCCTTGGAGACAAGTCGGGTGAATGACGATGTACTGAATTTCGACGCAATATGAGTGCTCCATCGTCATTAGGAGACCCTGAAGGTTACAATTATCTATCAGTTTCGCGTCGGATTCGAAAATCTAGACGTACAGGAGACGGACCATATGGTGCCCGAGGCAGCAATACCCCCTTGGAGACAAATCGGCTGGAGGACGATGTATTGAATATCGTTCCAATTTGAGTGTTCCATCGTCTTTAGGAGGCCCTGAACGTTACAATTAACTATCAGTTTTGCGTCGGATTCAAAAATATAGAGTCACAGGAGACGGACAATACTGTGCCCGAGGCAGCAATATCCCCTTAGAGTCTAGTCGGCTGGAGGACGATGTATTGAATCTCGACGCAATTTGAGAGTTCCATCGTCATTAGGAGGCCCTGATTGTTACAATTAAATACCAGTTTGGCGTCGGATTCGAAAATCTAGACTCACAGGAGAACGACCATAAGGTGCCCGAGGCAGTAATAGACCCTTGGAGACAGGTCGGCTGAGGGTCGATGTAACGAATCTCGACGCAATTCGATTGTTCCATCGTCAATAGGAGGCCCTGAACATTACAATTAACTATCAGTTTTGCATCGGATTCGAAAATCTAGAGTCACAGGAGAACGACCATAAGGTGCCCGAGGCAGCAATACCTCCTTGGAGACAAATCGGCTGGAGGACGATGTATTGAATCTCGACACAATTTGAGTGTTCCATCATCATTAGGAGGCCCTGCACGTTACAATTAACTATCAGTTTCGCGTCGGATTTGAAAATCTAGACTCACAGGAGACGCACCGTAAGGTGCCCGAGGAAGCAATATCCCTTTGAAGAAAAGTAGGCTGGAGGACGATGTATTAAATCTCGACGCAATTTGAGTGTTCCATCGTCATTAGGAGGCCCTGACGTTACAATTAACTATCAGTTATGCTTCGGATTCGACAATCTAGACTTACAGGAGACGGACCATATGGTGCCCGAGGCAGCAATACCCCCTTGGAGACAAATCGGCTGGAGGACGATGTATTGAATCTCGACGCAATTTGAGTGTTCCATCGTCATTAAGAGGCCCTGAGCGTTACAATTAACTGTCAGTTTCGCGTCGGATTCGAAAATCTAGACTCACAGGAGACGGACCATAAGGTGCCCGAGGCAGCAATATCCCCTTGGAGACAAGTAGACTGGAGGACGTTGTATTGAATCTCGACGTTATTTGAGTGTTCCATCGTCATTAGGAGGTCCTGACGATACAATTAACTATCAGTTTTGATTCGGATTTGACAATCTAGACTTACAGGAGACCGACCATAAGTTGCCTGAGGCAGCAATAGACCCTTGGAGACAAGTCGGCTGGAGGACGATATATTGAATATCGACGCAATTTGAGTGTTCCATCGTCATTAGGAGGCCCTGAACGTTACAATTAACTATCAGTTTTGCGTCGGATTCGAAAATCTAGATTCACAGGAGACGGACCATTTGGTGCCCGAGGCAGCAATACCCCCGTTTATTCAATTCGGTTGGAGGACAATGTATTGAATCTCGCCGTAATTTGACTGTTCCATCGCCATTAGGAGGCCCTGAACTTCACAATTAACTATCAGTTTAGTGCCGGATTCAAAAATCTACACTCGCAAGAGTCGGACCATACAGTGCCCGAGGCAGCAATAGACCCTTGGAGACAAGTCGGGTGAATGACGATGTACTGAATCTCGACGCAATACGAGTGCTCCATCGTCATTAGGAGGCCCTGAAGGTTACAATTATCTATCAGTTTCGCGTCGGATTCGAAAATCTAGACGTACAGGAGACGGACCATATGGTGCCCGAGGCAGCAATACCCCCTTGGAGACAAATCGGCTGGAGGACGATGTATTGAATATCGACCCAATTTGAGTGTTCCATCGTCTTTAGGAGGCCCTGAACGTTACAATTAACTATCAGTTTTGCGTCGGATTCAAAAATCTAGAGTCACAGGAGACGAACAATACTGTGCACGAGGCAGCAATATCCCCTTGGAGACTAGTCAGCTGGAGGACGATGTATTGAATCTCGACGCAACTTGAGAGTTCCATCGTCACTAGGAGGCCCTGATTGTTCCAATTAACTATCAGTTTTGCTTCGGATTCGAAAATCTAGACTCACAGGAGAACGACCATAAGGTGCCCAAGGCAGCAATAGACTCTTGGATACAATTCGGCTGGAGGACGATGTATTGAATCTCGACGCAATTTGAGTGTTCCATCGTCATTAGGAGGCCCCGAACTTTACAATTAACTATCAGTTTCGCGTCGGATTCGAAAATCTAGACGCACAGGAGACGGACCATACGGTGCCCGAGGCAGCAATACACCCTATGAGACAAGTCGGCTGAATGACGATGTACTGAATCTCGACGCAATATGAGTGCTCCATCGTCATTAGGAGGCCCTGAAGGTTACAATTATCTATCAGTTTCGCGTCGGATTCGAAATTCTAGACGTACAGGAGACGGACCATTTGGTGCCGAGGCAGCAATACCCCGTTGGAGACAAATCGGCTGGAGGACGATGTATTGAATATCAACGCAATTTGAGTGTTCCATCGTCTTTAGGGGGCCCTGAACGTTACAATTAACTATCAGTTTTGCGTCGGATTCAAAATTCTAAAGTCACAGGAGACGGACAATACGGTGCCCGAGGCAGCAATATCCCCTTTTAGACTAGTCGGCTGGAGAACGATGTATTGAATCTCGACGCAATTTGAGAGTTCCATCGTCATTAGGAGGCCCTGATTGTTACTATTAACTATCAGTTTTGCGTCGGATTCGAAAATCTAGATTCACAGGAGATCGCCCATATGGTGCCCGAGGCAGCAAGTGACCCTTGGAGACAGGTCTGCTGAAGGTCGATGTAACGAATCTCCACGCAATTCGATTGTTCTATCGTCAATAGGAGGCCCTGAACATTACAATTAACTATCAGTTTTGCGTCGGAATCGAAAATCTAGACTCACAGGAGAACGACCATAAGGTGCACGAGACAGCAATAGACTCTTGGAGACAAGTCGGCTGAAGGACGATGTACTGAATCTCGACGCAATTTGAGTGTTCCATCGTCATTAGGAGGCCCTGAACGTTGCAATTATCTATCAGTTTCGCATCGGATTCGAAAATCTAGACGCACAGGAGACGGACCATATGTTGCCCAAAGCAGCAATACCCCCTTGGAGACAAATCGGCTGGAGGACGATGTATTGAATCTCGACGCAATTTGAGAGTTCCAACGTCAATAGGAGCCCCTGAACGTTACAATTAACTATCAGTTTCGCGTCGGATT
This sequence comes from Schistocerca americana, assembly GCF_021461395.2. NCBI lineage: Eukaryota > Metazoa > Arthropoda > Insecta > Orthoptera > Acrididae > Schistocerca > Schistocerca americana. Next base: position 1,280,184 of record NW_025726071.1, read on the forward strand.
CGAAAATCTAGACTCACAGGAGACGCACCATAAGGTGCCCGAGGAAGCAATATCCCCTTGGAGAAAAGTAGGCTGGAGGACGATGTATTAAATCTCGACGCAATCTGAGTGTTCCTTCGTCATTAGGAGGCCCTGACGTTACAATTAACTATCAATTTTGCGTCGGATTCTAAAATCTAGACTCACAGGAGAACGACCATAAGGTGCCCGAGGCAGCAATAGACCCTTGGAGACAAATCGGCTGGAGGACGATGTATTGAATCTCGACGCAATTTGAGTGTTCCATCGTCATTAGGAGGCCCTGAACGTTTCAATTAACTATCAGTTTTGCGTCGGATTCGAAAATCTAGACTCACAGGAGACGGACCATTTGGTGCCCGAGGCAGCAATACCCCCTTTTATACAATTCGGCTGGGGGACGATGTATTGAATCTCGACGCAATTTGAGTGTTCCATCGCCATTAGGAGGCCCTGAACTTTACAATTAACTATCAGTTTTGCGCCGGATTCAACAATCTACACTCGCAGGAGTCGGACCATACGGTGCCCGAGGCAGCAACAGACCCTTGGAGACAAGTGGGCTGAATGACGATGTACTGAATCTCGACGCAATATGAGTGCTCCATCGTCATTAGGAGGCCCTGAAGGTTACAATTATCTATCAGTTTCGCGTCGGATTCGAAAATCTAGACGTACAGGAGACGGACCATATGGTGCCCGTGGCAGCAATACCCCCTTGGAGACAAATCGGCTGGAGGACGATGTATTGAATATCGACGCAATTTGAGTGTTTCATCGACTTTAGGAGGCCCTGAATGTTACAATTAACTATCAGTTTTGCGTCGGATTCAAAAATCTAGAGTCACAGGAGACGGACAATACTGTGCACGAGGCAGCAATATCCCCTTGGAGACTAGTCAGCTGGAGGACGATGTATTGAATTTCGACGCAACTTGAGAGTTCCATCGTCACTAGGCGGCCCTGATTGTTCCAATTAACTATCAGTTTTTCGTCGGATTCGAAAATCTAGACTCACAGGAGACGGTCCCTATGGTGCCCGAGGGAGCATTATCCCCTTGGAGACAAGTCGGCTGGAGGACGATGTACTGAACCTCGACGCATTATGAGTGTTCCATCGTCATTAGGAGGCCCTGAACGTTACAATTATCTATCAGTTTCGCATCGGATTCGAAAATCTAGACGCACAGGAGACGGACCATAAGGTCCCCAAGGAAGCAAGATCCATTTGGAGAAAAGTAGGCTGGAGTACGATGTATTAAATCTCGACGCAATTTGAGTGTTCCATCATCATTAGGAGGCCCTGACGTTACAATTAACTATCAGTTTCGCGTCGGATTCGAAAATCTAGACGCACAGGAGACGGACCATATGGGTCCCGAGGCAGCAATACCCCCATGGAGACAAATCGCCTGGAGGACGATGTATTGAATCTCGACGCAATTTGAGTGTTCCATCGTCATTAAGAGGCCCTGAGCGTTACAATTAACTGTCTGTTTCGCGTCGGATTCGAAAATCTAGACTCACAGGAGACGGACCATAAGGTGCCCGAGGCAGCAATATCCCCTTGGAGACAAGTAGACTGGAGGACGTTGTATTGAATCTCGACGCAATTTGAGTGTTCCATCGTCATTAGGAGGTCCTGACGATACAATTAACTATCAGTTTTGATTCGGATTTGACAAACTAGACTTACAGGAGACCGACCATAAGGTGCCTGAGGCAGCAATAGACCCTTGGAGACAAGTCGGCTGGAGGACGATGTATTGAATATCGACGCAATTTGAGTGTTCCATCGTCATTAGGAGGCCCTGAACGTTACAATTAACTATCAGTTTTGCGTCGGATTCGAAAATCTAGGTTCACAGGAGACGGACCATTTGGTGCCCGAGGCAGCAATACCCCCTTTTATACAATTCGGCTGGAGGACAATGTATTGAATCTCGACGTAATTTGATTGTTCCATCGCCATTAGGAGGCCCTGAACTTTACAATTAACTATCAGTTTAGTGCCGGATTCAAAAATCTACACTCGCAGGAGTCGGACCATACAGTGCCCGAGGCAGCAATAGACCCTTGGAGACAAGTCGGGTGAATGACGATGTACTGAATTTCGACGCAATATGAGTGCTCCATCGTCATTAGGAGACCCTGAAGGTTACAATTATCTATCAGTTTCGCGTCGGATTCGAAAATCTAGACGTACAGGAGACGGACCATATGGTGCCCGAGGCAGCAATACCCCCTTGGAGACAAATCGGCTGGAGGACGATGTATTGAATATCGTTCCAATTTGAGTGTTCCATCGTCTTTAGGAGGCCCTGAACGTTACAATTAACTATCAGTTTTGCGTCGGATTCAAAAATATAGAGTCACAGGAGACGGACAATACTGTGCCCGATGCAGCAATATCCCCTTAGAGTCTAGTCGGCTGGAGGACGATGCATTGAATCTCGACGCAATTTGAGAGTTCCATCGTCATTAGGAGGCCCTGATTGTTACAATTAACTACCAGTTTGGCGTCGGATTCGAAAATCTAGACTCACAGGAGAACGACCATAAGGTGCCCGAGGCAGTAATAGACCCTTGGAGACAGGTCGGCTGAGGGTCGATGTAACGAATCTCGACGCAATTCGATTGTTCCATCGTCAATAGGAGGCCCTGAACATTACAATTAACTATCAGTTTTGCATCGGATTCGAAAATCTAGAGTCACAGGAGAACGACCATAAGGTGCCCGAGGCAGCAATACCTCCTTGGAGACAAATCGGCTGGAGGACGATGTATTGAATCTCGACACAATTTGAGTGTTCCATCATCATTAGGAGGCCCTGCACGTTACAATTAACTATCAGTTTCGCGTCGGATTTGAAAATCTAGACTCACAGGAGACGCACCGTAAGGTGCCCGAGGAAGCAATATCCCTTTGAAGAAAAGTAGGCTGGAGGACGATGTATTAAATCTCGACGCATTTTGAGTGTTCCATCGTCATTAGGAGGCCCTGACGTTACAATTAACTATCAGTTATGCTTCGGATTCGACAATCTAGACTTACAGGAGACGGACCATATGGTGCCCGAGGCAGCAATACCCCCTTGGAGACAAATCGGCTGGAGGACGATGTATTGAATCTCGACGCAATTTGAGTGTTCCATCGTCATTAAGAGGCCCTGAGCGTTACAATTAACTGTCAGTTTCGCGTCGGATTCGAAAATCTAGACTCACAGGAGACGGACCATAAGGTGCCCGAGGCAGCAATATCCCCTTGGAGACAAGTAGACTGGAGGACGTTGTATTGAATCTCGACGTTATTTGAGTGTTCCATCGTCATTAGGAGGTCCTGACGATACAATTAACTATCAGTTTTGATTCGGATTTGACAATCTAGACTTACAGGAGACCGACCATAAGGTGCCTGAGGCAGCAATAGACCCTTGGAGACAAGTCGGCTGGAGGACGATATATTGAATATCGACGCAATTTGAGTGTTCCATCGTCATTAGGAGGCCCTGAACGTTACAATTAACTATCAGTTTTGCGTCGGATTCGAAAATCTAGATTCACAGGAGACGGACCATTTGGTGCCCGAGGCAGCAATACCCCCGTTTATTCAATTCGGTTGGAGGACATTGTATTGAATCTCGCCGTAATTTGACTGTTCCATCGCCATTAGGAGGCCCTGAACTTCACAATTAACTATCAGTTTAGTGCCGGATTCAAAAATCTACACTCGCAAGAGTCGGACCATACAGTGCCCGAGGCAGCAATAGACCCTTGGAGACAAGTCGGGTGAATGACGATGTACTGAATCTCGACGCAATACGAGTGCTCCATCGTCATTAGGAGGCCCTGAAGGTTACAATTATCTATCAGTTTCGCGTCGGATTCGAAAATCTAGACGTACAGGAGACGGACCATATGGTGCCCGAGGCAGCAATACCCCCTTGGAGACAAATCGGCTGGAGGACGATGTATTGAATATCGACCCAATTTGAGTGTTCCATCGTCTTTAGGAGGCCCTGAACGTTACAATTAACTATCAGTTTTGCGTCGGATTCAAAAATCTAGAGTCACAGGAGACGAACAATACTGTGCACGAGGCAGCAATATCCCCTTGGAGACTAGTCAGCTGGAGGACGATGTATTGAATCTCGACGCAGCTTGAGAGTTCCATCGTCACTAGGAGGCCCTGATTGTTCCAATTAACTATCAGTTTTGCTTCGGATTCGAAAATCTAGACTCACAGGAGAACGACCATAAGGTGCCCAAGGCAGCAATAGACTCTTGGAGACAAGTCGGCTGAAGGACGATGTACTGAATCTCGACGCAATTTGAGTGTTCCATCGTCATTAGGAGGCCCTGAACGTTGCAATTATCTATCAGTTTCGCATCGGATTCGAAAATCTAGACGCACAGGAGACGGACCATATGTTGCCCAAAGCAGCAATACCCCCTTGGAGACAAATCGGCTGGAGGACGATGTATTGAATCTCGACGCAATTTGAGAGTTCCAACGTCAATAGGAGCCCCTGAACGTTACAATTAACTATCAGTTTCGCGTCGGATTCGAAAATCTAGACTCACAGGAGACGCACCATAAGGTGCCCGAGGAAGCAATATCCCCTTGGAGAAAAGTAGGCTGGAGGACGATGTATTAAATCTCGACGCAATCTGAGTGTTCCTTCGTCATTAGGAGGCCCTGACGTTACAATTAACTATCAATTTTGCGTCGGATTCTAAAATCTAGACTCACAGGAGAACGACCATAAGGTGCCCGAGGCAGCAATAGACCCTTGGAGACAAATCGGCTGGAGGACGATGTATTGAATCTCGACGCAATTTGAGTGTTCCATCGTCATTAGGAGGCCCTGAACGTTTCAATTAACTATCAGTTTTGCGTCGGATTCGAAAATCTAGACTCACAGGAGACGGACCATTTGGTGCCCGAGGCAGCAATACCCCCTTTTATACAATTCGGCTGGGGGACGATGTATTGAATCTCGACGCAATTTGAGTGTTCCATCGCCATTAGGCGGCCCTGAACTTTACAATTAACTATCAGTTTTGCGCCGGATTCAACAATCTACACTCGCAGGAGTCGGACCATACGGTGCCCGAGGCAGCAACAGACCCTTGGAGACAAGTGGGCTGAATGACGATGTACTGAATCTCGACGCAATATGAGTGCTCCATCGTCATTAGGAGGCCCTGAAGGTTACAATTATCTATCAGTTTCGCGTCGGATTCGAAAATCTAGACGTACAGGAGACGGACCATATGGTGCCCGTGGCAGCAATACCCCCTTGGAGACAAATCGGCTGGAGGACGATGTATTGAATATCGACGCAATTTGAGTGTTTCATCGACTTTAGGAGGCCCTGAATGTTACAATTAACTATCAGTTTTGCGTCGGATTCAAAAATCTAGAGTCACAGGAGACGGACAATACTGTGCACGAGGCAGCAATATCCCCTTGGAGACTAGTCAGCTGGAGGACGATGTATTGAATTTCGACGCAACTTGAGAGTTCCATCGTCACTAGGCGGCCCTGATTGTTCCAATTAACTATCAGTTTTTCGTCGGATTCGAAAATCTAGACTCACAGGAGACGGTCCCTATGGTGCCGAGGGAGCATTATCCCCTTGGAGACAAGTCGGCTGGAGGACGATGTACTGAACCTCGACGCATTATGAGTGTTCCATCGTCATTAGGAGGCCCTGAACGTTACAATTATCTATCAGTTTCGCATCGGATTCGAAAATCTAGACGCACAGGAGACGGACCATAAGGTCCCCAAGGAAGCAAGATCCATTTGGAGAAAAGTAGGCTGGAGTACGATGTATTAAATCTCGACGCAATTTGAGTGTTCCATCATCATTAGGAGGCCCTGACGTTACAATTAACTATCAGTTTCGCGTCGGATTCGAAAATCTAGATGCACAGGAGACGGACCATATGGGTCCCGAGGCAGCAATACCCCCATGGAGACAAATCGCCTGGAGGACGATGTATTGAATCTCGACGCAATTTGAGTGTTCCATCGTCATTAAGAGGCCCTGAGCGTTACAATTAACTGTCTGTTTCGCGTCGGATTCGAAAATCTAGACTCACAGGAGACGGACCATAAGGTGCCCGAGGCAGCAATATCCCCTTGGAGACAAGTAGACTGGAGGACGTTGTATTGAATCTCGACGCAATTTGAGTGTTCCATCGTCATTAGGAGGTCCTGACGATACAATTAACTATCAGTTTTGATTCGGATTTGACAAACTAGACTTACAGGAGACCGACCATAAGGTGCCTGAGGCAGCAATAGACCCTTGGAGACAAGTCGGCTGGAGGACGATGTATTGAATATCGACGCAATTTGAGTGTTCCATCGTCATTAGGAGGCCCTGAACGTTACAATTAACTATCAGTTTTGCGTCGGATTCGAAAATCTAGGTTCACAGGAGACGGACCATTTGGTGCCCGAGGCAGCAATACCCCCTTTTATACAATTCGGCTGGAGGACGATGTATTGAATCTCGACGCAATTTGAGAGTTCCATCGTCATTAGGAGGCCCTGATTGTTACAATTAACTACCAGTTTGGCGTCGGATTCGAAAATCTAGACTCACAGGAGAACGACCATAAGGTGCCCGAGGCAGTAATAGACCCTTGGAGACAGGTCGGCTGAGGGTCGATGTAACGAATCTCGACGCAATTCGATTGTTCCATCGTCAATAGGAGGCCCTGAACATTACAATTAACTATCAGTTTTGCATCGGATTCGAAAATCTAGAGTCACAGGAGAACGACCATAAGGTGCCCGAGGCAGCAATAGACCCTTGGAGACAAGTCGGCTGAAGGACGATGTACTGAACCTCGACGCATTATGAGTGTTCCATCGTCATTAGGAGGCCCTGAACGTTACAATTATCTACCAGTTTCGCATCGGATTCGAAAATCTAGACGCACAGGAGACGGACCATATGTTGCCCGAGGCAGCAATACCTCCTTGGAGACAAATCGGCTGGAGGACGATGTATTGAATCTCGACACAATTTGAGTGTTCCATCATCATTAGGAGGCCCTGCACGTTACAATTAACTATCAGTTTCGCGTCGGATTTGAAAATCTAGACTCACAGGAGACGCACCGTAAGGTGCCCGAGGAAGCAATATCCCTTTGAAGAAAAGTAGGCTGGAGGACGATGTATTAAATCTCGACGCATTTTGAGTGTTCCATCGTCATTAGGAGGCCCTGACGTTACAATTAACTATCAGTTATGCTTCGGATTCGACAATCTAGACTTACAGGAGACGGACCATATGGTGCCCGAGGCAGCAATACCCCCTTGGAGACAAATCGGCTGGAGGACGATGTATTGAATCTCGACGCAATTTGAGTGTTCCATCGTCATTAAGAGGCCCTGAGCGTTACAATTAACTGTCAGTTTCGCGTCGGATTCGAAAATCTAGACTCACAGGAGACGGACCATAAGGTGCCCGAGGCAGCAATATCCCCTTGGAGACAAGTAGACTGGAGGACGTTGTATTGAATCTCGACGTTATTTGAGTGTTCCATCGTCATTAGGAGGTCCTGACGATACAATTAACTATCAGTTTTGATTCGGATTTGACAATCTAGACTTACAGGAGACCGACCATAAGGTGCCTGAGGCAGCAATAGACCCTTGGAGACAAGTCGGCTGGAGGACGATATATTGAATATCGACGCAATTTGAGTGTTCCATCGTCATTAGGAGGCCCTGAACGTTACAATTAACTATCAGTTTTGCGTCGGATTCGAAAATCTAGATTCACAGGAGACGGACCATTTGGTGCCCGAGGCAGCAATACCCCCGTTTATTCAATTCGGCTGGAGGACAATGTATTGAATCTCGCCGTAATTTGACTGTTCCATCGCCATTAGGAGGCCCTGAACTTCACAATTAACTATCAGTTTAGTGCCGGATTCAAAAATCTACACTCGCAAGAGTCGGACCATACAGTGCCCGAGGCAGCAATAGACCCTTGGAGACAAGTCGGGTGAATGACGATGTACTGAATCTCGACGCAATACGAGTGCTCCATCGTCATTAGGAGGCCCTGAAGGTTACAATTATCTATCAGTTTCGCGTCGGATTCGAAAATCTAGACGTACAGGAGACGGACCATATGGTGCCCGAGGCAGCAATACCCCCTTGGAGACAAATCGGCTGGAGGACGATGTATTGAATATCGACCCAATTTGAGTGTTCCATCGTCTTTAGGAGGCCCTGAACGTTACAATTAACTATCAGTTTTGCGTCGGATTCAAAAATCTAGAGTCACAGGAGACGAACAATACTGTGCACGAGGCAGCAATATCCCCTTGGAGACTAGTCAGCTGGAGGACGATGTATTGAATCTCGACGCAACTTGAGAGTTCCATCGTCACTAGGAGGCCCTGATTGTTCCAATTAACTATCAGTTTTGCTTCGGATTCGAAAATCTAGACTCACAGGAGAACGACCATAAGGTGCCCAAGGCAGCAATAGACTCTTGGAGACAAGTCGGCTGAAGGACGATGTACTGAATCTCGACGCAATTTGAGTGTTCCATCGTCATTAGGAGGCCCTGAACGTTACAATTATCTATCAGTTTCTCATCGGATTCGAAAATCTAGACACACAGGAGACGGACCATTTGTTGCCCGAGGCAGCAATACCCCCCTGGAGACTAGTCGGCTGGAGGACGATGTATTGAATCTCGACGCTATTTGAGTGTTCCATCGTCATTAGGAGGCCCTGAACGTTACAATTAACTATCAGTTTCGCGTCGGTTTCGAAAATCTAGACTCACAGGAGAACGACCATAAGGTGCCCGAGGCAGCAATAGACAGACCCTTGGAGACAAGTCGGCTGAAGGACGATGTACTGAATCTCGACGCAATATGAGTGTTCCATGGTCATATGGAGGCCCTATCTATCAGTTTCGCGTCGGATACGAAAATCTAAACGCACAGGAGACGGACCATATGGTGCCCGAGGCAGCAAAACCCCCTTCGAGACAAATCGGCTGGAGGACAATGTATTGAATTTCGACACAATTTGAGTGTTCCATCATCATTAGGAGGCCCTGAACGTTACAGTTAACTATCAGTTTCGCGTCGGATTCGAAAATCTAGACTCACAGGAGACGGACCCTATGGTGCCCGAGGGAGCATTACCCCTTGGAGACAAGTCGGCTGGAGGACGATGTATTGAATCTCGTCGCAATTTGAGAGTTCCATCGTCATTACGAGGCCCTGATTATTACAATTAACTATCAGTTTTGCGTCGGATTCGAAAATCTAGACTCACAGGAGAACGACCATAAGGTGCCCGAGGCAGCAATAGACCCTTGGAGACAAGTCGGCTGAAGGACGATGTACTGAACCTCGACGCATTATGAGTGTTCCATCGTCATTAGGAGGCCCTGAACGTTACAATTATCTATCAGTTTCGCATCGGATTCGAAAATCTAGACGCACAGGAGACGGACCATATGTTGCCCGAGGCAGCAATACCCCCTTGGAGACAAATCGGCTGGAGGACGATGTATTGAATTTCGACACAATTTGAGTGTTCCATCATCATTAGGAGGCCCTGAACGTTACAATTAACTATCAGTTTCGCGTCGGATTCGAAAATCTAGACTCACAGGAGACGCACCGTAAGGTGCCCGAGGAAGCAATATCCCTTTGAAGAAAAGTAGGCTGGAGGACGATGTATTAAATCTCGACGCAATTTGAGTGTTCCATCGTCATTAGGAGGCCCTGACGTTACAATTAACTATCAGTTTTGCTTCGGATTCGACAATCTAGACTTACAGGAGACGGACCATATGGTGCCCGAGGCAGCAATATCCCCTTGGAGACAAGTAGACTGGAGGACGTTGTATTGAATCTCGACGCAATTTGAGTGTTCCATCGTCATTAGGAGGTCCTGACGATACAATTAACTATCAGTTTGGATTCGGATTTGACAATCTATACTTACAGGAGACCGACCATAAGGTGCCTGAGGCAGCAATAGACCCTTGGAGACAAGTCGGCTGGAGGACGATGTATTGAATATCGGCGCAATTTGAGTGTTCCATCGTCATTAGGAGGCCCTGAACGTTACAATTAACTATCAGTTTCGCGTCGGATTCGAAAATCTAGACGTACAGGAGACGGACCATATGGTGCCCGAGGCAGCAATACCCCCTTGGAGACAAATCGGCTGGAGGACGATGTATTGAATATCGACCCAATTTGAGTGTTCCATCGTCTTTAGGAGGCCCTGAACGTTACAATTAACTATCAGTTTTGCGTCGGATTCAAAAATATAGAGTCACAGGAGGCGGACAATACTGTGCCCGTGGCAGCAATATCCCCTTAGAGTCTAGTCGGCTGGAGGACGATGTATTGAATCTCGACGCAATTTGAGAGTTCCATCGTCATTAGGAGGCCCTGATTGTTACAATTAACTACCAGTTTGGCGTCGGATTCGAAAATCTAGACTCACAGGAGAACGACCATAAGGTGCCCGAGGCAGCAATAGACCCTTGGAGACAGGTCGGCTGAAGGTCGATGTAACGAATCTCGACGCAATTCGATTGTTCCATCGTCAATAGGAGGCCCTGAACATTACAATTAACTATCAGTTGTGCATCGGATTCGAAAATCTAGAGTCACAGGAGAACGACCATAAGGTGCACGAGACAGCAATAGACTCTTGGAGACAAGTCGGCTGAAGGACGATGTATTGAATCTCGACGCTATTTGAGTGTTCCATCGTCATTAGGAGGCCCTGAACGTTACAATTGACTATCAGTTTCGCGTCGGATTCGAAAATCTAGACTCACAGGAGCCGCACCATAAGGTGCCCGAGGAAGCAATATCCCCTTGGAGAAAAGTAGGCTGGAGGACGATGTATTAAATCTCTACGCAATTTCAGTGTTCCATCGTCATTAGGAGGCAGTGACGTTACAATTAACTATCAGTTTTGCGTCGGATTCGACAATCTAGACTTACAGGAGAACAACCATAAGGTGACCGAGGCAGCAATAGACCCTTGGAGTCAGGTCGGCTGAAGGTCGATGTAACGAATCTCGACGCAATTTGGGTGTTTCATCGTCATTAGGAGGACCTGAACGTTACAATTAACTATCAGTTTTGCGTCGGATTCGAAAATCTAGACTCACAGGAGAACGACCATAAGGTGCCCGAAGCAGCAATACCCCCTTGGAGACAAATCGGCTGGAGGACGATGTATTGAATCTCGACGCAATTTAAGAGTTCCATCGTCATTAGGAGGCCCTAATTGTTACAGATAACTATCAGTTTTGCGACGGATTCGAAAATCTAGACTCACAGGTGACGGACCATTTATTGCCCAAAGCAGCAATACCCCCTTGGATACAATCCGGCTGGAGGACGATGTATTGAATCTCGACGCAATTTGAGTGTTCCATTGTCATTAGGAGGCCCTGAACTTTACAATTAACTATTAGTTTTGCGCCGGATTCAAAAATCTACACTCGCAGGAGTCGGACCATACGGTGCCCGAGGCAGCAATATCCCCTTAGAGTCTAGTCGGCTGGAGGACGATGTATTGAATCTCGACGCAATTTGAGAGTTCCATCGTCATTAGGAGGCCCTGAAGGTTACAATTATCTATCAGTTTCGCGTCGGATTCGAAAATCTAGACGTACAGGAGTCGGACCATATGGTGCCCGAGGCAGCAATACCCCCTTGGAGACAAGTAGGCTGGAGGACTATGTATAGAATCTCGACGCAATTTGAGTACTCCATCGTCATTAGGAGGACCTGACGTTACAATTAACTATCAGTTATGCGTCGGATTCGACAATCTTGACTTACAGGAGAACGACCATAAAGTGCCCGAGGCAGCAATAGACCCTTGGAGACAAGTCGGCTGGAGTACGATGTATTGAATATCGACGCGATTTGAGTGTTCCATTGTCATTAGGAGGCCCTGAACGTTACAATTAACTATCAGTTTTGCGTCGGATTCAAAAATCTAGACTCACAGAAGGACGACAATAAGGTGCCCGAGGCAGCAATAGACCTTTGGAGACATGTTGGCTGATGGACGATGTATTGAATCTCGTCGCAATTTCAGTGTTCCATCGTTATTAGGAATCCCTGAACGTTACAATTAACTATCATTTTCGCGTCGGATTCTAAAATCTAGACTCACATGAGACGGACCATGTGGTGCCCGAGGCAGCATTATCCCCTTGGAGACAAGTCGGCTGGAGGACGATGTATTGAATATCGACGCAATTTGAGTGTTCCATCGTCTTTAGGAGGCCCTGAACGTTACAATTAACTATCAGTTTCGCATCGGATTCAAAAACCTAGACTCACAGGAGGACGACCTTAAGGTGCCCGAGTCAGCAATAGACCTTTGGAGACTAGTCGGCTGAAGGACGATGTATTGAATCTCGACGCAATTTGAGTGTTCCATCGTTATTAGGAGGCCCTGAACGTTACAATTATGTGTCATTTTCGCGTCGGATTCGAAATTCTAGACTCACAGGAGACGGACCATGTGCTGCCCGAGGCAGCATTATCCCCTTGGAGACAAGTCGGCTGGAGGCCGAAGTATTGAATCTCGACGCAATTTGAGAGTTCCATCGTCATTAGGAGGCCCTGAACGTTACAATTAACTATCAGTTTCGCGTCGGATTCGAAAATCTAGACTCACAGGGGAAGGACCATAAGGTGCCGAGGCAGAAATATCGCCTTGGAGACAAGTCGGCTGGAGGACGATGTATTGAATCGCGACGCAATTTGAGTGTTCCATCGTCATTAGGAGGCCCTGAACGTTTCAATTAACTATCAGTTTTGCGTCGGATTCAAAAATCTAGACTCACAGGGGTCGGACCATACGGTGCCCGAGGCAGCAATATCCCCTTGGAATCTAATCGGCTGGAGGACGATGTATTGAATCTCGACGCTATTTGAGTGTTCCATCGTCATTAGGAGGCCCTGAACGTAACAATTAACTATCAGTTTCGCGTCGGATTCGAAAATCTAGACTCACAGGAGAACGGCCAGAAGGTGCCCGAGGCAGCAATAGACCCTTGGAGACAAGTCGGCTGATGGACGATGTACTGAATCTCGACGCAATATGAGTGTTCCATCGTCATATGGAGGCCCTATGTATCAGTTTCGCGTCGGATTCGAAAACCTAGACGCACAAGAGACGGACCATATGGTGCCCGGGGCAGCAATACACCCTTGGAGACAAATCGGCTGGAGGACGATGTATTGAATCTCGACGCAATTTGAGTGTTCCAACGTCATTAGGAGGCCCTGAACGTTACAATTAACTATCAGTTTCGCGTCAGATTCGAAAATCTAGACTCACAGGAGACGCACCATAAGGTGCCCGAGGAAGCAATATCCCCTTGGAGACAAGTAGGCTGGAGGTCGATGTATTGAATCTCGACGCAATTTGAGTGTTCCATCGACATTAGGAGGCCCTGACGTTACAATTAACTATCAGTTTTGCGTCGGATTCGACAATCAAGACTTACAGGAGAACGACCATAAGGTGCCCGTGGCCGCAATAGACCCTTGGAGGCAAGTCGGCTGGAGTACGATGTATTGAATATCGACGCAATTTGAGCGTTCCATTGTCATTAGGAGGCCCTGAACGTTACAATTAACTATCAGTTTTGCGTCGGATTCAAAAATCTAGACTCACAGGAGGACGACCATAAGGTGCCCGAGGGAGCAATAGACCTTTGGAGACAAGTCGGCTGATGGAGGATGTATTGAATCTCGACGCAATTTGAGTGTTCCATCGTTATTAGGAGGCCCTAAACGCTACAATTAACTATCAGTTTCCGGCGGATTCGAAAATCTAGACTCAAAGGAGACGGACACTGTGGTGCCCGAGGAAGCATTATCCCCTTGGAGACAAGTCGGCTGGAGGCCGTTGAATTGAAACTCGACGCAATTTGAGAGTTTCATCGTCATTAGGAGGCCATGATTGTTACAATTAACTAGCAGTTTTGCGTCGGATTCGAAAATCTAGACTCATAGGAGAACGACCATAAGGAGCCCGAGGCAGCAATAGACCCTTGGAGACAGGTCGGCTGAAGGTCGATGTAACGAATCTCGACGCAATTTGAGTGTTCCATCGTCATTAGGAGGCCCTGAACGTTACAATTAACTATCAGTTTCGCGTCGGAATCGAAAATCTAGACTCACAGGAAACGGACCATAAGGTGCCCGAGGCAGCAATATCGCCTTGGAGACACGTCCGCTGGAGGACGATGTATTGAATATCGGCGCAATTTGAGTGTTCCATCGTCATTAGGAGGCCCTGAACGTTACAATTAACTATCAGTTTTGCGTCGGATTCGAAAATCTAGATTCACAGGAGACGGACCATTTGGTGCCCGAGGCAGAAATACCCCCTTTTATACAATTCGGCTGGAGGACAATGTATTGAATCCCGACGTAATTTGATTGTTCCATCGCCATTAGGAGGCCCTGAACTTTACAATTAACTATCAGTTTAGTGCCGGATTCAAAAATCTACACTCGCAGGAGTCGGACCATACAGTGCCCGAGGCAGCAATAGACCCTTGGAGACAAGTCGGGTGAATGACGATGTACTGAATCTCGACGCAATATGAGTGCTCCATCGTCATTAGGAGGCCCTGAAGGTTACAATTATCTATCAGTTTCGCGTCGGATTCGAAAATCTAGACGTACAGGAGACGGACCATATGGTGCCCGAGGCAGCAATACCCCCTTGGAGACAAATCGGCTGGAGGACGATGTATTGAATATCGACCCAATTTGAGTGTTCCATCGTCTTTAGGAGGCCCTGAACGTTACAATTAACTATCAGTTTTGCGTCGGATTCAAAAATATAGAGTCACAGGAGGCGGACAATACTGTGCCCGAGGCAGCAATATCCCCTTAGAGTCTAGTCGGCTGGAGGACGATGTATTGAATCTCGAAGCAATTTGAGAGTTCCATCGTCATTAGGAGGCCCTGATTGTTACAATTAACTACCAGTTTGGCGTCGGATTCGAAAATCTAGACTCACAGGAGAACGACCATAAGGTGCCCGAGGCAGCAATAGACCCTTGGAGACAGGTCGGCTGAAGGTCGATGTAACGAATCTCGACGCAATTCGATTGTTCCATCGTCAATAGGAGGCCCTGAACATTACAATTAACTATCAGTTGTGCATCGGATTCGAAAATCTAGAGTCACAGGAGAACGACCATAACGTGCACGAGACAGCAATAGACTCTTGGAGACAAGTCGGCCGAAGGACGATGTATTGAATCTCGACGCTATTTGAGTGTTCCATCGTCATTAGGAGGCCCTGAACGTTACAATTGACTATCAGTTTCGCGTCGGATTCGAATATCTAGACTCAATGGAGCCGCACCATAAGGTGCCCGAGGAAGCAATATCCCCTTGGAGAAAAGTAGGCTGGAGGACGATGTATTAAATCTCTACGCAATTTCAGTGTTCCATCGTCATTAGGAGGCAGTGACGTTACAATTAACTATCAGTTTTGCGTCGGATTCGACAATCTAGACTTACAGGAGAACAACCATAAGGTGCCCGAGGCAGCAATAGACCCTTGGAGACAGGTCGGCTGAAGGTCGATGTAACGAATCTCGACGCAATTTGAGTGTTTCATCGTCATTAGGAGGACCTGAACGTTACAATTAACTATCAGTTTTGCGTCGGATTCGAAAATCTAGACTCACAGGAGAACGACCATAAGGTGCCCGAAGCAGCAATACCCCCTTGGAGACAAATCGGCTGGAGGACGATGTATTGAATCTCGACGCAATTTAAGAGTTCCATCGTCATTAGGAGGCCCTAATTGTTACAGATAACTATCAGTTTTGCGTCGGATTCGAAAATCTAGACTCACAGGTGACGGACCATTTATTGCCCAAAGCAGCAATACCCCCTTGGATACAATCCGGCTGGAGGACGATGTATTGAATCTCGACGCAATTTGAGTGTTCCATTGTCATTAGGAGGCCCTGAACTTTACAATTAACTACTAATTTTGCGCCGGATTCAAAAATCTACACTCGCAGGAGTCGGACCATACGGTGCCCGAGGCAGCAATAGTCCCTTGGAGACAAGTCGGCTGAATTACGATGTACTGAATCTCGACGCAATATGACTGCTCCATCATCATTAGGAGGCCCTGAAGGTTACAATTATCTATCAGTTTCGCGTCGGATTCGAAAATCTAGACGTACAGGAGTCGGACCATATGGTGCCCGAGGCAGCAATACCCCCTTGGAGACAAATCGGCTGGAGGACGATGTATTGAATATCGACGCAATTTGAATGTTCCATCGTCTTTAGGAGGCTCTGAACGTTAGAATTAACTATCAGTTTTGCTTCGGATTCAAAAATCTAGAGTCACAGGAGACGGACAATACGGTGCCCGAGGCAGCAGTATCCCCTTGGAGACTACTCGGCTGGAGGACGATGAATTGAATCTCGACGCAATTTGAGTGTTCCAACGTCATTAGGAGGCCCTGAACGATATAATTAACTATCAGTTTCGCATCGGTTTCGAAAATCTAGACTCACAGGAGACGGACCATAAGGTGCCCGAGGAAGCAATATCCCCTTGGAGACAAGTAGGCTGGAGGACTATGTATAGAATCTCGACGCAATTTGAGTATTCCATCGTCATTAGGAGGACCTGACGTTACAATTAACTATCAGTTATGCGTCGGATTCGACAATCTTGACTTACAGGAGAACGACCATAAGGTGCCCGAGGCAGCAATAGACCCTTGGAGACAAGTCGGCTGGAGTACGATGTATTGAATATCGACGCGATTTGAGTGTTCCATTGTCATTAGGAGGCCCTGAACGTTACAATTAACTATCAGTTTTGCGTCGGATTCAAAATTCTAGACTCACAGAAGGACGACAATAAGGTGCCCGAGGCAGCAATAGACCTTTGGAGACATGTTGGCTGATGGACGATGTATTGAATCTCGTCGCAATTTCAGTGTTCCATCGTTATTAGGAATCCCTGAACGTTACAATTAACTATCATTTTCGCGTCGGATTCTAAAATCTAGACTCACATGAGACGGACCATGTGGTGCCCGAGGCAGCATTATCCCCTTGGAGACAAGTCGGCTGGAGGCCGATGTATTGAATCTCGACGCAATTTAAGAGTTCCATCGTCATTAGGAGGCCCTAATTGTTACAGATAACTATCAGTTTTGCGTCGGATTCGAAAATCTAGACTCATAGGAGAACGACCATAAGGTGGCCGTGGCAATAATAGACCCTTGGAGACAGGTCGGCTGAAGGTCGATGTAACGAATCTCGACGCAATTTGAGTGTTCCATCGTCATTACGAGCCCTGACGTTACAATTAACTATCACTTTTGCGTCGGATTCGAAAATCTAGACGTACAGGAGACGGACCATATGGTGCCCGAGGCAGCAATACCCCCTTGGAGACAAATCGGCTGGAGGACGATGTATTGAATATCGACCCAATTTGAGTGTTCCATCGTCTTTAGGAGGCCCTGAACGTTACAATTAACTATCAGTTTTGCGTCGGATTCAAAAATCTAGAGTCACAGGAGACGAACAATACTGTGCACGAGGCAGCAATATCCCCTTGGAGACTAGTCAGCTGGAGGACGATGTATTGAATCTCGACGCAACTTGAGAGTTCCATCGTCACTAGGAGGCCCTGATTGTTCCAATTAACTATCAGTTTTGCTTCGGATTCGAAAATCTAGACTCACAGGAGAACGACCATAAGGTGCCCAAGGCAGCAATAGACTCTTGGAGACAAGTCGGCTGAAGGACGATGTACTGAATCTCGACGCAATTTGAGTGTTCCATCGTCATTAGGAGGCCCTGAACGTTACAATTATCTATCAGTTTCTCATCGGATTCGAAAATCTAGACACGCAGGAGACGGACCATTTGTTGCCCGAGGCAGCAATACCCCCTTGGAGACTAGTCGGCTGGAGGACGATGTATTGAATCTCGACGCTATTTGAGTGTTCCATCGTCATTAGGAGGCCCTGAACGTTACAATTAACTATCAGTTTCATGTCGGTTTCGAAAATCTAGACTCACAGGAGAACGACCACAAGGTGCCCGAGGCAGCAATAGACAGACCCTTGGAGACAAGTCGGCTGAAGGACGATGTACTGAATCTTGACGCAATATGAGTGTTCCATGGTCATATGGAGGCCCTATCTATCAGTTTCGCGTCGGATACGAAAATCTAAACGCACAGGAGACGGACCATATGGTGCCCGAGGCAGCAAAACCCCCTTCGAGACAAATCGGCTGGAGGACAATGTATTGAATTTCGACACAATTTGAGTGTTCCACCATCATTAGGAGGCCCTGAACGTTACAGTTAACTATCAGTTTCGCGCCGGATTCGAAAATCTAGACTCACAGGAGACGGATCCTATGGTGCCCGATGGAGCATTACCCCTTGGAGACAAGTCGGCTGGAGGACGATGTATTGAATCTCGTCGCAATTTGAGAGTTCCATCGTCATTTCGAGGCCCTGATTATTACAATTAACTATCAGATTTGCGTCGGATTCGAAAATCTAGACTCACAGGAGAACGACCATAAGGTGCCCGAGGCAGCAATAGACCCTTGGAGACAAGTCGGCTGAAGGACGATGTACTGAACCTCGACGCATTATGAGTGTTCCATCGTCATTAGGAGGCCCAGAACGTTACAATTATCTATCAGTTTCGCATCGGATTCGAAAATCTAGACGCACAGGAGACGGACCATATGTTGCCCGAGGCAGCAATACCCCCTTGGAGACAAATCGGCTGGAGGACGATGTATTGAATTTCGACACAATTTGAGTGTTCCATCATCATTAGGAGGCCCTGAACGTTACAATTAACTATCAGTTTCGCGTCGGATTCGAAAATCTAGACTCACAGGAGACGCACCGTAAGGTGCCCGAGGAAGCAATATCCCTTTGAAGAAAAGTAGGCTGGAGGACGATGTATTAAATCTCGACGCAATTTGAGTGTTCCATCGTCATTAGGAGGCCCTGACGTTACAATTAACTATCAGTTTTGCTTCGGATTCGACAATCTAGACTTACAGGAGACGGACCATATGGTGCCCGAGGCAGCAATATCCCCTTGGAGACAAGTAGACTGGAGGACGTTGTATTGAATCTCGACGCAATTTGAGTGTTCCATCGTCATTAGGAGGTCCTGACGATACAATTAACTATCAGTTTGGATTCGGATTTGACAATCTATACTTACAGGAGACCGACCATAAGGTGCCTGAGGCAGCAATAGATCCTTGGAGACAAGTCGGCTGGAGGACGATGTATTGAATATCGGCGCAATTTGAGTGTTCCATCGTCATTAGGAGGCCCTGAACGTTACAATTAACTATCAGTTTCGCGTCGGATTCGAAAATCTAGACGTACAGGAGACGGACCATATGGTGCCCGAGGCAGCAATACCCCCTTGGAGACAAATCGGCTGGAGGACGATGTATTGAATATCGACCCAATTTGAGTGTTCCATCGTCTTTAGGAGGCCCTGAACGTTACAATTAACTATCAGTTTTGCGTCGGATTCAAAAATATAGAGTCACAGGAGGCGGACAATACTGTGCCCGAGGCAGCAATATCCCCTTAGAGTCTAGTCGGCTGGAGGACGATGTATTGAATCTCGACGCAATTTGAGAGTTCCATCGTCTTTAGGAGGCCCTGATTGTTACAATTAACTACCAGTTTGGCGACGGATTCGAAAATCTAGACTCACAGGAGAACGACCATAAGGTGCCCGAGGCAGCAATAGACCCTTGGAGACAGGTCGGCTGAAGGTCGATGTAACGAATCTCGACGCTATTCGATTGTTCCATCGTCAATAGGAGGCCCTGAACATTACAATTAACTATCAGTTGTGCATCGGATTCGAAAATCTAGAGTCACAGGAGAACGACCATAAGGTGCACGAGACAGCAATAGACTCTTGGAGACAAGTCGGCTGAAGGACGATGTATTGATTCTCGACGCTATTTGAGTGTTCCATCGTCATTAGGAGGCCCTGAACGTTACAATTGACTATCAGTTTCGCGTCGGATTCGAAAATCTAGACTCACAGGAGCCGCACCATAAGGTGCCCGAGGAAGCAATATCCCCTTGGAGAAAAGTAGGCTGGAGGACGATGTATTAAATCTCTACGCAATTTCAGTGTTCCATCGTCATTAGGAGGCAGTGACGTTACAATTAACTATCAGTTTTGCGTCGGATTCGACAATCTAGACTTACAGGAGAACAACCATAAGGTGACCGAGGCAGCAATAGACCCTTGGAGACAGGTCGGCTGAAGGTCGATGTAACGAATCTCGACGCAATTTGAGTGTTTCATCATCATTAGGAGGACCTGAACGTTACAATTAACTATCAGTTTTGCGTCGGATTCGAAAATCTAGACTCACAGGAGAACGACCATAAGGTGCCCGAAGCAGCAATACCCCCTTGGAGACAAATCGGCTGGAGGACGATGTATTGAATCTCGACGCAATTTAAGAGTTCCATCGTCATTAGGAGGCCCTAATTGTTACAGATAACTATCAGTTTTGCGTCGGATTCGAAAATCTAGACTCACAGGTGACGGACCATTTATTGCCCAAAGCAGCAATACCCCCTTGGATACAATCCGGCTGGAGGACGATGTATTGAATCTCGACGCCATTTGAGTGTTCCATTGTCATTAGGAGGCCCTGAACGTTACAATTAACTATTAGTTTTGCGCCGGATTCAAAAATCTACACTCGCAGGAGTCGGACCATACGGTGCCCGAGGCAGCAATAGACCCTTGGAGACAAGTCGGCTGAATTACGATGTACTGAATCTCGACGCAATATGACTGCTCCATCATCATTAGGAGGCCCTGAAGGTTACAATTATCTATCAGTTTCGCGTCGGATTCGAAAATCTAGACGTACAGGAGTCGGACCATATGGTGCCCGAGGCAGCAATACCCCCTTGGAGACAAATCGGCTGGAGGACGATGTATTGAATATCGACGCAATTTGAATGTTCCATCGTCTTTAGGAGGCTCTGAACGTTAAAATTAACTATCAGTTTTGCTTCGGATTCAAAAATCTAGAGTCACAGGAGACGGACAATACGGTGCCCGAGGCAGCAATACCCCTTGGAGACAAATCGGCTGGAGGACGATGAATTGAATCTCGACGCAATTTGAGTGTTCCAACGTCATTAGGAGGCCCTGAACGTTATAATTAACTATCAGTTTCGCATCGGTTTCGAAAATCTAGACTCACAGGAGACGGACCATAAGGTGCCCGAGGAAGCAATATCCCCTTGGAGACAAGTAGGCTGGAGGACTATGTATAGAATCTCGACGCAATTTGAGTATTCCATCGTCATTAGGAGGACCTGACGTTACAATTAACTATCACTTTTGCGTCGGATTCGACAATCTTGACTTACAGGAGAACGACCATAAGGTGCCCGAGGCAGCAATAGACCCTTGGAGACAAGTCGGCTGGAGTACGATGTATTGAATTTCGACGCGATTTGAGTGTTCCATTGTCATTAGGAGGCCCTGAACGTTACAATTAACTATCAGTTTTGCGTCGGATTCAAAAATCTAGACTCACAGAAGGACGACAATAAGGTGCCCGAGGCAGCAATAGACCTTTGGAGACATGTTGGCTGATGGACGATGTATTGAATCTCGTCGCAATTTCAGTGTTCCATCGTTATTAGGAATCCCTGAACGTTACAATTAACTATCATTTTCGCGTCGGATTTTAAAATCTAGACTCACATGAGACGGACCATGTGGTGCGCGAGGCAGCATTATCCCCTTGGAGACAAGTCGGCTGGAGGCCGATGTATTGAATCTCGACGCAATTTAAGAGTTCCATCGTCATTAGGAGGCCCTAATTGTTACAGATAACTATCAGTGTTGCGTCGGATTCGAAAATCTAGACTCATAGGAGAACGACCATAAGGTGGCCGTGGCAATAATAGACGCTTGGAGACAGGTCGGCTGAAGGTCGATGTAACGAATCTCGACGCAATTTGAGTGTTCCATCGTCATTACGAGCCCTGACGTTACAATTAACTATCACTTTTGCGTCGGATTCGACAATCAAGACTTACAGGAGAACGACCATAAGGTGCCCGAGGCAGCAATAGACCCTTGGAGACATGTCGGCTGGAGGACGATGTATTGAATATCGACGCAATTTGAGTGTTCCATCGTCTTTAGGAGGCCCTGAACGTTACAATTAACTATCAGTTTCGCATCGGATTCAAAAACCTAGACTCACAGGAGGACGACCTTAAGGTGCCCGAGTCAGCAATAGACCTTTGGAGACTAGTCGGCTGAAGGACGATGTATTGAATCTCGACGCAATTTGAGTGTTCCATCGTTATTAGGAGGCCCTGAACGTTACAATTATGTATCATTTTCGCGTCGGATTCGAAATTCTAGACTCACAGGAGACGGACCATGTGCTGCCCGAGGCAGCATTATCCCCTTGGAGACAAGTCGGCTGGAGGCCGAAGTATTGAATATCGACGCAATTTGAGAGTTCCATCGTCATTAGGAGGCCCTCATTGTTACAATTAACTATCAGTTTCGCGTCGGATTCGAAAATCTAGACTCACAGGGGAAGGACCATAAGGTGCCCGAGGCAGAAATATCGCCTTGGAGACAAGTCGGCTGGAGGACGATGTATTGAATCGCGACGCAATTTGAGTGTTCCATCGTCATTAGGAGGCCCTGAACGTTACAATTAACTATCAGTTTTGCGTCGGATTCAAAAATCTAGACTCACAGGGGTCGGACCATACGGTGCCCGAGGCAGCAATATCCCCTTGGAGACAAGTAGGCTGGAGGTCGATGTATTGAATCTCGACGCAATTTGAGTGTTCCATCGACATTAGGAGGCCCTGACGTTACAATTAACTATCAGTTTTGCGTCGGATTCGACAATCAAGACTTACAGGAGAACGACCATAAGGTGCCCGTGGCCGCAATAGACCCTTGGAGGCAAGTCGGCTGGAGTACGATGTATTGAATATCGACGCAATTTGAGTGTTCCATTGTCATTAGGAGGCCCTGAACGTTACAATTAACTATCAGTTTTGCGTCGGATTCAAAAATCTAGACTCACAGGAGGACGACCATAAGGTGCCCGAGGGAGCAATAGACCTTTGGAGACAAGTCGGCTGATGGAGGATGTATGGAATCTCGATGCAATTTGAGTGTTCCATCGTTATTAGGAGGCCCTAAACGTTACAATTAACTATCAGTTTCGCGTCGGATTCGAAAATCTAGACTCACAGGAGACGGACACTGTGGTGCCCGAGGAAGCATTATCACCTTGGAGACAAGTCGGCTGGAGGCCGATGAATTGAAACTCGACGCAATTTGAGAGTTCCATCGTCATTAGGAGGCCATGATTGTTACAATTAACTAGCAGTTTTGCGTCGGATTCGAAAATCTAGACTCATAGGAGAACGACCATAAGGAGCCCGAGGCAGCAATAGACCCTTGGAGACAGGTCGGCTGAAGGTCGATGCAACGAATCTCGACGCAATTTGAGTGTTCCATCGTCATTAGGAGGCCCTGAACGTTACAATTAACTATCAGTTTCGCGTCGGAATCGAAAATCTAGACTCACAGGAAACGGACCATAAGGTGACCGAGGCAGCAATATCGCCTTGGAGACACGTCCGCTGGAGGACGATGTGTTGAATATCGGCGCAATTTGAGTGTTCCATCGTCATTAGGAGGCCCTGAACGTTACAATTAACTATCAGTTTTGCGTCGGATTCAAAAATCTAGATTCACAGGAGACGGACCATTTGGTGCCCGAGGCAGAAATACCCCCTTTTATACAATTCGGCTGGAGGACAATGTATTGAATCCCGACGTAATTTGATTGTTCCATCGCCATTAGGAGGCCCTGAACTTTACAATTAACTATCAGTTTAGTGCCGGATTCAAAAATCTACACTCGCAGGAGTCGGACCATACAGTGCCCGAGGCAGCAATAGACCCTTGGAGACAAGTCGGGTGAATGACGATGTACTGAATCTCGACGCAATATGAGTGCTCCATCGTCATTAGGAGGCCCTGAAGGTTACAATTATCTATCAGTTTCGCGTCGGATTCGAAAATCTAGACGTACAGGAGACGGACCATATGGTGCCCGAGGCAGCAATACCCCCTTGGAGACAAATCGGCTGGAGGACGATGTATTGAATATCGACCCAATTTGAGTGTTCCATCGTCTTTAGGAGGCCCTGAACGTTACAATTAACTATCAGTTTTGCGTCGGATTCAAAAATATAGAGTCACAGGAGGCGGACAATACTGTGCCCGAGGCAGCAATATCCCCTTAGAGTCTAGTCGGCTGGAGGACGATGTATTGAATCTCCAAGCAATTTGAGAGTTCCATCGTCATTAGGATTCCCTGATTGTTACAATTAACTACCAGTTTGGCGTCGGATTCGAAAATCTAGACTCACAGGAGAACGAACATAAGGTGCCCGAGGCAGCAATAGACCCTTGGAGACAGGTCGGCTGAAGGTCGATGTAACGAATGTCGACGCAATTCGATTGTTCCATCGTCAATAGGAGGCCCTGAACATTACAATTAACTATCAGTTGTGCATCGGATTCGAAAATCTAGAGTCACAGGAGAACGACCATAAGGTGCACGAGACAGCAATAGACTCTTGGAGACAAGTCGGCCGAAGGACGATGTATTGAATCTCGACGCTATTTGAGTGTTCCATCGTCATTAGGAGGCCCTGAACGTTAGAATTGACTATCAGTTTCGCGTCGGATTCGAAAATCTAGACTCACAGGAGCCGCACCATAAGGTGCCCGAGGAAGCAATATCCCCTTGGAGAAAAGTAGGCTGGAGGACGATGTATTAAATCTCTACGCAATTTCAGTGTTCCATCGTCATTAGGAGGCAGTGACGTTACAATTAACTATCAGTTTTGCGTCGGATTCGACAATCTAGACTTACAGGAGAACAACCATAAGGTGCCCGAGGCAGCAATAGACCCTTGGAGACAGGTCGGCTGAAGGTCGATGTAACGAATCTCGACGCAATTTGAGTGTTTCATCGTCATTAGGAGGACCTGAACGTTACAATTAACTATCAGTTTTGCGTCGGATTCGAAAATCTAGACTCACAGGAGGACGACCATAAGGTGCCCGAAGCAGCAATACCCCCTTGGAGACAAATCGGCTGGAGGACGATGTATTGAATCTCGACGCAATTTAAGAGTTCCATCGTCATTAGGAGGCCCTAATTGTTACAGATAACTATCAGTTTTGCGTCGGATTCGAAAATCTAGACTCACAGGTGACGGACCATTTATTGCCCAAAGCAGCAATACCCCCTTGGATACAATCCGGCTGGAGGACGATGTATTGAATCTCGACGCAATTTGAGTGTTCCATTGTCATTAGGAGGCCCTGAACTTTACAATTAACTATTAATTTTGCGCCGGATTCAAAAATCTACACTCGCAGGAGTCGGACCATACGGTGCCCGAGGCAGCAATAGACCCTTGGAGACAAGTCGGCTGAATTACGATGTACTGAATCTCGACGCAATATGACTGCTCCATCATCATTAGGAGGCCCTGAAGGTTACAATTATCTATCAGTTTCGCGTCGGATTCGAAAATCTAGACGTACAGGAGTCGCACCATATGGTGCCCGAGGCAGCAATACCCCCTTGGAGACAAATCGGCTGGAGGACGATGTATTGAATATCGACGCAATTTGAATGTTCCATCGTCTTTAGGAGGCTCTGAACGTTAGAATTAACTATCAGTTTTGCTTCGGATTCAAAAATCTAGAGTCACAGGAGACGGACAATACGGTGCCCGAGGCAGCAGTATCCCCTTGGAGACTACTCGGCTGGAGGACGATGAATTGAATCTCGACGCAATTTGAGTGTTCCAACGTCATTAGGAGGCCCTGAACGTTATAATTAACTATCAGTTTCGCATCGGTTTCGAAAATCTAGACTCACAGGAGACGGACCATAAGGTGCCCGAGGAAGCAATATCCCCTTGGAGACAAGTAGGCTGGAGGACTATGTATAGAATCTCGACGCAATTTGAGTATTCCATCGTCATTAGGAGGACCTGACGTTACAATTAACTATCAGTTATGCGTCGGATTCGACAATCTTGACTTACAGGAGAACGACCATAAGGTGCCCGAGGCAGCAATAGACCCTTGGAGACAAGTCGGCTGGAGTACGATGTATTGAATATCGACGCGATTTGAGTGTTCCATTGTCATTAAGAGGCCCTGAACGTTACAATTAACTATCAGTTTTGCGTCGGATTCAAAAATCTAGACTCACAGATGGACGACAATAAGGTGCCCGAGGCAGCAATAGACCTTTGGAGACATGTTGGCTGATGGACGATGTATTGAATCTCGTCGCAATTTCAGTGTTCCATCGTTATTAGGAATCCCTGAACGTTACAATTAACTATCATTTTCGCGTCGGATTCTAAAATCTAGACTCACATGAGACGGACCATGTGGTGCCCGAGGCAGCACTATCCCCTTGGAGACAAGTCGGCTGGAGGCCGATGTATTGAATCTCGACGCAATTTAAGAGTTCCATCGTCATTAGGAGGCCCTAATTGTTACAGATAACTATCAGTTTTGCGTCGGATTCGAAAATCTAGACTCATAGGAGAACGACCATAAGGTGGCCGTGGCAATAATAGACCCTTGGAGACAGGTCGGCTGAAGGTCGATGTAACGAATCTCGACGCAATTTGAGTGTTCCATCGTCATTACGAGCCCTGACGTTACAATTAACTATCACTTTTGCGTCGGATTCGACAATCAAGACTTACAGGAGAACGACCATAAGGTGCCCGAGGCAGCAATAGACCCTTGGAGACATGTCGGCTGGAGGACGATGTATTGAATATCGACGCAATTTGAGTGTTCCATCGTCTTTAGGAGGCCCTGAACGTTACAATTAACTATCAGTTTCGCATCGGATTCAAAAACCCAGACTCACAGGAGGACGACCTTAAGGTGCCCGAGTCAGCAATAGACCTTTGGAGACTAGTCGGCTGATGGACGATGTATTGAATCTCGACGCAGTTTGAGTGTTCCATCGTTATTAGGAGGCCCTGAACGTTACAATTATGTATCATTTTCGCGTCGGATTCGAAATTCTAGACTCACAGGAGACGGACCATGTGCTGCCCGAGGCAGCATTATCCCCTTGGAGACAAGTCGGCTGGAGGCCGAAGTATTGAATCTCGACGCAATTTGAGAGTTCCATCGTCATTAGGAGGCCCTCATTGTTACAATTAACTATCAGTTTCGCGTCGGATTCGAAAATCTAGACTCACAGGGGGAGGACCATAAGGTGCCCGAGGCAGAAATATCGCCTTGGAGACAAGTCGGCTGATGGACGATGTACTGAATCTCGACGCAATATGAGTGTTCCATCGTCATATGGAGGCCCTATGTATCAGTTTCGCGTCGGATTCGAAAACCTAGACGCACAAGAGACGGACCATATGGTGCCTGGGGCAGCAATACACCCTTGGAGACAAATCGGCTGGAGGACGATGTATTGAATCTCGACGCAATTTGAGTGTTCCAACGTCATTAGGAGGCCCTGAACGTTACAATTAACTATCAGTTTCGCGTCAGATTCGAAAATCTAGACTCACAGGAGACGCACCATAAGGTGCCCGTGTAAGCAATATCCCCTTGGAGACAAGTAGGCTGGAGGTCGATGTATTGAATCTCGACGCAATTTGAGTGTTCCATCGACATTAGGAGGCCCTGACGTTACAATTAACTATCAGTTTTGCGTCGGATTCGACAATCAAGACTTACAGGAGATCGACCATAAGGTGCCCGTGGCCGCAATAGACCCTTGGAGGCAAGTCGGCTGGAGTACGATGTATTGAATATCGACGCAATTTGAGTGTCCATTGTCATTAGGAGGCCCTGAACGTTACAATTAACTATCAGTTTTGCGTCGGATTCAAAAATCTAGACTCACAGGAGGACGACCATAAGGCGCCCGAGGGAGCAATAGACCTTTGGAGACAAGTCGGCTGATGGAGGATGTATGGAATCTCGATGCAATTTGAGTGTTCCATCGTTATTAGGAGGCCCTAAACGTTACAATTAACTATCAGTTTCGCGTCGGATTCGAAAATCTAGACTCACAGGAGACGGACACTGTGGTGCCCGAGGAAGCATTATCCCCTTGGAGACAAGTCGGCTGGAGGCCGATGAATTGAAACTCGACGCAATTTGAGAGTTCCATCGTCATTAGGAGGCCATGATTGTTACAATTAACTAGCAGTTTTGCGTCGGATTCGAAAATCTAGACTCATA
Organism: Schistocerca americana; assembly: GCF_021461395.2. Lineage (NCBI taxonomy): Eukaryota > Metazoa > Arthropoda > Insecta > Orthoptera > Acrididae > Schistocerca > Schistocerca americana. The sequence continues at coordinate 1,308,680 of NW_025726071.1, forward strand.
GGAGAACGACCATAAGGAGCCCGAGGCAGCAATAGATCCTTGGAGACGGGTCGGCTGAAGGTCGATGTAACGAATCTCGACGCAATTTGAGTGTTCCATCGTCATTAGGAGGCCCTGAACGTTACAATTAACTATCAGTTTCGCGTCGGAATCGAAAATCTAGACTCACAGGAAACGGACCATAAGGTGCCCGAGGCAGCAATATCGCCTTGGAGACACGTCCGCTGGAGGACGATGTATTAAATGTCGATGCAATTTGAGTGTTCCATCGTCATTAGGAGGCCCTGAACGTTACAATTAACTAACAGTTTTGCGTCGGATTCAAAAATCTAGCCTCACAGGAAACGGACCATAAGGTGCCCGAGGCAGCAATATCACCTTGGAGGCTAGTCGGCTGGAGGACGATGTATTGAATCTCGACGCTATTTGAGTGTTCCATCTTCATTAGGAGGCCCTGAACGATAGAATTAACTATCAGTTTCGCGTCGGATTCGAAAATCTAGACTCACAGGAGAGCGAACATAAGGTGCCCGAGGCAGCAATTGACCCTTGGAGACAGGTCGGCTGAAGGTCGATGTAACGAATCCCGACGTAATTTGAGGGTTCCATTGTCATTAGGAGGCCCTGAACGTTACAATTAACTATCAATTTTGCGTCGGATTTGAAAATCTAGACGCACAGGAGAATGACCATAATGTGCCCGAGGCAGCAATAGAGCCTTGGAGACAAGTCGGCTGAAGGACGATTTACTAAATCTCGACGCAATATGAGTGTCCCATCGTCATTAGGAGGCCCTGAACGATACAATTATCTATCAGTTTCGCGTCGGATTCGAAAATCTAGACGCACAGGAGACGGACCATATGGTGCCCGAGGCAGCAATACCCCCTTGGAGACAAATCGGCTGGAGGACGATGTATTGAATCTTGACGCAATTTGAGTGTTCCATCGTCATTAGGAGGTCCTGAACGCTACAATTTACAATCAGTTTTGCGTCGGATTCGACAATCTAGACTTACAGGAGAACGACCATAAGGTGCCCGAGGCAGCAATAGACCCTTGGAGACAGGTCGGCTGAAGGTCGATTTAACGAATCTCGACGCATTTTGAGTGTTCCATCGCTATTAGGAGGCCCTGAACTTTACAATTAACTATCAGTTTCGCGTCGGATTCGAAAATCTAGACTTACAGGAGACGGACCATAAGGTGCCCGAGGCAGCAATACCCCTTGGACACTAGTCGGCTGGAGGACGATGTATTGAATCTCGACGCAATGTGAGTGTTCCATCGTCTTTAGGAGGCCCTGAACGTTACAATTAACTATCATTTTCGCGTCAGATTCGAAATTCTAGACGTACAGGAGACGGAACACAGGGTGGCCGAGGCAGCAATACCGCCTTGGAGACTAGTCGGCTGGAGGACGATGTATTGAATCTCAGCGCAATTTGAGTGTCCATCGTCATTAGGAGGCCCTGACGTTACAATTAACTATCAGTTTTGCATCGGATTCGACAATCTAGACTTACAGGAGAACGACCATAAGGTGTCCGAGGCAGCAATAGACCCTTGGAGACAAGTCGGCTGGAGGTCGATGTACTGAATATCGACGCAATTTGAGAGTTCCATCGTCATTTGGAAGCCCTGAACGTTACAATTAACAATCAGTTTTGCGTCGGATTAAAAAATCTAGACTCACAGGAGACGGACCATACGGTGCCCGAGGCAGCAATACCGCCTTGGAGACTAGTCGGCTGGAGGACGATGTATTGAATCTCAGCGCAATTTGAGTGTCCATCGTCATTAGGAGGCCCTGACGTTACAATTAACTATCAGTTTCGCGTCGGATTCGAAAATCTAGACTCACAGGAGACGGACCTTGTGGTGCCCGAGACAAGTCGGCTGGAGACCGATGTATTGAATCTCGACGCAATTTGAGAGTTCCATCGTCATTAGGAGGCCCAGATTGTTACAATTAACTATCAGTTTTGCGTCGGATTCGAAAATCCAAACTCACAGGAGAATGACCACAATGTGCCCGAGGCAGCAATAGAGCCTTGGAGACAAGTCGGCTGAAGGACGATTTACTAAATCTCGACGCAATATGAGTGTCCCATCGTCATTAGGAGGCCCTGAACGATACAATTATCTATCAGTTTCGCGTCGGATTCGAAAATCTAGACGCACAGGAGACGGACCATATGGTGCCCGAGGCAGCAATACCCCCTTGGAGACAAATCGGCTGGAGGACGATGTATTGAATCTTGACGCAATTTGAGTGTTCCATCGTCATTAGGAGGTCCTGAACGCTACAATTTACAATCAGTTTTGCGTCGGATTCGACAATCTAGACTTACAGGAGAACGACCATAAGGTGCCCGAGGCAGCAATAGACCCTTGGAGACAGGTCGGCTGAAGGTCGATTTAACGAATCTCGACGCATTTTGAGTGTTCCATCGCCATTAGGAGGCCCTGAACTTTACAATTAACTATCAGTTTCGCGTCGGATTCGAAAATCTAGACTTACAGGAGACGGACCATAAGGTGCCCGAGGCAGCAATACCCCTTGGACACTAGTCGGCTGGAGGACGATGTATTGAATCTCGACGCAATGTGAGTGTTCCATCGTCTTTAGGAGGCCCTGAACGTTACAATTAACTATCATTTTCGCGTCAGATTCGAAATTCTAGACGTACAGGAGACGGAACACAGGGTGGCCGAGGCAGCAATACCGCCTTGGAGACTAGTCGGCTGGAGGACGATGTATTGAATCTCAGCGCAATTTGAGTGTCCATCGTCATTAGGAGGCCCTGACGTTACAATTAACTATCAGTTTTGCATCGGATTCGACAATCTAGACTTACAGGAGAACGACCATAAGGTGTCCGAGGCAGCAATAGACCCTTGGAGACAAGTCGGCTGGAGGTCGATGTACTGAATATCGACGCAATTTGAGAGTTCCATCGTCATTTGGAAGCCCTGAACGTTACAATTAACAATCAGTTTTGCGTCGGATTAAAAAATCTAGACTCACAGGAGACGGACCATACGGTGCCCGAGGCAGCAATACCGCCTTGGAGACTAGTCGGCTGGAGGACGATGTATTGAATCTCAGCGCAATTTGAGTGTCCATCGTCATTAGGAGGCCCTGACGTTACAATTAACTATCAGTTTCGCGTCGGATTCGAAAATCTAGACTCACAGGAGACGGACCTTGTGGTGCCCGAGACAAGTCGGCTGGAGACCGATGTATTGAATCTCGACGCAATTTGAGAGTTCCATCGTCATTAGGAGGCCCAGATTGTTACAATTAACTATCAGTTTTGCGTCGGATTCGAAAATCCAAACTCACAGGAGAACGACCATAAGGTGCCCGAGGCAGCAATAGACCCTTGGAGACAAGTCGGCTGAAGGACGATGTATTGAATCTCGACGCAATTTGAGTGTTCCATCGTCATAAGGAGGTCCTATCTATCAGTTTAGCGTCGGATTCGAAAATCTAGACGCACAGGAGATCGACCATAAGGTGCCGAGGCAGCAATAGACCTTTGGAGACAAGTCGGCTGTTGGACGATGTATTGAATATCGACGCAATTTGAGTGCTCCATCGTCATTAGGAGGCCCTGAACGTTACAATTAACTATCAGTTTCGCGTCGGATTCGAAAATCTAGACTCACAGGAGACGGACTAAAGGTGCCCGAGGCAGCAATATCCCCTTGGAGACAAGTCGGCTGGAGGACGATGTATTGAATCTCGACGGATTTGGAGAGTTCCATCGTCATTAGGAGGCCCTGATTGTTACAATTAACTATCAGTTTTTAGTCGGATTAAAAAATCTAGACTCACAGGAGGCGGACAATATGGTGCCCGAGGCAGCAATACTCCCTTGGAGACAAATCGGCTGGAGGACGATGTATTAAATCTTCACGCAATTTGAGTGTTCCATCGTCATTAGGAGGCCCTGAACGTTACAATTAACTATCAGTTTCGCGTCGGATTCGAAAATCTAGACTCACAGGACACGGACTAAAGGTGCCCGAGGCAGCAATATCCCCTTGGAGACAAGTCGGCTGGAGGACGATGTATTGAATCTCGACGCAATAAGAGTGTTCCATCGTCATTAAGAGGCACTGGACGTTACAATTTACTATCAGTTTTGCGTCGGATTCGACAATCTAGACTTACTGGAGAACGACCATAAGGTGCCCGATGCAGCAATAGAGGCTTGGAGACTAGTCGGCTGGAGGACGCTGTATTGAATCTCGACGCAATTTTAGTGTTCCATCGTCATTAAAAGGCCCTGAACGTTACAATTAACTATCAGTTCCGCTTCGGATTCGAGAATCTAGACTCACAGGAGACGGATCCTATGGAGCACGAGGGAGCATATCCCCTTGGAGACAAGTCGGCTGGAGGACGATGTATTGAATATCGACGCAATGTGAGAGATCCATCGTCATTACGAGGCCCTGATTGTTACAATTAACTAACAGTTATGCGTCGGAATCGAAAGTCTAGACTCACAGGAGAACGACCATAAGGTGCCCGAGGCAGCTATAGACCCCTGGAGACAGTTCGGCTGAATGTCGATGTAACGAATCTCGACGCAATTTGAGTGTTCCATCGTCATTAGGAGGCCCTGAACGTTAAAATTAACTATCACTTTTGCGTCGGATTCGAATACCTAGACTCACAGGAGAACGACCATGAGGTGCCCGAGGCAGCAATAGACCCTTGGAGACAAGTCGGCTGAAGGACGATGTACTGAATCTCGACGCAATTTGAGGGTTCCATCGTCATTAGGAGGCCCTGAACGTTACATTTATCTATCAGTTTCGCGTCGGAATCGAAAATCTAGACGCACAGGAGACGGACCATATGGTGCCCGAGGCAGAAATACCCACTTGGAGTCAAATCGGCTGGAGGACGATGTATTGAATCTCGTCGCAATTTGAGAGTTCCATCGTCATTACGATGCCCTGATTATTACAATTAACTATCAGTTTAGCGTCGGATTCGAAAATCTAGACTCACAGAAGAACGACCATAAGGTGCCCGAGGCAGCAATAGACCCTTGGAGACAAGTCGGCTGAAGGACGAAGTACTGAACCTCGACGCATTATGAGTGTTCCATCGTCATTAGGAGGCCCTGAACGTTACAATTATCTATCAGTTTCGCATCGGATTCGAAAATCTAGACGCACAGGAGACGGACCATATGTTGCCCGAGGCAGCAATACCCCCTTGGAGACAAATCGGCTGGAGGACGATGTATTGAATTTCGACACAATTTGAGTGTTCCATCATCATTAGGAGGCCCTGAACGTTACAATTAACTATCAGTTTCGCGTCGGATTCGAAAATCTAGACTCACAGGAGACGCACCGTAAGGTGCCCGAGGAAGCAATATCCCTTTGAAGAAAAGTAGGCTGGAGGACGATGTATTAAATCTCGACGCAATTTAAGTGTTCGATATTCATTAGGAGGCCCTGACGTTACAATTAACTATCAGTTTTGCTTCGGATTCGACAATCTAGACTTACAGGAGACGGACCATATGGTGCCCGAGGCAGCAATATCCCCTTGGAGACAAGTAGACTGGAGGACGTTGTATTGAATCTCGACGCAATTTGAGTGTTCCATCGTCATTAGGAGGTCCTGACGATACAATTAACTATCAGTTTGGATTCGGATTTGACAATCTATACTTACAGGAGACCGACCATAAGGTGCCTGAGGCAGCAATAGACCCTTGGAGACAAGTCGGCTGGAGGACGATGTATTGAATATCGGCGAAATTTGAGTGTTCCATCGTCTTTAGGAGGCCCTGAACGTTACAATTAACTATCAGTTTCGCATCGGATTCAAAAACCTAGACTCACAGGAGGACGACCTTAAGGTGCCCGAGTCAGCAATAGACCTTTGGAGACTAGTCGGCTGATGGACGATGTATTGAATCTCGACGCAATTTGAGTGTTCCATCGTTATTAGGAGGCCCTGAACGTTACAATTATGTATCATTTTCGCGTCGGATTCGAAATTCTAGACTCACAGGAGACGGACCATGTGCTGCCCGAGGCGGCATTATCCCCTTGGAGACAAGTAGGCTGGAGGCCGAAGTATTGAATCTCGACGCAATTTGAGAGTTCCATCGTCATTAGGAGGCCCTCATTGTTACAATTAACTATCAGTTTCGCGTCGGATTCGAAAATCTAGACTCACAGGGGAAGGACCATAAGGTGCCCGAGGCAGAAATATCGCCTTGGAGACAAGTCGGCTGCAGGACGATGTATTGAATCGCGACGCAATTTGAGTGTTCCATCGTCGTTAGGAGGCCCTGAACGTTACAATTAACTATCAGTTTTGCGTCGGATTCAAAAATCTAGACTCACAGGGGTCGGACCATACGGTGCCCGAGGCAGCAATATCCCCTTGGAATCTAATCGGCTGGAGGACGATGTATTGAATCTCGACGCTATTTGAGTGTTCCATCGTCATTAGGAGGCCCTGAACGTAACAATTAACTATCAGTTTCGCGTCGGATTCGAAAATCTAGACTCACAGGAGAACGGAAAGAAGGTGACCGAGGCAGCAATAGACCCTTGGAGACAAGTCGGCTGATGGACGATGTACTGAATCTCGACGCAATATGAGTGTTCCATCGTCATATGGAGGCCCTATGTATCAGTTTCGCGTCGGATTCGAAAACCTAGACGCACAGGAGACGGACCATATGGTGCCCGGGGCAGCAATACACCCTTGGTAACAAATCGGCTGGAGGACGATGTATTGAATCTCGACGCAATTTGAGTGTTCCAACGTCATTAGGAGGCCCTGAACGTTACAATTAACTATCAGTTTCGCGTCAGATTCGAAAATCTAGACTCACAGGAGACGCACCATAAGGTGCCCGAGTAAGCAATATCCCCTTGGAGACAAGTAGGCTGGAGGTCGATGTATTGAATCTCGACGCAATTTGAGTGTTCCATCGACATTAGGAGGCCCTGACGTTACAATTAACTATCAGTTTTGCGTCGGATTCGACAATCAAGACTTACAGGAGAACCACCATAAGGTGCCCGTGGCCGCAATAGACCCTTGGATTCAAGTCGGCTGGAGTACGATTTATTGAATATCGACGCAATTTGAGTGTTCCATTGTCATTAGGAGGCCCAGAACGTTACAATTAACTATCAGTTTTGCGTCGGATTCAAAAATCTAGACTCACAGGAGGACGACCATAAGGTGCCCGAGGGAGCAATAGACCTTTGGAGACAAGTCGGCTGATGGAGGATGTATGGAATCTCGATGCAATTTGAGTGTTCCATCGTTATTAGGAGGCCCTAAACGTTACAATTAACTATCAGTTTCGCGTCGGATTCGAAAATCTAGACTCACAGGAGTCGGACACTGTGGTGCCCGAGGAAGCATTATCCCCTTGGAGACAAGTCGGCTGGAGGCCGATGAATTGAAACTCGACGCAATTTGAGAGTTCCATCGTCATTAGGAGGCCATGATTGTTACAATTAACTAGCAGTTTTGCGTCGGATTCGAAAATCTAGACTCATAGGAGAACGACCATAAGGAGCCCGAGGCAGCAATAGACCCTTGGAGACAGGTCGGCTGAAGGTCGATGTAACGAATCTCGACGCAATTTGAGTGATCCATCGTCATTAGGAGGCCCTGAACGTTACAATTAACTATCAGTTTCGCGTCGGAATCGAAAATCTAGACTCACAGGAAACGGACCATAAGGTGCCCGAGGCAGCAATATCGCCTTGGAGACACGTCCGCTGGAGGACGATGTATTGAATGTCGATGCAATTTGAGTGTTCCATCGTCATTAGGAGGCCCTGAACGTTACAATTAACTATCAGTTTTGCGTCGGATTCAAAAATCTAGACTCACAGGAAACGGACCATAAGGTGCCCGAGGCAGCAATATCACCTTGGAGGCTAGTCGGCTGGAGGACGATGTATTGAATCTCGACGCTATTTGAGTGTTCCATCTTCATTAGGAGGCCCTGAACGATAGAATTAACTATCAGTTTCGCGTCGGATTCGAAAATCTAGACTCACAGGAGAGCGAACATAAGGTGCCCGAGGCAGCAATTGACCCTTGGAGACAGGTCGGCTGAAGGACGATTTACTAAATCTCGACGCAATATGAGTGTCCCATCGTCATTAGGAGGCCCTGAACGATACAATTATCTATCAGTTTCGCGTCGGATTCGAAAATCTAGACGCACAGGAGACGGACCATATGGTGCCCGAGGCAGCAATACCCCCTTGGAGACAAATCGGCTGGAGGACGATGTATTGAATATTGACGCAATTTGAGTGTTCCATCGTCATTAGGAGGTCCTGAACGCTACAATTTACAATCAGTTTTGCGTCGGATTCGACAATCTAGACTTACAGGAGAACGACCATAAGGTGCCCGAGGCAGCAATAGACCCTTGGAGACAGGTCGGCTGAAGGTCGATTTAACGAATCTCGACGCATTTTGAGTGTTCCATCGCCATTAGGAGGCCCTGAACTTTACAATTAACTATCAGTTTCGCGTCGGATTCGAAAATCTAGACTCACAGGAGACGGACCTTGTGGTGCCCGAGACAAGTCGGCTGGAGACCGATGTATTGAATCTCGACGCAATTTGAGAGTTCCATCGTCATTAGGAGGCCCAGATTGTTACAATTAACTATCAGTTTTGCGTCGGATTCGAAAATCCAAACTCACAGGAGAACGACCATAAGGTGCCCGAGGCAGCAATAGACCCTTGGAGACAAGTCGGCTGAAGGACGATGTATTGAATCTCGACGCAATTTGAGTGTTCCATCGTCATAAGGAGGTCCTATCTATCAGTTTAGCGTCGGATTCGAAAATCTAGACGCACAGGAGATCGACCATAAGGTGCCGAGGCAGCAATAGACCTTTGGAGACAAGTCGGCTGATGGACGATGTATTGAATCTCGACGCAATTTGAGTGCTCCATCGTCATTAGGAGGCCCTGAACGTAACAATTAACTATCAGTTTCGCGTCGGATTCGAAAATCTAGACTCACAGGAGACGGACTAAAGGTGCCCGAGGCAGCAATATATCCTTGGAGACAAGTCGGCTGGAGGACGAAGTATTGAAACTCGACGCAATATGAGTGTTCCATCGTCATTAAGAGGCACTGGACGTTACAATTTACTATCAGTTTTGCGTCGGATTCGACAATCTAGACTTACAGGAGAACGACCATAAGGTGCCCGATGCAGCAATAGAGGCTTGGAGACTAGTCGGCTGGAGGACGATGTATTGAATCTCGACGCAATTTTAGTGTTCCATCGTCGTTAAAAGGCCCTGAACGTTACAATTAACTATCAGTTTCGCGTCGGATTCGAAAATCTAGACTCACAGGAGACGGATCCTATGGAGCACGAGGGAGCATTATCCCCTTGGAGACAAGTCGGCTGGAGGACGATGTATTGAATCACGACGCAATTTGAGAGATCCATCGTCATTACGAGGCCCTGATTGTTACAATTAACTAACAGTTATGCGTCGTAATCGAAAGTCTAGACTCACAGGAGAACGACCATAAGGTGCCCGAGGCAGCTATAGACCCTAGGAGACAGTTCGGCTGAAGGTCGATGTAACGAATCTCGACGCAATTTGAGTGTTCCATCGTCATTAGGAGGCCCTGAACGTTAAAATTAACTATCAGTTTTGCGTCGGATTCGAAAACCTAGACTCACTGGGGAACGTCCATATGGTGCCCGAGGCAGCTATAGACCCTTGGAGACAAGTCGGCTGGAGGACGATGTATTGAATCTCGACGGATTTGGAGAGTTCCATCGTCATTTGGAGGCCCTGATTGTTACAATTAACTATCAGTTTTTCGTCGGATTAAAAAATCTAGACTCACAGGAGGCGGACCATATGGTGCCCGAGGCAGCAATACTCCCTTGGAGACAAATCGGCTGGAGGACGATGTATTAAATCTTCACGCAATTTGAGTGTTCCATCGTCATTAGGAGGCCCTGAACGTTACAATTAACTATCAGTTTCGCGTCGGATTCGAAAATCTAGACTCACAGGACACGGACTAAAGGTGCCCGAGGCAGCAATATCCCCTTGGAGACAAGTCGGCTGGAGGACGATGTATTGAATCTCGACGCAATATGAGTGATCCATCGTCATTAAGAGGCACTGGACGTTACAATTTACTATCAGTTTTGCGTCGGATTCGACAATCTAGACTTACTGGAGAACGACCATAAGGTGCCCGATGCAGCAATAGAGGCTTGGAGACTAGTCGGCTGGAGGACGCTGTATTGAATCTCGACGCAATTTTAGTGTTCCATCGTCATTAAAAGGCCCTGGACGTTACAATTAACTATCAGTTCCGCTTCGGATTCGAGAATCTAGACTCACAGGAGACGGATCCTATGGAGCACGAGGGAGCATATCCCCTTGGAGACAAGTCGGCTGGAGGACGATGTATTGAATATCGACGCAATGTGAGAGATCCATCGTCATTACGAGGCCCCGATTGTTACAATTAACTAACAGTTATGCGTCGGAATCGAAAGTCTAGACTCACAGGAGAACGACCATAAGGTGCCCGAGGCAGCTATAGACCCTTGGAGACAGTTTGGCTGAATGTCGATGTAACGAATCTCGACGCAATTTGAGTGTTCCATCGTCATTAGGAGGCCCTGAACGTTAAAATTAACTATCACTTTTGCGTCGGATTCGAATACCTAGACTCACAGGAGAACGACCATGAGGTGCCCGAGGCAGCAATAGACCCTTGGAGACAAGTCGGCTGAAGGACGATGTACTGAATCTCGACGCAATTTGAGTGTTCCATCGTCATTAGGAGGCCCTGAACGTTACATTTATCTATCAGTTTCGCGTCGGAATCGAAAATCTAGACGCACAGGAGACGGACCATATGGTGCCCGAGGCAGCAATACCCCCTTGGAGTCAAATCGGCTGGAGGACGAAATATTGAATCTCGTCACAATTTGAGAGTTCCATCGTCATTACGAGGCCCTGATTATTACAATTAACTATCAGTTTTGCGTCGGATTCGAAAATCTAGACTCACAGGAGAACGACCATAAGGTGCTCGAGGCAGCAATAGACCCTTGGAGACAAGTCGGCTGAAGGACGATGTACTGAACCTCGACGCATTATGAGTGTTCCATCGTCATTAGGAGGCCCTGAACGTTACAATTATCTATCAGTTTCGCATCGGATTCGAATATCTAGACGCACAGGAGACGGACCATATGTTGCCCGAGGCAGCAATACCCCCTTGGAGACAAATCGGCTGGAGGACGATGTATTGAATTTCGACATAATTTGAGTGTTCCATCATCATTAGGAGGCCCTGAACGTTACAATTAACTATCAGTTTCGCGTCGGATTCGAAAATCTAGACTCACAGGAGACGCACCGTAAGGTGCCCGAGGAAGCAATATCCCTTTGAAGAAAAGTAGGCTGGAGGACGATGTATTAAATCTCGACGCAATTTGAGTGTTCCATCGTCATTAGGAGGCCCTGACGTTACAATTAACTATCAGTTTTGCTTCGGATTCGACAATCTAGACTTACAGGAGACGGACCATATGGTGCCCGAGGCAGCATTATCCCCTTGGAGACAAGTAGACTGGAGGACGTTGTATTGAATCTCGACGCAATTTGAGTGTTCCATCGTCATTAGGAGGCCCTGAACGTTACAATTAACTATCAGTTTTGCGTCGGATTCGAAAATCTAGATTCACAGGAGACGGACCATTTGGTGCCCGAGGCAGAAATACCCCCTTTTATACAATTCGGCTGGAGGACAATGTATTGAATCTCGACGTAATTTGATTGTTCCATCGCCATTAGGAGGCCCTGAACTTTGCAATTAACTATCAGTTTAGTGCCGGATTCAAAAATCTACACTCGCAGAAGTCGGACCATACAGTGCCCGAGGCAGCAATAGACCCTTGGAGACAAGTCGGTTGAATGACGATGTACTGAATCTCGACGCAATATGAGTGCTCCATCGTCATTAGGAGGCCCTGAAGGTTACAATTATCTATCAGTTTCGCGTCGGATTCGAAAATCTAGACGTACAGGAGACGGACCATATGGTGCCCGATGCAGCAATACCCCCTTGGAGACAAATCGGCTGGAGGACGATGTATTGAATATCGACCCAATTTGAGTGTTCCATCGTCTTTAGGAGGCCCTGAACGTAACAATTAACTATCAGTTTTGCGTCGGATTCAAAAATATAGAGTCACAGGAGGCGGACAATACTGTGCCCGAGGCAGCAATATAGCCTTAGAGTCTAGTCGGCTGGAGGACGATGTATTGAATCTCGACGCAATTTGAGAGTTCCATCGTCATTAGGAGGCTCTGATTGTTACAATTAACTACCAGTTTGCCGTCGGATTCGAAAATCTAGACTCACAGGAGAACGACCATAAGGTGCCCGAGGCAGCAACAGACCCTTGGAGACAGGTCGGCTGAAGGTCGATGTAACGAATCTCGACGCAATTCGATTGTTCCATCGTCAGTAGGAGGCCCTGAACATTACAATTAACTATCAGTTGTGCATCGGATTCGAAAATCTAGAGTCACAGGAGAACGACCATAAGGTGCACGAGACAGCAATAGACTCTTGGAGACAAGTCGGCTGAAGGACGATGTATTGAAACTCGACGCTATTTGAGTGTTCCATCGTCATTAGGAGGCCCTGAACGTTGCAATTGACTATCAGTTTCGCGTCGGATTCGAAAATCTAGACTCACAGGAGCCGCACCATAAGGTGCCCGAGGAAGCAATATCCCCTCTGAGGAAAGTAGGCTGGAGGACGATGTATTAAATCTCTACGCAATTTCAGTGTTCCGTCGTCATTAGGAGGCAGTGACGTTACAATTAACTATCAGTTTTGCGTCGGATTCGACAATCTAGACTTACAGGAGAACAACCATAAGGTGCCCGAGGCAGCAATAGACCCTTGGAGACAGGTCGGCTGAAGGTCGATGTAACGAATCTCGACGCAATTTGAGTGTTTCATCGTCATTAGGAGGACCTGAACGTTACAATTAACTATCAGTTTTGCGTCGGATTCGAAAATCTAGACTCACTGGAGAACGACCATAAGGTGCCCGAAGCAGCAATACCCCCTTGGAGACAAATCGGCTGGAGGACGATGTATTGAATCTCGACGCAATTTAAGAGTTCCATCGTCATTAGGAGGCCCTAATTGTTACAGATAACTATCAGTTTTGCGTCGGATTCGAAAATCTAGACTCACAGGTGACGGACCATTTATTGCCCAAAGCAGCAATACCCCCTTGGATACAATCCGGCTGGAGGACGATGTATTGAATCTCGACGCAATTTGAGTGTTCCATTGTCATTAGGAGGCCCTGAACTTTACAATTAACTACTAGTTTTGCGCCGGATTCAAAAATCTACACTCGCAGGAGTCGGACCATACGGTGCCCGAGGCAGCAATAGACCCTTGGAGACAAGTCGGCTGAATTACGATGTACTGAATCTCGACGCAATATGACTGCTCCATCATCATTAGGAGGCCCTGAAGGTTACAATTATCTATCAGTTTCGCGTCGGATTCGAAAATCTAGACGTACAGGAGTCGGACCATATGGTGCCCGAGGCAGCAATACCCCCTTGGAGACAAATCGGCTGGAGGACGATGTATTGAATATCGACGCAATTTGAATGTTCCATCGTCTATAGGAGGCTCTGAACGTTAGAATTAACTATCAGTTTTGCTTCGGATTCAAAAATCTAGAGTCACAGGAGACGGACAATACGGTGCCCGAGGCAGCAGTATCCCCTTGGAGACTACTCGGCTGGAGGACGATGAATTGGATCTCGACGCAATTTGAGTGTTCCAACGTCATTAGGAGGCCCTGAACGTTATAATTAACTATCAGTTTCGCATCGGTTTCGAAAATCTAGACTCACAGGAGACGGACCATAAGTTGCCCGAGGAAGCAATATCCCCTTGGAGACAAGTAGGCTGGAGGACTATGTATAGAATCTCGACGCAATTTGAGTATTCCATCGTCATTAGGAGGACCTGACGTTACAATTAACTATCAGTTATGCGTCGGATTCGACAATCTTGACTTACAGGAGAACGACCATAAGGTGCCCGAGGCAGCAATAGACCCTTGGAGACAAGTCGGCTGGAGTACGATGTATTGAATATCGACGCGATTTGAGTGTTCCATTGTCATTAGGAGGCCCTGAACGTTACAATTAACTATCAGTTTTGCGTCGGATTCAAAAATCTAGACTCACAGGAGGACGACAATAAGGTGCCCGAGGCAGCAATAGACCTTTGGAGACATGTTGGCTGATGGACGATGTATTGAATCTCGTCGCAATTTCAGTGTTCCATCGTTATTAGGAATCCCTGAACGTTACAATTAACTATCATTTTCGCGTCGGATTCTAAAATCTAGACTCACATGAGACGGACCATGTGGTGCCCGAGGCAGCATTATCCCCTTGGAGACAAGTCGGCTGGAGGCCGATGTATTGAATCTCGACGCAATTTAAGAGTTCCATCGTCATTAGGATGCCCTAATTGTTACAGATAACTATCAGTTTTGCGTCGGATTCGAAAATGTAGACTCATAGGAGAACGACCATAAGGTGGCCGTGGCAATAATAGACACTTGGAGACAGGTCGGCTGAAGGTCGATGTAACGAATCTCGACGCAATTTGAGTGTTCCATCGTCATTACGAGCCCTGACGTTACAATTAACTATCACTTTTGCGTCGGATTCGACAATCAAGACTTACAGGAGAACGACCATAAGGTGCCCGAGGCAGCAATAGACCCTTGGAGACATGTCGGCTGGAGGACGATGTATTGAATATCGACGCAATTTGAGTGTTCCATCGTCTTTAGGAGGCCCTGAACGTTACAATTAACTATCAGTTTCGCATCGGATTCAAAAACCTAGACTCACAGGAGGACGACCTTAAGGTGCCCGAGTCAGCAATAGACCTTTGGAGACTAGTCGGCTGATGGACGATGTATTGAATCTCGACGCAATTTGAGTGTTCCATCGTTATTAGGAGGCCCTGAACGTTACAATTATGTATCATTTTCGCGTCGGATTCGAAATTCTAGACTCACAGGAGACGGACCATGTGCTGCCCGAGGCAGCATTATCCCCTTGGAGACAAGTCGGCTGGAGGCCGAAGTATTGAATCTCGACGCAATTCGAGAGTTCCATCGTCATTAGGAGGCCCTCATTGTTACAATTAACTATCAGTTTCGCGTCGGATTCGAAAATCTAGACTCACAGGGGAAGGACCATAAGGTGCCCGAGGCAGAAATATCGCCTTGGAGACAAGTCGGCTGGAGGACGATGTATTGAATCGCGACGCAATTTGAGTGTTCCATCGTCATTAGGAGGCCCTGAACGTTACAATTAACTATCAGTTTTGCGTCGGATTCAAAAATCTAGACTCACAGGGTTCGGAACATACGGTGCCCGAGGCAGCAATATCCCCTTGGAATCTAATCGGCTGGAGGACGATGTATTGAATCTCGACGCTATTTGAGTGTTCCATCGTCATTAGGAGGCCCTGAACGTAACAATTAACTATCAGTTTCGCGTCGGATTCGAAAATCTAGACTCACAGGAGAACGGCCAGAAGGTGCCCGAGGCAGCAATAGACCCTTGGAGACAAGTCGGCTGATGGACGATGTACTGAATCTCGACGCAATATGAGTGTTCCATCGTCATATGGAGGCCCTATGTATCAGTTTCGCGTCGGATTCGAAAACCTAGACGCACAGGAGACGGACCATATGGTGCCCGGGGCAGCAATACACCCTTGGAGACAAATCGGCTGGAGGACGATGTATTGAATCTCGACGCAATTTGAGTGTTCCAACGTCATTAGGAGGCCCTGAACGTTACAATTAACTATCAGTTTCGCGTCAGATTCGAAAATCTAGACTCACAGGAGTCGCACCATAAGGTGCCCGAGGAAGCAATAGACCCTTGGAGACAAGTAGGCTGGAGGTCGATGTATTGAATCTCGACGCAATTTGAGTGTTCCATCGACATTAGGAGGCCCTGACGTTACAATTAACTATCAGTTTTGCGTCGGATTCGACAATCAAGACTTACAGGAGAACGACCATAAGGTGCCCGTGGCCGCAATAGACCCTTGGAGGCAAGTCGGCTGGAGTACGATGTATTGAATCTCGACGCTATTTGAGTGTTCCATCTTCATTAGGAGGCCCTGAACGATAGAATTAACTATCAGTTTCGCGTCGGATTCGAAAATCTAGACTCACAGGAGAGCGAACATAAGGTGCCCGAGGCAGCAATTGACCCTTGGAGACAGGTCGGCTGAAGGTCGATGTAACGAATCTCGACGTAATTTGAGTGTTCCATTGTCATTAGGAGGCCCTGAACGTTACAATTAACTATCAATTTTGCGTCGGATTTGAAAATCTAGACGCACAGGAGAATGACCACAATGTGCCCGAGGCAGCAATAGAGCCTTGGAGACAAGTCGGCTGAAGGACGATTTACTAAATCTCGACGCAATATGAGTGTCCCATCGTCATTAGGAGGCCCTGAACGATACAATTATCTATCAGTTTCGCGTCGGATTCGAAAATCTAGACGCACAGGAGACGGACCATATGGTGCCCGAGGCAGCAATACCCCCTTGGAAACAAATCGGCTGGAGGACGATGTATTGAATCTTGACGCAATTTGAGTGTTCCATCGTCATTAGGAGGTCCTGAACGCTACAATTTACAATCAGTTTTGCGTCGGATTCGACAATCTAGACTTACAGGAGAACGACCATAAGGTGCCCGAGGCAGCAATAGACCCTTGGGGACAGGTCGGCTGAAGGTCGATTTAACGAATCTCGACGCATTTTGAGTGTTCCATCGCCATTAGGAGGCCCTGAACTTTACAATTAACTATCAGTTTCGCGTCGGATTCGAAAATCTAGACTTACAGGAGACGGACCATAAGGTGCCCGAGGCAGCAATATCCCCTTGGACACTAGTCGGCTGGAGGACGATGTATTGAATCTCGACGCAATGTGAGTGTTCCATCGTCTTTAGGAGGCCCTGAACGTTACAATTAACTATCATTTTCGCGTCAGATTCGAAATTCTAGACGCACAGGAGACGGAACACAGGGTGCCCGAGGCAGCAATACCGCCTTGGAGACTAGTCGGCTGGAGGACGATGTATTGAATCTCGACGCTATTTGAGTGTTCCATCGTCATTAGGAGGCCCTGAACGTTGCAATTGACTATCAGTTTCGCGTCGGATTCGAAAATCTAGACTCACAGGAGCCGCACCATAAGGTGCCCGAGGAAGCAATATCCCCTTGGAGGAAAGTAGGCTGGAGGACGATGTATTAAATCTCTACGCAATTTCAGTGTTCCATCGTCATTAGGAGGCAGTGACGTTACAATTAACTATCAGTTTTGCGTCGGATTCGACAATCTAGACTTACAGGAGAACAACCATAAGGTGCCCGAGGCAGCAATAGACCCTTGGAGACAGGTCGGCTGAAGGTCGATGTAACGAATCTCGACGCAATTTGAGTGTTTCATCGTCATTAGGAGGACCTGAACGTTACAATTAACTATCAGTTTTGCGTCGGATTCGAAAATCTAGACTCACTGGAGAACGACCATAAGGTGCCCGAAGCAGCAATACCCCCTTGGAGACAAATCGGCTGGAGGACGATGTATTGAATCTCGACGCAATTTAAGAGTTCCATCGTCATTAGGAGGCCCTAATTGTTACAGATAACTATCAGTTTTGCGTCGGATTCGAAAATCTAGACTCACAGGTGACGGACCATTTATTGCCCAAAGCAGCAATACCCCCTTGGATACAATCCGGCTGGAGGACGATGTATTGAATCTCGACGCAATTTGAGTATTCCATTGTCATTAGGAGGCCCTGAACTTTACAATTAACTATTAGTTTTGCGCCGGATTCAAAAATCTACACTCGCAGGAGTCGGACCATACGGTGCCCGAGGCAGCAATAGACCCTTGGAGACAAGTCGGCTGAATTACGATGTACTGAATCTCGACGCAGTATGACTGCTCCATCATCATTAGGAGGCCCTGAAGGTTACAATTATCTATCAGTTTCGCGTCGGATTCGAAAATCTAGACGTACAGGAGTCGGACCATATGGTGCCCGAGGCAGCAATACCCCCTTGGAGACAAATCGGCTGGAGGACGATGTATTGAATATCGACGCAATTTGAATGTTCCATCGTCTTTAGGAGGCTCTGAACGTTAGAATTAACTATCAGTTTTGCTTCAGATTCAAAAATCTAGAGTCACAGGAGACGGACAATACGGTGCCCGAGGCAGCAGTATCCCCTTGGAGACTACTCGGCTGGAGGACGATGAATTGAATCTCGACGCAATTTGAGTGTTCCAACGTCATTAGCAGGCCCTGAACGTTATAATTAACTATCAGTTTCGCATCGGTTTCGAAAATCTAGACTCACAGGAAACGGACCTTAAGGTGCCCGAGGAAGCAATATCCCCTTGGAGACAAGTAGGCTGGAGGACTATGTATAGAATCTCGACGCAATTTGAGTATTCCATCGTCATTAGGAGGACCTGACGTTACAATTAACTATCAGTTATGCGTCGGATTCGACAATCTTGACTTACAGGAGAACGACCATAAGGTGCCCGAGGCAGCAATAGACCCTTGGAGACAAGTCGGCTGGAGTACGATGTATTGAATATCGACGCGATTTGAGTGTTCCATTGTCATTAGGAGGCCCTGAACGTTACAATTAACTATCAGTTTTGCGTCGGATTCAAAAATCTAGACTCACAGGAGGACGACAATAAGGTGCCCGAGGCAGCAATAGACCTTTGGAGACATGTTGGCTGATGGACGATGTATTGAATCTCGTCGCAATTTCAGTGTTCCATCGTTATTAGGAATCCCTGAACGTTACAATTAACTATCATTTTCGCGTCGGATTCTAAAATCTAGACTCACATGAGACGGACCATGTGGTGCCCGAGGCAGCACTATCCCCTTGGAGACAAGTCGGCTGGAGGCCGATGTATTGAATCTCGACGCAATTTAAGAGTTCCATCGTCATTAGGAGGCCCTAATTGTTACAGATAACTATCAGTTTTGCGTCGGATTCGAAAATCTAGACTCATAGGAGAACGACCATAAGGTGGCCGTGGCAATAATAGACCCTTGGAGACAGGTCGGCTGAAGGTCGATGTAACGAATCTCGACGCAATTTGAGTGTTCCATCGTCATTACGAGCCCTGACGTTACAATTAACTATCACTTTTGCGTCGGATTCGACAATCAAGACTTACAGGAGAACGACCATAAGGTGCCCGAGGCAGCAATAGACACTTGGAGACATGTCGGCTGGAGGACGATGTATTGAATATCGACGCAATTTGAGTGTTCCATCGTCTTTAGGAGGCCCTGAACGTTACAATTAACTATCAGTTTCGCATCGGATTCAAAAACCTAGACTCACAGGAGGACGACCTTAAGGTGCCCGAGTCAGCAATAGACCTTTGGAGACTAGTCGGCTGATGGACGATGTATTGAATCTCGACGCAATTTGAGTGTTCCATCGTTATTAGGAGGCCCTGAACGTTACAATTATGTATCATTTTCGCGTCGGATTCGAAATTCTAGACTCACAGGAGACGGACCATGTGCTGCCCGAGGCAGCATTATCCCCTTGGAGACAAGTCGGCTGGAGGCCGAAGTATTGAATCTCGACGCAATTTGAGAGTTCCATCGTCATTAGGAGGCCCTCATTGTTACAATTAACTATCAGTTTCGCGTCGGATTCGAAAATCTAGACTCACAGGGGAAGGACCATAA
Organism: Schistocerca americana; assembly: GCF_021461395.2. Classification (NCBI taxonomy): domain Eukaryota; kingdom Metazoa; phylum Arthropoda; class Insecta; order Orthoptera; family Acrididae; genus Schistocerca; species Schistocerca americana. Next base: position 1,328,612 of record NW_025726071.1, read on the forward strand.
GGTGCCCGAGGCAGAAATATCGCCTTGGAGACAAGTCGGCTGGAGGACGATGTATTGAATCGCGACGCAATTTGGGTGTTCCATCGTCATTAGGAGGCCCTGAACGTTACAATTAACTATCAGTTTTGCGTCGGATTCAAAAATCTAGACTCACAGGGTTCGGAACATACGGTGCCCGAGGCAGCAATATCCCCTTGGAATCTAATCGGCTGGAGGACGATGTATTGAATCTCGACGCTATTTGAGTGTTCCATCGTCATTAGGAGGCCCTGAACGTAACAATTAACTATCAGTTTCGCGTCGGATTCGAAAATCTAGACTCACAGGAGAACTGCCAGAAGGTGCCCGAGGCAGCAATAGACCCTTGGAGACAAGTCGGCTGATGGACGATGTACTGAATCTCGACGCAATATGAGTGTTCCATCGTCATATGGAGGCCCTATGTATCAGTTTCGCGTCGGATTCGAAAACCTAGACGCACAGGAGACGGACCATATGGTGCCCGGGGCAGCAATACACCCTTGGAGACAAATCGGCTGGAGGACGATGTATTGAATCTCGACGCAATTTGAGTGTTCCAACGTCATTAGGAGGCCCTGAACGTTACAATTAACTATCAGTTTCGCGTCAGATTCGAAAATCTAGACTCACAGGAGACGCACCATAAGGTGCCCGAGGAAGCAATAGACCCTTGGAGACAAGTAGGCTGGAGGTCGATGTATTGAATCTCGACGCAATTTGAGTGTTCCATCGACATTAGGAGGCCCTGACGTTACAATTAACTATCAGTTTTGCGTCGGATTCGACAATCAAGACTTACAGGAGAACGACCATAAGGTGCCCGTGGCCGCAATAGACCCTTGGAGGCAAGTCGGCTGGAGTACGATGTATTGAATATCGTCGCAATTTGAGTGTTCCATTGTCATTAGGAGGCCCTGAACGTTACAATTAACTATCAGTTTTGCGTCGGATTCAAAAATCTAGACTCACAGGAGGACGACCATAAGGTGCCCGAGGGAGCAATAGACCTTTGGAGACAAGTCGGCTGATGGAGGATGTATGGAATCTCGATGCAATTTGAGTGTTCCATCGTTATTAGGAGGCCCTAAACGTTACAATTAACTATCAGTTTCGCGTCGGATTCGAAAATCTAGACTCACAGGAGACGGACACTGTGGTGCCCGAGGAAGCATTATCCCCTTGGAGACAAGTCGGCTGGAGGCCGATGAATTGAAACTCGACGCAATTTGAGAGTTCCATCGTCATTAGGAGGCCATGATTGTTACAATTAACTAGCAGTTTTGCGTCGGATTCGAAAATCTAGACTCATAGGAGAACGACCATAAGGAGCCCGAGGCAGCAATAGACCCTTGGAGACAGGTCGGCTGAAGGTCGATGTAACGAATCTCGACGCAATTTGAGTGTTCCATCGTCATTAGGAGGCCCTGAACGTTACAATTAACTATCAGTTTCGCGTCGGAATCGAAAATCTAGACTCACAGGAAACGGACCACAAGGAGCCCGAGGCAGCAATATCGCCTTGGAGACACGTCCGCTGGAGGACGATGTATTGAATGTCGATGCAATTTGAGTGTTCCATCGTCATTAGGAGGCCCTGAAAGTTACAATTAACTATCAGTTTTGCGTCGGATTCAAAAATCTAGACTCACAGGAAACGGACCATAAGGTGCCCGAGGCAGCAATATCACCTTGGAGGCTAGTCGGCTGGAGGACGATGTATTGAATCTCGACGCTATTTGAGTGTTCCATCTTCATTAGGAGGCCCTGAACGATAGAATTAACTATCAGTTTCGCGTCGGATTCGAAAATCTAGACTCACAGGAGAGCGAACATAAGGTGCCCGAGGCAGCAATTGACCCTTGGAGACAGGTCAGCTGAAGGTCGATGTAACGAATCTCGACGTAATTTGAGTGTTCCATTGTCATTAGGAGGCCCTGAACGTTACAATTAACTATCAATTTTGCGTCGGATTTGAAAATCTAGACGCACAGGAGAATGACCACAATGTGCCCGAGGCAGCAATAGAGCCTTGGAGACAAGTCGGCTGAAGGGCGATTTACTAAATCTCGACGCAATATGAGTGTCCCATCGTCATTAGGAGGCCCTGAACGATACAATTATCTATCAGTTTCGCGTCGGATTCGAAAATCTAGACGCACAGGAGACGGACCATATGGTGCCCGAGGCAGCAATACCCCCTTGGAGACAAATCGGCTGGAGGACGATGTATTGAATCTTGACGCAATTTGAGTGTTCCATCGTCATTAGGAGGTCCTGAACGCTACAATTTACAATCAGTTTTGCGTCGGATTCGACAATCTAGATTTACAGGAGAACGACCATAAGGTGCCCGAGGCAGCAATAGACCCTTAGGGACAGGTCGGCTGAAGGTCGATTTAACGAATCTCGACGCATTTTGAGTGTTCCATCGCCATTAGGAGGCCCTGAACTTTACAATTAACTATCAGTTTCGCGTCGGATTCGAAAATCTAGACTTACAGGAGACGGACCATAAGGTGCCCGAGACAGCAATATCCCCTTGGACACTAGTCGGTTGGAGGACGATGTATTGAATCTCGACGCAATGTGAGTGTTCCATCGTCTTTAAGAGGCCCTAAACGTTACAATTAACTATCATTTTCGCGTCAGATTCGAAATTCTAGACGCACAGGAGACGGAACACAGGGTGCCCGAGGCAGCAATACCGCCTTGGAGACTAGTCGGCTGGAGGACGATGTATTGAATCTCGGCGCAATTTGAGTGTCCATCGTCATTAGGAGGCCCTGACGTTACAATTAACTATCAGTTTTGCATCGGATTCGACAATCTAGACTTACAGGAGAACGACCATAAGGTGTCCGAGGCAGCAATAGACCCTTGGAGACAAGTCGGCTGGAGGACGATGTATTGAATCTCGACGCAATTTGAGTGTTCCATCGTCATTTGGAAGCCCTGAACGTTACAATTAACAATCAGTTTCGCGTCGGATTCGAAAATCTAGACTCACAGGAGACGGACCTTGTGGTGCCCGAGACAAGTCGGCTGGAGGCCGATGAATTGAATCTCGACGCAATTTGAGAGTTCCATCGTCATTAGGAGGCCCAGATTGTTACAATTAACTATCAGTTTTGCGTCGGATTCGAAAATCCAAACTCACAGGAGAACGACCATAAGGTGCCCGAGGCAGCAATAGACCCTTGGAGACAAGTCTGCTGAAGGACGATGTATTGAATCTCGACGCAATTTGAGTGTTCCATCGTCATAAGGAGGTCCTATCTATCAGTTTAGCGTCGGATTCGAAAATCTAGACGCACAGGAGATCGACCATAAGGTGCCGAGGCAGCAATAGACCTTTGGAGACAAGTCGGCTGATGGACGATGTATTGAATCTCGACGCAATTTGAGTGCTCCATCGTCATTAGGAGGCCCTGAACGTTACAATTAACTATCAGTTTCGCGTCGGATTCGAAAATCTAGACTCAAGGGAGACGGACTAAAGGTGCCCGAGGCAGCAATATCCCCTTGGAGACAAGTCGGCTGGAGGACGAAGTATTGAATCTCGACGCAATATGAGTGTTCCATCGTCATTAAGAGGCACTGGACGTTACAATTTACTATCAGTTTTGCGTCGGATTCGACAATCTAGACTTACAGGAGAACGACCATAAGGTGCCCGATGCAGCAATAGAGGCTTGGAGACTAGTCGGCTGGAGGACGATGTATTGAATCTCGACGCAATTTTAGTATTCCATCGTCATTAAAAGGCCCTGAACGTTACAATTAACTATCAGTTTCGCGTCGGATTCGAAAATCTAGACTCACAGGAGACGGATCCTATGGAGCACGAGGGAGCATTATCCCCTTGGAGACAAGTCGGCTGGAGGACGATGTATTGAATCTCGACGCAATTTGAGAGATCCATCGTCATTACGAGGCCCTGATTGTTACAATTAACTAACAGTTATGCGTCGTAATCGAAAGTCTAGACTCACAGGAGAACGACCATAAGGTGCCCGAGGCAGCTATAGACCCTAGGAGACAGTTCGGCTGAAGGTCGATGTAACGAATCTCGACGCAATTTGAGTGTTCCATCGTCATTAGGAGGCCCTGAACGTTAAAATTAACTATCAGTTTTGCGTCGAATTCGAAAACCTAGACTCACAGGAGGCGGACCATATGGTGCCCGAGGCAGCAATACTCCCTTGGAGACAAATCGGCTGGAGGACGATGTATTAAATCTTCACGCAATTTGAGTGTTCCATCGTCATTAGGAGGCCCTGAACGTTACAATTAACTATCAGTTTCGCGTCGGATTCGAAAATCTAGACTCACAGGACACGGACTAAAGGTGCCCGAGGCAGCAATATCCCCTTGGAGACAAGTCGGCTGGAGGACGATGTATTGAATCTCGACGCAATATGAGGGTTCCATCGTCATTAAGAGGCACTGGACGTTACAATTTACTATCAGTTTTGCGTCGGATTCGACAATCTAGACTTACTGGAGAACGACCATAAGGTGCCCGATGCAGCAATAGAGGCTTGGAGACTAGTCGGCTGGAGGACGCTGTATTGAATCTCGACGCAATTTTAGTGTTCCATCGTCATTAAAAGGCCCTGAACGTTACAATTAACTATCAGTTCCGCTTCGGATTCGAGAATCTAGACTCACAGGAGACGGATCCTATGGAGCACGAGGGAGCATATCCCCTTGGAGACAAGTCGGCTGGAGGACGATGTATTGAATATCGACGCAATGTGAGAGATCCATCGTCATTACGAGGCCCTGATTGTTACAATTAACTAACAGTTATGCGTCGGAATCGAAAGTCTAGACTCACAGGAGAACGACCATAAGGTGCCCGAGGCAGCTATAGACCCTTGGTGACAGTTCGGCTGAATGTCGATGTAACGAATCTCGACGCAATTTGAGTGTTCCATCGTCATTAGGAGGCCCTGAAAGTCTAAATTAACTATCACTTTTGCGTCGGACTCGAATACCTAGACTCACAGGAGAACGACCATGAGGTGCCCGAGGCAGCAATAGACCCTTGGAGACAAGTCGGCTGAAGGACGATGTACTGAATCTCGACGCAATTTGAGTGTTCCATCGTCATTAGGAGGCCCTGAACGTTACATTTATCTATCAGTTTCGCGTAGGAATCGAAAATCTAGACGCACAGGAGACGGACCATATGGTGCCCGAGGCAGCAATACCCCCTTGGAGTCAAATCGGCTGGAGGACGATGTATTGAATCTCGACGCAATTTGAGAGTTCCATCGTCATTACGAGGCCCTGATTCTTACAATTAACTAACAGTTATGGGTCGGATTCGAAAATAAAGACTCACAGGAGAACGACCATAACGTGCCCGAGGCAGCTATATACCCTTGGAGACAGGTCGGCTGAAAGTCGATGTAACGAATCTCGACGCAATTTGAGTTTTCCATCGTTATTAGGAGGCCCTGAACGTTAAAATTAACTATCAGTTTTGCGTCGGATTCGAAAATCTAGACTCACAGGAGAACGACCATAAGTTGCCCGAGGCAGCAATAGACCCTTGGCGACAAGTCGGCTGAAGGACGATGTACTGAATCTCGACGCAATATGAGTGTTCCAACGACAATAGGAGGCCCTGAACTATACAATTAACTATCATTTTTACGTCGGATTCGAAAATCTAGACTCACAGGAGACGGACCATATGGTGCCCGAGGCAGCAATATCCCCTTGGAGACAAGACGGCTGGAGGACGATGTACTGAATCTCGACGCAATTTGAGTGTTCCATCGTCATTAGGAGGCCCTGAATGTTACAATTAACTATCAGTTTTTCGTTGGATTTGAAAATCTAGACTCACTGGAGACGGGCCGTAAGGTGCCCGATGCATCAATATCCCCTTGGAGACATGACGGCTGGAGGCCGATGTATTGAATCTCGACGCAATTTGAGTTTTCCATCGTCATTTGGAGGCCCTGAACGTTACAATTTACAATCAGTTTTGCGTCGGATTCGAAAATCTAGGCTCACAGGAGACGGACCACATGGTGCCCGAGGCAGCAATATCCCCTTGGATACAAGTAGGCTGGAGGACGATGTTTTGGAACTCGACCCAATTTGAGTGTCCCATCGTCATTAGGAGGCCCTGAACGTTACAATTAACAATCAGTTTTGCGTCGGATTCGAAAATCTAGACTCTCAAGAGAACGACCATAATGTGCCCGAGGCAGCAATAGACCCTTGGAGACAAGTCGTCAGAAGGACCATGTATTGAATGTCGACGCAATTTGAGTGCTCCAACGTCATTATGTGGCCCTGAACGTTAAAATGAACTATCAGTTTCGCGTCGGATTCGAAAATCTAGACTCACAGTAGAACGACCATAAGGTGCCCGAGGCTGCAATAACCCCATGGAGTAGAGTCTGAAGGAGGCCGATGTAGAGAATCTCGACGCAATTTGAGTGTTCCATCGTCATTAGGAGGCCCTGAACCTTACAATTAACTATCAGTTTTGCGTCTGATACGAAAATCTAGACTCACGGGAGACGGACAATATGGTGGCCGAGGAAGCAATATCCCGTTGGAGACCAGTCGGCTGGAGGAGGATGTATTGAATCTCGACGGAATTTGAGTGTTCCATCGTTAATAGGAGGCCCTGAACGTTACAATTAACAATCACTTTTGCGTCGGACTCGAAAATCTAGACTCACAGGAGACGGACCACATGGAGCCCGAGGCAGCAATATCCGCTTGTAGACAAGACGGCTGGAGGACGATGTATTGGCTCTCGACGCATTTTGAGTATTCCATCGTCATTAGGGGGCCATGAGCGTTACAATTAACTATCACTTCTGCGTCGGATTCGAAAATGTAGACTCACAGGTGAAGGACCACATGGAGCCCGTGGCAGCAATATGCCCTTGTAGACAATACGGCTGGAGGACGATTTATTGAATCTCGACGCAATTTGAGTGTTCCCATCGTTTTAGGAGGCGCAGAACGTTACAATTCACTATTATTTTTGCGTCGGATTCGAAAATCCACTCAAAGGAGAAGGACCATATGGTGACCGAGACAGCAATAGACACTTGGGTACATGTCGGCTGGAGGACGATGTATTGAATCTGGACGCAATTTGAGTGTTCCATCGCCATTAGGAGGGCATGAACGTTACAATTAACTATCATCTCTGCGTCGGATTCGAAAATGTAGACTCACAGGAGACGGACCACATGGTGCCCGAGGCAGCAAAATCCCCTTGGAGACAAGTCGGCTGGAGGACGATGTATTGTATCTCGACGCAATTTGAGTGTTCATTCGTCATTATGAGGCGCTGAACGTCACTATTCACTATCATTTTTGCGTCGGATTCGAAAATCTACTCACAGTAGTTGGACCATATGGTGGCCGAGACAGCAATAGACACTTGGATACAAGTCGACTGGAGGCCGATGCATTGAATCTCGACGTAATTTAAGTGTTCCACCGTCATTAGCAGGCCCTGATCGTTACAATTAACTATCAGTTATGCGTCGGATTCGAAAATCTAGACTCACAGGAGACGGACCATATGGTGCCCGAGGCAGCAATATCCCCTTGGAGACAAGTCGGCTGGAGGACGATGTGTTGAAACTCGACGCAATTTGAGTGTTCCATTGTCATTAGGAGGTCCTGAACGTTACAATTAACTATCAGTTATGCGCTGGAATCGAAAATATAAACTCACAGGAAAACGACCATAAGGTGCCGAATGCAGCAATAGACTCTTGGAGGCAAGTCGGCTGAAGGACGATGTTTTGAATCCCGACGGAATTTGAGCGTTCCATTGTCATTAGGAGGCCCTGAACGTTACAATTAACTATCTGTTTTGCGTCGCGTTCGAAAACCTAGACTCACAGGAGAACGACCATAAGGTGACAGTGGTAGCAATACCTTGGAGACAAGTCGGCTTGAGGACGATGTATTGAATCTCGACGCAATTTGAGTGTTCCAACGTCATTAGGAGCCCCCGAACGTTACAGTTAACTATCAGTTTTGCCATTGATTTGAAAATCTAGACTCACAGCAGAACGACTATAAGGTGTCCGAGGCTGCAATAGACCCTTGGAGAAAAGTCGACTTTAAGACGATGTAAAGAAACGCAACGCAATTTGTGAGTTTCATCGTCGTTAGTATAGTCGTAACGTTATAATTAAATGTCAGTTTTGAGTCGGATTCGAAAATCTAGACTCACAGGAGAGCGACCATATGGTGCCCGAGGCAGCAATAGACCCTTTGAGACAAGTCGTCTGAAGGACCATGTATTGAATGTCGACGCAATTTGAGTCTTCCAACGTCATTAGGAGGCCCTGAACCTTACAATTAACTATCAGTTTTGCGTCTGATACGAAAATCTAGACTCACAGGAGACGGACCTTGTGGTGCCCGAGGCAGCAATATCCCCTTGGAGACATGTCGGCTGGAGAACGATGTATTGAATCTCGACGCAATTTGAGTGTTCCAACGTCATTAGGAAGCCCTGAACGTTACAATTAACTATCATTTCTGCGTCGGATTCGAAAATCTAGACATGATGCCCGAGGCAGCAATATCCCCTTGGAGACAAGTCGGCTGGAGGACGATGTATTGAATCTCGACGCAATTTGAGTGTTCAATTCGTCATTAGGAGGCGCAGAACGTTACAATTCACTATCATTTTTGCGTCGGATTCGAAAATCCACTCAAAGGAGAAGGACCATATGGTGACCGAGACAGCAATAGACACTTGGATACAAGTCGGCTGGAGGACGATGTATTGAATCTCGACGCAATTTGAGTGTTCCATCGTCATTAGGAGGCCCTGAAAGTTACAATTAACCGTCAGTTTTGCGTCGGATACGAAATTCTAGACTCACGGGAGACGGACCATATGGTGCCCGAGGAAGCAATATCCCCTTGGAGACCAGTCGGCTGGAGGAGGATGTATTGAATCTCGACGCAGCTTGAATGTTGCACTGTCATTAGGAGGCCCTTAACGTTACAATTAACTATCAGTGATGCGTCGGATTCGAAAATCTAGACTCACAGGAGAACGACCATAAGGTGCCCGAGGCAGCAATAGACCCTTGGGGACACGTCGGCTGGAGGCCGATGTATTGAATCTCGCTGCAATTTGAGTGTTCCATCGTTAATAGGAGGCCTTGAACGTTACAATTAACAATCACTTTTGCGTCGGATTCGAAAATCTATACTCACAGGAGACGGACCACATGGAGCACGAGGCAGCAATATCCGTTTGTAGACAAGACGGCCGGAGGACGATGTATTGAATCTCGACGCAATTTTAGTGTTCCCTTCGTCATTAGGAGGCGCAGAACGTTACAATTCACTATCATTTTTGCGTCGGATTCGAAAATCCGCTCAGAGGAGAAGGACCATATGGTGACCGAGACAGCTATAGACACTTGGGTACATGTCGGCTGCAGGACGATGTATTTAATCTCGACGCAATTTGAGTGTTCCATCGTCATTAGGAGGCCATGAAAGTTACAATTAACTATCATTTCTGCGTCGGATTCGAAAATGTGGACTCACAGGAGACGGACCACATGGTGCCCGAGGCAGCAAGATCCCCTTGGAGACAAGTCGGCTGGAGGACGATGTATTGAATCTCGACGCAATTTGAGTGTTCATTCGTCATTAAGGGGTGCTGAACGTCACAATTCACTATCATTTTTGCGTCGGATTCGAAAATCTACTCACAGGAGTTGGACCATATCGTGGCCGAGACAGCAATAGACACTTGGATACAAGTCGGCTGGAGGCCGAAGTATTGATTCGCGACGCAATTTGAGTGTTCCATCGTCATTAGGAGGCCCTGAACGTTATAATTAACCATCAGTTTTGCGTCGGATACGAAAATGTAGACTCACAGGAGACGGACCACAAGGTGCCCGAGGCAGCAATGTCCCCTTGGAGGCAAGTCGGCTGGAGAACGATGTATTGATTCTCGACGAAATTTGAGTGTTCCACCGTCATTAGCAGGCCCTGATCGTTACAATTAACTATCTGTCTTGCGCCGGATTCGAAAATCTAGACTCACAGGTAAGCGACCATAAGGTGCCCGAGGCAGCAACAGACCGTTGGAGACAAGTCGGCTGGAGGCCGATGTATTGAATCTCGACGCAATTTGAGTGTTCCATCGTCTTTAGGAGGCGCTGAGCGTTACAATTCACTATCAGTTTTGCGTGGGATTCGAAAATCCACTCACTGGAGAAGGACCCTATGGTGACCGAGACAGCAATAGACACTTGGATAGAAATCTGCTAGAGGAAGATGTATGGAATTTCGCCGCAATTTGAGTGTTCCATCGTGATTTGGAGGACCTGAACGTTACAATTAACCATCAGTTTTGCGTCGGATACGAAAATCTAGACTCACAGGAGACGGACCATATGGTGCCCGAGGAAGCACTATCCCCTTGGAGACTGGTCTGCTGGAGGAGGAGGTATTGAATCTCGACGCAATTTGAGTGTTCCACGGTCATTAGGAGGCCCCTAACGTTACAATTAACTATCAGTTATGCGTCGGATTCGAAAATCTAGACTCACAGGAGAACGACCATAAGGTGCCCGAGGCAGCAATAGACCCTTGGAGACAAGTCTGCTGGAGGACGATGTATTGAATCTCTACGCAATTTGAGTGTTCCGTCGTCATTTGGAGGCTCTGAACGTTACAATTAACTATCCGTTTTGCGACGGATTCTAGAATCTAGACTCACAGGAGAACGACCATAATGTGCCCGAGGCAGCAATATCCCCTTCGAGGCAAGTCGGCTGGAGGACGATGTATTGAATCTCGACGCAATTTGAGTGTTCCACGGTCACTAGGAGGCCCTGAACGTTACAATTAACTATCAGTTATGCGTCGGATCCGAAATTCTAGACTCACAGGAGTACGACCATAAGGTGCCCGAGGCAGCAATATCCCCTTGGAGACAAGTCGGCTGGAGGACGATGTATTGAATCTCGACGCAATTTTAGTGTTCCACCGTCATTAGATGGCCCTGAACGTTACAATTAACTATCAGTTTTGCGTCGGATTCGAAAATCTAGACTCACAGGAGACGGACCACACTGTGCCCGAGGCAACAATATCCCCTTGGAGGCAAGTCGGCTGGATGCCGATGTATTGAATCTCGACGCAACTTGAGTGTTCCATCGTCATTTGGAGGCGCTGAACGTTACAAATAACTATCAGTTATGCGTCGAACTCGACAATCTACACTCACAGGAGAACGACCATAAGGTGCCTGATGCAGCAATAGACCCTTGGAGACAAGTCGGCTGAAGGGCCATGTATTGAATCTCGACGCAATTTGAGTGTTCCATCGTCATTAGGAGGCCATGAACGTTTCAATTAACTATCCGTTTTGCGTCGGATTCTAAAATCTAGACTCACAGGAGAACGACCATAATGTGCCTGAGGCAGCAATATCCCCTTCGAGGCAAGTCGGCTGGAGGACGATGTATTGAATCTCGACGCAATTTGAGTGTTCCACAATCATTAGGAGGCCCTGAACGTTACAATTAACTATCAGTTATGCGTCGGATTCGAAAATCTAGACTCACAGGAGTACGACCATAAGGTGCCCGAGGCAGCAATAGACCCTTGGAGACAAGTCGGCTGGAGGCCGTTGTATTGAATCTCGACGCAATTTGAGTGTTCCATCGTCATTTGGAGGCTCTGAACGTTACAATTAACTATCCGTTTTGCGTCGGATTCTAAAATCTAGACTAGGAGACGAACCACATGGTGCCAGAGGCTGCAATATCCCCTTGGAGACAAGTCGGCTGGGGACGATGCATTGAATCTCGACGCAATTTGAGTGTTCCATCGTCATTAGGAGGCGCTGAACGTTACAATTAACAATCAGCTTTGAGTCGGATTCGAAAATCTAGACCCACAGGAGACGGACCACATGGTGCCCGAGGCAGCTATATCCCCTTGTAGATAAGTCGGCTGCAAGTCGATGTATTGACTCTCGACACAATTTGAGTGTTCCATCGTCATTAGAAGGCGCTGAACGTTACAATTAAGTATCAGTTATGCGTCGGACTCGACAATCTACACTCACAGAACGACCATAAGGTGCCCGAGGCAGCAGTAGACCCTTGGAGACAAGTCGGCTGGAGGCCGTTGTATTGAATCTCTACGCAATTTGAGTGTTCCATCGTCATTTGGTGGCTCTGAACGTTACAATTAACTATCCGTTTTGCGTCGGATTCTAGAATCTAGACTCACAGGAGAACGACCATAATGTGCCCGAGGCAGCAATATCCCCTTCGAGGCAAGTCGGCTGGAGGACGATGTATTGAATCGCGACGCAATTTGAGTGTTCCACGGTCACTAGGAGGCCCTGAACGTTACAATTAACTATCAGTTATGCGTCGGATCCGAAATTCTAGACTCACAGGAGTACGACCATAAGGTGCCCGAGGCAGCAATATCCCCTTGGAGACAAGTCGGCTGGAGGACGATGTATTGAATCTCGACGCAATTTTAGTGTTCCACCGTCATTAGATGGCCCTGAACGTTACAATTAACTATCAGTTTTGCGTCGGATTCGAAAATCTAGACTCACAGGAGACGGACCACACTGTGCCCGAGGCAACAATATCCCCTTGGAGGCAAGTCGGCTGGATGCCGATGTATTGAATCTCGACGCAACTTGAGTGTTCCATCGTCATTTGGAGGCGCTGAACGTTACAAATAACTATCAGTTATGCGTCGGACTCGACAATCTACACTCACAGGAGAACGACCATAAGGTGCCTGATGCAGCAATAGACCCTTGGAGACAAGTCGGCTGAAGGGCCATGTATTGAATTTCGACGCAATTTGAGTGTTCCATCGTCATTAGGAGGCCATGAACGTTTCAATTAACTATCCGTTTTGCGTCGGATTCTAAAATCTAGACTCACAGGAGAACGACCATAATGTGCCTGAGGCAGCAATATCCCCTTCGAGGCAAGTCGGCTGGAGGACGATGTATTGAATCTCGACGCAATTTGAGTGTTCCACAATCATTAGGAGGCCCTGAACGTTACAATTAACTATCAGTTATGCGTCGGATTCGAAAATCTAGACTCACAGGAGTACGACCATAAGGTGCCCGAGGCAGCAATAGACCCTTGGAGACAAGTCGGCTGGAGGCCGTTGTATTGAATCTCGACGCAATTTGAGTGTTCCATCGTCATTTGGAGGCTCTGAACGTTACAATTAACTATCCGTTTTGCGTCGGATTCTAAAATCTAGACTAGGAGACGAACCACATGGTGCCCGAGGCTGCAATATCCCCTTGGAGACAAGTCGGCTGGGGGACGATGCATTGAATCTCGACGCAATTTGAGTGTTCCATCGTCATTAGGAGGCGCTGAACGTTACAATTAACAATTAGCTTTGCGTCGGATTCGAAAATCTAGACCCACAGGAGACGGACCACATGGTGCCCGAGGCAGCTATATCCCCTTGTAGATAAGTCGGCTGCAAGTCGATGTATTAACTCTCGACACAATTTGAGTGTTCCATCGTCATTAGAAGGCGCTGAACGTTACAATTAAGTATCAGTTATGCGTCGGACTCGACAATCTACACTCACAGAACGACCATAAGGTGCCCGAGGCAGCAGTAGACCCTTGGAGACAAGTCGGCTGGATGCCGATGTATTGAATCTCGACGTCATTTGAGTGTTCCGTCGACATTTGGAGGCCCTGAACGATACAATTAACTATCAGTTTCGCGTCGGATTCGAAGAACTAGACTCACAGAAGACGGACCATATGGTGCCCCAGGGCAGCAATATCCCCTTGGAGACAAGTCGGCTGGGGGAACGGAGCATATGGTGCCCGAGGCAGCAATATCCCCTTGGAGACACGTCGGCTGGAGGACGATGTAATGAAACGCAACGCAATTTGTGTGTTCCATCGTCGTTAGCATAGTCGTAACGTTATAATTAAATGACAATTTTGCGTCGGATTCGAAAAATTAGACTCACAGGAGAACGACCATATGGTGACCGAGGCAACAATATCCCGTTGGGAACAAGTCGGCTGGAGGCCGATGTATTGAATCACGACACAATTTGAGTGTTCCATCGTCATTAGAAGGCCATGAACGTTACAATTAACTATCATTTCTGCGTCGGATTCGAAAATCTAGACTCACAGGAGAACGACCATAAGGTGCCCGAGGCAGCAATATCCCGTTGGGAACAAGTCGGCTGGAGGCCGATGTATTGAATCTCGACGCAATTTGAGTGTACCATCGTCATTCGGAGGCCCTGAACGTTACAATTAACAATCAGTTTTGCGTCGGATTCGAAAATCAAGACTAGGAGACGAACCACATGGTGCCCGAGGAAGCAATATCCCCATGGAGACAAGTCGGCTGGAGGACGATGCATTGAATCTCGACGCAATTTGAGTGTTCCACCGTCATTAGGAGGCCCTGAACGTTACAATTAACCATCAGTTTTGTGTCGGATACGAAAATCTAGACTCACAGGAGACGGACTGTATGGTTCCCGAGGCAGCAATATCCCCATGGAGACAAGTCGGCTGGAGGACGATGTATTGAATCTCGACGCAATTTGAGTGTTCCACCGTCATTAGCAGGCCTCGAACGTTACAATTAACTATCAGCTTTGCGTTGGATTCGAAAATCTAGACCCACAGGAGTCGGACCACATGGTGCCCGAGGCAGCACTATCGCCATGTAGATAAGTCGGCTGCAAGTCGATGTTTTGACTCTCGACACAATGTGAGTGTTCCATCGTCAATAGGAGGCCATGAACGTTACAATTAACTATCATTTTTGCGTCGGATTCGAAAATCTAGACTCACAGGAGACGGACCACATGGTGCCCGAGGCAGCAATATCCCCTTGGAGACAAGTCGGCTGGCGGACGATGTATTGAATCTCGACGCAATTTGAGTGTTCCATCGTCATTAGGAGGCACTGAACGTTACAATTAACTATCAGTAATTCGTCGGAATCGAAAATCTTGACTCACAGGAGACGGACCACGTGGTGCCCGAGGCAACAATATCCCCTTGGAGACAAGTCGGCTGGATGATGATGTATTGAATATCGACGTAATTTGAGTGTTCCACCGTCATTTGGAGGCCCTGAACGTTACAATTAACTATTAGTTTCGCGTCGGAATCGAAAATGTAGACTCACAGGAGAACGACCATAAGGTGCCCGAGGCAGCAATAGACTCTTGGCGACAAGTCGGCTGAAGGACGATATATTGAAACGCAACGCAATTTGTGGGTTCCATCGTCGTTAGCATAGTCGTAACGTTATAATTAATTGTCAGTTTTGCGTCGGATTCTAAAATCTAGACTCACAGGAGAACGACCATAAGGTGCCCGAGGCAGCAATATCCCCTTGGAGACAAGTCAGCTGGATGCCGATGTATTGAATCTCGACGTAATTTGAGTGTTCCGTCGTCATTTGGAGGCCCTGAACGATACAATTAACTATCAGTTTTGCGTCGAATTCGAAAATCTACACTCACAGGAGAACGACCATAAGGTGAACGAGGTAGCAATAGACCCTTGGAGACAAGTCGGCTTGAGGACGATGTATTGAATCTCGACGCAATTTGAGTGTACCATCGTCATTAGAAGGCCTTGAACGATACAATTATCTATCAGTTTCGCGTCGGATTCGAAAAACTAGACTAACAGGAGACGGACCATATGGTGCCCGAGGCAGCAATATCCCCTTGGAGACAAGTCGGCTGGGGGAACAGACCATATGGTGCCCGATGCAGCAATATCCCCTTGGAGACAAGTCGGCTGGAGGACGATGTAAAGAAACGCAACGCAATTTGGGTGTTCCATTCTCGTTAGCATAGTTGTAACGTTATAATTAAATGTCAATTTTGCGTCGGATTCGAAAAACTAGAGTCACAGGAAAACGACCATAAGGTGACCGAGGCAGCAATATCCCAGTGGGAACAAGTCGGCTGGAGGCCGATGTATTGAATCACGACACAATTTGAGTGTTTCATCGTCATTAGACGGCCAAGAACGTTACAATTAACTATCCGTTTTGCGTCGGATACTAAAATCTAGACTCACAGGAGAACGACCATAAGGTGCCCGAGGCAGCAATAGAGCCTTGGAGACAAGTCGGCTGGAGGCCGATGTATTGAATCTCGACGCAATTTGAGTGTTCCATCGTCATTTGGAGGCTCTGAACGTTACAATTAACTATCCGTTTTGCGTCGGAACTAAAATCTAGACTCACAGGAGAACGACCATAAGGTGCCCCAGGTAGCAATATCCCCTTGGAGACAAGTCGGCTGGAGGACGATGTATTGAATCTCGACGCAATTTGAGTGTTCCACGGTCATTAGGAGGCCCTGAACGTTACAATTAACTATCAGTTATGCGTCGGATTCGAAAATCTAGACTCACAGGAGTACTACCATAAGGTGCCCGAGGCAGCAATACACCCTTGGAGACAAGCCGGCTGGAGGCCGATGTATTGAATCACGACGCAATTTGAGTGTTCCATCGTCATTAGGAGGCCCTGAACGTTACAATTAACAATCAGTTTTGCGTCGGATTCGAAAATCTAGACTAGGAGACGATCCACATGGTGCCCGAGGCAGCAATATCCCCTTCGAGACAAGTCGGCTGGAGGACGATGTATTGAATCTCGACGCAATGTGAGTGTTCCATCGTCATTAGGAGGCGCTGAACGTCGGATTCGAAAATCCACTCACAGGACACGTACCATATGGTGCCCGAGACAGCAATAGACACTCGGATACAAGTCGGCTGGAGGACGATGTATTGAATCACGACGCAATTTGAGTGTTCCATCGTCATTAGGAGGCCCTGAACGTTACAATTAACCATCAGTTTTGCGTCGGATACGAAAATCTAGACTCACAGGAGTCGGACCACATGGTGCCCGAGGCACCAATATCCCCTTGTAGATAAGTCGGCTGCAAGTCGATGTATTGACTCTCGACACAATTTGAGTGTTCCATCGTCATTAGAGGGCGCTGAACGTTACAATTAACTATCAGTCATGCGTCGGGCTCGACAATCTATACCCACAGAACGACCATAAGGTGCCCGAGGCAGCAATAGACCCTTGGAGACAAGTTGGCTTTAGGCCGATGTATTGAATCTCGACGCTATTTGAGTGTTCCATCGTCAATAGGAGGCCATGAACGTTACAATTAACTATCATTTCTGCGTCGGATTCCAAAATCTAGACTCACAGGAGACGGACCACATGGTGCCCGAGGCAGCAATATCCCCTTGGAGACTAGTCGGCTGGAGGTCGATGTACTGAATCTCGACGCAATTTGTGTGTTCCATTGTCATTAGGAGGCCCTGAACGATACAATTAACTATCAGTTTCGCGTCGGATTCGAAAAACTAGACTCACAGGAGACGTACCATATGGTGCGCGAGGCAGCAATAGACCCTTGGAGACAAGTCGGCTGGAGGCCGATGTATTGAATCTCGACGCAATTTGAGTGTTCCATCGTCATAAGGAGGCCCTTTACGTTACAATTAACAATCAGTTTTGCGTCGTATTCGAAAATCTAGACTCACAGGAGACGGACCACATGGTGCCCGAGACAGCAATATCCTTTGTAGACAAGTCGGCTGCAGGACGATGTATTGACTCTGGACTCAATTTGAGTGTTCCATCGTCATTAGAAGGCCATGAACGTTACAATTAACTATCATTTCTGCGTCGGATTCGAAAACCTAGACTAGGAGACGGACCACATGGTGCCCGATGCAGCAGTACCCCCTTGGAGACAAGTCGGCTGGAGGACGATGCATTGAATCTCGACGCAATTTGAGTGTTCCACCGTCATTAGGAGGCCCTGAACATTACAATTAACTATCAGTTATGCGTCGGATTCGAAAGTCTAGACTCACAGGAGAACGACCATAAGGTGCGCGAGACAGCAATAGACCGTTGCAGACAAGTCGGCTGGAGGCCGATGTATTGAATCAAGACGCGATTTGAGTGTTCCATCGTCATTAGGAGGCCCTGAATATTACAATTAACCATCAGTTTTGCGTCGGATACGAAGATCTACACTCACAGGAGGCGGACCGTATGGTGCTCGAGGCAGCAATATCCCCTTGGAGGCTAGTCGGCTGGAGGCCGATGTATTGATTCTCGACGCTATTTGAGTGTTCCATCGTCATTAGGAGGCCATGAACGTAACAATTATCTATCATTTCTGCGTCGGAATCGAAAATCTAGACTCACAGAAGAAGGACCACATGGTGCCCAAGGCAGCAATATCCCCCTGGAGACAAGTCGTCGCAATTTGAGTGTTCCATCGTCATTAGGAGGCGCTGAACGGTTCAATTAACTATCAGTTATTCGTCGGATTCGAAAATCTAGACTCACAGGAGACGGACCATGTGGTGCCCGAGGCAGCAATATCCCCTTGTAGAAAAGTCGGCTGGAGGACGATGTATTGACTCTGGACTCAATTTGAGTGTTCCATCGTCATTAGAAGGCCATGAACGTTACAATTAACTATCATTTCTGCGTCGGATTCGAAAACCTAGACTAGGAGACGGACCACATGGTGCCCGATGCAGCAATACCCCCTTGGAGACAAGTCGGCTGGAGGACGATGCATTGAATCTCGACGCAATTTGAGTGTTCCACCGTCATTAGGAGGCCCTGAACATTACAATTAACTATCAGTTATGCGTCGGATTCGAAAGTCTAGACTCACAGGAGAACGACCATAAGGTGCGCGAGACAGCAATAGACCGTTGCAGACAAGTCGGCTGGAGGCCGATGTATTGAATCAAGACGCGATTTGAGTGTTCCATCGTCATTAGGAGGCCCTGAACGTTACAATTAACTATCATTTTAGCGTCGGATTCGAAAATCTACTAACAAGAGAAGGACCATATGGTGCCCGAGACAGCAATATCCCCTTGGAGACAAGTCGGCTGGAGGACAATGTATTGAATCTCGACGCAATTTGAGTGTTCCATCGTCATTAGGACGCCCAGAACGTTACAATTAACTATCAGTTTTGCCTCGGATTCGAAAACCTAGACTCACAGGAGACGGACCACATGGTGCCCGAGACAGCAATATCCCCTTGTAGACAAGTCGGCTAAAGGACGATGTATTGACTCTCGACGCAATTTGAGTGTTCCATCGTCATTAGGAGGCCCTAAACGTTACAAGTAACTATCAGTTTCGCGTCGGAATCGAAAATCTAGACTCACAGGAGAACGACCATAAGGTGTCCGAGGCAGCTATAGACTCTTGGAGACAAGTCGGCTGAAGGACGATGTATTGAAACGCAATGCAATTTGTGAGTTCCATCGGCGTTAGCATAGTCGTAACGTTATAATTAAATGTCAGTTTTGCGTCGGATTCGAAAATCTAGACTCACAGGGGAACGACCATAAGGTGACCGAGGTAGCAATAGACCCTTGGGGACAAGTCGGCTTGAGGACGATGTATTGAATCTCGACGGAATTTGAGTGCTCCAGCGTCATTAGGAGGCCCTGAACGATACAATTAACTATCAGTTTCGCGTCGGATTCGAGAAACTAGACTCACAGGAGTCGGACAATATGGTGCCCGAGGCAGCAATATCCCCTTGGAGACAAGTCGGCTGGTGGAACGGACCATATGGTGCCCGAGGCAGCAATATCCCCTTGGAGACAAGTCGGCTGGAGGACGATGTAAAGAATCGCAACGCAATTTGTGTGTTCCATCGTAGTTAGCATAGTCGTACCGTTATAATGAAATGTCAATTTTGCGTCGGATTCAAAAAAGTAGACTCACAGGAGAACGACCATAAGGTGCCCGAGGCAGCAATAGACCCTTGGGGACAAGTCGGCTGGAGGTCGATGTACTGAATCTCGACGCAATTTGTGTGTTCCATCGTCATTAGGAGGCCCTGAACGATACAATTAACTATCAGTTTCGCGTCGGATTCGAAAATCTAGACTCACAGGAGACGGACCACATGGTGCCCGAGACAGCAATATCCCCTTGTAGACAAGTCGGCTGCAGGAAGATGTATTGAATCTCGACGCAATTTGAGTGTTCCATCGTCATTAGGAGGCCATGAACATTACAATTCACTATCAATTTAGCGTCGGATTCGAAAATCTACTCACAGGAGAAGGACAATATGGCGCCCGAGACAGCAATAGGCCCTTGGATACAAGTCGGCTGGAGGACGATGTATTGGATCGCGACGCAATTTGAGTGTTCCATCGTCATCAGGACGCCTTGAATGTTACAATTAACTATCTGTTTTTCGTCGGATTCGAAAATCTAGACTCACAGGAGGGCGACCATAAGGTGCCCGAGGCAACAATAGACCCTAGGAGACAAGTCGGCTGGAGGGCCATGTATTGAAACTCGACGCAATTTGAAGGTTTCATCGTCATTAGGAGGCCCTGATCGTTACAATTAACTATCAGTTTCGCGTCGGATCGAAAATCTACTAACAGGAGGAGGACCATATGGTGCCCGAGGCAGCAATATCCCCTTGGAGACAAGTCGGCTGGAGGACGATTCATTGTATCTCGACGCAATTTGAGTGTTCCAACGTCATTAGCAGGCGCTGAACGTTGCAATTGACTATCAGTTTTGCGTCGGATTCGAAAATCTAGACCCACAGGAGACGGACCACATGGTGCCCGAGGCAGCAATATCCCCTTGTAGATAAGTCGGCTGGTGGTCGATGTATTGACACTCGACGCAATTTGATTGTTCCATCGTCATTAGGAGGCGCTGAACGTTACAATTAACTATCAGTTATGCGTCGGATTCGACAATCTAGACTCACAGGATAACGAACATAAGGTGCCGGGGCAGCAATAGGCCCTTGGATTCAAGTCGGCTGGAGGACACTGTATTGGATCGCGACGCAATTTGAGGGTTCCATTGTCATCAGGACGCCCTGAATGTTACAATTAACTCTCAGTTTTTCGTCGGATTCGAAAATCTAGACTCACAGGAGGACGACCATAAGGTGCCCGAGGCAGCAATAGACTCTTGGAGACAAGTCGGTTGAAGGACGATGTATTGAAACGCAACGCAACTTGTGAGTTCCATCGGCGTTAGCATAGTCGTAACGTTATAATTAAATGTCAGTTTTCCGTCGGATTCGAAAATCTGGACTCACAGGGGAACGACCATAAGGTGACCGAGGTAGCAATAGACCCTTGGGGACAAGTCGGCTTGAGGACGATGTATTGAATCTCGACGCAATTTGAGTGATCCATCGTCATTAGGAGGCCCTGAACGTTACAATTAACTATCAGTTTTGTCTGTGATTTGAAAATTTAGACGCACAGTAGAACGACCATAATGTGCCCATAGGCAGCAATAGAGGCTTGGAGACAAATCGGCTGGAGGTCGATGTACTGAATCTCGACGCAATTTGTGTGTTCCATCGTCATTAGGAGGCCCTGAACGATACAATTAACTATCAGTTTCGCGTCGGATTCGAAAAACTAGACTCACAGGAGTCGGACCATATGGTGCCCGAGGCAGCAATATCCCCTTGGAGACAAGTCGTCTGGTGGAACGGACCATATGGTGCCCGAGGCAGCAATATCCCCTTGGAGACAAGTCGGCTGGAGGACGATGTAAAGAATCGCAACGCAATTTGTGTGTTCCAACGTCGTTAGCATAGTCGTACCTTTATAATGAAATGTCAATTTTGCGTCGGATTCGAAAAACTAGACTCACAGGAGAACAACCATAAGGTGCCCGAGGCAGCAATAGACCCTTGTAAACAAGTCGGCTGCAGGACGATGTATTGACTCTCGACGCAATTTGAGTGTTCCATCGTCATTAGGAGGCCCTGAACGTTACATTTAACAATCAGTTTTGCGTCGGATTCGAAAATCTAGACTCACAGGAGACGGACCACATGGTGCCCGAGACAGCAATATCCCCTTGTAAACAAGTCGGCTGCAGGACGATGTATTGACTCTCGACGCAATTTGAGTGTTCCATCGTCATTAGGAGGCCCTGAACGTTACATTTAACAATCAGTTTTGCGTCGGATTCGAAAATCTAGACTCACAGGAGACGGACCACATGGTGCCCGAGACAGCAATATCCCTTTGTAGACAAGTCAGCTGCAGGACGATGTATTGAATCTCGACGCAATTTGAGTGTTCCATCGTCATTAGGAGGCCATGAACGATACAATTCACTATCAATTTAGCGTCGGATTCGAAAATCTACTCACAGGAGAAGGACCATATGGCGCCCGAGACAGTAATAGGCCCTTGGATACAAGTCGGCTGGAGGACGATGTATTGGATCGCGACGCAATTTGAGTGTTCCATTGTGATCAGGACGCCCTGAATGTTACAACTAACTATCAGTTTTTCGTCGGATTCGAAAATCTAGACTCACAGGAGGGCGAACATAAGGTGCCCGTGGCAACAATAGACCCTAGGAGACAAGTCGGCTGGACGGCCATGTATTGAATCTCGACGCAATTTGAGTGTTTCATCGTCATTAGGAGGCCCTGATCGTTACAATTAACTATCAGTTTCGCGTCGGAATCGAAAATCTAGACTCACAGGAGACGGACCATATGGTGCCACAGGCAGCAATACCCCCTTGGAGACAAGTCGGCTGGAAGCCGATGAATTGAATCTCGACGTAATTTGAGTGTTCCATCGTCATTTGTAGGCTCTGAACGTTACAATTAACTATCAGTTTTGCGTCGGGTACTAAAATCTAGACTCACAGGAGAACGACCATAAGGTGCCCGAGGCAGCAATAGGCGCTTGGAGGCAAGTCGGCTGGAAGCCGATGTATTGAATCGCGACCCAATTTCAGTGTTCCATCGTCATTAGGAGGCCCTGAACGTTACAATTAACAATCATTTAAGCGTCGGATCGAAAATCTAGACTCACAGGAGACGGACCATATGGTGCCCGTGACAGTAATATCCCCTTGGAGACAAGTCGGCTGGAGGACGATTCATTGAATCTCGACGCAATTTGAGTGTTCCACCGTCATTAGGAGGCCCTGAGCGTTTCAATTAACTATCAGTTATGCGTCGGATTCGAAAGTCTAGACTCACAGGAGCACGATCATAAGGTGCGCGAGGCAGCAATAGACCGTTGCAGACAAGTCGGCTGGAGGCCGAAGTATTGAATCAAGACGCAATTTGAGTGTTCCATCGTCATTAGGAGGCCCTAAACGTTACAATTAACCATCAGTTTTGCGTCGGATACGAAAATCTAGACTCACAGGAGGCGGACCATATGGTGCTCGAGGCAGCAATATCCCCTTGGAGACAAGTCGGCTGGAGGACGATGTATTGAATCTCGACGCTATTTGAGTGTTCCACCGTCATTAGCAGGCCCTGAACGTTACAATTAACTATCAGTTTTTCGTCGGATTCGAAAATCTAGACTCACAGGAGAACGACCATAAGGTGCCCGAGGCAGCTACAGACCCTTGGAGACAAGTCGGCTGAAGGGCCATGTATTGAATCTCGACGCAGTTTGAGTGTTCCATCGTCATTAGGAGGCCCTGAACGTTACAATTAACTATCAGTTTCGCGTCGGAATCGAAACTCTAGACTCACAGGAGACGGAGCATATGGTGCCACAGGCAGCAATATCCCCTTGGAGACAAGTCGGCTGGATGCCGATGTATTGAATCTCGACGTAATTTGAGTTTTCCATCGTCATTAGCAGGCCCTGAACGTTACAATTAACTATCAGTTTTGCGTCGGGTACTAAAATCTAGACTCACAGGAGAACGACCATAAGGTGCCCGAGGCAGCAATAGACTCTTGGAGACAAGTCGGCTGAAGGACGATGTATTGAATCTCGACGCAATTTGAGTGTTCCAATGTCATCAGGAGGCCCTCAACGTTACAATTAACTATCAGTTTCGTGTCGGATTCGAAAATCTAGACTTACAGGAGACGGACCATATGGTGCCCGAGACAGCAATATCCCCTTGGAGACAAGTCGGCTGGAGGACGATGTGTTGAATCTCGACGCAATTTGAGTGTTCCATCGTCATTAGGAGGCCCTGAGCGTTACAATTAACTATCTGTTTTGCGTCGGGTTCGAAAGTCTACACCCAAAGGCGGACGACCATAAGGTGCCACAGGCAGCAATAGACCCTTGGAGGCAAGTCGGCTGGAGGACAATATATTGAATCTCGACGCAATTTCAGTGTTCCATCGTCATTAGGAGGCCCAGAACGTTACAATTAACTATCGGTTTTGCCTCGGATTCGAAAACCTAGACTCACAGGTAAACGACCTTAAGGTACCCAAGGCAGTAATAGACCGTTGGGAGACAAGTCGGCTGGAGGACGATGTATTGAATCGCGACGCAATTTGTGTGTGCCATCTTCGTTAGCAGGGTCGGAACGTTAGAATTAACAGTCCGTTTTGCGTCGGATTCGAAAATCTGGACTGCCGGGAGAAAGACCATAAGGTGACCGTTTCAGCAATAGACCCATGGAGACAAGTCGTCTGGAGGACGATGTATTGAATCTCGACGCAATTTGAGTGTTCCATCGCCATTAGGAGGCCCTGAACGTTAAAATTAACTATCAGTTTTGCATCGGATACGAAAATCTAGACGCACAGGAGGCGGACCATATGGTGCCCGAGGCAGCAATATCCCCTGGGAGACAAGTCGGCTGGGACCGAGCGAGGTGGCGCAGTGGTTAGACACTGGACTCGCATTCGGGAGGACGACGGTTCAATCCCGCGTCCGGCCATCCTGATTTAGGTTTTCCGTGATTTCCCTAAATCACTCCAGGCCAATGCCGGGATGGTTCCTCTGAAAGGGCACGGCCGACTTCCTTCCCCATCCTTCCCTAATCCGATGAGACCGATGACCACGCTGTCTGGTCTCCTTCCCCTAACCAACCAACCAACCAACCAACAAGTCGGCTGGAGGACGATGTATTGAATCTCGACGCAATTTGAGTGCTCCACCGTCATTAGCAGGCCCTGAACGTTACAATTAACTATCAGTTTTGCGTCGGATTCGAAAATCTAGACTCACAGGAGACGGACCCCATGGTGCCCGAGGCAGCAATATCCCCTTGTAGATGAGTCGGCTGGTGGTCGACGTATTGACTCTCGACGCAATTTCAGTGCTCCATCGTCATTAGGTGGCGCTGAATGTTACAATTAACTATCAGTTATGGGTCGGATTCGACAATCTAGTCTCACAGGAGAACGACCATAAGGTGCCCGAGGCAGCAATAGACCCTTGGAGACAAGTCGGCAGGAGGCCGATGTATTGAATCTCGACGCAATTTGAGTGTTCCATCGCCATTAGGACGCCATCAACGTTACAATTAACTATCATTACTGCGTCGGATTCGAAAATCTAGACTCACAGTAGACGGACCACATGGTGCCCAAGGCAGCAATATCCCTTTGGAGACAAGTCTGCTGGAGGACGAGGTATTGAATCTCGACGCAATTTGAGTGTTCCATCGTCATTAGGAGGCCCTGAACGTTACAATTAACTATCAGTTTTGCGTCGGATACGAAAATGTAGACTCAAAGGAGAACGACCATAAGGTGCGCGAGGCAGCAATAGACCGTCGCAGACAACTCGGCTGGAGGCCGATGTATTGAATCAAGAAGCAATTTGAGTGTTCCATCGTCAATAGGAGGCCCTGAACGTTACAATTAACTATCAGTTTCGCGTCGGAATCGAAAATCTAGACTCACAGGAGACCGACCATATCGTGCCACAGGCAGCGATATCCCCTTGGAGACAAGTCGGCTGGATGCCGATGTATTGAATCTCGACGTAATTTAAGTTTTCCATCGTCACTTGAAGGCTCTGAACGGTACAATTAACTATCAGTTTTGCGTCGGGTACTAAAATCTAGACTCACAGGCGAACGACCATAAGGTGCCCGAGGCACCAGTAGACGCTTGAAGACAATTCATCTGGAAGCCGATGAATTGAATCTCGACCCAATTTCAGTGTTCCATCGTCATTAGGAGGCGCAGAACGTTGCATTTCACTATCATTTTAGCGTCGGATTCGAAAATCTACTCACTGTAGAAGGACCATGTGGTGCCCGAGACAGCAATAGGCCCTTGGATACAAGTCGGCTGGAGGACGATGTTTTGGATCGCGACGCAATTTGAGTGATCCATCGTCATTAGGAGGCCCTGAACGTTTTAATTAACTATCAGTTTTGCCTCGGATTCGAAAACCTAGAATCACAGGTGAACGACCATAAGGTACCCGAGGCAGTAATAGACCGTTGGGACACAAGTCGTCTGGAGGATGATATAGAGAAACGCAACGCAATTTGTGAGTTCCATCGTCGTTAGCATAGTCGTAAAGTTATAATTAAATGTCAGTTTTGCGTCGGAATCGAAAATCTAGACTCACAGGAGACTGACCATAAGGTGCCCAAGGCAGCAATAGACTCTTGGAGACAAGTCGGCTGAAGGACGATGTATTGAATATCGACGCAATTTGAGTGTTCCATCGTCATTAGAAGGCCATGAAAGTTACAATTAACTATCATTTTTGCGTCGGATTCGAAAATCTAGGCTCACAGGAGACGGACCATATGGTGCCCGAGGCAGCAACAACGCCTTCTAGAAAAGTCGGCTGGAGGACGATGTATTCACTCTCGACGCAATTTGAGTGCTCCATCGCCATTAGGAGGCCCCGAACGTTACAATTAACTATCATTTTAGCGTCGGATTCGAAAATCTACTAAAAGGAGAAGGACCATACGGTGCCCGAAACAGCAATATCCCCTTGGAGACAAATCGGCTGGAGGACGATGTATTGAATCTCGACGCAATTTGAGTGTTCCATCGTCATTAGGAGGCGCTGAACATTGCAATTAACTATCATTTCTGCGTCGGATTTGAAAATCTAGACACACAGGAGACGGACCACATGGTGCCCAAGGCAGCAATATCCCCTTAGAGACAAGTCGGCTCGAGGACGATGTATTGAATCTCGACGCAATTTGAGTCTTCCATCGTCATTAGGAGGCCCTGAACGTTACAATTAACTATCAGTTTTGCGTCGGATTCGAAAATCTAGACTCACAGGAGAACGACAATAAGGTGCCCGAGGCAGCAATAGACTCTTGGAAACAAGTCGGCTGAAGGACGATGTATTGAATATCGACGCAATTTGAGTGTTCCATCGTCATTAGAAGGCCATGAACGTTACAATTAACTATCATTTTTGCGTCGGATTCGAAAATCTAGGCTCACAGGAGACGGACCATATGGTGCCCGAGGCAGCAACAACCCCTTCTAGAAAAGTCGGCTGGGGGACGATGTATTCACTCTCGACGCAATTTGAGTGCTCCATCGCCATTAGGTGGCCCTGAACGTTAGAATTAACTATCATTTTAGCGTCGGATTCGAAAATCTAGACTCAAAGGAGACGGACCATATGGTGCCCGAGGCAGCAAAATCACCTTGGAGACAAGTCGGCTGACGGACGATGTATTGAATCTCGACGCAATTAGAGTGTTCCATCGTCGTTAGGAGGCCCAGAACGTTACAATTAACTATCAGTTTTGCCTCTGATTTGAAAATCTAGCCTCACAGGAGAACGACTATTAGGTGCCCGAGGCAGCAATATCCCCTTGGTGTCAAGTCGGCTGGAGGCCGATGTATTGAATCTCGACGCAATTTGAGTGTTCCATCGTTATTAGCAGGCCCCGAACGTTACTATTAGCAATCAGTTTTGCGTCGGATTCGAAAATCTAGACTAACAGGAGACGGACCACATGGTGCCCGAGACAGCAATATCCCCTTTGAGATAAGTCGGCTGGAGGACGATGTATTGAATATCGACGCAATTTGAGTGTTCCATCGTCATTAGGAGGCCATGAACGTTACGATTAACTATCAGTTATGCGTCGGATTCGTCAACCTAGACTCACAGGAGAACGTCCATTACGTGACCGAGGCAGCAATAGACCCTTGGAGACAAGTCGCCTGGAGGCCGATGTATTGAGTCTCGACGCAATTTGAGTGTTCCATCGTCATTAGTTGGCCATGAACGTTACAATTAACTATCATTTCTGCGTCGGATTCGAATATCTAGACTCACAGGAGACGGACCACATGGGGCCCAAGGCAGCAATATCCCATTGGAGACAAGTCGGCTGGAGGACGATGTATTGAATATCGACGCAATTTGAGTGTTCCATCGTCAATATGAGGCGCTGAACGTTACAATTAACTATCAGTTATTCGTCGGATTCGAAAATGTAGCCTCACAGGAGAACGACCATAAGGTGCCAGAGGCAGCAATAGACCCTTGGAGACAAGTTGGCTGGAGGCCGATGTATTGGATCTCGATGCAATTTGAGTGTTCCATCATCATTAGGGGGCGCTGAACGTTACAATTCACTATCATTTTAGCGTCGGATTCGAAAATCTACTCACAGGAGAAGGACCATATGGTGCCCGAGGCAGCAACAACCCCTTCTAGAAAAGTCGGCTGGAGGACGATGTATTGACTCTCGACGGAATTTGAGTGTCCCATCGTCATTAGGAGGCCCTGAACGTTACAATTAACTATCATTTTAGCGTCGGATTCGAAAATCTACTAACAGGAGAAGGGCCATATGGTGCCCGAGACAGCAATATCCCCTTGGAGACAAGTCGGCTGGAGGACGATGTATTGAATCTCGACGCAATTTGAGTGTTCCATCGTCATTAGGAGGCCCTGAACGTTACAATTAACTATCAGTTTTGCCTCGGATTCGAAAACCTAGACTCACAGGTGAACGACCATAAGGTACCCGAGGCAGTAATAGATCGTTGGGAGACAAGTCGGCTGGAGGACGATGTATTGAATCGCGACGCAATTTGTGTGTGCCATCGTCGTTAGCGGGGTCGGAACTTTAGAATTAACAGTCCGTTTTGCGTCGGATTCGAAAATCTGGACTGCCGGGAGAAAGACCATAAGGTGACCGTTTCAGCAATAGACCCATGGAGACAAGTCGTTTGGAGGACGATGTACCGAAACGCAACGCAATTTGTGAGTTCCATCGTCGTTAGCATAGTCGTAAAGTTATAATTAAATGTCAGTTTTGCGTCGGAATCGAAAATCTAGACTCACAGGAGAATGACTATTAGGTGCCCGAGGCAGCAATATCCCCTTGGAGACAAGTCGGCTAGAGGCCGATGTATTGAATCTCGACGCAATTTGAGTGTTCCATCGTCATTAGGAGGCCCCGAACGTTACAATTAACAATCAGTTTTGCGTCGGATTCGAAAATCTAGACTCACAGGAGACGGACCACATGGTGCCCGAGACAGCAATTTCCCCTTGTAGACAAGTCGGCTGCAGGACGATGTATTGACTCTCGAAGCAGTTTAAGTGTTCCATCGTCATTAGAAGGCCCTGAACGTTACAATTAACAATCATTTCTGCGTCGGATTCGAAAATCTAGACTTACAGGAGACGGACGACATGGTGCCCTAGGCAGCAATATCCCCTTGGAGACAAGTCGGCTAGAGGCCGATGTATTGAATCTCGACGCAATTTGAGTGTTCCATCGTCATTAGGAGGCCCTGAACGTTACAATTAACAATCTGTTTTGCGTCGGGTTCCAAAGGCTAGACCCATAGGAGAATGACCATAAGGTGCCACAGGCAGCAATAGACCCTTGGAGGCAAGTCGGCTGGAGGACAATGTATTGAAACTCGACGCATTTTTAATGTTCCATCGTCATTAGGAGGCCCTGAACGTTACAATTAACTATCAGTAATAGACCGTTGGGAGACAAGTCGGCTGGAGGACGATGTATTGAATCGCGACGCAATTTGTGTGTGCCATCGTCGTTAGCAGGGTCAGAACTTTAGAATTAACAGTCCGTTTTGCGTCAGATTCGAAAATCTGGACTGCCGGGAGAAAGACCATAAGGTGACCGTTTCAGCAATAGACCCATGGAGACAAGTCGTCTGGAGGACGATGTACAGAAACGCAACGCAATTTGTTAGTTCCATCGTCGTTAGCATATTCGTAAAGTTATAATTAAATGTCAGTTTTGCGTCGGAATAGAAAATCTATACTCACAGGAGAATGACCATAAGGTGCCCGAGGCAGCAATAGACTCTTGGAGACAAGTCGGCTGATGGTCGATATAAAGAAACGCAACGCAATTTGTGTGTTCCATCGTCGTTAGCATAGTCGTAACGTTATAATTAAATGTCAATTTTGCGTCGGATTCAAAAAACTAGACCCACAGGAGAACGACCATAAGGTGACCGATGCGGCAATACCTTGGAGACAAGTCGGCTTGAGGACGATATATTCAATCTCGACGCAATTAGGTTGTTCCATCGTCATTAGGAGGCTCTGAACATTACAATTAACTATCAGTTTTGCATCTGATTTGAAAATCTAGCCTCACAGGAGAACGACAATTAGGTGCCCGAGGCAGCAATATCCCCTTGGAGACAAGTCGGCTGGAGGCCGATGTATTGAATCTCGACGCAATTTGAGTGTTCCATCGTCATTAGGAGGCCCCGAACGTTACAATTAACAATCAGTTTTGCGTCGGATTCGAAAATCTAGACTCACAGGAGACGAACCACATGGTGTCCGAGACAGTAATATCCCCTTGTAGACAAGTCGGCTGCAGGACGATGTATTGACTCTCGACGCAGTTTGTGTGTTCCATCGTCATTAGAAGGCCATGAACGTTACAATTAACAATCATTTCTGCGTCGGATTCGACAATCTAGACTCACAGGAGAACGACCATAAAGTGCCCGAGGCAGCAATAGACCCTTGGAGACAAGTCGGCTGGAGGCCGATGTATTGAATCTCGACGCAATTTGAGTGTTCCATCGTCAATAGGAGGCCATGAATGTTACAATTAACTTCTGCGTCGGATTCGAAAATCTAGACTCACAGGAGACGGACCACATGGTGCCCAAGGCAGCAATATCCCCTTGGAGACAAGTCGGCTGGAGGACGATGTATTGAATATCGACGCAAATTGAGTGCTCCATCGTCATTAGGAGGCCTTGAACGTTACAATTAACTATCATTTTTGCGTCGGATTCGAAAGTCTAGCCTCACAGGAGAACGACCATTAGGTGCCCGAGGCCGCAATAGACCCTTGGAGACAAGTCGGCAGAAGGGCGATGTATTGAATCTCGACGCAATTTGAGTGTTCCATCGTCATTAGGAAGCCCTGAACGTTACAATTAACTATCAGTTTCGCGTTGGATTCGAAAATCTACTCACAGGAGATGGACCATATGGTGCCCAAGGCAGCAATATCCAGTTGGAGACAATTCGGCTGAAGGACGATGCATTTAATATCGACGCAATTTGAGTGTTCCATCGTCATTAGGAGGCCATGAACGTTACAACTAACTATCAGTTATTCGTCGGATTTGAAAATCTAGCCTCACGGGAGAACGACCATAAGGTGCCCGAGGCAGCAATAAACTCTTGTAGACAAGTTGGCTGGAGGCCGATGTATTGAATCTCGATGCAATTTGAGTGTTCCATCGTCATTAGGGGGCGCTGAACGTTTCAATTCACTATCATTTTAGCGTCGGATTCGGAAATCTACTCACAGGAGATGGACCATATGGTGCCCGAGAGAGCAATAGGACCTTGGATACAAGTCGGCTGGAGGACGATGTATTGCATCGCGACGCAATTTGAGTGTTCCATCGTCATCAGGACGCCCTGAATGTTACAATTAACTATCAGTTTTTCGTCGGATTCGAAAATCTAGACTCACAGGAGGACGACCATAAGGTGCCAGAGGCAGCAATAGACTCTTGGAGACAAGTCGGCTGAAGGGCGATGTATTGAATCTCGACGCAATTTGAGTGTTGCATCGTCATTAGGAGGCCCTGAACGTTACAATTAACTATCAGTTTTGCATCTGATTTGAAAATCTAGCCTCACAGGAGAACGACAATTAGGTGCCCGAGGCAGCAATATCCCCTTGGAGACAAGTCGGCTGGAGGCCGATGTATTGAATCTCGACGCAATTTGAGTGTTCCATCGTCATTAGGAGGCCCCGAACGTTACAATTAACAATCACTTTTGCGTCGGATTCGAAAATCTAGACTCACAGGAGACGAACCACATGGTGCCCGAGACAGCAATATCCCCTTGTAGACAAGTCGGCTGCAGGACGATGTATTGACTCTCGACGCAGTTTGAGTGTTCCATCGTCATTAGAAGGCCATGAACGTTACAATTATCAATCATTTCTGCGTCGGATTCGACAATCTAGACTCACAGGAGAACGACCATAAGGTGCCCGAGGCAGCAATAGACCCTTGGAGACAAGTCGGCTGGAGGCCGATGTATTGAATCTCGACGCAATTTGAGTGTTCCATCGTCAATAGGAGGCCATGAACGTTACAATTAACTTCTGCGTCGGATTCGAAAATCTAGACTCACTGGAGACGGACCATATGGTGCCTCAGGCAGCAATATCCCCTTGGAGACAAGTCGGCTGGATGCCGATGTATTTAATCTCGACGTAATTTGAGTGTTCCATTGTCATTTGGAGGCTCTGAACGTTACAATTAACTATCAGTTTGGCGTCGGATACTAAAATCTAGACTCACAGGAGAACGACCAAAGGTGCCCGAGGCAGCAACAGTCGCTTGGAGACAAGTCGGCTGGAAGCCGATGTATTAAATCTCGACCCAATTTCAGTGTTCCATCGTCATTAGGAGGCCCTGAACGTTACAATTAACTATCAGTTTTGCGTCGGATTCGAAAATCTAGACTCACAGGAGAACGACCATAAGGTGCCCGAGGCAACAATCGACTCTTGGAGACAAGTCGGCTGAAGGGCGATGTATTGAATCTCGACGCAATTTGAGTGTTCCATCGTCATTAGGAGGCCCTGAACGTTGCAATTAACTATCAGTTTCGCGTTGGATTCGAAAATCTACTCACAGGAGATGGACAATATGGTGCTCGAGGCAGCAATATCCCATTGGAAACAAGTCGGCTGGAGGACGATGTGTTGAATCTCGACGCAATTGAGTGCTCCATCGTCATTAGGAGGCCTTGAACGTTACAATTAACTATCATTTTTGCGTCCGATTCGAAAATCTAGCCTCACAGGAGAACGACCATTAGGTGCCCGAGAAAGCAATATCCCCTTGGAGACAAGTCGGCTGGAGGCCGATGTATTGTATCTCGACGCAATTTGAGTGTTCCATCGTCATTAGGAGGCCCCGAACGTTACAATTAACAATCGGTTTTGCGTCGGATTCGAAAATCTAGACTCACAGGAGACGAACCACATGGTGAGCGAGACAGCAATATCCCCTTGTAGACAAGTCGGCTGCAGGACGATGTATTGACTCTCGACGCAGTTTGAGTGTTCCATCGTCATTAGAAGGCCATGAACGTTGCAATTAACAATCATTTCTGCGTCGGATTCGTAAATCTAGACTCACAGGAGACGGACCACATGGTGCCCAAGGCAGCAATATCCAGTTGGAGACAATTCGGCTGGAGGACGATGTATTTAATATCGACGCAATTTGAGTGTTCCATCGTCATTAGGAGGCCATGAACGTTACAACTAACTATCAGTTATTCGTCGGATTCGAAAATCTAGCCTCACGGGAGTACGACCATAAGGTGCCCGAGGCAGCAATAGACTCTTGGTGACAAGTTGGCTGGAGGCCGATGTATTGAATCTCGATGCAATTTGAGTGTTCCATCGTCATTAGGGGGCGCTGAACGTTCCAATTCACTATCATTTTAGCGTCGGATTCGAAAATCTACTAACCGGAGAAGGACCATATGGTTCCCCAGACAGCAATATCCCCTTGGAGACAAGCCGGCTGGAGGACGATGTATTGAATCTCGACGCAATTAGAGTGTTCCATCGTCAATAGGAGGCGCTGAAAGTTACAATTAACTATCAGTTTTGCGTCGGATTCGAAAATCTAGACTCACAGGAGACGGACCATATGGTGCCTGAGGCAGCAATATCACCTTGGAGACAAGTCAGCTGGCGGACGATGTATTGAATCTCGACGCAATTTGTGTGTTCCATCGTCGTTAGCAGGATCGGAACGTTAGAATTAACTGTTTGTTTTGCGTCGGATTTGAAAATCTGGACTGCCGGGAGAAAGACAATAAGGTGACCGTTTCAGCAATAGACCCATGGAGACAAGTCGTCTGGAGGACGATGTACAGAAACGCAACGCAATTTGTGAGTTCCATCGTCGTTAGCATAGTCGTAAAGTTATAATTAAATGTCAGTTTTGCGTCGGAATCGAAAATCTAGACTCACAGGAGAATGACCATAAGGTGCCCATGGCAGCAATAGTCTCTTGGAGACAAGTCGCTGGTGGACGATATAAGGAAACGCAACGCAATTTGTGTGTTCCTTCGTCTTTAGCATAGTCGTAACGTAATAATTAAATGTCAATTTTGCGTCGGATTCGAAAAACTAGTCTCACAGGAGAACGACCATAAGGTGACCGAGGCGGCAATACCTTGGAGTCAAGTCGGCTTGAGGACGATGTATTGAATCTCGACGCAATTAGAGTGTTCCATCGTCATTAGGAGGCCCTGAACTTTACAATTAACTATCAGTTTTGCCTCTGATTTGAAAATCTAGCTTCACAGGAGAACGACCATTAGTTGCCCGAGGCAGCAATATCCCCTTGGAGACAAGTGGGCTGGAGGACGATGTATTGAATATCGACGCAATTTGAGTGTTCCATCGTCATTAGGAGGCGCTGAACGTTCAATTAACTATCAGTTATTCGTCGGATTCGAAAATATAGCCTCACAGGAGAACGACAATAAGGTGCCCGAGGCAACAATAGACCCTTGGAGACAAGTTGGCTGCAGGCCGATGTATTGAATCTCGATGCAATTTGAGTGTTCCATCATCATTAGGGGGCGCTGAACGTTTCAATTCACTATCATTTTAGCGTCGGATTCGAAAATCTACTCACAGGAGAAGGACCATATGGTGACCGAGACAGCAATAGGCCCTAGAATAAAAGTCGGCTGGAGGACGATGTATTGAATCTCGACGCAATTTGAGTGTTCCATCGTCATTAGGAGGCCCTGAACGTTACAATTAACTATCAGTTTCGCGTCGGATTCTAAAATCTACTCACAGGAGATGGACCACATGGTGCCCGAAGCAGCAATATCCCATTGGAGACAAGTCGGCTGGAGGACGATGTATTGAATCTCGACGCAATTTGAGTGTTCCATCGTCATTAGGAGGCGCTGAACGTTACAATTAACTATCAGTTTTGCGTCGGATTCGAAAATCTTGACTCACAGGAGACTCACAGGAGGCAGCAATATCACCTTGGAGACAAGTCGGCTGGCGGACGATGTATTGAATCTCGACGCAATATGAGTGTTCCATCGTCATTAGGGGCCCTGAACGTTACAATTAACTATCTGTTTTGCGTCGGGTTCCAAAGTCTAGACCCATAGGTGAACGACCATAAGGTGCCACAGGCAGCAATAGACCCTTGGAGGCAAGTCGGCTGGAGGACAATGTATTGAATCTCGACGCATTTAGAGTGTTCCATCGTCATTAGGAGGCCCTGAACGTTACAATTAACTATCAGTTTTGCCTCGGATTTGAAAACCTAGACTCACAGGTGAACGACCATAAGGTACCCGAGGCAGTAATAGACCGTTGGGAGACAAGTCGGCTGGAGGACGATGTATTGAATCGCGACGCGATTTGTGTGTGCCATCGTCGTTAGCAGGGTCGGAACGTTAGAATTAACAGTCCGTTTTGCGTCGGATTCGAAAATCTGGACTGCCGGGAGAAAGACCATAAGGTGACCGTTTCAGCAATAGACCCATGGAGACAAGTCGTCTGGAGGACGATGTACCGAAACGCAACGCAATTTGTGAGTTCCATCGTCGTTAGCATAGTCGTAAAGTTATAATTAAATGTCAGTTTTGCGTCGGAATCGAAAATCTAGACTCACAGGAGAATGACCATAAGGTGCCGAAGGCAGCAATAGACTCTTGGAGACAAGTCGGCTGATGGACGATATTAAGAAACGCAACGCAATTTGTGTGTTCCATCGTCGTTAGCATAGTCGTAACATTATAATTAAATGTCAATTTTTCGTCGGATTCGATAAACTAGACGCACAGGAGAACGACCATAAGGTGACCGAGGCGGCAATATCTTGGAGACAAGTCGGCTTGAGGACGATGTTTTGAATCTCGACGTAATTAGAGTGGACCCTCGTCATTAGGAGGCCCTGAACGTTACAAGTAACTATCAGTTTTGCCTCTGATTTGAAAATCTAGCCTCACAGGAGAACGACCATAAGGTGCCCTTGGCAGCAATATCCCCTTGGAGACTAGTCGGCTGGAGGCCGATGTTTGAATCTCGACGCAAGTTGAGTGTTCCATCGTCATTAGGAGGCCCTGAACGTTACAATTAACCATCAGTTTTGCGTCGGATACGAAAATCTAGACTCACAGGAGACGGACCATATGGTGCCCGAGGCAGCAATATCCCCTTGGAGACAAGTCGGCTGGAGGACGATGCATTGAATCTCGACGCAATTTCAGTGTTCCATCGTCATTAGGAGGCCATGAACGTTACAATTAACAATCAGTTTTGCGACGGATTCGGAAATCTAGACTCACAGGAGACGGACCACATGGTGCCCGAGACAGCAATATCCCCTTGTAGACAAGTCGGCTGCAGGCCGATGTATTGACTCTCGACGCAATTTGAGTGTTCTATCGTCATTAGCAGGCCCTGAACGATTCAATTAACAATCAGTTTTGCGTCGGATTCGAGAATCTAGACTCACAGGAGGACGACCAGAAAGTGCCCTAGGCAGCAATAGACCCTTGGAGACAAGTCGGCTGAAGGGCCATGTATTGAATCTTGACGCAATTTGAGTGTTACATCGTCATTAGGAGGCCCTGAACGTTACAATTAACTATCAGTTTCGCGTCGGATTCGAAAGTCTAGACTCACAGGAGAACGACCATAAGGTGCCCATAGGCAGCAATAGAGCCTTATAGACAAGTCGGCTGGAGGTCGATGTATTGAATCTCGACGCAATTTCAGTGTTTCACCGTCATTAGGAGGCCCTCGACGTAACACTTAACCATCAGTTTTGCATCGGATACGAAATGTTAGACTCACAGGAGACGGACCATATTGCCCGAGGCAGCGATATCCCCTTGGATACAAGTCGGCTGGAGCACGATGTATTATATCTCGACGCAATTTGAGTGTTCCACCGTCATTAGCAGGCCCTGAACGTTACAACTCACTATCATTTTATCGTTGGAATCGAAAATCTACTCACAGGAGAAGGACCATATGGTGCCTGAGACAGCAATAGG
Source organism: Schistocerca americana (assembly GCF_021461395.2). Taxonomy (NCBI): domain Eukaryota; kingdom Metazoa; phylum Arthropoda; class Insecta; order Orthoptera; family Acrididae; genus Schistocerca; species Schistocerca americana. The sequence goes on from NW_025726071.1 coordinate 1,366,060, forward strand.
CCCTTGGATACAAGTCGGCTGAAGGACGATTTATTGGATCGCGACGCAATTTGAGTTTTCTATCGTCATCAGCACGCCCTGAATGTTACAATTAACTATCAGTTTTTCGGCGGATTCGAAAATCTAGACTCACAGGAGGACGACCAGAAAGTGCCCGAGGCAGCAATAGACCCTTGGAGACAAGTCGGCTGAAGGGCTATGTATTGAATCTTGACGCAATTTGAGTGTTACATCGTCATTAGGAGGCCCTGAACGTTACAATTAACTATCAGTTTCGCGTCGGATTCGAAAGTCTAGACTCACAGGAGAACGACCATAAGGTGCCCGAGGAAGCAATAGACGCTTGGAGACAAGTCGGCTGGAAGCCGATGTATTGAATCTCGACGCAATTTCAGTGCTCCATCGCCATTAGGAGACCCTGAACGTTACAATTAACTACCAGTTTCGCGTCGGACCCAAAAAACTAGACTCACAGGAGACGGACCATATGGTGCCCGAGGCAGCAATATCCCCTTGGAGCCAAGTCGGCTTGAGGACGATGTACTGAGTCTTGACACAATTTGAGGATTCCATCGTCATTAGGGAGCCCTGAATGTTACAATTAACAATCAGTTTTGCGTCGCATACGAAAATATAGACTCACAGGAGAACGATCATAAGGTGCAAGAGGTAGCAATGGACCCTTGAAGTCAAGTCGGCTGGTGGACGATGTATTGAATCCCGACGCAATTTTAGTGTTCCATCGTGATTAGGAGGGCCTTAAGGATACAATTAACTAACAGTTTGCCGTCGGATTCGAAAGTCTAGACTCATAGGGGAACGACCATAAGGTGCCACAGGCAGCAATAGACCCTTGGAGACAAGTCGGCTGGAGGCCGTAATAATGAATGTCGACGCAGTTTGAGTGTTCCATTGTCCTTAGGAGGCGCTGAAATTTACAATTAACTATCAGTTATGCGTCGGATTCGAAAATCTAGACTCACAAGAGAACGACCATAAGGTGCCCGAGGCAGCAATAAGCCCTTGGAGACAAGTCGGCTGGAGGCAGATGTATTGAATCTCGACGCAATTTCAGTGTTCCATCGTCATTAGGAGGCGCTGAACTTTACAATTAACTATCATTTTAGCGTCGGATTCGAAAATCTATTCACAGGAGAAGGACCATATTGTGCCCGAGACAGCAATTTCCCCTTGGATACAAGTCGGCAGGAGGACGATGTATTGACTATCGACGCAATTTGAGCGTACCATCGTCATTAGGCGGCGCTGAACTATACAATTAACTATCATTTTAGCGTCGGATTAGAAAATCTATTCACAGGCGAAGGACCATATGGTGCCCGAGACAGCAATATCCCCTTGGATACATGTCGGCAGGAGGACGATGTATTGAATATCGACGCAATTTGAGTGTTCCATCGTCATTACGAGGTCCTGAATGTTACAATTAACTATAAGTTTTGCGTCGGATTCGAAAATCTTGACTCACAGGAGATCGACCATAAGGTGCCCGAGGCAGCAATAGACTCTTGGAGACAAGTCGTCTGAAGGACGATGTATTGAATCTCGACGCAATTTGAGTGCTCCATCGTCATTAGGAGGCCCAGATCGTTACAATTAACTACCAGTTTCGCGTCAGATTCGAAAATCTAGACTCAAAGGAGACGGACCATATGTTGTCCGAGGCATCAATATCCCCTTGGAGACAAGTCGGCTGGAGGACGATGTATTGAATATCGACGCAATTTGAGTGTTCCATCGTCATTAGGAGGCCCTTAACGTTACAATTAACTATCAGTTTTGCATTGGATTCAAAAACTAGACTCACAGGAGCACGACCATAAAGTGCCAGAGGCAGCAATACCCCCTTGGAGACAAGTCGCCTAGAGGTCGATGTATTGAATCGCGACGCAATTTGAGTATTCCATGGTCATAAGGAGGCCCTAAAAGTTACAATTAACTATCAGTTTTGCGTCGGATTCGAAAGTCTAGACTCACAGGAGAACGACCATAAGTTGCCCGAGGCAGCAATATCCCCATGGAGACAAGTCGACTGGCGGACGATGTATTGAATCTCGACACAATTTGAGTGTTCCATCGTCATTAGTAAGCCCTGAAAGTTACAATTAACTATCAGTTTTGCTTCGCATACGAAAATCTAGACTCACAGGAGAACGATCAAAAGGTGCAAGAGGCAGCAATAGACCCTTGGAGACAAGTCGGCTGGAGGACGATGCATTGAATCCCGACGCAATTTTAGTGTTCCATCGTCATTAGGACGGCCTTAACGTTACAATTAACTATCAGTTTTGCGTCGGATTCGATAATCAAGACTCACAGGAGAACGACCATAAGGTGCCCGAGGCAGCAATATCCCCATGGAGACAAGTCGGCTGGAGGACGATGCATTGAATCTCGACGCAATTTGAGTGTTCCATCGTCATTAGGAGGCCCTGAACGGTACAATTAACAATCAGTTTGGCGTCGGATTCGAAAGTCTAGACCCATAGGGGAACGTCCGTAAGGTGCCACAGGCAGAAATAGACCCTTGAAGACAAGTCGGCTGGAGGCCGATGTATTGAATCCCGACGCAGTTTGAGTGTTCCATTGTCCTTAGGAGTCCCTGAACGTTACAATTAACTATCAGTTTGGCGTCGGAATCGAAAATCAAGACTCACAGGAGAACGACCATAAGGTGCCCGAGGCAGCTATAGACCCTTGGAGACTAGTCACCTGGAGGCCGATGTATTAAATCTCGACGCAATTTGAGTGTTCCGTCGTCATTAGGAGGCCCTGAACGTTACAATTAACCATCAGTTTTGCGTCGGATACGAAAAGCTAGACTCACAGGAGACGGACATTATGGTGCCCGAGGCAGCAATATCCCCTTGGAGGCAAGTCGGCCGGAGCACGATGTATTGTATCTCGACGCAATTTGAGTGTTCCACCGCCATTAGCAGTTCCTGAAAGTTACAATTAACTATCAGTTTGGCGTCGGATTCGAAAGTCTAGACCCATAGGGGAACGACGATAAGGTGCCACAGGCAGCAATAGACCCTTGGAGACAAGTCGGCTGGAGCCCGATGTACTGATTCTCGACGCAATTTGCGTGTACCATTGTCCTTAGGAGGCGCTGAAATTTACAATTAACTATCAGTTATGCTTCGGATTCGAAAATTTAGACTCACACGAAGGACGACCATAAGGTGCCCGAGGTAGCTGTAAGCCCTTGGAGACAAGTCGGCTGGAGTCCGATGTATTGAAACTCGACGCAATTTGAGTGTTCCAACGTCATTACGAGGTCCTGAATGTTACAATTAACTATAAGTTTTGCGTCGGATTCGAAAATCTTGACTCACAGGTGAACGACCATAAGGTGCCCGAGGCAGCGATAGACTCTTGGAGACAAGTCGTCTGAAGGACGATGTATTGAATATCGACGCAATTTGAGTGTTCCAACGTCATTAGGAGGCCCTTAACGTTACAATTAACTATCAGTTTTGCGTTGGATTCAAAATCTAGACTCACAGGAGCACGACCATAAAGTGCCAGAGGCAGCAATATCCCCTTGGAGACAAGTTGGCTGGAGGTCGATGTATTGAATCGCAACGCAATTTGAGTGTTCCATCGTCATAAGGTGGCCCTGAAAGATACAATTAACTATCAGTTTTGCGTCGGATTCGAAAGTCTAGACTCACAGGAGAACGACCATAAGTTGCCCGAGGCAGCAATATCCCCATGGATACAAGTCGACTGGAGGTCGATGTATTGAATCTCGACACAATTTGAGTGTTCCATCGTCATTAGGAAGCCCTGAAAGTTGCAATTAACTATCAGTTTTGCGTCGCATACGAAAATCTAGACTCACAGGAGAACGATCATAAGGTGCAAGAGGCGGCAATAGACCCTTGGAGACAAGTCGTCTGGAGGTGGATGCATTGAATCCCGACGCAATTTGAGTGTTCCAACGTCATTAGGAAGCCCTTAACGTTACAATTAACTACCAGTTATGCGTTGGTTTCAAAATCTAGACTCACTGGAGCACGACCATAAAGTGCCAGAGGCAGCAATATCCCCATGGAGACAAGTCGGCTGGAGCACGATGCATTGAATCTCGACGCAATTTAAGTGTTCCATCGTCATCAGGAGGCCCTGAACGGTACAATTAACTATCAGTTTGGCGTCGGATTCGAAAGTCTAGACCCTTAGGGGAACGACCATAAGGTGCCACAGGCAGCTATAGACCCTTGGAGACCAGTCGTCTGGAGGCCGATGTATTGAATCCCGACGCAATTTGAGTGTTCCATTGTCCTTAGGAGGCGCTGAAATTTACAATTAACTATCAGTTATGCGTTGGATTCGAAAATCTAGACTCACAGGAGAACGACCATAAGGTGCCCAAGGCAGCAATAAGCCCTTGGAGACAAGTCGGCTGGAGGCCGATGTATTGAATCTCGACGCAATTTGAGTGTTCCATCGTCATTAGGAGGTCCTGAACGTTACAATTAACTATCATTTTTGCGTCGGATTCGAATATGTAGACTCAGGAGACGGACCAGATGGAGCCCGAGGCAGTAATATCCCCTTGTAGACAAGTCGGCTGGAAGACGATGTATTGACTATCGACGCAATTTGAGTGTTCCATATTCATTAGGAGGCGCTGAACTTTACAATTAACTACCATTTTAGCGTCGGATTCGAAAATCTATTCACAGGAGAAGTACCATATGGTGCCCGAGACAGCAATATCCCCTTGGATAGAAGTCGGCTTGAGGACGATGTATTGAATCTCGACGCAATTTGAGTGTTCCATCGTCATTAGGAGGCCCTTAACGTTTCAATAAACTATTAGTTTTGAGTTGTATTCGAAAATCTAGACTCACAGGAGCACGACCATAAAGTGCCAGGGGCTGCAGTATCCCCTTGGAGACAAGTCGTCGGGAGGACGATGTATTGAATCGCGACGCAATTTGAGTGTTCCATAGTCATAAGGAGGTCCTGAAACTTACAATTAACTATCAGTTTTGCGTCGGATTCGAAAGTCTAGACTCACAGGAGAACGACCATAAGTTGCCCCGAGGCAGCAATAGACCCTTGGAGACAAGTCGGCTGGAGGACGATGTATTGAACTCGACGCAATTTGAGTGTTCCATCGTCCTTAGGAGGCGCTGAAAGTTACAATTGACAATCAGTTTTGCGTCGGATTCGAAAATATATTCACAGGAGAAGGACCATATGGCGCCCGAGACAGCAATATCCCCTTGGATACAAGTCGGCTGGAGGACGATGCATTGAATCTCGACGCAATTGGAGTGTTCCATCGTCATTAGGAGGCCCTGATCGTTACAATTAACAATCAGTTTTGCGTCGGATTCGAAAATCTAGACTCACAGGAGAACGACCATAAGGTGCCCGAGGCAGCTATAGACCCTTGGAGACTAGTCGGCTGGAGGCCGATGTATTAAATCTCGACGCAATTTCAGTGTTCCGTCGTCATTAGGAGGCCCTGAACGTTACATTTAACCATCAGTTTTGCGTCGGATACGAAAAGCTAGACTCACAGGAGACGTACCATATGGTGCCCGAGGCAGCAATATCCCCTTGGAGACAAGTCGGCCGGAGCACGATGTATTGTATCTCGACGCAATTTGAGTGTTCCACCGTCATTAGCAGGCCCTGAACGTTACAATTAACTATCAGTTTGGCGTCGGATTCGAAAGTCTAGACCCATAGGGGAACGACCATAAGGTGCCACAGGCAGCAATAGACCCTTGGAGACAAGTCGGCTGGAGGCCGATGTATTGAATCGCGACGCAATTTGAGTGTACCATTGTCCTTAGGAGGCGCTGAAATTTACAATTAACTATCAGTTATGCGTCGGATTCGAAAATCTAGACTCACACGAAGGACGACCATAAGGTGCCCGAGGCAGCAATAAGCCCTTGGAGACAAGTCGGCTGGAGTCCGATGTACTGAATCTCGACGCAATTTGAGTGTTCCATCGTCATTACGAGGTCCTGAATGTTACAATTAACTATAAGTTTTGCGTCGGATTCGAAAATCTTGACTCACAGGAGAACGACCATAAGGTGCCCGAGGCAGCAATAGACTCTTGGAGACAAGTCGTCTGAAGGACGATGTATTGAATATCGACGCAGTTTGAGTGTTCCAACGTCATTAGGAGGCCCTTAACGTTACAATTAACTATCAGTTTTGCGTTGGATTCAAAATCTAGACTCACAGGAGCACGACCATAAAGTGCCAGAGGCAGCAATATCCCCTTGGAGACAAGTTGGCTGGAGGTCGATGTATTGAATCGCGTCGCAATTTGAGTGTTCCATCGTCATAAGGAGGCCCTGAAAAATACAATTAACTATCAGTTTTGCGTCGGATTCGAAAGTCTAGACTCACAGGAGAACGATCATAAGGTGCCCGAGGCAGCAATAGATCCTTGGAGACAAGTCGTCTGGAGGACGATGCATTGAATCCTGTCGCAATTTTAGTGTCCCATCGTCATTAGGAGGGCCTTAACGTTACAATTAACTACCAGTTTTGCGTCGGATTCGAAAATCAAGACTCACAGGAGAACGACCATAAGGTGCCCGAGGCAGCAATATCCCCATGGAGACAAGTCGGCTGGAGCACGATGCATTGAATCTCGACGCAATTTGAGTGTTCCATCGCCATCAGGAGGCCCTGAACGGTACAATTAACTATCAGTTTGGCGTCGGATTCGAAAGTCTAGACCCTTAGGGGAACGACCCTAAGGTGCCACAGGCAGCTATAGACCCTTCAAGACCAGTTGGCTGGAGGCCGATGTATTGAATCCCGACGCAATTTGAGTGCTCCATTGTCTTTAGGAGGCGCTGAAATTTACAATTAACTATCAGTTATGCGTTGGATTCGAAAATCTAGACTCACAGGAGCACGACCATAAAGTGCCAGGGGCAGCAATATCCCCTTGGAGACAAGTCTTCGGGAGGACGATGTATTGAATCTCGACGCAATTTGAGTGTTCCATCGTTATTAGGAAGCCCTGAACGTTACAATTAACTATCGGTTTTGCGTCGCATTCGAAAAGCTAGACTCACAGGAGAACGATCATAAGGTGCAAGAGGCAGCAATAGACCCTTGGAGACAAGTCGGCTGGAGTACGATGCATTGAATCTCGACGCAATTTGAGTGTTCCATCGTCATTAGGAGGCCCTGATCGTTACAATTAACAATCAGTTTTGCGTCGGATTCGAAAATCTAGACTCACAGGAGAACGACCATTTGGTGGCCGAGGCAGCAGTATCCCCATGGAGGCAAGTCGGCTGGAGGACGAGTTATTGAATCTCGACGCAATTTGAGTGTTCCATCGTCATTAGGAGGCACTGAACGTTACAATTAACTATCTGTTTTGCGTCGGATTCGAAAGTCTAGACCCATAGGGGAACGACCATAGGGTGCCACAGGCAGCAATTGACCCTTGGAGACAAGTCGGCTGGAGGCCGATGTATTGAATCTCGACGCAATTTGAGTGTTCCAACGTCCTTAGGAGGCGCTGAAAGTTACAATTAACTATCAGTTTTGCGTCGGATTCGAAAATCTAGACTCACTGGAGACGGAACATAAGGTGCCCGAGGCAGCAATATCCCCTTTGAGACCAGTCCGCTGGAGGACGAAGTGTTGAATGGCGATGCAATTTGAGTGTTCTTTCGTCATTAGGAGGCCCTGAACGTTACAATTAACTATCGGTTTTGCGTGGATTCGAAATTGTAGAATCTCAGGAGACGGGCCATATGGTGCCCGAGGCAGCAATATCCCCATGGAGACAAGTCGGCTGGAGGACAACGTATTGAATCTCGACGCAATTTGAGTGTCCCATCGTCTTTAGGAGGCCCTGAACGTTACAATTAACAATCAGTTTTGCGTCGGATTCGAAAATCTAGACTCACAGGAGAACGACCATAAGGTGCCCGAGGCAGCAATAGACCCTTGGAGACAAGTCGGCTGGAGGCCGATGTATTGAATTTCGACGCAATTTGAGTATTCCATCGTCATTAGGAAGTCCTGAACGTTACAATTAACTATAAGTTTTGCGTCGGATTCGAAAATCTTGACTCACAGGAGAGCGAACATAAGGTGCCCGAGGCAGCAAAAGACTCTTGGAGACAAGTCGGCTAAAGGGCGATGTATTGAATCTCGACGCAATTGGAGTATTCCATCGTCATTAGGAGGCCCTGAACGTTACAATTAACTATCAGTTTTGCGTCGCATTCGAAAATCTAGACTCACAGGAGAACGATCATAAGGTGCAAGAGGCATCTTTAATAGGCCCAGAATGGTACAATTAACTATCAGTTTTTCGTCGGATTCGAAAATATAGACTCACTGGAGACGGACCATAAGGTGCCCGAGACAGCAATATCCCCTTGGTGACCAGTCCGCTGGTGGACGATGCATTGAATCGCGACGCAAATTTGAGTGCTCCATCGTCATTAGGAGGCCCTGAACGTATTAATTGTCTATAAGTTTTGCGTCGGATTCGAAAATGTAGAATCGCAGGAGACGGACCATATGGTGCCCGAGCCAGCAATAGACCCTTGGAGACAAGTCGGCTGTAGGCCGATGTATTGAATCTCGATGCAATTTCAGTGATCCATCGTCATTAGGAGGTCCTGAACGTTGCAATTAACTATCAGTTTTGCGTGGATTCGAAAATGTAGAATCACAGGAGACGGACCCATGGAGACAAGTCGGCTGGAGGACGACGTATTGAGTCTCGACGCAATTTGAGTGTTCCATCGTCATTAGGAGGCCCTGAACGTTACAATTAACTATCATTTTAGCGTAGGATTCGAAAATCTATTCACAAGAGAACGATCATAAGGTGCCCGAGGCATCAATAGACCCTTGGAGACAAGTCGGCTGGAGGACGATGTATTGGATCGCGACGCAATTTGAGTGTCCCATCGTCATTAGGAGGCCCTGAACGTTACAAGTAACAATCAGTTTTGCGTCGGATTCGAAAATCTAGACTCACAGGAGAACGACCATATGGTGCCCGAGGCAGCAATAGACCCTTGTAGACAAGTCGGCTGGAGGCCAATGTATTGAATCTCGACGCAAATTGAGTGTTCCATCGTCATTAGGACGCCCTGAACGTTACAATTAACAATCAGTTTTACGTCGGATTCGAAAATCTAGACTCACAGGAGAACGACCATAAGGTGCCCGAGGCAGCAATAGACCCTTGGAGACAAGTCGGCTGGAGGCCGATGTATTGAATCTCGACGCAATTTCAGTGTTCCATCGTAATTAGGAGGCCCTGAACGTTACAATTAACTATCATTTTTGCGTCGGATTCGAAAATCTAGACTCACAGGAGAACGACTATAAGGTGCCGAGGCAGCAATAGACTCTCGAAGACAAGTCGGCTGAAGGACGATGTATTGAATCTCGACGCAATTCCAGTGTTCCATCGTCATTAGGAGGCCCTGAACGTTACAATTAACAATCAGTTTCGCGTCGGATTCGAAAATCTAGACTCACAGGAGACGGACCATATGGTGCTCGAGGCAGCAATAGACCCTTGGAGATAAGTCGGCTGGAGGCCGATGTATTGAATCTCGACGCAATTTCAGTGTTCCATCGTCATTAGGAGGCCCTGAACGTTACAATTAACAATCAGTTTTCGTCGGATTCGAAAATCTAGACTCACAGGAGAAAGACCATAAGGTACCCGAGGCAGAAATAGACCCTTGGAGACAAGTCGGCAGAAGGACGATGTATTGAATCTCGACGCAATTTGAGTGTTCCATCGTCATTAGGAGGCCCTGAACGTTACAATTAACTATCATTTTAGCGTAGGATTCGAAAATCTATTCACAAGAGAACGATCATAAGGTGCCCCAGGCATCAATAGACCCTTGGAGACAAGTCGGCTGGAGGACGATGTATTGGATCGCGACGCAATTTGAGTGACCCATCGTCATTAGGAGGCCCTGAACGTTACAAGTAACAATCAGTTCTGCGTCGGATTCGAAAATCTAGACTCACAGGAGAACGACCATATGGTGCCCGAGGCAGCAATAGACCCTTGTAGACAAGTCGGCTGGAGGCCAATGTATTGAATCTCGACAGAAATTGAGTGTTCCATCGGCATTAGGGGGACCTGAACGTTACAATTAACAATCAGTTTTGCGTCGGATTCGAAAATCTAGACTCTAAGGAGAACGACCATAAGGTGCCGAGGCAGCAATAGACTCTCGGAGACAAGTCGACTTTAGGCCGATGTATTGAATCGCGATGCAATTTCAGTGTTCCATCGTCATTAGGAGGACCTGAACGTTACAATTAACTATCATTTTATCGTCGGATTCGAAAATCTATTCACAGGAGAACGATCATAAGGTGCCCCAGGCATCAATAGACCCTTGGAGGCAAGTCGGCTGGAGGACGATGTATTGGATCGCGACGCAATTTGAGTGTCCCATCGTCATTAGGAGGCCCTGAACGTTAAAACTAACTATCAGTTTTACGAAGCATTCAAATATCTAGACTCACAGGAGAACGATCATAAGGTGCAAGAGGCAGCAATAGACCCTTGGAGATAAGTCGCCTGGATTACGATGTATTATATCGCGACGCAATTTGAGTGTTCCATCGTCTTTAGGAGGCCCTGATTGGTACAATGAACTACCAGTTTTTCGTCGGATTCGAAAATCTAGACTCCCTGGAGACGGACCATAAGGTGCCCGAGGCAGCAATAGACTCTTGGAGACAAATGTGCTGAAGGACGATGTATTGAATCCTGACACAATTTCAGTGTTCCATCGTCGTTAGGAGGCCCTGAACGTTACAATTAACTATCAGTATCGCGTCGGATTCGAAAATCTAGACTCACAGGAGACGGACCATTTGGTGCCTGAAGCATTAATATCACCTTGGAGACAAGTCGGTTGGACCACGATGTATTGAATCTCGACGCAATTTGAGTGTTCCATCGTCATTAGGAGGCGCTGAAAGTTACAATTAACTATCAGTTATGCGTCGGATTCGAAAATCTAGACTCACTGGAGACGGACAATAAGGTGCCCGAGGCAGCAATATCCCCTCGGAGACCAGTCCGCTGGAGGACGAATTATTGAATCGCGATGCAATTTGAGTGTTCCTTCGTCGTTAGGAGGCCCTGAACGTTACAATTAACTATCAGTTTTGCGTGGATTCAAAAATGTAGAATCACAGGAGACGAACCAAATGTTGCCCGTGGCAGCAATATCCCCATGGAGACAAGTCGGCTTTAGGACGACGTATTGAATCTCGACGCAATTTGAGTAATCCATCGTCACTAGGAGGCCCTAAGCGTTACAATTAACTATCATTTTAGCGTAGGATTCGAAAATCTATTAACAAGAGAACGATCATAAGGTGCCCGAGGCATCAATAGACCCTTGGAGACAAGTCGGCTGGGGGACGATGTATTGGATCGCGACGCAATTTGAGTGTCCCATCGTCATTAGGAGGCCCTGAACGTTACAAGTAACAATCAGTTTTGCGTCGTATTCGAAAATCTAGACTCACAGGAGAACGACCATATGGTGCCCGAGGCAGCAATAGACCCTTGGAGACAAGTCGGCTGGAGGCCAATGTATTGAATGTCGAAGCAAATTGAGTGTTCCATCGTCATTAGGAGGCCCTGAAAGTTACAATTAACAATCAGTTTTGCGTCGGATTCGAAAATCTAGACTCACAGGAGAACGACCATAAGGTGCCCGAGGCAGCAATAGACCCTTGGAGACAAGTCGGCTGGAGGCCGATGTATTGAATCTCGACGCAATTTCAGTGTTCCATCGTCATTAGGAGGCCCTGAGCGTTACAATTAACAATCAGTTTCGCGTCGGATTCGAAAATCTAGACTCACAGGAGACGGTGCATATGGTGCCCGTGGCAGCTCTACCCCCTTGGAGACAAGTTGCTGGAGGACGATTCATTAAATCTCGACGCAATGTGAGTATTCCACCGTCATTAGGATGCGCTGATCGTTACAATTAACTATCATTTTTGCGTCGGATTCGAAAATCTAGACTCACAGGGGACGGACCATATGGTGCCCGAGGCTGCAATAGACCCATGGACACATGTCGGCTTTAGGCCGATGTATTGAATCGCGATGCAATTTCAGTGTTCCATCGTCATTAGGAGGTCCTGAACGTTACAATTAATTATCATTTCATCGTCGGATTCGAAAATCTATTCACAGGAGAACGATCATATGGTGCCCGAGGCATCAATAGACCCTTGGAGACAAGTCGGCTGGAGGCCGATGTATTGAATCTCGACGCAATTTCGGTGTTCCATCGTCATTAGGAGGCCCTGAACGTTACAATTAACTATCAGATTTGCGTCGGATTCGAAAATCTAGACTCACAGGAGAACGACCATAAGGTGCCCGAGGCAGCAATAGACTAATGAAGACAAGTGTGCTGAAGGACGATGTATTGAATCTCGACACAATTTCAGTGTTTCATCGTCTTTAGGTGGCCCTGAACGTTACAATTAACTATCAGTATCGCGTCGGATTCGAAAATCTAGACTCACTAGAGACGGACCATAAGGTGCCCGAGGCAGCAATATCCCCTTGGAGACCAGTCCGCTGGAGGACGAAGTATTGAATCGCGATGCAATTTGAGTGTTCCTTCGTCATCAGGAGGCCCTGAACGTTACAATTAACTATCAGTTTTGCGTGGATTCGAAAATTTAGAATCACAGGAGACGGACCATATGGTGCCCGAGGCAGCAATATCCCCATGGAGACAAGTCCGCTGGAGGACGACGTATTGAATCTCGACGCAATTTGAGTGTTCCATCGTCTTTAGGAGGCCCTGAACGTTACAATTAACTATCTGTTTGGCGTCGGATTCGAAGATTAGACTCACAGGAGAACGACCATAAGGTACCCGAGGCAGCAATAGACCCGTGGAGACAAGTCGGCAGAAGGACGAAGTATTGAATCTCGACGCAATTTGAGTGTTCCATCGTCATTAGGAGGCCCTGAACGTTACAATTAAATATCTGTTTTGCGTCGGATACGAACGTGAAGACCCATAGGGGAACGTCCATAAGGTGCCACAGGCAGCTATAGACCCTTGGAGACAAGTCGGCTGGAGGCCGATGTATTGAATCTCGACGCAATTTGAGTGTTCCATTGTCATTAGGAGGCGCTGAACGTTACAATTAACTATCAGTTATGCGTCGGATTCGAAAATCTAGACTCACGGGAGAACGTCTATAAGGTGCCCGAGGCAGCAATAGACCTTTGGAAGCAAGTCGGCTGAAGGACGATGTATTGAATTTCGACGCAATTTGAGTGTCCCATCGTCATTAGGAGGCCCTGAACGTTACAATTAACTATCAGTTTCGCGTCGGATTCGAAAATCTAGACTCATACGAGACGGTTCATATGGTGCCCGAGGCAGCTATATCCCCTTGGAGACAAGTTGCTGGAGGACGATTCATTGAATCTCGACCCAATTTGAGTATTCCATCGTCATTAGGAGCCGCTGATCGTTACAATTAACCATCATTTTTGCGTCGGATTCGAAAATCTAGACTCACAGGAGACGGACCATATGGTGCCGGAGGCAGCAATATCCCCTTGGAGACAAGTCGGCTGGAGGCCGATGTATTGTGTCTCGACGCAATTTGAGTGTTCCATTGTCATTAGGAGGCCCTGAAGGTTACAATTATCTATCAAATTTGCGTCGGATTCGAAAATCTAGTCTCACATGAGACGGACCATATGGTGCCCGAGGCAGCAATAGATCCATGCACACATGTCGGCCTTAGGCCGATGTATTGAATCTCGATGCAATTTCAGTGTTCCATCGTCATTAGGAGGTCCTGAACGTTACAACTAACTATCATTTTATCGTCGGATTCGAAAATCTATTCATAGGTGAACGATCATAAGGGGCCCGAGGCACCAATAGACCCTAGGACACAAGTCGGCTGGAGGACGATGTATTGGATCGTGATACAATTTGAGTGTCCTATTGTCGTTTGGAGGCCCTTAAGGTTACAATTAACAATCAGTTTTGCGTCGGATTCGAAAATCTAGACTCACAGGAGAACGACCATATGGTGCCCGAGGCAGCAATAGACCCTTGGAGACAAGTCGGCTGGAGGCCGATGTATTAAATGTCGACCCAATTTGAGTGTTCCATCGTCTTTAGGAGGCCCTGAACTTTACAATTAACAATCAGTTTCGCGTCGGATTCGAAAATCTAGACTCACAGGAGATGGTGCATATGGTGCCCGTGGCAGCTATATCCCCTTGGAGCCAAGTTGCTGGAGGACGATTCATTTAATCTCGACGCAATTTGAGTACTCCATCGTCATTAGGAGGCGCTGAACTTTACAATTATCTAATATTTTCGCGTCGGATTCGAAAATCTATTCACAAGAGAAGGACCATATTGTGCCCGAGACAGTAATATCCCCTTGGATGCAAGTCGGCTGGAGGACGATTTATAGAATCTCGACGCAATTTGAGTGTTCCAACGACATTAGGAGGCCCTGAACTTTACAATTAACCATCAGTTTTGCGTCGGATTCGAAATTCTAGACTCACAGGAGAACGACTATAAGGTGCCGAGGCAGCAATAGACTCTTGGAGCAAGTGTGCTGAAGGACGATGTATTGAATCTCGACACAATTTCAGTGTTCCATCGTCTTCAGGAGGCCCTGAACGTTACAATTAACTATCAGTATCGCGTCGGATTCAAAAATGTAGACTCACAGGAGACGGACCATTTGGTGCCTGAGGCACCAATATCACCTTGGAGACAAGTCGGTTGTAGCACGATGTATTGAATCTCGACGCAATTTGAGTGTTCCATCGTCATTAGGAGGATCTGAACGTTACAATTAACTATCAGTATCGCGTCGGATTCAAAAATCTAGACTCACAGGAGACGGACCATTTGGTGCCTGAGGCACCAATATCACCTTGGAGACAAGTCGGTTGGAGCACGATGTATTGAATCTCGACGCAATTTGAGTGTTCCATCGTCATTGGGAGGCGCTGAACGTTACAATTAAGTATCAGTTTTGCGTCGGATTCCAAAATCTAGACTCACTAGAGACGGACCATAAGGTGCCCGAGGCAGCAATATCCCCTTGGAGACCAGTCCGCTGGAGGACGAAGTATTGAATCGCGATGCAATTTGAGTGTTCCTTCGTCATCAGGAGGCCCTGAACGTTACAATTAACTATCAGTTTTGCGTGGATTCGAAAATGTAGAATCACAGGAGACGGACCACATGGAGCCCGAGGCAACAGTATCCCCTTGTAGACAAGTCGGCTGGAGGACGATGTATTGACTCTCGACGCAATTTGAGTGTTCCATCGTCATTAGGAGGCGCTGAACTTTACAATTAACTAATATTTTCGCGTCGGATTCGAAAATCTATTCACAGGAGAAGGACCATATTGTGCCCGAGGCAGTAATATCCCCTTGGATGCAAGTCGGCTGGAGGACGATTTATAGAATCTCGACGCAATTTGAGTGTTGCAACGTCATTATTAGGCGTAGAACGTTACAATTAACTATCAGTTTTGCGTCGGATTCGAATATCTAGACTCACAGGAGAACGACCATATGGTGCCCGAGGCAGCAATAGACCCTTGGAGACAAGTCGGCTGGAGGCCGATGTATTGAATCTCGACGCAATTTGAGTGTTCCATCGGCATTAGGAGGCGCTGAACTTTACAATTAACTATCATTTTCGCGTCGGATTCGAAAATCTAATCACAGGAGAAGGACCATATGGTGCCCGAGACAGTAATATCCCCTTGGATACAAGTCGGCTGGAGGCCGAAGTATTGTATCTCGACGCAATTTGAGTGTTCCATCGTCATTAGGAGGCCCTGAACGTTACAATTATCTATCATTTTAGCGTCGGATTCGAAAATCTATTCACATTAGAACGATCATAAGGTGCCCGAGGCACCCTTGGAGACAAGTCGGCTGGAGGACGATGTATCGGATCACGACGCAATTTGAGTGTCCCATCGTCATTAGCAGGCCCTGAAGGTTACAATTAACAATCAGTTTTGCGTCGGATTCGAATATCTATACTCACTGGAGAACGACCATATGGTGCCCGAGGCAGCAATAGACCCTTGGAGACAAGTCGGCTGGAGGCCGATGTATCGAATCTCGACGCAATTTGAGTGTTCCATCGTCATTAGGAGGCCCTGAACTTTACAATTAACCATCAGTTTTGCGTCGGATTCGCAATTCTAGACTCACAGGAGAACGACTATAAGGTGCCGAGGCAGCAATAGACTCTTGGAGACAAGTCGGCTGAAGGGCGATGTATTGAAACTCGACGCAATTTCAGTGTTCCATCGTCATTATGAGGCCCTGAACGTTACAATTAACTATCAGTATCGCGTCGGATTCAAAAATCTAGACTCACAGGAGACGGACCATTTGGAGCCTGAGGCACCAATATCACCTTGGAGACAAGTCGGTTGGAGCACGATGTATTGAATCT
The DNA here is from genome assembly GCF_021461395.2 of Schistocerca americana. NCBI lineage: Eukaryota > Metazoa > Arthropoda > Insecta > Orthoptera > Acrididae > Schistocerca > Schistocerca americana. The sequence goes on from NW_025726071.1 coordinate 1,382,607, forward strand.
CGACGCAATTTGAGTGTTCCATCGTCATTAGGAGGCGCTGAAAGTTACAATTAACTATCAGTTATGCGTCGGATTCGAAAATCTAGACTCGCAGGAGACGGACCACATGGAGCCCGAGGCAGCAATATCCCCTTGGATACAAGTCGGATGGAGGACGATTTATTGAATCTCGATGCAATTTGAGTGTTCCATCGTCATTGCGAGGCGCTGAACGTTACAATTAAGTATCAGTTTTGCGTCGGATTCCAAAATCTAGACTCACTAGAGACGGACCATAAGGTGCCCGAGGCAGCAATATCCCCTTGGAGACCAGTCCGCTGGAGGACGAAGTATTGAATCGCGATGCAATTTGAGTGTTCCTTCGTCATCAGGAGGCCCTGAACGTTACAATTAACTATCAGTTTTGCGTGGATTCGAAAATGTAGAATCACAGGAGACGGACAATATGGTGCCCGAGGCAGCAATATCCCCATGGAGACAAGTCCGCTGGAGGACGACGTATTGGATCTCGACGCAATTTGAGTGTTCCATCGTCTTTAGGTGGTCCTGAACGTTACAATTAACTATCAGTTTGGCGTCGGACTCGAAAATTAGACTCACAGGAGAACGACCATTATGTACCCGAGGCAGCAATAGACCCGTGGAGACAAGTCGGCAGAAGGACGAAGTATTGAATCTCGACGCAATTTGAGTGTTCCATCGTCTTTAGGAGGACCTGAACGTTACAATTAACTATCAGTTTTGTGTCGGATTCGAAAATCTAGACTCATAGGAGACGGACCATATGGTACCCGAGGCAGCTATATCCCCTTGGAGACAAGTTGCAGGAGGACGATTCATTGAATCTCGACGCAATTTGCGTATTCCATCGTCATTAGGAGGCGCTGATCGTTACAATTAACCATCATTTTTGCGTCGGATTCGAAAATCTTGACTCACAGGTGACGGACCATATGGTGCCCGAGGCAGCAATATCCCCTTGGAGACAAGTCGGCTGGAGGCCGATGTATTGTGTCTCGACGCAATTTGAGTGTTCCATCGTCATTAGGAGGCCCTAAACGTTACAATTATCTATCATTTCAGCGTCGGATTCGAAAATCTATTCACAAGAGAACGATCATAAGGTGCCCGAGGCATCAATAGACCCTAGGAGACAAGTCGGCTGGAGTACGATGTATTGGATCGCGATACAATTTGAGTGTCCTATCGTCATTAGGAGGCCCTGAAGGTTACAATTAACAATCAGTTTTGCGTCGGATTCGAAAATCTAGACTCACAGGAGCACGACCATATGGTGCCCGAGGCAGCAATTGACCCTTGGAGACAAGTCGGCTGGAGGCCGATGTATTGAATCTCGACGCAATTTGAGTGTTCCATCATCATTAGGAGGCCCTGAACTTTACAATTAACAATCAGTTCTTCGTCGGATTCGAAAATCTAGACTCACAGGAGACGGACCATATGGTGCCCGAGGCAGCAATAGACCCATGGACACATGTCGGCCTTAGGTCGATGTATTGAATCTCGATGCAATTTCAGTGTTCCATCTTCATTAGGAGGTCCTGAAGGATACAATTAACTATCATTTTATCGTCGGATTCGAAAATCTATTCACAGGAGAACGATCATAAGGTGCCCGAGGCATCAATAGACCCTTGGAGACAAGTCGGCTGGAGGACGATGTATTGGATCGCGACGCAATTTGAGTGTCCCATCGTTATTAGGAGGCCCTGAACGTTAAAATTAACAATCAGTTTTGCGTCGGTTTCTAAAATCTAGACTCACAGGAGAACGACCATAAGGTGCCCGAGGCAGCAATGGACTTTTGGAGACAAGTCGGCTGGAGGCCACTGTATTGACCGTCGACGCTATTTGAGTGTTCCATCGTCATTAGGAGGCCCTGAACGTTACAGTTAACAATCAGTTTTGCATCGGATTCGAAAATCTAGACTCACAGGAGACGGACCACATGGAGCCAGAGGCAGCAATATCCCCTTGTAGACAAGTCGGCTGGAGGACGATTTATAGAATCTCGGCGCAATTTTAGTGTTCCAACATCATTAGGAGGCGTAGAACGTTACAATTAACTATCAGTTTTGCGTCGGATTCGAATAACTAGACTCACAGGAGAACGACCATATGGTGCCCGAGGCAGCAATAGACCCTTGGAGACAAGTCGGCTGGAGGCCGATGTATTGAATCTCGACGCAATATGAGTGTTCCATCGTCATTAGGAGGCGCTGAACTTTACAATTAACTCTCATTTTCGCGTCGGATTCGAAAATCTATTCACAGGAGAATGACCATATGGTGCCCGAGACAGTAATATCCCCTTGGATACAAGTCGGCTGGAGGCCGATGTATTGTATCTCGACGCAATTTGAGTATTGTATCGTTATTAGGAGGCCCTGGACGTTACAATTATCTATCATTTTAGCGTCGGATTCGAAAATCTATTCACTCGAGAACGATCATAAGGTGCCCGAGGAATCAATTGACGCTTGGAGACAAGTCGGCTGGAGGACGATGTATTGGATCGCGACGCAATTTGAGTGTCCCATCGTAATTAGGAGGCGCTGAACGTTAAAATTAACAATCAGTTTTGCGTCGGAATCGAAAATCTAGACTCACAGGAGAACGACCATAAGGTGCCCGACGCAGCAATAGACCCTTGGAGACTACTCGGCTGGAGACCGATGAATTGAATCTCGACGCAATTTGAGTGTTGCAACGTCATTTGGAGGCCCTGAACGTTACAACTATCATTTTTGCGTCGGATTCGAAAATCTAGACCCGCAGGAGACGGACCACATGGAGCCCGAGGCAGCAATATCCCCTTGTAGACAAGTCGGCTGGAGGACGATGTATTGACTCTCGACGCAATTTGAGTGTTCCATCGTCATTAGGAGGCGCTGAACTTTACAATTAACTATCATTTTCGCGTCGGATTCGAAATTCTATTCACAGGAGAAGGACCATATGGTGCCAGAGACAGTAATATCCACTTGGATACAAGTCGGCTGGAGGACGATTTATTGAATCTCGACGCAATTCGAGTGTTCCATCGTCATTAGGAGGCGCTGAACGTTACAATTTACTATCAGTTTTGCGTCGGATTCCAAAACCTAGACTCACTAGAGACGGACCATAAGGTGCCCGAGGCAGCAATATCCCCTTGGAGATCAGTCCGCTGGAGGAGGAAGTATTGTATCTCGACGCAATTTCAGTGTTCCATCGTCATTAGGAGGCCCTGAACGTTAAAATTAACAATCAGTTTTGCGTCGGATTCGAAAATCTAGACTCACAGAAGAACGACCATAAGGTGCCCGAGGCAGCAATAGACTCTTGGAGACAAGTGTGCTGAAGGTCGATGTATTGAATCCCGACACAATTTCAGTGTTCCATCGTCTTTAGGAGGCCCTGAACGTTACAATTAACTATCAGTTATGCGTCGGATTCGAAAATCTAGACTCACTGGAGACGGACCATAAGGTGCCCGAGGCAGCAATTTCCCCTTGGAGACCAGTCCGCTGGAGGACGAAGTATTGAATCGCGATGCAATTTGAGTGTTCCTTCGTCGCTAGGAGGCCCTGAACGTTACAATTAACTATCAGTTTTGCGTGGATTCGAAAATGTAGAATCACAGGAGACGTACCATACTGTACCCGAGGCAGACATAGACTCTTGGAGACAAGTCAGCAGAAGGACGATGTATTGAATCTCGACGCAATTTGAGTGTTCCATCGTCAATAGGAGGCCCTGGACGTTGCAATTTAGTATCATTTTAGCGTCGGATTCTTAAATCTAGACTTACAGGAGAACGACTATAAGGTGCCGAGGCAGCAATAGACTCTTGAAGGCAAGTCGGCTGAAGGACGATGTATTGAATCTCGACGCAATTTCAGTGTTCCATCGTCATTAGGAAGCCCTGAACGTTACAATTAACAATCAGTTTCCCGTCGGATTCAAAAATCTAGACTCATAGGAGACGGCGCATATGGTGCCCGTGGCAGCTATATCCCCTTGGAGAAATGTTGCTGGAGGACGATTCATTGAATCTCGACGCAATTTGAGTATTCCATCGTCATTAGGATTCGCTGATCGTTACAATTAACTATCATTTTTGCGTCGGATTCGAAAATTTAGACTCACAGGTGACGGATCATATGGTGCCCGAGGCAGCAATATCCCTTTGCAGACAAGTCGGCTGGAGGCCGATTTATTGAATCTCGCCGCAATTTGAGTGTTCCATCGTCATTAGGAGGCGCTGAAAGTTACAATTAACTATCAGTTATGCGTCGGATTCGAAAATCTAGACTCACAGGAGAACGACCATAAGGTGCCCGAGGCAGCGATAGACCCTTGGAGACTACTCGGCTGGAGACCGATGAATTGAATCTCGACGCAATTTGAGTGTTGCAACGTCATTTGGAGGCCCTGAACGTTACAACTAACTATCATTATTGCGTCGGATTCGAAAATCTAGACCCGCAGGAGACGGACCACATGGAGCCCGAGGCAGCAATATCCCCTTGTAGACAAGTCGGCTGGAGGACGATGTATTGACTCTCGACGCAATTTGAGTGTTCCATCGTCATTAGGAGGCGCTGAAATTTACAATTATGTATCATTTTCGCGTCGGATTCGAAAATCTATTCACAGGAGAAGGACCATATGGTGCCCGAGACAGTAATATCCACTTGGATACAAGTCGGCTGGAGGACGATTTATTGAAACTCGACGCAATTTGAGTGCTCCATCGACATTAGGAGGCCCTGAACGTTACAATTAACTATCAGTTTTGCGTGGATTCGAAATTCTAGACTCACTGGAGACGGAGCATATGGTGCCCGTGGCAGCTGTATCCCCTTGGAGACAAGTTGATGGACGACGATTCATTGAGTGTCGACGCAATTTGAGTATTCCATCGTCATTAGGAGGCGCTGATCGTTACAATTAACTTTCATTTTTGCGTCGGATTCGAAAATCTAGACTCACAGGAGACGGACCATATGGTGCCCGTGGCAGCAATATCCCCTTGCAGACAAGTCGCCTGAAGGACGATGTATTGAATCTCCACGCAATTTGAATATTCCATCGTCATTAGGTGGCCCTGAAAGTTACAATTAACTACCAGTTTCGCGTCGGACTCACAGGAGACGGACCATATGGTGCCCGAGGCAGCAATATCCCCTTGTAGACTAGTCGGCTGGAGGACGATGTATTGAATCTCGACGCAATTTGAGTGTTCCATCGTCATTAGGAGGCCCTTAACGTTACAATTAACTGTCCGATTTGCGTCGCATTCGAAAATCTAGACTCACAGGAGAACGATCATAAGGTGCAAGAGGCAGCAATAGACCCTTGGAGACAAGTCGGCTGGAGGACGATGTATTGTATCGCGACGCAATTTGAGTGTTCCATCGTCTTTAGGAGGACCTGAATGGTACAATTAACTATCAGTTTGGCGTCGGATTCGAAAATTAGACTCACAGGAGAACGACCATAACGTACCCGACGCAGCAACAGACCCTTGGAGACAAGTGTGCTGAAGGACGATGTATTGAATCTCGACACAATTTCAGTGTTCCATCGTCTTTTGGAGGCCCTGAACGTTACAATTAACTATCAGTTATGCGTCGGATTCGAAAATCTAGACTCACTGGAGACGGACCATAAGGTGCCCGAAGCAGCAATTTCCCCTTGGAGACCAGTCCGCTGGAGGACGAAGTGTTGAATCGCGATGCAATCTGAGTGTTCCTTCGTCGCTAGGAGGCCCTGAACGTTACAATTAACTATCAGTTTTGCGTGGATTCGAAAATGTAGAATCACAGGAGACGTACCATACTGTACCCGAGGCAGAAATAGACTCTTGGAGACAAGTCGGCAGAAGGACGATGTATTGAATCTCGACGCAATTTGAGTGTTCCATCGCCAATAGGAGGCCCTGGACGTTGCAATTTAGTATCATTTTAGCGTCGGATTCGAAAATCTAGACTTACAGGAGAACGACTACAAGGTGCCGAGGCAGCAATAGACTCTTGGAGGCAAGTCGGCTGAAGGACGATTAATTGAATCTCGACGCAATTTCAGTGTTCCATCGTCATTAGGAGGCCCTGAACGCTACAATTAACAATCAGTTTCGCGTCGGATTCAAAAATCTAGACTCATAGGAGACGGTGCATATGGTGCCCGTGGCAGCTATATCCCCTTGGAGAAAAGTTGCTGGAGGACGATTCATTGAATCTCGACGCAATTTGAGTATTCCATCGTCATTAGGATTCGCTGATTGTTACAATTAATTATCATTTTTGCGTCGGATTCGAAAATCTATTCACAGGAGAAGGACCATATGGTGCTCGAGGCAGAAATATCCCCTTGGAGACGAGTCGGCTGGAGGCCGATGTATTGAATCTCGACGCAATTTGATTGTTCCATCGTCATTAGGAGGTCCTGAACGTATTAATTAACTATACGTTTTGCGTCGGATTCGAAAATGTAGACTCACAGGAGAACGACCATAAGGTGCTCGAGGCAGCAATATCCCCTTGGAGGCAAGTCCGCTGGAGGACGATGTATTGAATCGCGACGCAATTTGAATGCTCCATCGACATTAGGAGGCCCTGAACGTATTAATTAACTATAAGTTTTGCGTCTAATTCGAATATGTAGAATCACAGGAGAACGACCATAAGGTGCCCGATGCAGCAATAGACCCTTGGAGACAAGTCGGCTGGAGGCCAATGTATTAACTCTCGACGCAATTTGAGTGTTCCATCGTCATCAGGAAGCCCTGAACGTTACAGTTATCAATCAGTTTTGCGTCGGATTCGAAAATCTAGACTCACAGTAGTACGACCATAAAGTGCCAAAGGCAGCTATATCACCTTGGAGACAAGTCGGCTGGAGGCCGATGTATTGTATCTCGTCGCAATTTGAGTGTTCCATCGTCATTAGGAGGTCCTGAACGTTACAATTAACTATAAGTTGGTCGTCGGATTCGAAAATCTTGACTCACAGGAGACCGACCATAAGGTGCCAGAGGCAGCAAAGACTTTTGGAGACAAGTCGGCTGAAGGACGATGTATTGAATCTCGACATAATTTGAGTGTTCCATCGTCGTTTGGAGGCCCTGAACGTTACAATTAACTATCAGTTTCGCGTCGGATTCGAAAATCTAGACTCACAGGAGAGGGACCATATGGTGCCCGAGGCAGCAATATCCCCTTGTAGACAAGTCGGCTGGAGGACGATGTATTGAATATCGACGCAATTTGAGTGTTCCATCGTCATTAGGAGGCCCTTAACTTTACAATTAACTATCATTTTAGCGTCGGATTCGAAGTCTATTCACAGGAGAACGATCATAAGGTGCCCGAGGCGTCAATAGACCCTTGGATACAAGTCGGCTGGAGGACAATGTATTGGATCGCGACGCAATTAGTGTGTATCATCGTCATTAGGAGGCCCTGAACGTTACAATTAACAGTCAGTTTTGCGTCGGATTCGAAAATCTAGACTCACAGGAGAACGACCATGTGGTGCCCGAGGCAGCAATATCCCCTTGGAGACAAGTCGACTGGAGGCCGATGTATTGAATCTCGACGCAATTTCAGTGTTCCATCGTCATTAGGAGGCCCTGAACGTTACAATTAACAATCAGTTTTGCGTCGAATTCGAAAATGCACAGGAGAACGACCATATGGCGCCGAGGCAGCAATAGACTCTTGGAGACCAGTCGGCTGATGGACGATGTATTGAACCTCGACGCAATTTCAGTGTTCCATCATCATTAGGAGGCCCTGAATGTTACAATTAACAATCAGTTTGGCGTCGGATTCGAAATTCTAGACTCACAGGAGACGGAGCATATGGTGCCCGTGGCAGCTGTATCCCCTTGGAGACAAGTTGATGGAGGACGATTCATTGAATCTCGACGCAATTTGAGTATTCCATCGTCATTAGGAGGCGCTGATCGTTACAATTAACTTTCATTTTTGCGTCGGATTCGAAAATCTAGACTCACAGGAGACGGACCATATGGTACCCGTGGCAGCAATATCCCCTTGCAGACAAGTCGGCTGAAGGACGATGTATTGAATCTCCACGCAATTTGAGTGTTCCATCGTCATTAGGTGGCCCTGAAAGTTACAATTAACTACCAGTTTCGCGTCGGAATCACAGGAGATGGACCATATGGTGATCGAGGCAGCAATATCCCCTTGTAGACTAGTCGGCTGGAGGACGATGTATTGAATCTCGACGCAATTTGAGTGTTCCATCGTCATTAGGAGGCCCTTAACGTTACAATTAACTGTCAGATTTGCGTCGCATTCGAAAATCTAGACTCACAAGCGGACGATAATAAGGTGCCCGAGGCAGCAATAGACCCTTGGAGACAAGTCGGCTGGAGGACGATGTATTGAATCGCGACGCAATTTGAGTGTTCCATCGTCATAAGAAGGCCCTGAATGTTTCAATTAACTATCAGTTTGGCGTCGGATTCGAAAATTAGACTCACAGGAGAACGACCATAACGTACCCGACGCAGCAACAGACCCTTGGAGACAAGACGGCAGAAGGACGAAGTATTGAATCTCGACGCTATTTGAGTGTTCCATCGTCATTAGGAGGCCCTGAACGTTACAATTAACTATCTGTTTTGCGTCGGATTCGAACGTCTAGACCCATAGGGGAACGTCCATAAGGTGCCAAAGGCAGCTATAGACCCTTGGAGACAAGTCGGCTGGAGGCCGATGTATAGAATCTCGACGCAATTTAGTGTTCCATTGTCATTAGGAGGCGCTGAACGTTCCAATTAACTATCTGTTTTGCGCGGATTCGAACGTCTAGACCCATAGGGGAACGTCCATAAGGTGCCACAGGCAGCTATAGACCCTTGGAGACAAGGCGGCTGGAGGCCGATGTATTGTATCTCGACGCAATTTGAGTGTTCCATCGTCATTAGGAGGTCCTGAACGTTACAATTAACTATAAACTTGTCGTCGGATTCGAAAATCTTGAGTCAAAGGAGAACGACCACAAGGTGCCAGAGGCAGCTAAAGACTTTTGGAGACAAGTCGGCTGAAGGACGATGTATTGAATCTCGACGCAATTTGAGTGTTCCATCGTCATTTGGAGGCCCTGAACGGTACAATTAAATATCAGTTTCGCGTCGGATTCGAAAATCTAGACTCACAGGAGAGGGACCACATGGTGCCCGAGGCAGCAATATCCCCTTGTAGACAAGTCGGCTGGAGGACGATGTATTGAATATCGACGCAATTTGAGTGTCCCATCGTCATTAGGAGGCCCTTAACTTTACAATTAACTATCATTTTAGCGTCGGATTCGAAAGTCTATTCACAGGAGAACGATCATAAGGTGCCCGAGGCATCAATAGACCCTCGGAAACAAGTCGGCTGGAGGACGATGTATTGGATCGCGACGCAATTTGAGTGTCCCATCGTCATTAGGAGGCCCTGAACGTTACAATTAACAATCAGTTTTGCGTCGGATTCGAAAATCTAGACTCACAGGAGAACGACCATATGGTGCCCGAGGCAGCAATCTCCCCTTTGGAGACAAGTCGAATGGAGGCCGATGTATTGCATATCGACGCAATTTCAGTGTTCCATCGTCATTAGGAGGCCCTGAATGTTACAATTAACAATCAATTACGCGTCCGATTCGAAATTCTAGACTCACAGGAGACGGAGCATTTGGTGCCCGTGGCAGCTATATCCCCTTGAAGACAAGTTGCTGGAGGACGATTCATTGAATCTCGACGCAATTTGAGTATTCCATCGTCATTAGAAGGCGCTGATCGTTACAATTATTTTTCATTTTTGCGACGGTTTCGAAAATCTAGACTCACAGGAGACGGACCATATGGTGCCCGAGGCAGCAATATCCCCTTGGAGACCAGTTCGCTGGAGGACGATGTATTGAATCTCGACGCAATTTCAGTGTTCCATCGTCATAAGGAGGCCCTTAACGTTTCAATTAACCATCAGTTTGGCGTAGCATTCGAAATCTAGACTCACAGGAGAACGATCATAAGGTGCAAGAGGCAGCAATAGACTCTTGGAGACAAGTCGGCTGATGGACGATGTATTGAATCTCGACGCAATTTGTGTGTTCCATCGTCATTACGAGGCCCTGAAAGTTACAATTAACTACCAGTTTCGCGTCGGACTCACAGGAGACGGACTATATGGTGCACGTGGCAGCAATATCCCCATGTAGCCTAGTCGGCTGGAGGACGATGTATTGAATCTCGACGCAATTTGAGTGTTCCATCGTCATTAGAAGGCCCTTAACGTTACAATTAACTGTCAGTTTTGCGTCGCATTCGAAAATCTATACTCACAGGAGAACGATAATAAGGTGCCCCAGGGCGCAATAGACTCTTGGAGACAAGCCGGCTGGAGGACGATGCATTGAATCGCGACGCAATTTGAGTGTTCCATCGTCATAAGGAGCCCCTGAATGTTCCAATTAACCATCAGTTTTGCGTCGCATTCGAAAAACTAGACTCACAGGAGAACGATCATAAGGTGAAGGAGGCAGCAATAGACCCTTGGAAACAAGTCGGCTGGAGGACGAAGTATTGTATCGCGACGTAATTTGAGTGTTCCATCGTCTTTAGGAGGCACTGAATGGTGCAATTAACTGTCAGTTGTTCGTCGGATTCGAAAATCAAGACTCACTGGAGACAGACCATATGGTGCCCGTGGCAGCAATAGACTCTTGGAGCCAAGTCGGCTGGAGGCCGATGTATTGAATCTCGACGCAATTTCAGTGTTCCATCGTCATAAGGAGGCCCTGAACGTTACAATTAACTACCAGTTTTGCGCCGGATTCGAAAATCTAGACTCACAGGAGAACGACCATTAGGTGCCCGTGGCAGCAATAGACTCTTGGAGACAAGTCGGCTAAAGGACGATGTTTTGAATCTCGACACAATTTCAGTGTTCCATCGTCATTAGGAGGCCCTGAACGTTACAATTAACTATCAGTATCGCGTCGGATTCGAAAATCTAGACTCACAGGAGACGGACCATTTGGTGCCTGAGGCAGCAATATTACGTTGGAGACCAGTCGGTTGGAGCACGATGGTTTGAATCTCGACGCAATTTGAATGTTCCATCGTCATTAGGAGCCGCTGAAAGTTACAATTAACTATCAGTTATGCGTCGGATTCGAAAATCTAGACTCACAGGAGAACGGCCATAAGGTGCCCGAGCAGCAATAGACCCTTGGAGACTACTCGGCTGGAGGCCGATGTATTGAATCTCGACGCGATTTGAGTGTTACATCGTCATTAGAAGGCCCTGAACGTTACAATTAACTATCATTTTTGCGTCGAATTCGAAAATCTAGACTCACAGGAGACGGACCACATGGAGCCCGAGGCAGCAATATCACCTTGTAGACAAGTCGGTTGGAGGACGATGTATTGAATCTCTACGCAATTTGAGTGTTCCATCGTCATTAGGAGGCCCTGAACGCTACAATTAACAATCAGTTTTGCGTCGGATTCGAAAATCTAGACTCACAGGAGAACGACCATAAGGTGAAGAGGCAGCAATAGACTCTTGGTGACAAGTCGGCTGAAGGACAATGTATTGAATCTCGACGCAATTGCAGTGTTCCATCGTCATTAGGAGGCCCTGAACGTTACAATTAACAATCAGTTTCGCGTCAGATTCGAAAATCTAGACTCACAGGAGACTGAGCATATGGTGCCCGTGGCAGCTATATCCCCTTGGAGACAAGTTGCTGGTGGACGATTCAATGAATTTCGGCGCAATTTGAGTATCCTATCGTCATTAGGAGGCGCTGATCGTTACAATTAACTATCATTTTTGCGTCGGATTCAAAAATCTAGACTCACAGGAGACGGACCATATGGTGCCCGAGGCAGCAGTATCCCCTTGCAGGCAAGTCGGCTGGAGGCCGATGTATTGAATCTCGATGCAATTTGAGTGTTCCATCGTCATTAGGAGGTCCTGAACGTAACAATTAACTATAAGTTTTGCGTCGGATTCGAAAATCTTGACTCACAGGAGAACGACCATAAGGTGCCCGAGGCAGCAAAAGACTCTTGGAGACAAGTCGGCTGAAGGACGATGTATTGAATCTCCACGCAATTTGAGTGTTCCATCGTCATTAGGAGGCCCTGAACAATACAATTAACTATCAGTTTTGCGTCGCATTCGAAAATCTAGACACACAGAGAACGATCATAAGGTGCAAGAGGCAGCAATAGACCCTTGGAAACAAGTCCGCTCGAGGACAATGTATTGAATCTCGACGCAATTTGAGTGCTCCTTCGTCATTAAGAGGCCCTGAACGTATTAATTAACTATAAGTTTTGCGTCGGATTCGAAAATGTAGAATCACAGGAGACGGACCATATGGTGCCCGAGGCAGCAATAGACCCTAGAAGACCTGGAGGCCGAAGTATTGAATCTCGACGCAATTTCGGTGTTCCATCGTCATTAGGATGTCCTGAACGTTACAAATAACTATCATTTTAGCGTCGGATTCGAAAATCTATTCACAGGAGAACGATCATAAGGTGCCCGGGCATCAATAGACCCTTGGAGACAAGTCGCCTGGAGGACGATGTATTGGATCGCGACGCAATTTGAGTGACCCATCGTCATTAGGAACGTTACAATTAACAATCAGTATTGCCTCGGATTCGAAAATCTAGACTCACAGGAGAACGATCATAAGGTGCAAGAGGCAGCAATAGACCCTTGGAGACAAGTCGGCTAGAGGACGATGTATTGGATTGCGACGCATTTTGAGTGTTCCATCGTCATTAGGAGGCCCTGAATGGTACAATTAACTTTAAGTCTTGCGTCGGAATCGAAAACGTAGAATCACAGGAGAACGACAATAAGGTGACCGAAGCCGCAATAGACCCATGGAGACAAGTCGGCTGGAGGACGATGTATTGAATCTCGAAGCAATTTGAGTGTTCCATCGTCATTAGGAGGACCTGAATGTTACAATAAACCATCAGTTTTGCGTCGGACCATTAGGTGCCCGAAGCAGCAATATCCCCATGGAGACAAGTCATCTGGAGGACATTGTATTGAATCTCGACGCAATCTGAGTGTTCCATCGTCATTTGGAGGCCCTGAAAGTTACAATTAACTATCAGTTTTGCGTTGGATTCGAAAATCTAGACTCACAGGAGAACGACCATAAGGTGCCTTAGGCAGTAGTAGACCCTTGGAGACAAGTCGGCTGGAGGACGATGTATTGAATCTCGACGCAATTTGACTGTCCCATCGCCATTAGGAGGCCCTGAAGGGTACAGTTAACTATCAGTTTTGCGTCGGATTCGAAAATCTAGACTCACAGGAGAACAACAATAAGGTGACCGAAGCCGCAATAGACCCATGGAGACAAGTCGGCTGGAGGACGATGTATTGAATCTCGAAGCAATTTGAGTGTTCCATCGTCATTAGGAGGCCCTAATTAACTATCAGTTTTACGCCTTATTCGAAATACTAGACCCACAGGAGAACAACCATATGGTGCCATAGGCAGCAATAGACCCTTGGAGACGAGTCGGTTGGAGGACGATGTATTGAATTGCGACGAGATTTGAGTGTTCCATCGTGATTTGGAGGCCCTTAACGTTACAATTAACTATCATTTTAGCGTCGGATTCGAAAATCTATTCACAGGAGAACGATCATAAGGTGCCCGAGGCATCAATATACCCATGGAGACAAGTCGGCTGGAGGACGCAATTTGAGTGTCCAATCGTCATTAGGAGGCCCTGAACGTTACAATTAACCATCAGATTTGCGTCGGATTCGAAAATCTAGACTCACAGGAGAACGACCATTTGATGCCCGAGGCAGCAATAGACCCTTGGAGACAAGTCGGCTGGAGACCGATGTATTGAATCTCGACGCAGTTTGAGTGTTACATCGTCATTAGGAGGCCCTGAACGTTACCATTAACTATCTGTTTTTCGTCGGATTCGAAAACCTAGACTCACAGGAGAACGACCATAAGGTGCCGAGGCAGCAATAGACTCTTGGTGACATGTCGGCTGTAGGACAATGTATTGAATCTCGACGCAATTTCAGTGTTCCATCGTCATTAGGAGGCTCTGAACGTTACAATTAACAATCAGTTTCGCGTCAGATTCGAAAATCTAGACCCACAGGAGACGGACCATATGGTGCCCGAGGCAGCAATATCCCCTTGCAGACAAGTCGGCTGGAGGCCGATGTATTGAATCTCGATGCAATTTGAGTGTTCCATCGTCATTAGGAGGTCCTGAACGTTACAATTAACTATAAGTTTTGCGTCGGATTCGAAAATCTTGACTCACAGGAGAACGACCATAAGGTGCCCGAGGCAGCAAAAGACTCTTGGAGACAAGTCGGCTGAAGGACGATGTATTGAATCTCCACGCAATTTGAGTGTTCCATCGTCATTAGGAGGCCCTGAACGTTACAATTAACTATCAGTTTCGCGTCGGATTCGAAAATCTACACTCACTGGAGGCGGACCATATGGTGCCCGAGGCAGCAACCTTCCCTTGTAGACAAGTCGGCTGGAGGACGATGTATTGAATATTGACGCAATTTCAGTGTTCCATCGTCATTAGGATGCCCTTAACGCTACAATTAACTATAAGTTTTGCGTCGGAATCGACAGTGTAGACTCTCAGGAGTACGACCATATAGTGCCTGAGGCAGCAATATCCCCATGGAAACAAGTCGACTGGAGGACAATGTATTGAATCTCGACGCAATTAGAGTGTTCCGACGTCATTAGGAAGCCGTGAACGTTACAATTAACTATCAGTTTTGCGCCGCATTCTGAAATCTAGTCTCAGAGGAGAATGATCATAAGGTGCCCGAGACAGCAATAGGCCCTTGGAGACAAGTCGCCTGAAGGACGATGTATTGAATCTCGACGCAATTTGAGTGTTCCATTGTCATAAGGAGGACCTGAACGTTACAATTAACTATCAGTTTTGCGTCGGATTCGAAAATCTAGACACACAGGAGAACGACCATAACGTGCCCGAGGCAGCAATATCCCCATGGAGACAAGTCGGCTGGAGGACGATGTATTGAATCGCGACGCAATTTGAGTGTTCCATCGTCTTTAGGAGGCCCTGAATGGTACAATTAACTATCAGTTTTTCGTCGAATTCGAAAATCTAGACTCACTGGAGACAGACCATTAGGTGCCCGAGGCAGCAATATCCCCTTGGAGACCAGTCCGCTGGAGGACAATGTATTGAATCGCGACCCAATTTGAGTGCTCCATCGACATTAGGAGGCCCTGAACGTTACAATTAACTATCAGTTATGCGTCGGATTCGAAAATCTAGACTCACGGTGCCCGCGGCAGCAATTTCCCTTTGGAAACAAGTCGCTGGAGGACGGTGTAATGGATCTCGAAGCAATTTGAGTGTTCCATCGTCATTAGGAGGCCCTGAACGTTACAATTAACTATCAGTTATGCGTCGGATTCGTGAATCTGGACTCAAAGGAGAACGACAATAAGGTGACCGATGCCGCAATAGACCCATGGACACAAGTCGGCTGGAGGACGATGTATTGGATCTCGACGCAATTTGAGTGTTCCATCGTCATTAGGAGACCCTTAACGTTACAATTAACTATCAATTTTACGCAGGATTCGAAATACTAAACCCACAGGAGAACAACCATAAGGTGCCATAGGCAGCAATAGACCCTTGGAGACAAGTCGGTTGGAGGACGATGTATTGAATCGCGACGCAATTTGAGTGTTACATCGTCATTAGATGGCCCTGAACGGTACAATTAACCATCACTTTTGCGTCGGAATCGAAAATCAAGACTCACAGGACACGGAACTTATGGTGCCCGAGGCAGCAATATCCCCTTGGAGACAAGTCGGCTGGAGGACGATGTATTGAATCTCGACGCAATCTGAGTGTTCCATCGTCATTAGGAGACCCTTAACGTTAGAATTAACTATCAATTTTACTTAGGATTCGAAATACTAGCCCCACAGGAGAACAACCATAAGGTGCCATAGGCAGCAATAGACCCTTGGAGACAAGTCGGTTGGAGGACGATGTATTGAATCGCGACACAATTTGAGTGTTCCATCGTCATTAGGAGGCCCTGAACGTTACAATTAACTATCAGTTTTTCGTCGGATTCGAAAATCTAGACTCACAGGAGAACGACCATAAGGTGCCCGAGGCAGCAATAGACGCTTGGAGACAAGTTTGCTGGAGGACGATGTATTGAATCGCGATGCAATTTGGGTGTTCCATCGTCATTAGGAGGCCCTGAACGTTACAATTAACCATCAGTTTTGCGTCGGATTCGAAAATCTAGACTCACAGGAGAACGAGCATAAGGTGCCCGAGGCAGCAATAGACCCTTGGAGACATGTCGGCTGGAGGACGATGTATTGAATCGCGACGCAATTTGAGAGTTATATAGTCATTTGGAGGCCCTGAACGTTACAATTAAGCATCAGTTTTGCGTCGGATTTGAAAATTTCGACTCACAGGACACGGACCATGAGGTGCCCGAGGCAGCAATAATCCCTTGGAGACAAGTCGGTTGGAGGACGATGTATTGAATCTCGACGCAATTTGAGTGTTCCATCGTTATTAGGAGGCCCTGAGCGTTACAATTAACCATCAGTTTTGCGTCGGATTCGAAAATCTAGACTCACAGGAGAACGAACATAAGGTGCCCGAGGCAGCAATAGACCCTTGGAGACAAGTCGGCTGGAGGACGATGTATTGAATCGCGACGCAATTTGTGTGTTCCATCGTCCTTAGCAGGGTCGGAACGTTACAATTAACTATCAGTTTTGCGTCGGATTCGAAAATCTAGACTCACGGTGCCCGCGGCAGCAATTTCCCCTGTGAAACAAGTCGGCTGGAGGACGGTGTAATGGGTCTCGACGCAATTTGAGTGTTCTATCGTCATTAGGAGGCCCTGAACGTTACAATTAACTATCAGTTTTGCGTCTGACTCGAAAATCTTGACTCTCAGGAGAACGACCATAAGGTGGCACAGGAAACAATAGAACCTTGAAGACAAGTCTGCTGGAGGACGATGTATTGAATTGTGACGCAATTTGAGTGTTCCTTAATCATTAGGAGGCCCTGAACGTTACAATAAACTATCAGTTTTGCGTCGGATTCGAAAATCTACGAGGGCAGTTCAATAAGTAATGCAACACATTTTTTTTCTCGGCCAATTTTGGTTGAAAAAACCGGAAATTTCTTGTGGAATATTTTCAAACATTCCCGCTTCGTCTCGTATAGTTTCATTGACTTCTGACAGGTGGCAGCGCTGTACGGAGCTGTTAAAATGGCGTCTGTAACGGATGTGCGTTGCAAACAACGGGCAGTGATAGAGTTTCTTTTGGCGGAAAACCAGGGCATCTCAGATACTCATAGGCGCTTGCAGAATGTCTACGGTGATCTGGCAGTGGACAAAAGCACGGTGAGTCGTTGGCCAAAGCGTGTGTCATCATCGCCGCAAGATCAAGCAAGACTGTCCGATCTCCCGCGTGCGGGCCGGCCGTGCACAACTGTGACTCCTGCAATGGCGGAGCGTGCGAACACAGTCGTTCGAGATGATCGACGGATCACCATCAAACAACTCAGTGCTCAACTTGACATCTCTGTTGGTAGTGCTGTCACAATTTTTCACCAGTTGGGATATTCAAAGGTTTGTTCCCGCTGGGTCCCTCGTTGTCTAACCGAACACCATAAAGAGCAAAGGAGAACCATCTGTGCGGAATTGCTTGCTCGTCATGTGGCTGAGGGTGACAATTTCTTGTCAAAGATTGTTACAGGCGATGAAACATGGGTTCATCACTTCGAACCTGAAACAAAACGGCAATCAATGGAGTGGCGCCACACCCACTCCCCTACCAAGAAAAAGTTTAAAGCCATACCCTCAGCCGGTAAAGTCACGGTTACAGTCTTCTGGGACGCTGAAGGGGTTATTCTGTTCGATGTCCTTCCCCATGGTCAAACGATCAACTCTGAAGTGTATTGTGCTACTCTTCAGAAATTGAAGAAACGACTTCAGCGTGTTCGTAGGCACAAAAATCTGAACGAACTTCTCCTTCTTCATGACAACGCAAGACCTCACACAAGTCTTCGCACCCGAGAGGAGCTGACAAAACTTCAGTGGACTGTTCTTCCTCATGCACCTTACAGTCTCGATCTCGCACCGTCGGATTTCCATATGTTTGGCCCAATGAAGGACGCAATCCGTGGGAGGCACTACGCGGATGATGAAAAAGTTATTGATGCAGTACGACGTTGGCTCCGACATCGACCAGTGGAATGGTACCGCGCAGGCATACAGGCCCTCATTTCAAGGTGGCGTAAGGCCGTTGCATTGAATGGAGATTACGTTGAAAAATAGTGTTGTGTAGCTAAAAGATTGGGGAATAACCTGGTGTATTTCAATGCTGAATAAAACAACCCATGCTTCTGAAAAAAAATGTGTTGCATTACTTATTGAACTGCCCTCGTAGACTCACGGGGCCCGCGGCAGCAATTTCCCCCTGGAGACAAGTCGGCTGGAGGACGGTGTAATGAATCTCGACGCAATTTGAGAGTTCCATCGTCACAGGACGCCTTGAACGTTACAATTAACCATCAGTTTAGCGTAGGATTCGAAAATTTGAGTGTTCCATTGTCAATAGGAGGCCCTGAACGTTACAATTAACCATCAGTTTTGCGTCGGATTCGAAAATCAAGACTCACAGGATACGGAACATATGGTGCCCGAGGCAGCAATATCCCCTTGGAGACAAGTCGGCTGGAGGACGGTGTATTGAATCGCGACGCAATTTGAGTGTTCCATCGTCATTAGGAGGCCCTGTACGTTACAATTAACTATCAGGTTTGCGTCGGATTCGAGAATCTAGTCTCACAGGAGACGGACCATAAGGTACCCGAGGCAGCAACAGACCCTTGGAGACAAGTCGGCTGGAGGACGATGTATTGAATCTCGACGCAATTTGAGTGTTCCATCGTCATTAGGAGGCCCTGAACGTTACAATTAACCATCAGTTTTGCGTCGGATTTGAAAATTTCGACACGGTTCATGAGGTGCCCGAGGCAGCAATATCCCCTTGGAGACAAGTCGGCTGGAGGACGATGTATTGAATCTCGACGCAATCTGAGTGTTCCATCGTCTTTAGGAGGCGCTGAACGTTACAATTAACTATCAGTTTTTCGTCGGATTCGAAAATCTAGACTCACAGGAGAACGACCATAAGTTGCCCGAGGCAGCAATAGAACCTTGGAGACAAATCGGCTGGAAGACGATGTATTGAATTCCGACGCAATTTGAGTGTTCCATCGTCATTAGGAGGCCCTGAACGTTACAATTTGCCATCAGTTTTGCGTCGGATTGGAAAATCTCGACTCATAGGACACGGACCATGAGTTGCCCGAGGCAGCAACATCCAATTGGAGACAAGTCGGCTGGAGGACGATGTATTGAATCTCGACGCAATCTGAGTGTTCCATCGACATTAGGAGGCGCTGAACGTTACAATTAATTATCAGTTTTTTGTCGGATTCGAAGATCTAGACTCACAGGAGAACGACCATAAGTTGCCCGAGGCAGTAATAGATCCTTGGAGACAATTCGGCTGGAAGACATTGTATTGAATCGTGACGCAATTTGAGTGTTCCATCGTCATTAGGAGGCCCTCAACGTTACAATTAACCATCAGTTTTGCGTCGGATTTGAAAATTTCGACGCGGACTATGAGGTGCCCGAGGCAGCAATTTCCCCTTGGAGACAAGTCGGCTGGAGGACGGTGTATTGAATCGCGACGCAATTTGAGTGTTCCATCGTCATTAGGAGGCCCTGTACGTTACAATTAACTATCAGGTTTGCGTGGGATTCGAGAATCTAGTCTCACAGGAGACGGACCATAAGGTGCCCGAGGCAGCAACAGACCCTTGGAGACAAGTCGGCTGGAGGACGATGTATTGAATCGCTATGCAATTTGAGTGTTCCATCGTCATTCGGAGGCCCTGAACGTTACCATTTACTATCAGTTTTGCGTCGGATTCAAAAATCTAGAGTCACGGTGCCCGCGTCAGCAATTTCCCCTGTGAAACAAGTCGGCAGGAGGACGGTGTAATGGATCTCGACGCAATTTGAGTGTTCTCTCGTCATTAGGAGGCCCTGAACGTTACAATTAACTATCAGTTTTGCGTCTGATTCGAAAATCTTCATTCACAGGAGAACGACCATAAGGTGCCACAGGAAACAATAGAACCTTGAAGACAAGTCTGCTGGAGGACGATGTATTGAATTGTGACGCAATTTGAGTGTTCCATAATCATTAGGAGGCCCTGAACGCTACAATAAACTATCAGTTTTGCGTCGGATTCGAAAATCTTCACTCACAGGAGATCGACCATAAGGTGCCACAGGAAACAATAGAACCTTGAAGACAAGTCTGCTGGAGGACGATGTATTGAATCGTGACGCAATTTGGGTGTTCCATAATCATTAGGAGGCCCTGAACGTTACAATTTACTATCAGTTATGTGTCGGATTCGAAAATCTAGACTCACATAGAACGACCATAAGGTGCCCGAGGCAGCATTAGTCCCTTGGAGACAAGTCGGCTGGAGGGCGATGTATTGAATCGCGATGCAATTTGGGTATTCCATCGTCATTAGGGGGCCCTGAACGTTACAATTAACCATCAGTTTTGCGTCGGATTCGAAAATCTAGGCTCACAGGAGAACGAACATAAGGTGCCCGAGGCAGCAGTAGACCCTCGGAGACAAGTCGGCTGGAGGACGATGTATTGAATCGCGACGCAATTTGTGTGTTCCATCGTCCTTAGCAGGGTCGGACCGTTACAATTAACTATCAGTTTTGCGTCGGATTCGAAAATCTAGACTCACAGGAGAACGACCATAAGGTGTCCGAGGCCGCAATAGAGCCATAGACACAAGTCAGCAGGAGGACGATGTATTGAATCTCGACGCAATTGGAGTGTTCCATCATCATTAGGAGGTCCTTAACGTTACAATTAACTAACAGTTTTACGCAGGATTCGAAATACTAGACCCACAGGAGAACAACCATAAGGTGCCCTAGGCAGCAATATACCCTTGGAGACAAGCCGGTAGGAAGACGATGTATTGAATCGCGATGCAATTTCAATGTTCCATCGTCATTAGGAGGCCCTGAACGTTACAAATAACTATAAGTTTTGCGTCGGATTCGAAAATCTAGACTCTCGTTGCCCGCGGCAGCAATTTCCCCTGTGAAACTAGTCGGCTGGAGGACGGTGTAATGGATCTCGACGCAATTTGAGTGTTCTATCGTCATTAGGAGGCCCTGAACGTTACAATTAACTATCAGTTTTGCGTCTGATCCGAAAATCTTGACTCACAGGTGAACGACCACATGGTGGCACAGGAAATAATAGAACCTTGAAGACAAGTCTGCTGGAGGACGATGTATTGAATCGCGACGCAATTTGAGTGTTCCTTAATCATTAGGAGGCCCTGAACGTTACAATAAACTATCACTTTTGCGTCGGATTCGAAAATAAAGACTCGCGGGAGACGGACCATAAGGTGCCCGAGGCAGCAACAGAGCCCTTGGAGACAAATCGGCTGGAGGACGATGTATTGAATCGCGACGCAGTTTGTGTGTTCCATCATTGTTAGCAGGGTCGGAACTTTACAATTAACTATCAGTTTGGCGTCGGATTCGAAAATCTGGACTCACTGGGCCCGCGGCAGCAATTGCCCCCTGGAGACAAGTCTGCTGGAGGACGGTGTATTGAATCGCGACGCAATTTGAGAGTTCCATCGTCACAGGACGCCTTGAACGTTACAATTAACCATCAGTTTAGCGTAGGATTCGAAAACGTGAGTGTTCCATCGTCAATAGGTGGGCCTGAACGTTACAATTAACCATCAGTTTTGCGTCGGATTCGAAAATCAAGACTCACAGGATACGGAACATATGGTGCCCGAGGCAGCAATATCCCCTTGGAGACAAGTCGGCTGGAGGACGGTGTATTGAATCGCGACGCAATTTGAGTGTTCCATCGTCATTAGGAGGCCCTGAACGTTACAATTAACTATCAGTATTGCGTCGGATTCGAGAATCTAGACTCACAGGAGACGGACCATACGGTACCCGAGGTAGCAATAAACCCTTGGAGACAAGTCGGCTGGAGGACGATGTATTGATTCGCGATGAAATTTGAGTGTTCCATCGTCATTAGAAGGCCCTGAACGTTACAATTAAGTATCAGTTTTGCGTCGGATTCGAAAATCTAGACTCACGGTGCCCGCGGCAGCAATTTCCCCTGTGAAACAAGTCGGCTGGAGGACGGCGTAATGGATCTCGACGCAATTTGAGTGTTCCACCGTCATTAGGAGGCCCTGAACGTTACAATTAACTATCAGTTCTGCGTCGGGTTTGATAATCTAGACTTACAGGAGAACGACCATAAGGTGTCCGAGGCAGCAATAGACCCATGGGGACAAGTCGGCTGGAGGACGATGTATTGAATCTCGACGCAATCTGAGTGTTCCATCGTCATTAGAAGGCGCTGAACGTTACAATTAACTATCAGTTTTTCGTCGGATTCGAAAATCTAGACTCACAGGTGAACGACCATAAGTTGCCCGAGGCAGCAATAGATCCTTGGAGACAAGTCGGCTGGAAGACAATGTATTGAATCGTGATGCAATTTGAGTGTTCCATCGTCATTAGGAGGCCCTGAACGTTACAATTAACCATCAGTTTTGCGTCGGATTTGAAAAGTTCGACACGGACCACGAGGTGCCCGAGGCAGCAATATCCCCTTGGAGACAAGTCGGCTGGAGGACGATGTATTGAATCTCGACGCAATCTGAGTGTTCCATCGTCATTAGGAGGCGCTGAACGTTACAATTAACTATTAGTTTTTCGTCGGATTCGAAAATCTAGACTCACAGGAGAACGACCATAAGTTGCCCGAGGCAGCAATAGATCCTTGGAGACAAGTCGGCTGGAAGACAATGTATTGAATCGCGACGCAATTTGAGTGTTCCATCGTCATTAGGAGGCCCTGAACGTTACAATTAACCATCAGTTTTGCGTCGGATTTGATAATCTAGACTCACAGGAGAACGACCATAAGCTGTCCGAGGCAGCAATACACCCATGGAGACAAGTCGGCGGGAGGACGATGTATTGAATCTCGACGCAATCTGAGTGTTCCATCGTCATTAGGAGGCGCTGAACGTTACAATTAACTATCAGTTTTTCGTCGGATTCGAAAATCTAGACTCACAGGAGAACGACCATAAGTTCCCCGAGGCAGCAATAGATCTTTGGAGACAAGTCGGCTGGAAGAAAATGCATTGAATCGTGACGCAATTTGAGTGTTCCATCGTCATTAGGAGGCCCTGAACGTTACAATTAACCATCAGTTTAGCGTCGGATTTGAAAATTTCGACGCGGACTATGAGGTGCCCGAGGCAGCAATATCCCCTTGGAGACAAGTCGGCTGGAGGACGGTGTATTGAATCGCAACGCAATTTGAGTGTTCCATCGTCATTAGGAGGCCCTAAACGTTACAATTTACCATCAGTTTTGCGTCGGATTGGACAATCTCGACTCATAGGACACGGACCATGAAGTGCCCGAGGCAGCAATATCCCCTTGGAGACAAGTCGGCAGGAGGACGATGTATTGAATCTCGACGCAATCTGAGTGTTCCGTCGTCATTAGGAGGCGCTGAACGTTACAATTAACTATCAGTTTTTCGTCGGATTCGAAAATCTAGACTCACAGGAGAACGACCATAAGTTCCCCGAGGCAGCAATAGATCTTTGGAGACAAGTCGGCTGGAAGAAAATGCATTGAATCGTGACGCAATTTGAGTGTTCCATCGTCATTAGGAGGCCCTGAACGTTACAATTAACCATCAGTTTAGCGTCGGATTTGAAAATTTCGACGCGGACTATGAGGTGCCCGAGGCAGCAATATCCCCTTGGAGACAAGTCGGCTGGAGGACGGTGTATTGAATCGCAACGCAATTTGAGTGTTCCATCGTCATTTGGAGGCGCTGAACGTAACAATTAACTATTACTTTTGCGTCTGATTCGAAAATATAGACTCACAGGAGACGGACCATAAGGTGCGGGAGGCTGCAATTTCCCCTTGGAGACAAGTCGGCTGGAGGACGATGTATTGAATTGTGACGCAATTTATGTGTTCCATCGTCGTTAGCATGAACGGAACGTTAGAATTTATTATCAGTTTTGCATCGGATTTAATAATCTAAACTCACAGGAAAACGACCATAAGGTGCCCGAGGCAGCAGTAGACCCTTGGAGGCAAGTCGGCTGGAGGTCGATGTTTGAATCTCGACGCTATTTGAGTGTTCCATCGTCATTAGGAGGTTCCGAAAGTTACAATTAACTATCAGTTTTGCGTCGGATTCGATAACCTAGACCCACAGGAGATCGACCATAAGGCGCCCGAGGCAGCAATAGACCTTTGGAGACAAGTCTGCTGGAGGACGATGTATTCAATCACGACGCATTTTGAGTGTTCCCTTGTTATTAGGCGGCCCTGAACGTTACATTTAACCATCAGTTTTGCGTCGGATTCGAAAATCTAGACTCACAGGAGACGGACCATATGGTGCCCGAGGCAGCAATGTCCCCTTGGAGTCGGCTGGAAGACGATGTATTGAATCTCGACGCAATCTGAGTGTTCCGTCGTCATTAGGAGGCGCTGAACGTTACAATTAACTATCAGTTTTTCGTCGGATTCGAAAATCTAGACTCACAGGAGAACGACCATAAGTTCCCCGAGGCAGCAATAGATCTTTGGAGACAAGTCGGCTGGAAGAAAATGTATTGAATCGTGACGCAATTTGAGTGTTCCATCGTCATTAGGAGGCCCTGAACGTTACAATTAACCATCAGTTTTGCGTCGGATTTGAAAATTTCGACGCGGACTATGAGGTGCCCGAGGCAGCAATATCCCCTTGGAGACAAGTCGGCTGGAGGACGGTGTATTGAATCGCGACGCAATTTGAGTGTTCCATCGTCATTAGGAGGCCCTGTACGTTACAATTTACTATCAGTTTTGCGTCGGAATCGAACATCTAGACTCACAGAAGAACGAACATATGGTGCCACAGGCAGCAATAGACCCTTGAAGACAAGTCGCCTGGAGGACGATGTATTGAATCGCGACGCAATTTGAGTGTTCCATAGTCATTAGGAGGCCCTGAATGTTACTATTAACCCTCAGTTTTGCGTCGGATTCGAAAATCTAGACTCACAGGAGACGGACCATAAGATGCCTGAGACAGCAATATCCCCTTGGAGACAAGTCGGCTGGATGACGATGAATTGAATCTTGATGCAATTTGAGTGTTCCATTGTCATTAGGAGGCCCTGAACGTTAGAATTAAACATCAGTTTTGCGTCGGACCATAAGGTGCCCGTCGCAGCAATAGACCCTTGGAGACAAGCCGGCTGGAGGACGTTGTATTGAATCACGACGCAATTTGAGTGTTCCATCGTCATTGGGAGGCCCTGAACGTAACAATTAACTATCACTTTTGCGTCTGATTCGAAAATATAGACTCACAGGAGAACGACCATAAGGTGCCACAGGCAACAATTAAACCTTGAAGACAAGTCGGCTGGAGGACGATGTATAGAATCGCGACGCAATTTGAGTGTTCCATAGTCATTAGGAATCCCTGAATGTTACTATTAACCCTCAGTTTTGCGTCGGATTCGAAAATCTAGACTCACAGGAGACGGTCCATATGGTGCCCGAGGCAGCAATGTCCCCTTGGAGTCGGCTGGAGGACGATGTATTGAATCTCGACGCAATCTGAGTGTTCCATCGTCATTATGAGGTGCTGAACGTTACAATTAACTATCAGTTTTTCGTCGGATTCGAAAATCTAGATTTACAGGAGAACGACCATAGGTTACCCGAGGCAGCAATAGACCCTTGGAGACAAGTCGGCTGGAAGACGATGTATTGAATGGCGACGCAATTTGAGTGTTCCATCGTCATAAGGAGGCCCTGAACGTTACAATTTACCATCAGTTTTGCGTCGGATTGGAAAATCACGACTCATAGGACACGGACTATGAGGTGCACGAGGCAGCAATATCCCCTAGGAGACAAGTCGGCTATAGGACGATGTGCTGAATCTCGACGCTATTTCAGTGTTCCGTCGTCATTAGGAAGACCAGAACGTTACTATTGACCATCAGTTTTGCGTCGTATTCGAAAATCTAGACTCACAGGAGGACGACCATAAGGTGCCCGAGGCAGCAATAGACCCTTGGAGACAAGTCGGCTAGAGGACGATGTATTGAATCGCGATGCAATTTGAGTCTTCCATCGTCATTGGGAGGCCCTGAACGTTACAATTAACTATCAGTTTAGCGTCGGATTCGGAGATCTAGACTTACGGTGCCCGCGGCAGCAATTTCCCCTTGGAAACAAGTCGGCTGGAGGACGGTGTAATGGATCTCGTCGCAATTTGAGTGTTCCATCGTCATTAGGAGGTCCTGAACGTTACAATTAACTATCAGTTTTGCATCGGATTCGAAAATCTAGACTCACAGGAGAACGACCATAAGGTGCCACAGGCAACAATTGAACCTTGAAGACAAGTCGGCTGGAGGACGATGTATAGAATCGCGACGCAATTTGTGTGTTCCATAGTCATTAGGAATCCCTGAATGTTACTATTAACCCTCAGTTTTGCGTCGGATTCGAAAATCTAGACTCACAGGAGACGGACCATAAGATGCCTGAGACAGCAATATCCCCTTGGAGACAAGTCGGCTGGATGACGATGTATTGAATCTCGATGCAATTTGAGTGTTCCATCGTCATTAGGAGGCCATGAACGTTACAATTAACTATCAGTTTTGCGTCGGATTTGATAATCTAGACTCACAGGAGACGGACCATAAGATGCCCGAGACAGCAAACTAAGTTGGAGACAAGTCGGCTGCAGGACGATGTATTGTAACGCGACGCAGTTTGTGTGTTCCATCGTCGTTTGCAGGGTCGGAACGTTAGAATTAAATGTCAAATTTGCGTCGGATTCGAAAATCTAGCTTCCTTAATTCATATAATATTATGCAACCGTATTTTTTCCAACGAGAGTGCAAGGGAACAGTAGAACAACCATAGACAATATTTTTGTTCATTCGTCATTATTAGAAGGGCATTCTGTTAGCAAAAAGGTGAATGGCCTTTCAGATCATGATGCACAAATTTTAAGTCTAAAAGATTTTTGTGCTGCAACACATGTTAAATATAGTTACCAACTTTTTAGGAAAGCCGATCCAGTTGCTGTACAGACTTTTGTAAACCTTATCAAGAAACAAGAGTGGCAAGATGTTTATAGTGCTGATACAGTAGACAGTAAATATAATGCTTTCCTCAAGACTTTTCTCGTGCTCTTTGAAAGTTGCTTTCCGTTAGAACGTTCAAAACAGGGTACTAGCACAAACAGGCAGCCTGGGTGGCTGAATAAAGGGATAAGAATATCTTGTAGATGAAAGTGGCAATTATGTCAAAACAATAGAAACAGTCAAAATCTAAATGCAGCAGCCCATTACAAACAGTATTGTAAGGTGCTTAAAAAAGTTATTAGGAAGGCAAAAAGTATGTGGTATGCAGATAGAATAGCTAAGTCTCAGGATAAAATTAAAAGGAAGTCGTAAAGGAAGTGGCTGGTCTGCAGAGACAGGTCGAGAATATAGAATCAGTGCGTAGTGGAGATGTCCGTGTTACTGATAAGTCGCATATATGTACAGTACTTAATAATCACTTTCTGAATATAGCAGGTGAACTAAATAGAAACCTAGTCCCAACAGGGACAGAAAAAAGTGTTCCGAGACTGTTACCTGAAATGCTCCTCCATGATACTGACAAGAGGGAGATTGAGTTAATAATTAAATCACTAAAGACCAAGAACTCTCATGGATATGACGGGGTATCTAGCAGAATACTGAAGTATTGTTCCACGTATGTTAGCTCAGTACTTAGCCATATCTGTAACTTATCCTTTAGGAATGGTCGGTTTCCTGACCGATTAAAGTACTCGGTAGTGAAGCCACTTTGTAAAAAGGGAGACAGGGATTATGTTGACAATTATAGACCTATTTCTATACCATCGGTGTTTGCTAAAGTTATCGAGAGGGTTGTATATACAAGGTTACTGCAGCATTTAAATTCACATAATTTGCTGTCAAATATACAGTTTGGTTTTAGAAATGGCTTAACAACTGAAAATGCTATAGTCTCTTTTCTCTGTGAGGTTTTGGACGGATTAAATAAAACGTTGCGAACGTTAGGTGTTTTCTTTGATTTAACGAAGGCTTTCGACTGTGTTGACCACAAAATATTACTGCAGAAGTTGGAACATTATGGAGTAAGGGGAGTAGCTTACAATTGGTTCGCCTCCTACTTTAAGAACAGAAAGCAGAAGGTAATCCTCCGCAATATTGAGAGTGGTAAAGATGTTCAGTCCCAATGGGGGCACTGTTAAATGGGGCGTTCCCCAAGGGTCGGTGCTGGGGCCATTGCTGTTCCTTATTTATGTAAATGATATGCCTTCTAGTATTACAGGTGATTCAAAAATATTTCTGTTTGCTGATGACACCACCTTGGTAGTGAAGGATCTTGTGTGTAATATTGAAACATTATCAAATAATGTAGTTCATGATATAAGTTCTTGGCTTGTGGAAAATAATTTGATGCTAATTCACAGTAAGACTCAGTTTTTACAGTTTCTAACCCACAATTCAACAAGAACTGACATTTTAATCAGACAGAATGGGCTTGTTATAAGCGAGACGGAACAGTTCAAGTTCCTAGGCGTACGGATAGATAGTAAGCTGTTGTGGAAAGCCCAAGTTCAGGATCTTGTTCAGAAACTAAATGCCGCTTTATTTACCATTAGAACAGTATCTGAAATAAGTGACATTTCAACACGAAAAGTAGTATACTTCGCATATTTTCATACGCTTATGTCATATGGTATTATTTTTTGGGGTAATTCTTCTGATTCAAAAAGTGTATTTTTGGCTCAAAAACGGGCTGTGCGAGCTATGTGTGGTGTAAGTTCGAAAACCTCTTGTCGACCCCTATTCAATAGGCTGGGAATTTTGACATTGCCCTCACAGTATGTATTTTCTTTAATGTCGTTTTATGTTAGCAATATTAGCTTATTCCCAAGAGTTAGCAGCTTTCACTCAGTTAATACGAGGCAGAAATCAAATCTGCATGTGGAATGCACTTCCTTGACCCTTGTGCAGAAAGGAGTGCAGTATTCTGCCGCATCCATTTTCAATAAACTACCACAAGAACTCAAAAATCTTAGCAGTAGCCCAAACACTTTTAAGTCTAAACTGAAGAGTTTCCTCATGGCTCACGCCCTCTATTCTGTCGAGGAGCTCCTGGAAGAGACAAAAAATTAAGCAAATTCCAGAATTACATTCTTGATTTTCTTTATTTAAACTAACGACTTACCGCCTGAATATGTTTCTTATATTTCATTCTATCTGTGTCTACAATCGTGTTATAATTTGATGTATTGACTCGTTCCATGACCATGGAGACTTCTCCTCAATGTGGTCCCACGGAACAGTAAATAAATAAATAAAAAAAAAAAAATAAAGGACAACGACCATATGGTGCCCGAGGCAGCAATAGACCATTGGAGACAAGTCGGCTGGAGGACGATGTAATCAATTTCGACGCAATGTGAGTGTTCCATCTTAATTAGAAGGCCCTGAACGTTACAGATATCTATCAGTTTTGCGTCGGATTCGAAAATCTAGACTCACAGGAAAACGACCATAAGGTGCCACAGGCAGCAATAGACCCTTGGAGACAAGTCGGCTGGAGGACGATGTATTGAATCGCGACGCCATTTGTGTGTTCCATCGTCGTTAGCAGGGTCGGAACGTTACAATTAACAGTCCGTTTTGCGTCGGATTCGAAAATCTGGACTCACAGGAGAATGATCATAAGGTGCCTCAGGCAGCAATAGACCCTGGGAGACAAGACGGCTGCAGGACGATGTATTGAATCGCGACGCAATTTGAGTGTTCCATCGTCATTAGGAGGCCCTGGACGTTACAATTAACTATCAGTTTTGCGTCGGAATCGATAATCTAGCCTCACAGGTGAACGACCACAAGGTGCCCGAGGCAGCATTAGACTCCTGGAGACAGGTCGGCTGGAGAACGATGTATTGAATCGCGACGCAATTTGAGTGTTCCATCGTCATTAGAAGAAACTGAACGTTATAATTAACTATCAGTTTTGCGTCGGATTCGAAAATCTAGACTTACAGGAGACGGAACATAAGGTGCCCGATGCATCAATAGACCCTTGGAGACATGTCGGCTGGAGGACGATGTATTAAATCGCGATGCAATTAGAGTGTTCCATCGTCATTCGGAGGCCCTGAACGTTACAATTTACTATCAGTTTTGCGTCGGATTCGAAAATCTAGACTCACGGTAACCGCGGCAGCAATTTCCCCTGTGAAACAAGTCGGCAGGAGGACGGTGTAATGGATCTCGACTTAATTTGAGTGTTCTATCGTCATTAGGAGGCCCTGAACGTTACAATTATCTATCAGCTTTGCGTCTGATTCGAAAATCTTCACTCACAGGAGAACTACCATAAGGTGCCACAGGAAACAATAGAACCTTGAAGACAAGTCTGTGGAGGACGATGTATTGAATCGTGACGCAATTTGAGTGTTCCTTAATCATTAGGAGGCACTGAACGTCACAATTTACTATCAGTTATGTGTCGGATTCGAAAATCTAGACTCACAGGAGAACGACCATAAGGTGCCCGAGGCAGCAATAGACCCTTGGAGACATGTCGGCTGGAGGACGATGTATTGAATCGCGACGCGATTTCAGTGTTCCATAGTCTTTAGGAGGCCCTGAACGTTACAATTAAGCATCAGTTTTGCGTCGGATTTGAAAATTTCGACTCACAGTACACGGACCATGAGGTGCCCGAGCAGCAATATTCCATTGGAGACAAGTCGGATGGAGGACGATGAATTGAATCTCGCCGCAATTTGATTGTTCCATCGTCATTAGGAGGCCCTGCACGTTACAATTAACCATCAGCTTTGCGTCGGATTCGAAAATCTAGGCTCACAGGAGAACGAACAGAAGGTGCCCGAGGCAGCAATATTCCCTTGGAGACAAGTCGGCTGGAGGACGATGTATTGAATCGCGACGCAATTTGTGTGTTCCATCGTCCTTAGCAGGGTCGGAACGTTACAATTAACTATCAGTTTTGCGTCGGATTCGAAAATCTAGACTCACAGGAGAACGACCATAAGGTGACCGAGGCAGCAATAGACTCTTGGAGACAAGTCGGCTGGAGAACGATGTATTGAATCTCGACGCAATTGGAGTTTTCCATCGTCATTAGGAGGCCCTTAACGTTACAATTAACTAACAGTTTTAAGCAGGATTCGAAATACTAGACCCACAGGAGAACAACCACAAGGTGCCTTAGGCAGCAATAGACCCTTGGAGACAAGTCGGCTGGAGGACGATGTATTGAATTGCGACGCAATTTATGTGTTCCATCGTCGTTAGCATGAACGGAACGTTAGAATTTAATATCAGTTTTGCATCGGATTTAATAATCTAGACTCACAGGAAAACGACCATAAGGTGCCCGAGGCAGCAGTAGGCCCTTGGAGGCAAGTCCGCTGAAGGTCGATGTATTGAATCTCGACGCTATTTGAGTGTTCCATCGTCATTAGGAGGTTCCGAAAGTTACAATTAACTATCAGTTTTGCGTCGGATCCGATAACCTAGACCCACAGGAGATCGACCATAAGGCGCCCGAGGCAGCAATAGACCTTTGGAGACAAGTCTGCTGGAGGACGATGTATTCAATCGCGACGCAATTTGAGTGTTCCCTTGTTATTAGGCGGCCCTGAACGTTACATTTAACCATCAGTTTTGCGTCGGATTCGAAAATCTAGACTCACAGGAGACTGACCATATGGTGCCCGAGGCAGCAATGTCCCCTTGGAGTCGGCTGGAGGACGATGTATTGAATCTCGACGCAATCTGAGTGGTCCATCGTCATTATGAGGTGCTCAACGTTACAATTAACTATCAGTTTTTCGTCGGATTCGAAAATCTAGATTTACAGGTGAACGACCATAAGTTACCCGAGGCAGCAATAGAACCTTGGAGACAAGTCGGCTGGAAGACGATGTATTGAATGGCGACGCAATTTGAGTGTTCCATCGTCATAAGGAGGCCCTGAACGTTACAATTTACCATCAGTTTTGCGTCGGATTGGAAAATCTCGACTCATAGGACACGGACCATGAGGTGCCCGAGGCAGCAATATCCCCTAGGAGACAAGTCGGCTGGAGGACGATGTGCTGAATCTCGACGCTATTTGAGTGTTCCATCGTCATTAGGAGGCCCAGAACGTTACTATTGACTATCAGTTTTGCGTCGTATTCGAAAATCTAGACTCACAGGAGGACGACCATAAGGTGCCCGAGGCAGCAATAGACCCTTGGAGACAAGTCGGCTAGAGGACGATGTATTGAATCGCGATGCAATTTGAGTCTTCCATCGTCATTGGGAGGCCCTGAACGTTACAATTAACTATCAGTTTAGCGTCGGATTATAAAATCTAGACTTACGGTGCCCGCGGCAGCAATTTCCCCTTGGAAACAAGTCGGCTGGAGGACGGTGTAATGGATCTCGTCGCAATTTGAGTGTTCCATCGTCATTAGGAGGCCCTGAACGTTACAATTAACTATCAGTTTTGCATCGGATTCGAAAATCTAGACTCACAGGAGAACGACCATAAGGTGCCACTGGCAACAATTGAACCTTGAAGACAAGTCGCCTGGAGGACGATGTATTGAATCGCGACGCAATTTGAGTGTTCCATAGTCATTAGGAGGCCCTGAATGTTACTATTAACCCTCAGTTTTGCGTCGGATTCGAAAATCTAGACTCACAATAGACGGACCCTAAGATGCCCGAGACAGCAACATCCCCTTTGAGACAAGTCGGCTGGATGACGATGTATTGAATCTCGATGCAATTTGAGTGTTCCATCGTCATTAGGAGGCCATGAACGTTACAATTAACTATCAGTTTTGCGTCGGATTTGATAATCTAGACTCACAGGAGACGGACCATAAGATGCCCGAGACAGCAAACTAAGTTGGAGACAAGTCGGCTGCAGGACGATGTATTGAAACGCGACGCAGTTTGTGTGTTCCATCGTCGTTTGCAGGGTCGGAACGTTAGAATTAAATGTCAATTTTGCGTCGGATTGGAAAATCTAGACTCCTTAATTCATATATTATCATGCAAACGTATTTTTTCCAACGAGAGTGCAAGGGAACAGTAGAACAACCATAGACAATATTTTTGTTCATTCGTCATTATTAGAAGGGCATTCTGTTAGCAAAAAGGTGAATGGCCTTTCAGATCATGATGCACAAATTTTAAGTCTAAAAGATTTTTGTGCTGCAACACATGTTAAATATAGTTACCAACTTTTTAGGAAAGCTGATCCAGTTGCTGTACAGACTTTTGTAAACCTTATCAAGGAACAAGAGTGGCAAGATGTTTATAGTGCTGATACAGTAGACAATAAATATAATGCTTTCCTCAAGACTTTTCTCGTGCTCTTTGAAAGTTGCTTTCCGTTAGAACGTTCAAAACAGGGTACTAGCACAAACAGGCAGCCTGGGTAGCTGACTAAAGGGATAAGAATATCTTGTAGTTGAAAGTGGCAATTATATCAAAACAATAGAAACAGTCAAAATCTAAATGCAGCAGCCCATTACAAACAGTATTGTAAGGTGCTTAAAAAAGTTATTAGGAAGGCAAAAAGTATGTGGTATGCAGATAGAATAGCTAAGTCTCAGGATAAAATTAAAAGGAAGTCGTAAAGGAAGTGGCTGGTCTGCAGAGACAGGTCGAGAATATAGAATCAGTGCGTAGTGGAGATGTCCGTGTTACTGATAAGTCGCATATATGTACAGTACTTAATAATCACTTTCTGAATATAGCAGGTGAACTAAATAGAAACCTAGTCCCAACAGGGACAGAAAAAAGTGTTCCGAGACTGTTACCTGAAATGCTCCTCCATGATACTGACAAGAGGGAGATTGAGTTAATAATTAAATCACTAAAGACCAAGAACTCTCATGGATATGACGGGGTATCTAGCAGAATACTGAAGTATTGTTCCACGTATGTTAGCTCAGTACTTAGCCATATCTGTAACTTATCCTTTAGGAATGGTCGGTTTCCTGACCGATTAAAGTACTCGGTAGTGAAGCCACTTTATAAAAAGGGAGACAGGGATAATGTTGACAATTATAGACCTATTTCTATACCATCGGTGTTTGCTAAAGTTATCGGGAGGGTTGTATGTGCAAGGTTACTGCAGCATTTAAATTCACATAATTTGCTGTCAAATATACAGTTTGGTTTTAGAAATGGCTTAACAACTGAAAATGCTATAGTCTCTTTTCTCTGTGAGGTTTTGGACGGATTAAATAAAACGTTGCGAACGTTAGGTGTTTTCTTTGATTTAACGAAGGCTTTCGACTGTGTTGACCACAAAATATTACTGCAGAAGTTGGAACATTATGGAGTAAGGGGAGTAGCTTACAATTGGTTCGCCTCCTACTTTAAGAACAGAAAGCAGAAGGTAATCCTCCGCAATATTGAGAGTGGTAATGATGTTCAGTCCCAATGGGGGCACTGTTAAATGGGGCGTTCCCCATGGGTCAGTGCTGGGGCCACTGCTGTTCCTTATTTATGTAAATGATATGCCTTCTAGTATTACAGGTGATTCAAAAATATTTCTGTTTGCTGATGACACCACCTTGGTAGTGAAGGATCTTGTGTGTAATATTGAAACATTATCAAATAATGTAGTTCATGATATAAGTTCTTGGCTTGTGGAAAATAATTTGATGCTAATTCACAGTAAGACTCAGTTTTTACAGTTTCTAACCCACAATTCAACAAGAACTGACATTTTAATCAGACAGAATGGGCTTGTTATAAGCGAGACGGAACAGTTCAAGTTCCTAGGCGTACGGATAGATAGTAAGCTGTTGTGGAAAGCCCAAGTTCAGGATCTTGTTCAGAAACTAAATGCCGCTTTATTTACCATTAGAACAGTATCTGTAATAAGTGACATTTCAACACGAAAAGTAGTATACTTCGCATATTTTCATACGCTTATGTCATATGGTATTATTTTTTGGGGTACTTCTTCTGATTCAAAAAGGGTATTTTTGGCTCAAAAACGGGCTGTGCTAGCTATGTGTCGTGTAAGTTCGAAAACCTCTTGTCGACCCCTATTCAATAGGCTGGGAATTTTGACATTGCCCTCACAGTATGTATTTTCTTTAATGACGTTTTATGTTAGCAATATTAGCTTATTCCCAAGAGTTAGCAGCTTTCACTCAGTTAATACTAGGCAGAAATCAAATCTGCATGTGGAATGCACTTCCTTGACCCTTGTGCAGAAAGGAGTGCAGTATTCTGCCGCATCCATTTTCAATACGCTACCACAAGAACTCAAAAATCTTAGCAGTAGCCCAAACACTTTTAAGTCTAAACTGAAGAGTTTCCTCATGGCTCACGCCCTCTATTCTGTCGAGGAGCTCCTGGAAGAGACTAAAAATTAAGCAAATTCCAGAATTACATTCTTGATTATCTTTATTTAAACTAACGACTTACCGCCTGAATATGTTTCTTATATTTCATTCTGTCTGTTTCTACAATCGTGTTATAATTTGATGTATTGACTCGTTCCATAACCATGGAGACTTCTCCTCAATGTGGTCCCACGGAACAGTAAATAAGTAAATAAAAAAAAAAAATAAAGGAGAACGACCATATGGTGATCGAGGCAGCAATAGACCATTGGAGACAAGTCGGCTGGAGGACGATGTAATCAATTTCGACGCAATGTGAGTGTTCCATCTTCATTAGGAGGCCCTGAACGTTACAATAAACTATCAGTTTTGCGTCGATTTCGAAAATCTAGACTCACAGGAAAACGACCATAAGGTGCCACAGGCAGCAATAGACCATGGAGTCAAGTCGGCTGGAGGACGATGTATTGAATCGCGACGCCATTTGTGTGTTCCATCGTCGTTAGCAGGGTCGGAACGTTACAATTAACAGTCCGTTTTGCGTCGGATTCGAAAATCTGGACTCACAGAAGAATGACCATAAGGTGCCTCAGGCAGCAATAGACCCTGGGAGACAAGACGGCTGCAGGACGATGTATTGAATCGCGACGCGATTTGAGTGTTCCATTGTCATTAGGAGGCCCTGAACGTTACAATTAAACATCAGTCTTGCGTCGGACCATAAGGTGCCCGTCGCAGCAACAGACCCTTGGAGACAAGCCGGCTGGAGGACGTTGTATTGAATCGCGACGCAATTTGAGTGTTCCATCGTCATTTGGAGGCCCTGAACGTAACAATTAACTATCACTTTTGCCTCGGATTCGAAAATATAGACTCACAGGAGACGGACCATAAGGTGCGGGAGGCTGCAATTTCCCCTTGGAGACAAGTCGACTGGAGGACGATGTAATGAATTTCGACGCAATTTGAGTGTTCCATCGTCATTAGGAGGCCCTTAACGTTGCAATTAACTATCAGTTTTACGCCGGATTCGAAATACTGGACCCACAGGAGAACGACCATAAGGTGCCATAGGCAGCAATAGACCCTTGGAGACAAGTCGGTTGGAGGACGATGTATTGAATCGCGACGAAATTTGAGTGTTCTGTCGTCATTAGGAGGCCCTGAACGTTACAATTAATTATCAGTTTTGCGTCGGATTCGATAATCTAGCCTCACAGGAGAACGACCATAAGGTGCCCGAGGCTGCAATAGGCCCCTGGAGACACGTCGGCTGGAAGACGATGTATTAAATCGCGACGCAATTTGAGTGTTCCATCGTCATTAGGAGGCCCTGAACGTTACAATTAACCATCACATCTGCGTCGGATTCGAAAATCAAGACTCACAGGAGATGGACCATATGGTGCCCGAGGCAGCAATATCCCCTTGGAGACGGCTGGAGGACGATGTATTGAATCTCGACGCAATGTGAGTGTCCCATCTTCATTAGGAGGACCTGAACGTTACAATTAACTATCAGTTTTGCGTCGGATTCGAAAATCTAGACTCACAGGAGAACGACCATAAGGTGCCATAGGCAGCAATAGACCCTTGGAGACAAATCGGCTAGAGGACGATGTATTGAATCGCGATGCAAATTGAGTGTTCCATCGTCATTAGCAGGCCCTGAACGTTACAATTAACTATCAGTTTTGCGTCGGATTCGAAAATCTAGACACCCGGTGCCCGCGGCAGCAATTTCCCCTTGGAAACAAGTCGGCTGGAGGACGATGTAATGGGTCTCGACGCAATTTGAGTGTTTCATCGTCATTAGGAGGCTCTGAACGTTCCAATAAACTATCAGTTTTGCGTCTGATTCGAAAATCTTGGCTCACAGGAGAACGACCATAAGTTGCCACATGAAACAATAGAACCTTGAAGACAAGTCGGCTGGAGGATGATGTATTGAATCGCGACGCAGTTAGTGTGTTCCATCGCTGATAGCATGGTCGGAAAGTAGCAATTAACTATCAGTTTTGCGTCGGATTCGAAAATCTAGACTCACGGTGCCCGCGGCAGCAATTTCCCCCTGCAGACAAGTCGGCTGGAGGACGGAGTAATGACTCTCGACGCAATTTTGCGAGTTCCATCGTCATTAGGAGGCCTTGAATGTTACAATTAACCATCAGTTTAGCGTAGGATTCGAAAATTTGAGTGACCATCGTCAATAGGAGGCACTGTACGTTACAATTAACCATCAGTTTTGCGTCGGATTCGAAAATCTAGGCTCACAGGAGAACGACCATAAGGTGCCCGAGGCAGCAATAGACCCTTGGAGACAAGTCTGCTGGAGGACGATGTATTGAATCGCGATGCAATTTGAGTGTTCCATCGTCATTAGGGGGCCATGAACGTTACAATTAACTATCAGTTTTGCGTCGGATTTGATGATCTGGACTCACAGGAAAACGACCATAAGGTGCCCGAGGCAGCAATAGACCCATGGAGACAAGTCGGCTGGAGGCCGATGTATTGAATTGCGACGCAATTTGAGTGTTCCATCGTCTTTAGGAGGCCCTGAACGTTACAATTATCAGTTTTGCGTCGGATTCGAAAATCTAGACTCACAGGAGACGGACCATAAGGTGACCGAGGCCTCAATAGACCCAAGGAGACATATCGGCTGGAGGACGATTTATTGAATCTCGACTTAATTTGAGTGTTCCATCGTCATTAGGAGGCCCTGAACGTTACAATTAACTATCAGTTTTGCGTTGGATTCGATAATCTAGCCTCACAGGAGAACGACCATAAGGTGACCGAGGCTGCAATAGACCCCAGGAGATAACGTCGGCTGGATGATGATGTATTGAATCGCGACGCAATTTAAGTGTTCCATCGTCATTAGGAGGCGCTGAACGTTACATTTAACCATTAATTTGGCATCGGATTCGAAAATCAAGACTCACAGGAGACGGAACATATGGTGCCCGAGGCAGCACTATCCCCTTGGAGACAAGTCGCCTGGAGGACGATTTATTGAATCTCGACGCTATTTGAGTGTTCCATCGTCATTAGTAAACCCTTAACGTAACAATTAAATATCAGTTTTGCGTCGTATACGAAAATCTAGACTCAAAGGAGCAAGACCATTAGGTGCCAAAGGCAGCAATTGACCCTTGGAGAGAAGTCGGGTGGAGGACGATGTATTGAATCGCGACGCAATTTGAGTGTTGCATCGTCATTAGGAGGTCCTGAACGTTACAATTAACTATCAGTTTTGGGTCAGATTCAAAATTCTAGACTCACAGGAGAAGGACTATATGGTGCCCGAGGCAGCAATATCCCCTTGGAGACAAGTCGGCTGGAGGACGATGTTTTGAATCTCGACGCAATTTTGAGTCTTCCATCATCATTCGGAGGCTCTGAACGTTACAATTAGCAGTCCGTTTTGCGTCGGATTCGAATATCTGGCCTCACAGGAGAACGACGATAAGGTGACCGAGGTAGCAGTAGACCCATGGAGACAAGTCGGCTGGAGGACGATGTATTGAATCTCGACGCAATTTGAGTGTTCCATCGTCATTAGGAGTCCTTGCACCTTACAATTAATTATCAGTTATGCCTCGGCTTCGAAAATCTAAACTCACACGAGAACGACCATAAGGTGTCCGAGGCAGCAAGTCGGCTGGAGGCCGATGTATTAAATCTCGACGCAATTTGAGTGTTCCATCGTCATTAGGAGGCGATGAACGTTACAATTAACTATCAGTTATTCGTCGGATTCGATAATCTAGACTCACAGGAGAACGACCATAAGGTGCCCGAGGCAGCAATAGACCCTTGGAGACAAGTCGGCTGGAGGACGATGTATTGAATCTCGACGCAATTTGAGTGTTCCTTCGTCATTAGGAGGCCCTGAACGTTACAATTAACTATCAGTTTTGCGCCGGATTCTAAAATCATGTCTCACAGGAGAACGACCATAAGGTGCCCGAGGCAACAATAGTCGCTTGGAGACAAGTCGGCTGATTGACGATGTATTGAAACTCAACGCTATTTCAGTGTTCCATCGTCATTAGGAAGCCTTGAACGTTACAATTAACAATCAGTTTCGCGTCGGATTCGAAAATCTACACTCACAGGAGAACGAGCATAAGGTGCCCGAGGCAGCAATATCCCCTTGGAGTCAAGTCGGCTGGAGGACGATGTATTGGATCGCTACGCAATTTGAGTGTTCCATCGTCATTAGGAGGCCTTGAACGTTACAATTAACTATCAGTTTTGCGCCGGATTCGAAAATCTAGACTCACAGGAGGCGGACCATAAGGTGCCCGAGGCAGCAATAGACCCTTGGAAACAAGTCGGCTGGAGGACGATGTATTCAAACTCGACGCAATTTGAGTGTTCCTTCGTCATTAGGAGGCCCTGAACGTTACAATTAACCATCCTTTTTGCGTCGGATTTGAAAATCTAGACTCACAGGACACGGACCACATTGGAGACAAGTCGGCGGGAGGACGATGTATTGGATCGCGACGCAAATTGAGTGTTCCATCGTCATTAGGAGGCCCTGAACGTTACAATTAATTACAAGTTTTGCGTCGGATTCGAAAATCTAGACTCAAAGGAGACGGACCATTTGGTGCCCGAGGCAGCAATATTCCTTTGGAGACAAGTCGACTGGAGGACGATGTATTGAATCTCGACGCAATTTGAGTGTTCCATCGTCATTAGGAGGCCCTTAACGTTACAATTAAGTATCAGTCTTGCGTCGGATTTGAAAATCTAGACTCACAGGAGACGGACCATAAGGTGCCCGAGGCAGCAATATCCCCTTGGAGACAAGTCGGCTGGAGGACGATTTATTGAATCTCGACGCTATTTGAGTGTTCCATCGTCATTAGTAGGCCCTTAACGTTACAATTAAATATCAGTTTTGCGTCGTATACGAAAATCTAGACTCAAAGGAGCAAGACCATTAGGTGCCAAAGGCAGCAATTGACCCTTGGAGAGAAGTCGGGTGGAGGACGATGTATTGAATCGCGACGCAATTTGAGTGTTGCATCGTCATTAGGAGGTCCTGAACGTTACAATTAACTGTCAGTTTTGGGTCGGATTCAAAATTCTAGACTCACAGGAGAAGGACTATATGGTGCCCGAGGCAGCAATATCCCCTTGGAGACAAGTCGGCTGGAGGACGATGTATTGAATCTCGACGCAATTTTGAGTCTTCCATCATCATTAGGAGGCTCAGAACGTTACAATTAGCAGTCCGTTTTGCGTCGGATTCGAATGTCTGGCCTCACAGGAGAACGACGATAAGGTGACCGAGGTAGCGGTAGACCCATGGAGACAAGTCGGCTGGAGGACGATGTATTGAATCTCGATGTATTTGAGTGTTCCATCGTCATTTGGAGGCCCTGAACGTTACAATTAACTATCAGTTATGTGTCGGAATCGAAAATGTAGACCCACAGGA
This sequence comes from Schistocerca americana, assembly GCF_021461395.2. Classification (NCBI taxonomy): domain Eukaryota; kingdom Metazoa; phylum Arthropoda; class Insecta; order Orthoptera; family Acrididae; genus Schistocerca; species Schistocerca americana. Next base: position 1,423,861 of record NW_025726071.1, read on the forward strand.
GAACGACAATAAGGTGCCCGAGGCAACAATGGACGCTTGGAGACAAGTCGGCTGAAGGAGGATGTATTGAATCTTGACGCTATTTCAGTGTTCCATCGTCATTAGGAGGCCCTGAACGTTACAATTAGCTATCAGTTTTGCGTCGGATTCGAAAATCTAGACTCACGGGAGAACGACCCAGGCAGCAATAGACCCTTGGAGACAAGTCGGCTGGAGGACGATGTATTGAATCTCGACGCAATTTGAGTGTTCCATCGTCATTAGGAGTCCTTGAACCTTACAATTAATTATCAGTTATGCCTCGGATTCGAAAATCTAAACTCACAGGAGAACGACCATAAGGTGTCCGAGGCAGCAAGTCGGCTGGAGGCCGATGTATTAAATCTCGACGCAATTTGAGTGTTCCATCGTCATTAGGAGGCGATGAACGTTACAATTAACTATCAGTTGTTCGTCGGATTCGATAATCTAGACTCACAGGAGAACAACCATAAGGTGCCCGAGGCAGCAATAGACCCTTGGAGACAAGTCGGCTGGAGGACGATGTATTGAATCTCGACGCAATTTGAGTGTTCCTTCGTCATTAGGAGGCCCTGAACGTTACAATTAGCTATCAGTTTTGCGTCGGATTCGAAAATCTAGACTCACGGGAGAACGACCCAGGCAGCAATAGACCCTTGGAGACAAGTCGGCTGGAGGACGATGTATTGAAACTCGACGCTATTTCAGTGTTCCATCGTCATTAGGAAGCCTTGAACGTTACAATTAACAATCAGTTTCGCGTCGGATTCGAAAATCTACACTCACAGGAGAACGAGCATAAGGTGCCCGAGGCAGCAATATCCCCTTGGAGTCAAGTCGGCTGGAGGACGATGTATTGGATCGCTACGCAATTTGAATGTTCCATCGTCATTAGGAGGCCATGAACGTTACAATTAACTATCAGTTTTGCGTCGGATTCGAAAATCTAGACTCACAGGAGGCGGACCATAAGGTGCCCGAGGCAGCAATAGACCCTTGGAGACAAGTCGGCTGGAGGACGACATATTCAATCTCGACGCAATTTCAGTGTTCCTTCGTCATTAGGAGGCCCTGAACGTTACAATTACATATCAGTCTTGTGTCGGATTCGAAAATCTAGACTCACAGGAGACGGACCATAAGGTGCCCGAGGCAGCAATAGGCCCTTGGAGACAAGTCGGCTGGAGGACGATGAATTGAATCTCGACGCAATTTGAGTGTTCCATCGTCATTAGGAGGCCCTTAACGTTACAATTAAATATCAGTTTTGCGTTGGATTCGATAATCTAGCCTCACAGGAGAACGACCATAAGGTGCCCGAGGCTGCAATAGACCCCAGGAGTTAACCTCGGCTGGATGATGATGTATTGGTTCGCGACGCAATTTGAGTGTTCCATCGTCATTAGGAGGCGCTGAACGTCACATTTAACCATTAATTTGGCGTCGGATTCGAAAATCAAGACTCGCAGGAAACGGAACATATGGTGCCCGAGGCAGCACTATCCCCTTGGAAACAAGTCGGCTGGAGGACCTTGTATTGAATCTCGACGCAATTTGAGTGTTCCATCGACATTAGGAGGAACTGAACGTTACAATTAACTATCAGTTTTGCGTCGGATTCGAAAATCTAGACTCACAGGAGACTGACCATATGGTGCCCGACGCAGCAATATCCCCTTGGAGACGGCTGGAGGACGATGTATTGAATCTCAACGCAATGTAAGTGTTCCATCTTCATTAGGAGGACCTGAACGTTACAATTAACATCAGTTGTGCGTCGGATTCGAAAATCTAGATTCACAGCAGACGGACCATATGGTGCCCGAGGCAGCAATATCCCCTTGGAGACAAGTCGGCCTTAACGTTACAATTAGCTATCAGTTATGCGTCGGATTCGAAAATCAAGACTCACAGGAGAACGTCCTAGGCTGCAACAGACCCTTGGAGACAAGTCGGCTGGAGGACGATGTATTGAATCTCGACGCAATTTGAGTGTTCCATCGTCATCAGGAGTCCTTGGACGTTACAATTAACTATCAGTTATGCGTCGGATTCCAAAATCTAGACTCACAGGAGAACGACCATAAGGTGTCCGCGGCAGCAAGTCGGCTGGAGGCCGATGTATTAAATCTCGACGCAATTTGAGTGTTCCATCGTCATTAGGAGGCGATGAACGTTACAATTAACTATCAGTTATTGGTCGGATGCGATAATCTAGACTCACAGGAGAACGACCTTAAGGTGCCCGAGGCAGCAATAGACCCTGGGAGTCAAGTCGGCTGGAGGACGATGTATTGGATCGCTACGCAATTTGAGTGTTCCATCGTCATTAGGAGGCCATGAACGTTACAATTAACTATCAGTTTTGCGTCGGATTCGAAAATCTAGACTCACAGGAGGCGGACCATAAGGTGCCCGAGGCAGCAATAGACCCTTGGAGACAAGTCGGCTGGAGGACGATGTATTCAATCTCGACGCAATTTGAGTGTTCCTTCGTCATTAGGAGGCCCTGAACGTTACAATTAACCATCCTTTTTGCGTCGGATTTGAAAATCTAGACTCACAGGACACGGACCACATTGGAGACAAGTCGGCGGGAGGACGATGTATTGGATCGCGACGCAAATTGAGTGTTCCATCGTCATTAGGAGGCCCTGAACGTTACAATTATCTATCAGTTTTGCCTCGGATTCGAAAATCATGTCTCACAGGAGAACGACCATAAGGTGCCCGAGGCAGCAATAGTCGCTTGGAGACAAGTCGGCTGATTGTCGATGCATTGAAACTCGACGCAATTTCAGTGTTCCATCGTCACTAGGAAGCCCTGAACGTTACAATTAACAATCAGTTTCGCGTCGGATTCGAAAATCTACACTCACAGGAGAACGACCATATGGTGCCCGAGGCAGCAATATCGCCATGGAGAGAAGTCGGATGGAGGACGATGTATTGAATCTCGACGAATTGAGTATTCCATCGTCATTAGGAGGCCATGAACGTTACAATTAACTATCAGTTTTGCGTCGGATTCGAAAATCTAGACTCACAGGAGGCGGACCATAAGGTGCCCGAGGCAGCAATAGACCCTTGGAGACAAGTCGGCTGGAGGACGATGTATTCAATCTCGACGCAATTTGAGTGTTCCTTCGTCATTAGGAGGCCCTGAACGTTACAATTAACTATCATTTTTGCGACGGATTTGAAAATCTAGACTCACAGGAGACGGACCACATGGTGCCCGAGGCAGCAATATCACGTTGGAGACAAGTCGGCGGGAGGACGATGTATTGGATCTCGACGCAAATTGAGTGTTCCATCGTCATTAGGAGGCCCTGAACGTTACAATTAATTACAAGTTTTGCGTCGGATTCGAAAATCTAGACTCACAGGAGACGGACCATATGGTGTCCGAGGCAGCAATATTCCCTTGGAGACAAGTCGGCCCAAGGACGATGTATTGAATCTCGAGCAATTTGAGTGTTCCATCGTCATTAGGAGGCCCTTAACGTTACAATTAAATATCAGTTTTGCGTGGGATTCGCAAATCTAGACTCACAGGAGCAAGACCATTAGGTGCCAAAGGCAGCAATTGACCCTTAAAAAAAAGTCGGCTGGAGGACGATGTATTGAATCACGACGCAATTTGAGTGTTCCACCGTCATTAGGAGGTCCTGAACGTTACAATTAACTATCAGTTTTGGATCGGATTCGAATTTCTTGACTCACAGGAGAAGGACTATATGGTGCCCGAGGCTGCAATATCCCCTTGGAGACAAGTCGGCTGGAGTACGATGTATTGAATCTCGACGCTATTTGAGTGTTCCATCGTCATTAGGAGGCGCTGTGCGTTACAATTAACTATCAGTTATGCGTCGGATTCGAAAATCTAGACTCACAGGAGAACGACCATTAGGTGCCCGAGGCAGCAATACACCCTTGGAGAAAAGTCGGCTGGAGGACGATGAATTGAATCTCGACGTTATTTGAGTGTTCCATCGGCATTAGGAGGCGCTGAGCGTTACAATTAACTATCAGTTCCGCGTCGGATTCGACAATCTAGAATCACAGGAGAAGGACCACATGGTGTCCGAGGCAGCAATATCCCGCTGGAGACAAGTCGTCTGAAGGTCGATGTATTAAATCTCGACGCAATTAGAGTGTTCCATCGTCATTAGGAGGCCCTTAACGATACAACTAAATATCAGTTTTGCGACGGATTCGAAAATCTAGACTCACAGGAGCAAGACCAATAGGTCCCAGAGGCAGCAATAGACCCTTGAAGGATAGTCGGCTGGAGGACGATGTATTGAATCGCTACGCAATTTGAGTGTTCCATTGTCATTAGGTGGCGCTGAACGTTACAATTCACTATCATTTTTTCGTCGGATTCGAAATTTTAGCCTCACAGGAGACGGACCATATGGTGCCCGAGGCAGCAATATAACCTTGTGACAAGTCGGCTGGAGGACGATGTATTGAATCTCGACGCAATTTGAGTGTTCCATCGTCGTTAAGAGGCCCTGAACGTTACAATTAACTATCAGTTTTGCGTCGGATTCTAAAATATAGACTCACAGGAGAACGAATATAAAGTGCACGAGGCAGCAATAGACCCTTGGAGACTAGTCTGCTGACGACGATGTATTGAATCTCGACGCAATTTGAGTGTTCCATCATCATTAGGAGGCTCTGAACGTTAGAATTAGCAGTCCGTTTTGCGTCGGATTCGAATATCTGGACTCACAGGACAACGACGATAAGGTGCCCGAGGCAGGAATAGTCGCTTGGAGACAAGTCGGCTGGAGGACGATGTATTGAATCTCGACGCCAATTGAGTGGTCCATCGTCATTAGGAGGCGCTGAGCGTTACAATTAACTATCCGTTGTGCGTCTGATTCGAAAATCTAGACTCACAGGAGAACGACCATAAGGTGCCCGAGGCAGCAATAGACCCTTGGAGACAAGTCGGCTGGAGGACGACATATTCAATCTCGACGCAATTTGAGTGTTCCTTCGTCATTAGGAGGCCCTGAACGTTACAATTAACTATCAGTTTTGCGTCGGATTCTAAAATCATGTCTCACAGGAGAACGACCATAAGGTGCCCGAGGCAGCAATAGTCGCTTGGAGACAAGTCGGCTGATTGACGATGTATTGAAACTCGACGCTATTTCAGTGTTCCATCGTCATTAGGAAGCCTTGAACGTTACAATTAACAATCAGTTTCGCGTCGGATTCGAAAATCTACACTCACACTAGAACGAGCATAACGTGCCCGAGGCAGCAATATCCCCTTGGAGTCAAGTCGGCTGGAGGACGATGTATTGGATCGCTACGCAATTTGAGTGCTCCATCGTCATTAGGAGGCCATGAACGTTACAATTAACTATCAGTTTTGCGTCGGATTCGAAAATCTAGACTCACAGGAGGCGGACCATAAGGTTCCCGAGGCAGCAATAGACCCTTGGAGACAAGTCGGCTGGAGGACGATGTATTCAATTTCGACGCAATTTGAGTGTTCCTTCGTCATTAGGAGGCCCTGAACGTTACAATTAACCATCATTTTTGCGTCGGATTTGAAAATCTAGACTCACAGGACACGGACCACATTGGAGACAAGTCGGCGGGAGGACGATGAATTGGATCGCGACGCAAATTGAGTGTTCCATCGTCATTAGGCGGCCCTGAACGTTACAATTAATTACAAGTTTTGCGTCGGATTCGAAAATCTAGACTCACAGGAGACGGACCATCTGGTGCCCGAGGCAGCAATATTCCTTTGGAGACAAGTCGGCTGGAGGACGATGTATTGAATCTCGACGCAATTTGAGTGTTCCATCGTCATTAGGAGGCCCTTAACGTTACAATTAAATATCAGTTTTGCGTCGGATTCGAAAATCTAGACTCACAGGAGACGGACCAGAAGGTGCCCGAGGCAGCAATAGGCCCTTGGAGACAAGTCGGCTGGAGGACGATGTATTAAATCGCGACGCAATTTGTGTGTTCCATCGTCGTTAGCAGGGTCGGAACGTTACAATTAACAGTCCGTTTTGCGTCGGATTCGAAAATCTGGACTCACAGGAGAACGACCATAAGGTGACTGAGCCCTATAGACCCATGGAGACATATCGGCTGGAGGACGATTTATTGAATCTCGACTTAATTTGAGTGTTCCATCGTCATTAGGAGGCCCTGAACATTACAATTAACTATGAGTTTTGCGTTGGATTCGATAATCTAGCCTCACAGGAGAACGACCATAAGGTGCCCGAAGCTGCCATAGACCCCAGGAGTTAACGTCGGCTGGATGATGATGTATTGAATCGCGACGCAATTTGAGTGTTCCATCGTCATTAGGAGGCGCTGAACGTTACATTTAACCATTAATTTGGCGTCGGATTCGAAAATCAAGACTCGCAGGAAACGGAACATATGGTGCCCGAGGCAGGACTATCCCCTTGGAACCAATTCGGCTGGAGGACCTTGTATTGAATCTCGACGCAATTTGAGTGTTCCATCGTCATTAGGAGGCCCTGAACGTTACAATTAACTATCAGTTTTTCGTCCGATTCGAAAATCTAGACTCACAGGAGACTGACCATATGGTGCCCGACGCAGCAATATCCCCTTGGAGACGGCTGGAGGACGATGTATTGAATCTCAACGCAATGTGAGTGTTCCATCTTCATTAGGAGGACCTGAACGTTACAATTAACATCAGTTGTGCGTCGGATTCGAAAATCTAGACTCACAGCAGACGGACCATATGGTGCCCGAGGCAGCAATATCCCCTTGGAGACAAGTCGGCTGGAGGACGATGTATTGAATCTCGCCGCAATTTGAGTGTTCCATCGTCATTAGGAGGCCCTTAACGTTACAATTAGCTATCAGTTATGCGTCGGATTCGAAAATCAAGACTCACAGGAGAACGACCCAGGCTGCAATAGACCCTTGGAGACAAGTCGGCTGGAGGACGATGTATTGAATCTCGACGCAATTTGAGTGTTCCATCGTCATTAGGAGGCCCTTAACGTTACAATTAAATATCAGTTTTGCGTCGGATTCGAAAATCTAGACTCACAGGAGCAAGACCATTAGGTGCCAAAGGCAGCAATTGACCCTTGGAGACAAGTCAGGTGGAGGACGATGTATTGAATCGCGACGCAATTTGAGTGTTCCATCGTCATGAGGAGGTCCTGAACGTTGCAATTAACTATCAGTTTTGGGTCGGATTCGAAATTCTAGACTCACAGGAGAAGGACTATATGGTGCCCGAGGCAGCAATATCCCCTTGAAGACAAGTCGGCTGGAGGACGATTTATTGAAACTCGACGCAATTTTGAGTCTTCCATCATCATTAGGAGGCTCTGAACGTTACAATTAGCAGTCCGTTTTGCGTCGGATTCGAATATCTGGCCTCACAGGAGAACGACGATAAGGTGACCGAGGTAGCAGTAGACCCATGGAGACAAGTCGGCTGGAGGACGATAAATTGAATCTCGATCAATTTGAGTGTTCCATCGTCATTAGGAGGCCCTGAACGTTACAATTAACTATCAGTTATGTGTCGGAATTAAAAATGTAGACTCACAGGAGAACGACCATAAGGTGCCCGAGGCAACAATGGACGCTTGGAGACAAGTCGGCTGAAGGACGATGTATTGAATCTCGACGCTATTTCAGTGTTCCATCGTCTTTAGGAGGCCCTGAACGTTACAATTAGCTATCAGGTATGCGTCGGATTCGAAAATCTATACTCACAGGAGAACGACCATAAGGTGCCCGAGGCAGCAATATCCCCATGGAGAGAAGTCGGATGGAGGACGATGTATTGAATCTCGACGCCGTTTGAGTATTTCATCGTCATTAGGAGGCCCTGAACGTTAAAATTGCGTCGGGTTCGAAAATCTAGACTCACAGGAGAACGAGCATAAGGTGCCCGAGGCAGCAATATCCCCTTGAAGTCAAGTCGGCTGGAGGACGATGTATTGGATCGCTACGCAATTTGAGTGTTCCATCGTCATTAGGAGGCCATGAACGTTACAATTAACTATCAGTTTTGCGTCGGATTCGAAAATCTAGACTCACAGGAGGCGGACCATAAGGTGCCCGAGGCAGCAATAGACCCCTGGAGTCAAGTCGGCTGGAGGACGATATATTCAATCTCGACGCAATTTGAGTGTTCCTTCGTCATTAGGAGGCCCTGAACGTTACAATTAACTATCATTTTTGCGCCGGATTTGAAAATCTAGACTCACAGGAGACGGAACACATGGTGCCCGAGGCAGCAATATCACGTTGGAGACAAGCCGGCGGGAGGACGATGTATTGGATCTCGACGCAAATTGAGTGTTCCATCGTCATTAGGAGGCCCTGAACGTTACAATTAATTACAAGTTTTGCGTCGGATTCGAAAATCTAGACTCACAGGAGACGGACCATATGGTGTCCGAGGCAGCAATATTCCCTTGGAGACAAGTCGGCCCAAGGACGATGTATTGAGTCTCGAGCAATTTGAGTGTTCCATCGTCATTAGGAGACCCTTAACGTTACAAATAAATATCAGTTTTGCGTGGGATTCGAAAATCTAGACTCACAGTAGCAAGACCATTAGGTGCCAAAGGCAGCAATTGACCCTTGGAAAAAAGTCGGCTGGAGGACGATGTATTGAATCGCGACGCAATTTGAGTGTTCCACCGTCATTAGGAGGTCCTGAACGTTACAATTAACTATCAGTTTTGGATCGGATTCGAAATTCTTGACTCACAGGAGAAGGACTATATGGTGCCCGAGGCTGCAATATCCCCTTGGAGACAAGTCGGCTGGAGTACGATGTATTGAATCTCGACGCAATTTGAGTGTTCCATCGTCATTAGGAGGCCCTGAACTTTACAATTAACTAACAGTTATGCGTCGTATTCGAAAATCTAGACTCACAGGAGAACGAACACAAGTTGCCCGAGGTAGCAATAGACATTTGGAGACAAGTCGGCTGGAAGCCGATGTATTGAGTCTCGACGCAATTTTAGTGTTCCATCGTCATTAGGAGGCGCTGAACGTTGCAATTAACTATCGGTTATGCGTCGCATTCGAAAATCTAGACTCACTGGAGACGGACCATAAGGTGCCCGAGGCAGCAATAGACCCTTGGAGACAAGTCGGCTGGAGGCTGCTGTAATGAATCTCGACGCAATTTAAGTGTTCCATCGTCCTTAGCAGGCGCTCAATGTTACAATTAACTATCAGTTCCGCGTCGGATTCGACAATCTAGAATCACAGGAGAAGGACCACATGGTGTCCGAGGCAGCAATATCCCGTTGGAGACAAATCAGCGGGAGGACGATGTATTGAATCTCGACGCAATTTGAGTGTTCCATCGTCATTTGGAGGCACTGAACGTTACAATTAACAACAAGTTATGCGTCGGATTCGTTAATCTAGACTCACAGGGGACGGACCATATGGTGCCCGAGGCAATAATATCCCCTTGGAAACAAGTCGTTTGAAGGACGATGTATTAAATCTCGACGCAATTAGAGTGTTCCATTGTCATTAGGTGGCGCTGAACGTTACAATTCACTATCATTTTTGCGTCGGATTCGAAATTTTAGCCTCACAGGAGACGGACCATATGGTGCCCGAGGCAGCAATATAACGTTGGAGACAAGTCGGCGGGAGGACGATGTATTGGATCTCGACGCAAATTGAGTGTTCCATCGTCATTAGGAGGCGCTGAGCGTTACAATTAACTACAAGTTTTGCGTCGGATTCGAAAATCTAGACTCACAGGAGACGGACCATATGGTGTCCGAGGCAGCAATATTCCCTTGGAGACAAGTCGGCTGGAGGACGATGTATTGAATCTCGAGCAATTTGAGTGTTCCATCGTCATTAGGAGGCCCTTAACGTTACAATTTAATATCAGTTTTGCGTGGGATTCGAAAATCTAGACTCACAGGAACAAGACCATTGGGTGCCAAAGGCAGCAATTGACCCTTGGAAACAAGTTGGCTGGAGGACGATGTATTGAATCGCGACGCAATTTGAGTGTTCCACCGTCATTAGGAGGTCCTGAACGTTACAATTAACTATCAGTTTTGGATCGGATTCGAAATTCTTGACTCACAGGAGAAGGACTATATGGTGCCCGAGGCTGCAATATCCCCTTGGAGACAAGTCGGCTGGAGTACGATGTATTGAATCTCGACGCAATTTGAGTGTTCCATCGTCATTAGGAGGCCATTAACTTTACAATTAACTGTCAGTTATGCGTCGGAATCGAAAATCTAGACTCACAGGAGAACGACTACAAGGTGCCCGAGGCAGCAATAGAAATTTGGAGACTAGTCGGCTGTAGGCCGATGTATTGAATCTCGACGCAATTTGAGTGTTCCATCGTCATTTGGAGGCCCTGAACGTTACAAATAACTACAAGTTATGCGTCGGATTCGTTAATCTAGACTCACAGGGGGCGGACCATACGGTGCCCGAGGCAATAATATCCCCTTGGAGACAAGTCGTCTCAAGGACGATGTATTAAATCTCGACGCAATTAGAGTGTTCCATCGTCATTAGGAGGCCCTTAACGTTACAATTAGATATCAGTTTTGCGACGGATTCGAAAATCTAGACTCAGAGGAGCAAGACCATTAGGTGCCAGAAGCAGCAATAGACCCTCGAAGGAAAGTCGGCTGGAGGACGATGTATTGAATCTCGACGCAATTTTAGTGTTCCATCGTCATTAGGAGGCTCTGAACTTTACAATTAACTATCAGTTATGCGTCGTATTCGAGAATCTAGACTCACAAGAGAACGAACACAAGGTGCCCGAGGCAGCAATAGACATTTGGAGACAAGTCGGCTGGAGGACGATGTATTGAATCTCGACGCAATTTTAGTGTTCCATCGTCATTAGGAGGCTCTGAACTTTACAATTAACTATCAGTTATGCGTCGGATTCGTAAATCTAGACTCACTGGAGACGGACCATAAGGTGCCCGAGGCAGCTATATCCCCTTGCAGATAAGTCCGCTGGAGGACGATGTATTGAATCGCGACGCAATTTGAGTGCCCTATCGTCAGTAGGAGGCCCTGAACGTTACAATAAACTGTCAGTTTTCCGTCGGATTCGAAACTCTAGACTCACAGGAGACGGAGCACTTGGACCCCTTGGAGACAGTCGGCTGGAGGACGATGTATTGGACCTCGACGCAATTTGAGTGTTCGTCATTACGAGGCCCTGAAAATTGCAATTAACTATCAGTTTTGCGTCGGATTAGAATATCTAGACTTACAGGAGAACGACCATGCGGTGCCCCAGGCAGCAATAGACCCTTGGAGACAAGTCGGCTGGAGGACGATGTATTGAATCTCCACGCAATTTGAGTGTTCCATCGTCATTAGGACGCCATGAACTTTACAATTAACTATCAGTTATGCGTCGGAATCGAAAATGTAGACTCACAGGAGAACGACCATAAGGTTCCCGAGGGAGCAATGGACGTTTGGAAACAAGTCGGCTGAAGGACGATGTATTGACTCTCGACGCAGTTTGAGTGTTCCATCGTCATTGGGAGGTCCTGAACGTTACAATTAACAATCAGTTTGCGTCGGATTTGAAATTCTAGACTCACAGGAGAAGGTCTATATATGCCCGAGGCAGCAATATCCCCTTGGAGAGAAGTTAGCTGGAGGCCAATGTATTGAATCTCGACGCAATTTGAGTGTTCCAACGCCATTAGGATTCCCTGAACGTTGCAATCAACTATCAGTTTTGCGTCGGATTCGAAAATCTAGACTCACAGGAGTCGGACCATATGGTGCCCGAGGCAGCAATACCCCTTGTAGACAAGTCGGCTGGAGGACAATGTATTGAACCTCGACGCAATTTGAGTGTTCCATCGTCATTAGGAGGCCTTGAACGTTGCAATTAACTATCAGTTTTGCGTCGGTTTCGAAAATTGAGTCTCACAGGAGAACGACCATATGGTGCCTGAGACAGCAATAGAACCTTGGAGGCAAGTCGGCTGAAGGACGATGTATTGAATCTCAACGCAATTTGAGTGTTCCATCGTCATTAGGAGGCCCTGTACGTAACAATTATCTATCATTTTCGCATCGGAATCGAAAATCTAGACTCACAGGAGAAGAAACGTATGGTGCCCGAGGCAGTAATGTCCCCTTGGAGACAAGCCGGCTGCAGGACGATGTATTGAATCTCCACGCAATTTAAGTGTTCCATCGTCATTAGGAGCCCCTGAACGTTACAATTAAGTATCAGTTTTGCCTCGGATTATAAAATCTAGACTCACAGGAGAACGACCATAAGGTGCCCGAGGCAGCAATAGACCCTTGGTGACAAGTCGGCTGAATGACGATGTATTGAATCTCGACGCAATATGAGTGTTCCATCATCATTAGGAGGCCCTGACCGTTACAATTATCTTCAGTTTCGCGACGAATTCGAAAATTTAGACTCACAGGAGACTGACCACATGTACCCAGATGCAGCAATACCCCTTGGAGACAAGTCGGCTTAAGGACGATGTATTGAACCGCGACGCAATTTGAGTGTTCCATCGTCATTAGGAGTCTCTGAAAATTGCAATTAACTATCAGTATTGCGTCGGATTCGAAAATCGAGACTCACAGGAGAACGACCAGAAGGTGACCGAGGCAGCAATAGACATTTGGAGACAGGTCGGCTGGAGGCCGATGTATTGAATCTCCACGCAATTTAGTGTTCCATCGTCATTAGGAGGCGCTGAGAGTTACAATTAACTATCAGTTATGCGTCGGATTCGAAAATCTAGACTCACAGGAGAACGACTATAAGGTGCCCGAAGCAGCAATACCCCTTGGAGACAAGTCGGCAGAAGGACGATGTATTGAATCTAGAAGCAATTTGAGTGTTCCATCGTCACTAGGAGGCCCTGAACGTTACAATTAACTATCTGTTTCGCATCGGAATCGAAAATCAAGACTCACTGGAGACGGACCAAATGTTGGCCGAGGCAGCAATGTCCCCTTGGAGACAAATCGGCTCGAGGTCGATGTATTGAATCTCGACGCAATTTGAGTGTTCCATCGTCAATAGGAGGCCCTGAACGTAACAATTAACTATACGTTTCGAGTCGGATCCGAAAATATAGACTCACAGGAGACGGACCAAATGGAGCCCGAGGCTGCAAAATCCCCGTGTAGACTAGTCGGCTGGAGGACGACGTATTGAATCTCGACGCAATTTGAGTGTTCCATCGTCATTAGGAGGCCCTGAACATTACAATTAACTATCAGTTTCGCGTCGGAATCAAAAATCTAGCTCACAGGAGACGAACCATATGGTGCCCGAGGCAGCAATGTCCCCTTTTAGACAGGACGGCTGGAGGCCGATTTATTGAATCTCGACGCAATTTGTGTGTTTCATCGTCATTAGGAGGCCCTGAACATTACAATTAACTATCAGTTTTGCGTCGGATTGTAAAATCTAGACTCACAGGGGAACGACCACAAGGAGCCCGAGGCAACAATAGACCCTTGTAGTCAAATCGGCTGAATCACGATGTATTGAATCTCGATGCAATTTGAGTGTTCCATCGTCATTAGGAGGCCCTGAGAGTTACAATTAACTATCAGTTTCGAGTCGGAATCGAAAATCTAGACTCACAGGAGAACGACCATAAGGTGCCCGAGGCAGCAATGTCCCCATGGAGAGAAGTCGACTGGAGGTCGATGTATTGAATCTCGACGCAATTTGAATATTCCATCTTCATTAGGAGGCCCTGAACGTAACAATTAACGATCAGTTTTACGTCGGGTCGATAATGTAGAAACACCGGAGACAGACCATGTGGTGCCCGAGGCAGCCATATCCCCTTGGAGACAAGTCGGCTGGAGGACGATGTATTGACTCTCGACGCAATTTGAGTGTTCCATCGTCAATAGGAGGCCCTGAACGTTACATTTAACAATCAGTTTCGCGTCGGATTCGAAAATCGAGACACACAGGCGATGGACCACGTAGTGCCCAAGGCAGCGATAACCCCTTGGAAACAAGTCGGCTGGAGGACGATGTATTGAATCTCGACGCAATTTGAGTGTTCCATCGACATGTGGAGGCGCTGAGCGTTACAATTAACTATCAGTTATGCGTCGGATTCGAAAATCTATACTCACGGGAGAACGACCATAAGGTGCCCGAAGCAGCAATAGACCCTTGGAGACAAGTAGGCTGGAGGACGATGTATTGAATCTCACGCAATTCGAGTGTTCCATCGTCGTTAGGAGGACCTGAACTTTACAATTAACTACCAGTTATGCGTTGGATTCGTAAATCTAGACTCACAGCAGAACGACCACAAGGTGCCTGATGCAGCAATAGACATTTGGAGACAAGTCGGCTGGAGGCCGATGTACTGAATCTCGACGCAATTTGAGTGTTCCATCGTCATGAGGAGGCGCTGAACGTTGCAATTAACCATCAGTTATTCGTCGGATTTGAAAATCTAGACTCACTGGAGAACGACCATAAGGTACCCGAGGCAGCTATAGACCCTTGGAGACAAGTCGGCTGGAGGCAGTTGTATTGAATCTCGACGCAATTTGAGTGTTCCATCGTCATTAGGAGGCCCTGAACGTTACAATTAACTATAAGTTTCGAGTCGGATTCGAAAATCTAGACTCACAGGAGACGGACCAAATGGAGCCCGAGGCTGCAAAATCCCCATGTAGACATGTCGGCTGGAGGACGACGTATTGAATCTCGACGCAATTTGAGTGTTCCATCGTCTTTAGGAGGCCCTGAACATTACAATTAACTATCAGTTTCGCGTCGGAATCAAAAATCTAGCTCACAGGAGACGGGCAAATATGGTGCCCGAGGCAGCAATGTCCCCTTCTAGACACGACGGCTGGAGGCCGATGTATTGAATCTCGACGCAATTTGTGTGTTTCATCGTCATTAGGAGGCCCTGAACATTACAATTAACTAACAGTTATGCGTCGGATTCTAAGATGTAGACTCACAGGGGAACGACCATAAGGTGGCCGAGGCAGCAATAGACCCTTGGAGACAAATCGGCTGAATGACGATGTATTGAATCTCGACGCAATTTCAGTGTTCCATCGTCATTAAGTAGTCCTGAACGTTACAATTAACAATCAGTTTCGCGTCGGTTTCAAGAATCTAGACTCACAGGAGAACGACCATAAGGTGCCCGAGGCAGCAATATCCCCATGGAGAGAAGTCGGCTGCAGGACGATGTATTGACTCGCGACGCAATTTGAGTGTTTCATCGTCATTAGGAGGCCCTGAACGTTGCATTTAACAATCAGTTTCGCGTCGGATTCGAAAATCTAAACTCACAGGCGATGGACCACGTGGTGCCCAAGGCAGCGATAACCCCTTGGAAACAAGTCGGCTGGAGGACGATGTACTGAATCTCGAAGCAATTTGAGTGTTCCATTGTCATTAGGAGGCGCCGAGCGTTACAATTAACTATCAGTTATGCGTCGGATTCGAAAATCTAGACTCACAGCAGAACGACCACAAGGTGCCCGATGCAGCAATAGACATTTGGAGACAAGTCGGCTGGAGGCCGATGTATTGAATCTCGACGCAATTTGAGTGTTACATCGTCATTAGGAGGCGCTGAACGTTGCAATTAACTATCAGTTATTCGTCGGATTCGAATATCTAGACTCTCAGGAGAACGACCATAAGGCACCCGAGGCAGCAATAGACCCTTGGAGACAAGTCGGCTGGAGGCAGTTGTATTGAATCTCGACGCAATTTGAGTGTTCCATCGTCATTAGGAGGCCCTGAACGTTACAATTAACTATACGTTTCGAGTCGGATTCGAAAATATAGTCTCACAGGAGACGGACCAAATGGAGACCGAGGCTGCAAAATACCCGTGTAGACAGGTCGGCTGGAGGACGACGTATTGAATCTCGACGCAATTTGAGTGTTCCATCGTCATTAGGAGGCCCTGAACATTACAATTAACTATCAGTTTCGCGTCGGAATCAAAAATCTAGCTCACAGGAGACGAACCATATGGTGCCCGAGGCAGCAATGTCCCCTTGGAGACAAGACGGCTGGAGGCCGATTTATTGAATCTCGACGCAATTTGTGTGTTTCATCGTCTTTAGGAGGCCCTGAACATTACAGTTAACTATCAGTTTTGCGTCGGATTGTAAAATCTAGACTCATAGGGGAACGACCACAAGGAGCCCGAGGCAACAATAGACCCTTGTAGTCAAATCGGCTGAATCACGATGTATTGAATCTCGATGCGATTTGAGTGTTCCATCGTCATTAGGAGGCCCTGAGAGTTACAATTAACTATCAGTTTCGAGTCGGAATCGAAAATCTAGACTCACAGGAGAACGACCATAAGGTGCCCGAGGCAGCAATGTCCCCATGGAGAGAAGTCGACTGGAGGTCGATGTATTGAATCTCGACGCAATTTGAATATTCCATCGTCATTAGGAGGCCCTGAACGTAACAATTAACGATCAGTTTTACGTCGGGTCGATAATGTAGAAACACCGGAGACAGACCATGTGGTGCCCGAGGCAGCCATATCCCCTTGGAGACAAGTCGGTTGGAGGACGATGTATTGACTCTCGTCGCAATTTGAGTGTTCCATCGTCAATAGGAGGCCCTGAACGTTACATTTAACAATCAGTTTCGCGTCGGATTCGAAAATCTAGACACACAGGCGAGGGACCACGTAGTGCCCAAGGCAGCGATAACCCCTTGGAAACAAGTCGGCTGGAGGACGATGTATTGAATCTCGACGCAATTTGAGTTTTCCATCGACATGTGGAGGCGCTGAGCGTTACAATTAACTATCAGTTATGCGTCGGATTCGAAAATTTATACTCACAGGAGAACGACCATAAGGTTCCCGCGGCAGCAATAGACCCTTGGAGACAAGTAGGCTGGAGGACGATATATTGAATCTCACGCAATTCGAGTGTTCCATCGTCGTTAGGAGGACCTGAACTTTACAATTAACTACCAGTTATGCGTTGGATTCGAAAATCTAGACTCACAGCAGAACGACCACAAGGTGCCCGATGCAGCAATAGACATTTGGAGACAAGTCGGCTGGAGGCCGATGAACTGAATCTCGACGCAATTTGAGTGTTCCATCGTCATGAGGAGGCGCTGAACGTTGCAATTAACCATCAGTTATTCGTCGGATTTGAAAATCTAGACTCACTGGAGAACGACCATAAGGTACCCGAGGCAGCTATAGACCCTTGGAGACAAGTCGGCTGGAGGCAGTTGTATTGAATCTCGACGGAATTTGAGTGTTTCATCGTCATTAGGAGGCCCTGAACGTTACAATTAACTATAAGTTTCGGGTCGGATTCGAAAATCTAGACTCACAGGAGACGGACCAAATGGAGCCCGAGGCTGCAAAATCCCCATGTAGACATGTCGGCTGGAGGACGACGTATTGAATCTCGACGCAATTTGAGTGTTCCATCGTCTTTAGGAGGCCCTGAACATTACAATTAACTATCAGTTTCGCGTCGGAATCAAAAATCTAGCTCACAGGAGACGGGCAAATATGGTGCCCGAGGCAGCAATGTCCCCTTCTAGACAAGACGGCTGGAGGCCGATGTATTGAATCTCGACGCAATTTGTGTGTTTCATCGTCATTAGGAGGCCCTGAACATTACAATTAACTAACAGTTATGCGTCGGATTCTAAAATCTAGACTCACAGGGGAACGACCATAAGGTGGCGGAGGCAGCAATAGACCCTTGGAGACAAATCGGCTGAATGACGATGTATTGAATCTCGACGCAATTTCAGTGTTCCATCGTCATTAAGTAGTCCTGAACGTTACAATTAACAATCAGTTTCGCGTCGGTTTCAAGAATCTAGGCTCACAGGAGAACGACCATAAGGTGCCCGAGGCAGCAATATCCCCATGGAGAGAAGTCGGCTGCAGGACGATGTATTGACTCGCGACGCAATATGGGTGTTCCATCGTCATTAGGAGGCCCTGAACGTTACAATTAACTATCAGTTTTGCGTCGGATTCGAAAATCGAGACTCACACGAGAACGACCATAAGGTGCCCGAGGCGGCAATAGAACCTTGAACCCCAGTCCGCTGGTGGACGATGAATTGAATCTCGACGCCATTTTAGTGTTTCATTGTCATTAGGAGGCACTGAACTTTACAATTAACTATCAGTTATGCGTCGGATTCTAAAATATAGACTCACAGGAGAACGACCATAAGGTGCCCGAGGCAGCAATATCCTCATGGAGAGAAGTCGGCTGGAGGACGATGTATTGACTCTTGACGCAATTTGAGTATTTCATCGTCATTAGGAGGCCCTGAAAGTTACAATTAACTATCAGCTTTGCGTCGGGTTCAAACATCTAAACTCACAGCTCAACGATCATAAGGTGCCCGAGGCAGCAATAGACCCTTGGAGACAAGTCGGGTGGAGAACGAAGTATTGGATCGCGACGCAATATGAGTGTTCCATCGTCATCAGGAGAACCTGAATGTTACAACTGACTGTCAGTTTTTCGTCGGAATCGAAAATCTAGACTCACTGGAGACGGACCATGAGGTGCCCGATGCAGCAATAGCCCCTTAGTGACAAGTCGGCTGGAGGCTGATGTATTGAATCTCGACGCAATATGAGTGTTCCATCGTCATTAGGAGGCCCTGAAAGTTACAATTAACTATCAGTTTCGCGTCGGATTCGAAAATCTAGACTCACAGGACACGGACCACATGGAGCCAGAGGCAGCAATATCCCCTTGTAGACAAGTCGGCTGGAGGACGATTTATTTAATCCCGACGCAATTTGATTGTTCCATCGTCAATTAGGAATGGCTGAGCGTTACAATTAACTATCAGTTATGCTTCGGATTCGAAAATCTAGACTCACAGGAGAACGACTATAAGGTGCCCGAGGCAGCAATAGACCCTTGGAGGCAAGTAGGCTGGAGGACGATGTATTGAATCTCCACGCAATTTGAGTGTTCCATCGTCATTAGGAGTCGCTGAACGTTCCAATTAACTATCAGTTATGCGTCGGATTCGAAAATCTAGACTCACAGGAGAACGACCATAAGGTGCCCGAGGCAGCAATAGACCCTTAGAGTCAAGTCAGCTGGAAGCCGATGTATTGAATCACGCCGCAATTTGAGTGTTCCATCGTCATTAGGAGGCCCTCAACGTTACAATGAACTGTCCGTTTCGCATCGGAATCGAAAATCTAGACTAACAGCAGACGGACCATATGGTGCCCGAAGTAGCAATGTCCCCTTGGAGACAAGACGGATGGAGGACGATGTATTGAATCTCGACGCAATTTGAGTGTTCCATCGTCTATAGGAGGCCCTGAACTTGACAATTAACTATTAGTTTGGCGTCGGATTCAAAAATCTAGACTCACAGGAGAACGACCATAAGGTGCCCGAGGCAGCAATAGACCTTTGGAGACAAGTAGGTTTGAATGACGATGTATTGCTTCTCGAAGCAATTTGAGTGTTCCATCGTCATTACGAGGCACTGAGCGTTGCAAATAACTATAAGTTATGCGTCGGATTCAAACATCTAGACTCAAAGGAGAACGACAATTAGGTGCTCGAGGCAGCAATAGACCCTTGGAGACAAGTCGGCTGGAGGCAGATGTATTGAATCTCGACGCAATTTGAGTAATCCATCGTCATTAGGAGGCCCTGAACGTTACAATTAACTATCAGTTTCGCGCCGGATTTGAAAATCTAGACTCACAGGACACGGACCACATGGAGCCCGAGGCAGCAATATCCCCTTGTAGACAAGTCGGCTGGAGGAAGATGTATTAAACCTCGACGCAATTTGAGTGTTCCATCGTCATTAGGAGGCCCTGAACGTTGCAATTAACTATCAGTTTTGCGTCGGATTCGAAAATCTAGACTCAGAGGAGACGGACGATATGGTGCCTGAGGCAGCAATGTCCCCTTGGAGACAAGTCGACTGGAGGCCGATGTATTAAATCTCCACGCAATTTGAGTGTTCCATCGTAATTAGGAGGCCCTGAACGTTACAATTAACTATCAGTTTTGCGTCGGATTCTAAAATCTAGACTCACAGGATAACGAACATAGGGTGAACGAGCCAGCAATAGACCTTTGGAGACAAGTCGTCTGAAGGACAATGTATTGATTCTCGACGCAATTTCAGTGTTCCATCGTAATTAGGAGGCAATGAACGTTACAATTAACTGTCAGTTTCGCGTCGGAATCGAAAATCTAGACACACAGGAGACGGACCATATGGAGCCCGAGGCAGCAATATCCCCTTGTAGTCAAGTCGGCTGGAGGACGATGTATTAAACCTCGACGCAATTTGAGTGTTCCATCGTCATTAGGAGGCCCCGAACGTTGCAATTAACTATCAGTTTTGCGTCGGGTTCGAATATCTAGACTCACAGGAGACGGACGATATGGTGCCTAAGGCAGCAATGTCCCCTTGGAGACAAGTCGACTGGAGGCCGATGTATTGAATCTCCACCCAATTTGAGTGTTCCATCGTAATTAGGAGGCCCTGAACGTTACAATTAACTATCAGTTTTACGTCGGATTCTAATATCTAGACTCACAGGAGAACGACCATAAAGGGGCCCGAGCCAGCAATAGACCTTTGGAGACAAGTCGTCTGAAGGACGATGTATTGAATCTCGTCGCAATTTGAGTGGTCCATCGTCATTAGGAGGCCCTGAACGTAACAATTAACTATCGGTCTCGCGTCGGAATCGAAAATCTAGACTCACAGGAGAAGTAACATATGGTGCCAGAGGCAGCAATAGACATTTGGAGACAAGTCGGCTGGAAGACAATGTATTGGATCGCGACGCAATATGAGTGTTCCATCGTCATTAGGAGGCCCTGAATGTTACAATTAACTATCAGTTTTTCGTCGGAATCGATAATCTAGACCCACTGGAGACGGACCATAAGGTGCCCGAGGCAGCAATATCACCTTGGAGACCAGTCCGCTGGAGGACGATGTATTGAATCGCGACGCAATCTGAGTGCCCCATCGTCATTAGACGGCCCTGAACGTTACAATTAACTATCAGTTTTGCGTCGGATTCGAAAATGTAGAATCAACGGATACGGACCATGTGGTGCCCGAGGCAGCGATATGCCCTTGGAGACAAGTCGGCTGAAGGACGATTTATTGAATCTCGACGCAATTTGAATGTTTCATCGTCATTAGGAGACCCTGAACTTCACAATTAACTATCAGTTATGCGTCGGATTCGATAATCTAGACTCACAGCAGAACGACCACAAGGTCCCCGAGGCAGCAATAGACATTTGGAGACAAGTCGGCTGGAGGTCGATGTATTGAATCTCGACGTAATTTGAGTGTTCCATCGTCATTAGGAGGCGCTGAACGTTGCAAATAACTATCAATTATGCGTCGGATTCAAAAATCGAGACTCACAAGAGAACGACCATAAGGTGCCCGAGGCAGCAACAGACATTTGGAGACAAGTCGGCTTGAGGCCGATGTTTTGAATCTCGACCCAATTTGAGTGCTCCATTGTCATTACGAGGCGCTGAACGTTGCAATTAACTATCAGTTATGGGTCGGATTCGAAAATCTAGACCCACAGGAGAACGACCATAAGGTGCCCGAGGCAGCAATAGACCCTTGGAGATAAGTCGCCTGGAGGCATGTGTATTGAATCTCGACGCATTTTTGAGTGTTCCATCGTCATTAGGAGGCGCTGAACGTTACAATTAACTATCATTTTAGCGTCGGATTCGAAAATCTAGACTCACAAGAGTCGGACCATATGGTGCCTGAGGCAGCAATACCCCTTGGAGACAAGTCGGCTGGAGGACGATGTATTGACTCTCGACGCAATTTGAGTGTTCCATCGTCAATAGAATGCCCTGAACGTTACAATTAATCAGTTTCGCGTCGGATTCGAAAATCTAGACTCACAGGAGAACGACCATAACGTGCCCGAGGCAGCATTATCCCCATGGAGAGAAGTCGGCTAGAGGACGATGTATTTAATCTCGACGCAATTTGAGTATTCTATCGTCATTAGGAGGCCCTGAACGTTACAATTAACTATCAGTTTCGCATCGGAATCGAAAATCTAGACTCACAGGAGACGGACCATTTGGTGCCCGAGGCAGCAATATCTCCTTGGAGACCAGTCCGCTGGAGGACGATGTATTGAATCGCAACGCAATCTGAGTGCCCCATCGTCATTAGGAGGCCCAGACCGTTACAATTAACTATCGGTTTTCCATCGGATTCGAAAATGTAGAATCAACGGATACGGACCATGTGGTGCCCGAGGCAGCGATATGCCCTTGGAGACAAGTCGGCTGGAGGACGATTTATTGAATCTCGACGCAATTTGAATGTTTCATCGTCATTAGGAGGCCCTGAACTTCACAATTAACTATCAGTTATGCGTCGGATTCGATAATCTAGACTCACAGGAGAACGACCACAAGGTCCCCGAGGCAGCAATAGACATTTGGAGACAAGTCGGATGGAGGTCGATGTATTGAATCTCGACGCAATTTGAGTGTTCAATCGTCATTAGGAGGCGCTGAATGTTGCAAATAACTATCAGTTATGCGTCGGATTCAAAAATCAAGACTCACAGTAGAACGACCATAAGGTGCTCGAGGCAGCAGTAGACCCTTGGAGACAAGTCGGCTGGAGGCGATGTATTGAATCTCGACGCAATTTGATTGTTCCATCGCCATTAGGTGGCCCTGAACGTTACAATTAACTATCAGTTTCCCGTCGGATTCGAAAATCTAGACTCACAGGACACGGACCACATGGAGCCAGAGGCAGCAATATCCCCTTATAGACAAGTCGGCTCGTGGCCGATGTATTGAACCTCGACGCAATTTGAGTGTTCCATCGTCATTAGGACGACCTGAACGTTGCAATTAACTAACAGTTTTGCGTCGGATTCGAAAATCGAGACTCACAAGAGAACGACCATAACGTGCCCGAGGCAGCAATAGACATTGGGAGACAAGTCGGCTGGAGGCCGATGTATTGAATCTCGACGCAATTTGAGTGTTCCATCGTCATTACGAGGCGCTGAACGTTGCAATTAACTATCACTTATGGGTCGGATTCGAAAATCTGGACCCACAGGAGAACGACCATATGGTGCCCGAGGCAGCAATAGACCCTTGGAGATAAGTCGCCTGGAGGCCGATGTATTGAATCTCGACGCAATTTGAGTATTCCATCGTCATTAGGAGCCCTGAACATTACTATTAACTGTCAGTTTCGCGTCAGATTCGAAAATCTAGACTCACAGGACACGGACCACATGGAGCCAGAGGCAGCAATATCCCCTTGTAGACAAGTCGGCTGGAGGACGATGAATTGACTCTCGACGCAATTTGAGTGTTCCATCGTCATTAGGAGGCGCTGAACGTTACAATTACCTATCATTTTTGCGTCGGATTCGAAAATCTAGACTCACAGGAGTCGGAGCATATGGTGCCCGAGGCAGCAATACGCCTTGGAGACAGGTCGGCTGGAGGACGATGTATTGACTCTCGACGCAATTTGAGTGTTCCATCGTCAATAGGAAGCCCTGAACGCTACAATTAATCAGTTTCGCGTCGGAATCGAAAATCTAGACTCACAGGAGACGGACCACTTGGTGCCCGAGGCAGCAATGTCCCCTTGGACACAAGTCTTCTCGTGGCCGCTGTATCGAATCTCGACGCAATTTGAGTGTTCCATCGTCATTAGGAGGCCCTGAACGTTACAATTAACTACCAGTTTTGCGTCGGATTCGAGAATCTAGACTCACAGGAGAACGACCATAAGGTGTCCGAGGCAGCAATAGACTCTTGGAGACAAGTTGGCTGGAGGCCGATGTATTGAATCTCGACGCAATTTGAGTGTTCCATCGCCATTAGGAGGCCCTGAACGTTACAATTAACTATCAGTTTCGCATCGGAGTCGAAAATCTAGACTCACAGGAGACGGACAATTTGGTGCCCGAGGTAGCAATGTCCCCTTGGACACAAGTCGACTCGTGGCCGCTGTATTGAATCTCGACGCAATTTGAGTGTTCCATCGTCATTAGGAGGCCCTGAACGTTACAATTAACTATCAGTTTTGCGTCGGATTCGAGAATCTAGACTCACAGGAGAACAACCACAAGGTGCCCGAGGCAGCAATAGACACATGGAGACAAGTCGGCTGGAGGACGTGTAATATCTCGTCATATTCGATGAATTATTCTGATACAATTCTACCCTTGAATGACGTTTACAAATTTTCTATCTTCATACTCGCAGAATCCATGCGAAAAGTAGTTCATACAATAGCTATGCCATGAGCGCATAAGTATTCTTTGTAGTACTCTCTCTGGTGGTTGTTAGAAAAAAAAAAGGGAAAGGGGAGCTTCCGAGTTTGTCTTCGTGCCGATTAGCCTGTGCTTGGTTTGGAAGAACTGTAATCTGATTATTGAGATTTATTACAGAAGATAACTGATATGAACTGTACGATTAAATGGAAATATATATAGATGGATCCTTCAAGTAAATGGTGTGTATTTTAAATTTGAGAATTAATGATATTTATCGGTATATTGCGTAGTTGTTAATCAGAAGGGACATCCGAAAGACTGGATACGAACCTGCACTTAATAATCCAAGAGCTCCATTGCTTCTTCGGAAGGTTAAACTTCATCAAAGCCAAATATCCGCTTGATCTGAGGTTTCCCGACTGATTATACAACGCTCCCAAAATTACGAGGCATTTTATTTGTGCAGATTAGCAGACTGCCGCAAAGCACGAGCCTGCAGAGAAGAAGAGTCATCGCCTGATTTCATTCTAACAAGTAAAATTTCAGAATCATTTTGAGTGACTGAGCTATGACTGTATTTGCTATCATGAATGATTGATTGCTCGAACGAATTGAGAGCTACAGAATTACGTAGAAAAGAAAAGATATGAGGAGGAAAAATTACAGTGGCGCCAGTGTGACAGGACTCTCTTGGATTGTTATATAATATATGTATTTTTTGTTTCATGAAAACCAACGAGAACGAGAGGTAACTAATCTGATGAGAGATTCGGTGCCCATAGTAAAAGATTGCTGATACCAAGAAACGATTTCAACTATTGGACAACACCGAGACTACAGAACAAGGCCAGAGAAATCTAATTTTTTTATCCTGTAGTTAAAATAGTTTGAAATCAATTTAGAAAGAACGTTTTTCCAGATAGTAGTTAGATTGTAGAACTGTATATTGTGTGATTTTCGTATCTGGACATTGAACTTTATACCATCTGTGAAGTAATTTGAAAGTGAAGTGTGTCTACGACAGTAAATTTGAAACTGTATTTAGTGACTGGAACCTGATATTGACAGTTATTTAATGGTATTGATTAGAGCGGCATTTAAAATGTCATTGAATCAGCAACGAGACGTGCAACAGCCTTCAGCTGTTTGCACAGAAGCAGAGGCCACGGATAGCAATTCTGAGACTGTTGTGGCTAGCGGTAGCAATATAAATAATCCCGCTGGTTCAGATAACATTCATACAACAGCTGATCAGACTGTTGTGGACACATTAGTTGTTGTTATGCAACAGTTGTCTCTATTAGCCGAAGGCCAAGCGGAGGTGAAACGAGACTTATCGGTTATACAAAATGAATTCAAAAATCAACTAGCCGAAAATCAAACAGAATTACAAAATTAGTTAAGAGCAACCTTTACCGAATTAGATCAGAGATTAAATACCCAGACACAGGAAATAAAGGAACAGGCAGAAAGGACCGAACAGAATCTTATTGCTGGAATTGAGCAGGTCCGCCAACAATGCCAAGAAAACAATTGTAAATTGAAAGCGGAACTAACCGAATATGTATCCGTCAAAATTGACACGATACCAAAACAAGTAGAACTGTTTCCTCAAGTAATACAAGCTCAAGAGGACATACAGTGCTCCGTAGCTATGATACCAGAAATAACAGAATCCAAAGATAATCTAAAGAAGCAATTTGACGATGTGAAGGAAAAACAGGAGACAGTGGAACATAGAATGAATGTACTTGCGGGAAAGTTTTCAGAAATGACATTAGAGCGGCACAATTCTCCTTCGGAAACGATAAAAGAAACTGTGAAAGTAGGTTTACAGTCAATTTCAGAGAGATCCGAGGATAATTTTTTTAACAAATGGTTAAAGGAAGTTTGAGAACAACTTGGCGAAGAATTCTCGCGTTGGAAAGAAAATATCGAAAGATCACTAAATCTCTCGCAGGAGGATTTAGAAACACCGAGAAGCAGGAAACAAAACTCTCTATCTGCGCGTGACATTCCGTCCACGTCAAGATCCGATGTAGATAGAACTGGAACGTCACAAGTTAGATTCGATATAACGGTGAGCCACAGGGAAAAGTACGAACAGGATGATTTTTGGAATCGTAGTACCGTTGAGGAGAAGATGATTAAACAGAGACAATTTCAAATCTTTAACCCTGACAAAAAGAATGTTCATCCTGTAGCCTTTATTCGATGTTTCAGAGGTCTATTTCCACGATCTTGGACAGAATGGCAAAAGATTAGTTTTGTATCTGGATATATACAAGGATCAGGAGCACTGTGGGCATCCGAACAAACATCTTCTTGTAAATGTTACAAAGAATTTGAGCAGGCTTTTGTAGCAAAATATTGGTCTGCTGGAATACAAGAAAGACTTAGGCAGGAAGTATTATATCCTGAGCCTTTCTCGTTTTCTAGAGGATCTCTAAAGAGATATTTTGAGAAATACATTAATAAATCTTTGTATTGGGATGTACCGATTCCTTTGCCGGATATACTTAGAATACTCAAGTCCAGACTACCCACCAGTATAAGGAATCAGCTGTTATATATAAATGATAAGGATATAGACTCATTTATGACTACGCTTGATCATATTGATATAATTGAGGAGGACAATAAAAGGGCAAGAGAAATGTCATATCAAAGAGGAGTAACAGAAGCGAATCCGAGTTGCAACTCGAATGGGAATGGCAGTAATGGTAGCAGTAACAATAATCATAACCAACTACACTCTCCGAGGAGAGTTAGAAATGGACAGAATGCAAACAATAATTATTACCATAATGGAAACTTTAGTAATGGTGCAGCGAGGGGCTATTTTAGGAACAGTAGGAATTTTAATCGATATGATCCAATGTATGGCAACACAGGACAGTTCTACCAACACCAGCAGAACAACAACAATAATAACACAAACCAAGCAAGACAATATAGACCGAATTCACGACAACAACCGATAATCACTGAAGTAGCTGAAGAGATAAATACCAATCGGACCAATAATCAGTCAAACTAAACATGACCGCATCGTGCCCCGGAGGAGCGGTCAGGGGATCTGTTAGGGGCGAAACAGTAAAATTACAATTGTTAAGATATAATGATGGTGAGCTGTTGACTGAAGAGTTAACAAAGGATTTAATAACTTGTCATAATGACAGATCGAGTGTTCCGTTATCGGAAGTATTTGTTGAAATAGAGGAAGTTCCAACGAATGTGATATTAGACACCACCGCTTCCGCCAATGTCATCTCAGGCGCTCTTTTTCGGAGAATTATTAGGAAGAAGAAGGTACCAATTTTGCCAGTACAGAACTGCAAAATCATCGGAGCTGTTGGAGCACGCTCTCCCAATGTCAAAATACAAACACAATTAGAGATGAAAATGGGAAATGTAGCAATAAAATGCACGTTCCTTGTAGTGGAGAAGTTATTAGTGGACTGTATGCTTGGTATTGGGAGTATGCAGGAGTACGATTGTCAGATTGATTTTTTGGAAGGAATAGTTAAATTTAGATTAAATGGAGAAGAGATAGCACTGGATTTAAATAGAAAGGAAACTGTGCATGAGAAATATTGTCGCGGTGCCATAATTCAGTTAATTGACACTACAAACGGTCGTTGGAAGGAGCTTTCAAAGGATTTGATACAACAAGAGGACTTTAACCAAACAACAACGATAAAAGCTAGTGAATCAAATCAGCTTACCGGAGAACGAAGGCAGCAGCTTCATTATTTGTTTGGAGCATATGAAGAGATTTTTGATGAGAAACCAGGAATTATTAAAGGGTATATTTGTCACCTACAAGTGAAGCCACATCAGACTTACTGTTACACGCACTATCCGATCCCCTGGCGTTTAAAACAATCCGTTCAAAGGGTGATAAATAGAATGTTAGAATGGAACTTGATTGAGCCATCAACTAGTCCATATTGTTCTCCGCTCTTAGTCGTTCCAAAACCTGGAGGCAACGGACGAAAAGTATGAAGACCAGTATTTAAAATGGAAGGAAAAGACTCGACTCGCAATTGTCAATTTAACTGAAAAGGCAATACAACGGAAATTGACATATGATAAACGGATTCATCGGATTCAGATTTTTCATCTTGGAGAAAAGGTTTCATTGAGGCAACACATCCATTCCTCGAAACTGATGAAGAACGTAAAGAAATGGAATCTTATTTATACCGGACCATACGTTATTGTAAATATACCAAATCCTGGATCATACTTGTTGGCATATCCCGAATCGAAAAGAATAAAGGGATTATTCCCACATAATGATATTAAGAAATTTAGTGAAGGATCGTAGATCTGTGATACCAAATATGGAAAAGAATTTAGAGTGGAATTTGACTATGAGTCGAATGTGTATATAAATATCAAGAAGTTTATGTTGTCTAGAGGTTAAGAGAACGTGAGATTACTCCTGTGGTAGGTTAAGAGACAGTGAGATTACTCCTGTGATAGGTTAATAGACAGTGAGATTACTCCTGTGATAGGTTAAGAGACAGTGAGATTACTCCTGTGATACTTCAGCACAAAAATTTTAAGATAGGTAGAAGAATTTGTTAATTACTAGCATTTGTAAGTGTGGACTATGAGCAGAAGCCACAGTGATATACAATGAAAGTGCATCTACATTTCCTCAAGACACGGCACTTATGTGAGAATTGCGTGTGAAACTTGAACAGTGTGGGATATGTAGGTAAATACGCTGTGTGTATGATGTGCGCTGTTCGCGCAAGAAAACAAACGAACTGTGAAATGAAGCAACAGTCGATAATGTCACTGTTGCAAACAACTGAAGAAACTCCCTGGTTGCGCGAGAGAAAATTATTATAATTTTTAGATTTTTTCATTATGCCTTCTTTACCAGGAGAATTAATTTAAGAATTTTAATTAACTTTTTAAGAATAGCAGTTTGTGTGTTTCATATTATGGACATAATTGTTGAAATATATTTCCATAAATGTTCATGAGAGGATGAAGAAGATTCTGCGATTGGATGATTTGATAAACGAACATACGTCATCATCAATGATATTTATTTGCAAGTGGATCTATAAATCAATTAATTATAAGAATAATGAAAATTTTTCAAATTATTCCTTTTGTGGAGTCAGTGTCATATGGCTATGTCTAAAATTTTTCAACAGGTGTAAACTTAAATTTTATCCATAATTTCGTAATTGAAAGCAAACCTCGGACAGATTCAATGCTCTACTTCCACCTGCACTATAACAAAACGAAGATTTGATAAAAATTTTTTTGAGAGGGATACATTCGATATGAGCTACAACAAAATTTAAATGCCCACACTCTAATTGGCAATGTTTTGGACAATCAACAGTTGTAATGCAAAATAACTTTGGTATTGAGCACTACAAAAAAAAATTCGCGATTGTCAGGACTGATGGATGTTCCAGTCTAGTACAGATGGAAGAATATAAGAATCCACTCCGATTTTGAGTTCAACGATGAAATATGGACTTCGTTGGCTTAATCCACTCTCTTCCAGGGATTTATTCAGTCAGAACCTTTTCTTATTCCACTTTAAACCTGTTTCATGTTCACGTCCCTGACCATCTGTTCCTGAGATCATCTTCCTGTTTCCACGGCACGTTACCAGCTTCTGTCCTGTATCATAAGCCATCGCCTGTCCTCCGTGCCGCCTCCACCAAACGCTGTACATCGCCTAAATCGCTTACCCGGTGTCCGTGCCCAGTGTTCCTGTTCCATCGACTTCACAACGAGATCGCCGGCTACATCGTCGAAAGAAGAATTTTGAAAATTTTTTTTTGAGGAATACTGTAAAATTTTTTTTGGCTATGAGGCACTTTTCCTTCGATCTAATCTATAGAGCTTCTATATATTTCAAAGTTACTGGATTTAGGCTTTCCTATCTTCTTTAATACCTGAGCTGGGGTCTATTCTTCCGGGTTTTCCAGGGTTTCCCTGTGAAGGCAAGTTCCCAAATGGGTAGAGCTTTTTCGTAATTACACCAACCTACATCTTTCCTGGTTATGTACTCGGGATGCGGGTATACCCCGGTACATGTAAAAGCTACAGCTTAGGTATTCCCGTAACTTATTGTCTTAACATGTTACCCATACTCTCTACAGTAAAATTCTACTAATTCAAAATATTCCTCTTTTGAATAAACAACCCAACAAATTTTTTCTGTTAGCTCGCAAAGTGTATTATCATTAACTTTGCTCGCTGCGAGGGGCAATTGTTATTTCTCTTTATATTCGATGGATGAATTATTCTGATACAATTCTACCCTTGAATGACGTTTACAAATTTTCTATCTTCATACTCGCAGAATCCATGCGAAAAGTAGTTCTTACAATAGCTATGCCATGAGCGCATAAGTATTCTTTGTAGTACTCTCTCTGGTGGTTGTTAGAAAAAAAAAAGAAAGGGGAGCTTCCGAGTTTGTCTTCGTGCCGATTAGCCTGTGCTTGGTTTGGAAGAACTGTAATCTGATTATTGAGATTTATTACAGAAGATAACTGATATGAGCTGTACGATTAAATGGAAATATATATATAGATGGCTCATTCAAGTAAATGGTGTGTATTATAATTTGAGAATTAATGATATTTATCGATATATTGCGTAGTTGTTAATCAGACGATGTATCGAATCTCGACGCAATTTGAGTGCTCCATCGTCATTAGGAGGCGCTGAACATTGCAATTAACTATCAGTTATTCGTCGGATTCAAAAATCTAGACTCACAGGAGAACGACCATAAGGTGCTCGAGGCAGCAATAGACCCTTAGAAACAAGTCGGCTGGAAGCCGATTTATTGAATCTCGCCGCAATTTGAGTGTTCCATCGTCATTATGAGGCCCTGAACGTTACAATTAACTATCAGTTTCGCGTCGGATTCGAAAATCTAGACTCACAGGACAAGGACCACATGGAGCCAGAGGCAGCAATATCCCCTTGTAGACAAGACGGATGGAGGACGATGTATTGACTCTCGACGCAAATTGAGTGTTCCATCGTCATTAGGAGGCCCTGAACGTTACAATTAACTATCATTTTTGCGTCGGATTCGAAAATCTAGACTCACAGGAGTCGGAGCATATGGTGCCCGAGGCAGCAATACGCCTTGGAGACAAGTCGGCTGGAGGACGATGTATTGACTCTCGACGCAATTTGAGTGTTCCATCGTCAATAGGAAGCCCTGAACGCTACAATTAATCAGTTTCGCGTCGGATTCGAAAATCTAGACTCACAGGAGAACAACCATAAGGTGCCCGAGGCAGCAATAGACCCTTGGAGACAAGTCGGCTGGAGGACGTGTAATATCTCTTTATATTCGATGAATTATTCTGATACAATTCTACCCTTGAATGACGTTTACAAATTTTCTATCTTCATACTCGCAGAATCCATGCGAAAAGTAGTTCATACAATAGCTATGCCATGAGCGCATAAGTATTCTTTGTAGTACTCTCTCTGGTGGTTGTTAGAAAAAAAAAAGAAAGGGGAGCTTCCGAGTTTGTCTTCGTGCCGATTAGCCTGTGCTTGGTTTGGAAGAACTGCAATCTGATTATTGAGAGTTATTGCTGAAGATAACTGATATGAACTGTACGATTAAATGGAAATATATATATAGATGGCTCATTCAAGTAAATGGTGTGTATTATAATTTGAGAATTAATGATATTTATCGATATATTGCGTAGTTGTTAATCAGAAGGGACTTCCGAAAGACTGGATACGAACCTGCACTTA
Source organism: Schistocerca americana (assembly GCF_021461395.2). Classification (NCBI taxonomy): domain Eukaryota; kingdom Metazoa; phylum Arthropoda; class Insecta; order Orthoptera; family Acrididae; genus Schistocerca; species Schistocerca americana. Next base: position 1,456,017 of record NW_025726071.1, read on the forward strand.
ATAATCCAAGAGCTCCATTGCTTCTTCGGAAGGTTAAACTTCATCAAAGCCAAATATCCGCTTGATCTGAGGTTTCCCGACTGATTATACAACGCTCCCAAAATTACGAGGCATTTTATTTGTGCAGATTAGCAGACTGCCGCAAAGCACGAGCCTGCAGAGAAGAAGAGTCATCGCCTGATTTCATTCTAACAAGTAAAATATCAGAATCATTTTGAGTGACTGAGCTATGACTGTATTTGCTATCATGAATGATTGATTGCTCGAACGAGTTGAGAGCTACAGAATTACGTAGAAAAGAAAAGATATGAGGAGGAAAAATTACAGACGATGTATCGAATCTCGACGCAATTTGAGTGCTCCATCGTCATTAGGAGGCGCTGAACATTGCAATTAACTATCAGTTATTCGTCGGATTCAAAAATCTAGACTCACAGGAGAACGACCATAAGGTGCTCGAGGCAGCAATAGACCCTTAGAAACAAGTCGGCTGGAAGCCGATTTATTGAATCTCGCCGCAATTTGAGTGTTCCATCGTCATTATGAGGCCCTGAACGTTACAATTAACTATCAGTTTCGCGTCGGATTCGAAAATCTAGACTCACAGGACAAGGACCACATGGAGCCAGAGGCAGCAATATCCCCTTGTAGACAAGACGGATGGAGGACGATGTATTGACTCTCGACGCAAATTGAGTGTTCCATCGTCATTAGGAGGCCCTGAACGTTACAATTAACTATCATTTTTGCGTCGGATTCGAAAATCTAGACTCATAGGAGTCGGAGCATATGGTGCCCGAGGCAGCAATACGCCTTGGAGACAAGTCGGCTGGAGGACGATGTATTGACTCTCGACGCAATTTGAGTGTTCCATCGTCAATAGGAAGCCCTGAACGCTACAATTAATCAGTTTCGCGTCGGATTCGAAAATCTAGACTCACAGGAGAACGACCATAAGGTGCCCGAGGCAGCATTATCCCCATGGAGAGAAGTTGGCTGGAGGACGATGAATTTAATCTCGACGCAATTTGAGTATTCCATCGTCATTAGGAGGCCCTGAATGTTACAATTAACTATTAGTTTTTCGTCGGAATCGAAAATCTAGACTCACTGGAGACGGACCATAAGGTGCCCGAGGCAGCAATATCACCTTGGAGACCAGTCCGCTGGAGGACGATGTATTGAATCTCGACGCAATTTGAATGTTTCATCGTCATTAGGAGGCCCTGAACTTTACAATTAACTATCAGTTATGCGTCGGATTCGAAAATCTAGACTCACAGGAGAACGATCACAAGGTCCCCGAGGCAGCAATAGACATTTGGAGACAAGTCGGCTGGAGGCCGATGTATTGAATCTCGACGCAATTTGAGTGTTCCATCGCCATTAGGAGGCCCTGAACGTTACAATTAACTATCAGTTTCGCATCGGAATCGAAAATCTAGACTCACAGGAGACGGAGCATTTGGTGCCCGAGGCAGCAATGTCCCCTTGGACACAAGTTGGCTCGTGGCCGCTGTATTGAATCTCGACGCAATTTGAGTGTTCCGTCGTCATTAGGAGGCCCTGAACGTTACAATTAACTATCAGGTTTGCGTCGGATTCGAGAATCTAGACTCACAGGAGAACAACCATAAGGTGCCCGAGGCAGCAATAGACCCTTGGAGACAAGTCGGCTGGAGGACGTGTAATATCTCTTTATATTCGATGAATTATTCTGATACAATTCTACCCTTGAATGACGTTTACAAATTTTCTATCTTCATACTCGCAGAATCCATGCGAAAAGTAGTTCATACAATAGCTATGCCATGAGCGCATAAGTATTCTTTGTAGTACTCTCTCTGGTGGTTGTTAGAAAAAAAAAGGGAAAGTGGAGCTTCCGTGTTTGTCTTCGTGCCGATTAGCCTGTGCTTGGTTTGGAAGAACTGTAATCTGATTATTGAGATTTATTACAGAAGATATCTGATATGAACTGTACGATTAAAAGGAAATATATATAGATGGCTCCTGCAAGTAAATGGTGTGTATTTTAAATTTGAGAATTAATGATATTTATCGATATATTGCGTAGTTGTTAATCAGAAGGGACTTCCGAAAGACTGGATACGAACCTGCACTTAATAATCCAAGAGCTCCACTGCTTCTTCGGAAGGTTAAACTTCATCAAAGCCAAATATCCGCTTGATCTGAGGTTTCCCAACTGATTATACAACGCTCCCAAAATTACGAGGCATTTTATTTGTGCAGATTAGCAGACTGCCGCAAAGCACGAGCCTGCAGAGAAGAAGAATCATCGCCTGATTTCATTCTAACAAGTAAAATTTCAGAATCATTTCGAGTGACTGAGCTATGACTGTATTTCCTATCATGAATGATTGATTGCTCGAACGAATTGAGAGCTACAGAATATGTAGAAAAGAAAAGATATGAGGAGGAAAAATTACAGTGGCGCCAGTGTGAAAGGACTCTCTTGGATTGTTATATAATATATGTATTTTTTGTTTCATGAAAACCAACGAGAACGAGAGGTAACTAATCTGAAGAGAGATTCGGTGCCCATAGTAAAAGATTGCTGATACCAAGAAACGATTTCAACTATTGGACAACACCGAGACTACAGAACAAGGCCAGAGAAATCTAATTTTTTTATCCTGTAGTTAAAATAGTTTGAAATCAATTTAGAAAGAACGTTTTTCCAGATAGTAGTTAGATTGTAGAACTGTATATTGTGTGATTTTCGTATCTGGACATTGAACTTTATACCATCTGTGAAGTAATTTGAAAGTGAAGTGTGTCTACGACAGTAAATTTGAAACTGTATTTAGTGACTGGAACCTGATATTGACAGTTATTCAATGGTACTGACTAGAGCGGCAATTAAAATGTCATTGAATCAGCAACGAGACGTGCAACAGCCTTCAGCTGTTTGCACAGAAGCAGAGGCCACGGATAGCAATTCTGAGACTGTTTTGGCTAGCGGTAGCAATATAAATAATCCCGCTGGTTCAGAAAACATTCATACAACAGCTGATCAGACTGTTGTGGACACATTAGTTGTTATTATGCAACAGTTGTCTCTATTAGCCGAAGGCCAAGCGGAGGTGAAACGAGACTTATCGGTTATACAAAATGAATTCAAAAATCAACTAGCCGAAAATCAAACAGAATTACAAAATTAGTTAAGAGCAACCTTTACCGAATTAGATCAGAGATTAAATACCCAGACACAGGAAATAAAGGAACAGGCAGAAAGGACCGAACAGAATCTTATTGCTCGAATTGAGCAGGTCCGCCAACAATGCCAAGAAAACAATTGTAAATTGAAAGCGGAACTAACCGAATATGTATCCGTCAAAATTGACACGATACCAAAACAAGTAGAACTGTTTCCTCAAGTAATACAAGCTCAAGAGGACATACAGTGCTCCGTAGCTATGATACCAGAAATAACAGAATCCAAAGATAATCTAAAGAAGCAATTTGACGATGTGAAGGAAAAACAGGAGACAGTGGAACATAGAATGAATGTACTTGCGGGAAAGTTTTCAGAAATGACATTAGAGCGGCACAATTCTCCTTCGGAAACGATAGAAGAAACTGTGAAAGTAGCTTTACAGTCAATTTCAGAGAGATCCGAGGATAATTTTTTTAACAAATGGTTAAAGGAAGTTCGAGAACAACTTGGCGAAGAATTCTCGCGTTGGAAAGAAAATATCGAAAGATCACTAAATCTCTCGCAGGAGGATTTAGAAACACCGAGAAGCAGGAAACAAAACTCTCTATCTGCGCGTGACATTCCGTCCACGTCAAGATCCGATGTAGATAGAACTGGAACGTCACAAGTTAGATTCGATATAACGGTGAGCCACAGGGAAAAGTACGAACAGGATGATTTTTGGAATCGTAGTACCGTTGAGGAGAAGATGATTAAACAGAGACAATTTCAAATCTTTAACCCTGACAAAAAGAATGTTCATCCTGTAGCCTTTATTCGATGTTTCAGAGGTCTATTTCCACGATCTTGGACAGAATGGCAAAAGATTAGTTTTGTATCTGGATATATACAAGGATCAGGAGCACTGTGGGCATCCGAACAAACATCTTCTTGTAAATGTTACAAAGAATTTGAGCAGGCTTTTGTAGCAAAATATTGGTCTGCTGGAATACAAGAAAGACTTAGGCAGGAAGTATTATATCCTGAGCCTTTCTCGCTTTCTAGAGGATCTCTAAAGAGATATTTTGAGAAATACATTAATAAATCTTTGTATTGGGATGTACCGATTCCTTTGCCGGATATACTTAGAATACTCAAGTCCAGACTACCCACCAGTATAAGGAATCAGCTGTTATATATAAATGATAAGGATATAGACTCATTTATGACTACGCTTGATCATATTGATATAATTGAGGAGGACAATAAAAGGGCAAGAGAAATGTCATATCAAAGAGGAGTAACAGAAGCGAATCCGAGTTGCAACTCGAATGGGAATGGCAGTAATGGTAGCAGTAACAATAATCATAACCAATTACACTCTCCGAGGAGAGTTAGAAATGGACAGAATGCAAACAATAATTATTACCATAATGGAAACTTTAGTAATGGTGCAGCGAGGGGCTATTTTAGGAACAGTAGGAATTTTAATCGATATGATCCAATGTATGGCAACACAGGACAGTTCTACCAACACCAGCAGAACAACAACAATAATAACACAAACCAAGCAAGACAATATAGACCGAATTCACGACAACAACCGATAATCACTGAAGTAGCTGAAGAGATAAATACCAATCGGACCAATAATCAGTCAAACTAAACATGACCGCATCGTGCCCCGGAGGAGCGGTCAGGGGATCTGTTAGGGGCGAAACAGTAAAATTACAATTGTTAAGATATAATGATGGTGAGCTGTTGACTGAAGAGTTAACAAAGGATTTAATAACTTGTCATAATCACAGATCAAGTGTTCCGGTATCGGAAGTATTTGTTGAAATAGAGGAAGTTCCAACGAATGTGATATTAGACACCGCCGCTTCCGCCAATGTCATCTCAGGCGCTCTTTTTCGGAGAATTATTAGGAAGAAGAAGGTACCAATTTTGCCAGTACAGAACTGCAAAATCATCGGAGCTGTTGGAGCACGCTCTCCCAATGTCAAAATACAAACACAATTAGAGATGAAAATGGGAAATGTAGCAATAAAATGCACGTTCCTTGTAGTGGAGAAGTTATTAGTGGACTGTATGCTTGGTATTGGGAGTATGCAGGAGTACGATTGTCAGATTGATTTTTTGGAAGGAATAGTTAAATTTAGATTAAATGGAGAAGAGATAGCACTGGATTTAAATAGAAAGGAAACTGTGCATGAGAAATATTGTCGCGGTGCCATAATTCAATTAATTGACACTACAAACGGTCGTTGGAAGGAGCTTTCAAAGGATTTGATACAACAAGAGGACTTTAACCAAACAACAACGATAAAAGCTAGTGAATCAAATCAGCTTACCGGAGAACAAAGGCAGCAGCTTCATTATTTGTTTGGGGCATATGAAGAGATTTTTGATGAGAAACCAGGAATTATTAAAGGGTATATTTGTCACCTACAAGTGAAGCCACATCAGACTTACTGTTACACGCACTATCCGATCCCCTGGCGTTTAAAGCAATCCGTTCAAAGGGAGATAAATAGAATGTTAGAATGGAACTTGATTGAGCCATCAACTAGTCCATATTGTTCTCCGCTCTTAGTCGTTCCAAAACCTGGAGCAACGGACGAAAAGTATGAAGACCAGAATTTAAAATGGGAGGAAAAGACTCGACTCGCAATTGTCAATTTAACTGAAAAGGCAATACAACGGAAATTGACATATGATAAACGGATTCATCGGATTCAGATGTTTCATCTTGGAGAAAAGGTTTCATTGAGGCAACACATCCATTCCTCGAAACTGATGAAGAACGTAAAGAAATGGAATCTTATTTATACCGGACCATACGTTATTGTAAATATACCAAATCCTGGATCATACTTGTTGGCATATCCCGAATCGAAAAGAATAAAGGGATTATTCCCACATAATGATATTAAGAAATTTAGTGAAGGATCGTAGATCTGTGATACCAAATATGGAGAAGAATTTAGAGTGGAATTTGACTATGAGTCGAATGTGTATATAAATATCAAGAAGTTTATGTTGTCTAGAGGTTAAGAGAACGTGAGATTACTCCTGTGGTAGGTTAAGAGACAGTGAGATTACTCCTGTGATAGGTTAATAGACAGTGAGATTACTCCTGTGATAGGTTAAGAGACAGTGAGATTACTCCTGTGATACTTCAGCACAAAAATTTTAAGATAGGTAGAAGAATTTGTTAATTACTAGCATTTGTAAGTGTGGACTATGAGCAGAAGCCACAGTGATATACAATGAAAGTGCATCTACATTTCCTCAAGACACGGCACTTATGTGAGAATTGCGTGTGAAACTTGAACAGTGTGGGATATGTAGGTAAATACGCTGTGTGTATGATGTGCGCTGTTCGCGCAAGAAAACAAACGAACTGTGAAATGAAGCAACAGTCGATAATGTCACTGTTGCAAACAACTGAAGAAACTCCCTGGTTGCGCGAGAGAAAATTATTATAATTTTTAGATTTTTTCATTATGCCTTCTTTACCAGGAGAATTAATTTAAGAATTTTAATTAACTTTTTAAGAATAGCAGTTTGTGTGTTTCATATTATGGACATAATTGTTGAAATATATTTCCATAAATGTTCATGAGAGGATGAAGAAGATTCTGCGATTGGATGATTTGATAAACGAACATACGTCATCATCAATGATATTTATTTGCAAGTGGATCTATAAATCAATTAATTATAAGAATAATGAAAATTTTTCAAATTATTCCTTTTGTGGAGTCAGTGTCATATGGCTATGTTTAAAATTTTTCAACAGGTGTAAACTTAAATTTTATCCATAATTTCGTAATTGAAAGCAAACCTCGGACAGATTCAATGCTCTACTTCCACCTGCACTATAACAAAACGAAGATTTGATAAAAAAATTTTTGAGAGGGATACATTCGATATGAGCTACAACAAAATTTAAATGCCCACAGTCTAATTGGCAATGTTTTGGACAATCAACAGTTGTAATGCAAAATAACTTTGGTATTGAGCACTACAAAAAAAAATTCGCGATTGTCAGGACTGATGGATGTTCCAGTCTAGTACAGATGGAAGAATATAAGAATCCACTCCGATTTTGAGTTCAACGATGAAATATGGACTTCGTTGGCTTAATCCACTCTCTTCCAGGGATTTATTCAGTCAGAACCTTTTCTTATTCCACTTTAAACCTGTTTCATGTTCACGTCCCTGACCATCTGTTCCTGAGATCATCTTCCTGTTTCCACGGCACGTTACCAGCTTCTGTCCTGTATCATAAGCCATCGCCTGTCCTCCGTGCCGCCTCCACCAAACGCTGTACATCGCCTAAATCGCTTACCCGGTGTCCGTGCCCAGTGTTCCTGTTCCATCGACTTCACAACGAGATCGCCGGCTACATCGTCGAAAGAAGAATTTTGAAAATTTTTTTTTGAGGAATACTGTAAAATTTTTTTTGGCTATGAGGCACTTTTCCTTCGATCTAATCTATAGAGCTTCTATATATTTCAAAGTTACTGGATTTAGGCTTTCCTATCTTCTTTAATACCTGAGCTGGGGTCTATTCTTCCGGGTTTTCCAGGGTTTCCCTGTGAAGGCAAGTTCCCAAATGGGTAGAGCTTTTTCGTAATTACACCAACCTACATCTTTCCCGGTTATGTACTCGGGATGCGGGTATACCCCGGTACATGTAAAAGCTACAGCTAAGGTATTCCCGTAACTTATTGTCTTAACATGTTACCCATACTCTCTACAGTAAAATTCTACTAATTCAAAATATTCCTCTTTTGAATAAACAACCCAACAAATTTTTTCTGTTAGCTCGCAAAGTGTATTATCATTAACTTTGCTCGCTGCGAGGGGCAATTGCAATATCTCTTTATATTCGATGAATTATTCTGATACAATTCTACCCTTGAATGACGTTTACAAATTTTCTATCTTCATACTCGCAGAATCCATGCGAAAAGTAGTTCATACAATAGCTATGCCATGAGCGCATAAGTATTCTTTGTAGTACTCTCTCTGGTGGTTGTTAGAAAAAAAAAAAGAAAGGGGAGCTTCCGAGTTTGTCTTCGTGCCGATTAGCCTGTGCTTGGTTTGGAAGAACTGTAATCTGATTATTGAGATTTATTACAGAAGATAACTGATATGAACTGTACGATTAAATGGAAATATATATATAGATGGCTCCTTCAAGTAAATGGTGTGTATTTTAAATTTGAGAAATAATGATATTTATCGATATATAGCGTAGGTGTTAATCAGAAGGGACTTCCGAAAGACTGGATACGAACCTGCACTTAATAATCCAAGAGCTCCATTGCTTCTTCGGAAGGTTAAACTTCATCAATGCGAAATATCCGCTTGATCTGAGATTTCCCGACTGATTATACAACGCTCCCAAAATTACGAGGCATTTTATTTGTGCAGATTAGCAGACTGCCGCAAAGCATGAGGCTGCAGAGAAGAAGAGTCATCGCCTGATTTCATTCTAACAAGTAAAATTTCAGAATCATTTTGAGTGACTGAGCTATGACTGTATTTCCTATCATGAATGATTGATTGCTCGAACGAATTGAAAGCTACAGAATTACGAAGAAAAAAAAAGATATGAGGAGGAAAAATTACAGACGATGTATTGAATCTCGACGCAATTTGAGTGTTCCATCGTCATTAGGAGGTGCTTAACATTGCAATTAACTATCAGTTATGCGTCGGATTCGAAAAAACTAGACTCACAGGAGAACGACCATAAGGTGCCCGAGGCAGCAATAGACCCTTAGAGACAAGTCGGCTGGAAGCCGATTTATTGAATCTCGCCGCAATTTGAGTGTTCCATCGTCATTATGAGGCCCTGAACGTTACAATGAACTATCAGTTTCGCATCGGAATCGAAAATCTAGACTCACAGGAGACGGACCATATGGTGCCCGAGGCAGCAATGTCCCCTTGGACACAAGTCGGCTGGAGGACGATGTATTGAATCTCGACGCAATTTGAGTGTTCCATCGTCTTTAGGAGGCCCTGAACGTTACAATTAACTATTAGTTTTGCGTCGGATTCTAAAATCTAGACTCACAGGAGAACGAATATAAGATGCCCGAGGGAGCAATAGACCTTTGGAGACAAGTAGGTTTGAATGACGATGTATTGCTTCTTGAAGCAATTTCAGTGTTCCATCGTCATTACGAGGCGCTGAACGTTGCAAATAACTATCAGTTAGGGTTCGGATTCAAAAATCTAGACTCACTGGAGAACGACCATAAGGTGCCCGAGGCAGCAATAGAACCTTGGAGACAAGTCGGGTGAAGGACGATGTATTGAATCTCGACGCAATTTGAGTGTTCCATCGTCATTAGGAGGCCCTGAACGTTACAATTAACTATCAGTTTCGCGTCAGATTCGAAAATCTAGACACACAGGAGACGGACCACATGGAGCCCGAGGCAGCAATATCCCCCTGTAGACAAGTCGGCTGGAGGACGATGTATTGACTCTCGACGCCATTTGAGTGTTCCATTGTCATTATGAGGCCCTGAACGTTACAATTAACTATCATTTTAGGGTCGAATACGAAAATCTAGACTGACAGGAGACTGACCATATGGTGCCCGAGGCAGCAATACCCCTTGGAGACAAGTCGGCTGGAGGACGATGTATTGAACCTCGACGCAATTTGAGTGTTGCATCGCCATTAGGAGGCCCTGAACGTTACAATTAACTATCGGTGTCGCGTCGGAATCGAAAATCTAGACTCAGTGGCGACGGACCATAAGGTGCCTGAGGCAGCAATATCCCCTTTGAGACCAGTCCTCTGGAGGACGATGTATTGAATCGCGACGCAACTTGAGGGCCCCATCGTCATTAGGAGGCCCTGAACGTTACAATTAACTATCAGTTTTGCGTCGGATTCGAAAATGTAGAATCAACGGAGACGGACCATGTGGTGCCCGAGGCAGCGATATGCCCTTGGAGACAAGTCGGCTGGAGGACGATGTATTGTATCTCGACGCAATTTGAATGTTTCATCGTCATTAGGAGGCCCTGAACGTTACAATTAACTATCAGTTTTGCGTCGGATTCGAGAATCTAGACTCACAGGAGAACGACTACAACGTCCCCGAGGCAGCAATAGACCTTTGGAGACAAGTCGGCTGAAGGACGATGAATTGAATCTCGACGCAATTTGAGTGTTCCATCGTCATTAGGAGGCTCTGAACATTACAATTAACTATCAGTTTCGCATCGGAAGCGAAAATCTAGACTCACAGGAGACGCACCATTTGGTGCCCGAGGCTGCAATGTCCCCTTGGAGGCAAGTCGGCTCGAGGCCGAAGTATTGAATCTCGACGCAATTTGAGTGTTCCATAGGCATTCGGAAGCCCTGAACGTTACAATTAACAATCAGTTTCGCGTCGGATTCGAAAATCTATACTCACAGGAGAACGACCATAAGGTGTCGGAGGCAGCAATAGACATTTGGAGACAAGTCGGCTGAAGGACGATAAATTGATTCTCGACGCAATTTGAGTGTTCCATCGACATTAGGAGGCCCCGAACGTTACAATTAACTATCAGTTTTGCTTCGGATCCGAAAATCTAGACCCACAGGAGGACGACCATAAGGTGTCCGAGGCAGCAATAGACTCTTGGAGACAAGTCGGCTGAAGTACGATGTATTGAATCTCGACGCAATATGAGTGTTCCATCGTCATTTGGAGGTGCTGAATGTTGCAACTATCTATCAGTTATGCGTCGGATTCTAAATTCTAGACTCACAGGAGAACGACCATAAGGTGCCCGACGCAGCAATAGAACCTTGGAGACAAGTCAGCTGAAGGACGATGTATTTAATCTCACCGCAATTTGAGTGTTCTATAAGCATTCGGAAGCCCTGAACGTTACAATTAACAATCAGTTTCGCGTCGGATTCGAAAATCTGTACTCACAGGTGAACGACCATGAGTTACCCGAGGCAGCATTATCCCCATGGAGAGAAGTCGGCTGGAGGACGATGTATTGAATCTCGATCAATTTGAGTGTTCCATCGTCATTAGGAGGCCCTGAACATTACAATTAACTATCAGTTTTGCGTCGGATTCTAAAATCTAGACTCACTGTGGAACGACTATAAGGTGCCCGAGGCAGCAATAGACCCTTGGAGACAAATCGGCTGAATGACGATGTATTGAATCTCGACGATATTTGAGTGTTGCATCGTCATTAGGAAGCCCGGAACGTTACAATTAACAATCCGTTTCGAGTCGGATTCGAATATCTAGACTCACAGGCGAACGAGCATAAAGTGCCCGAGGCAGCATTATCCCCATGGAGAGAAATCGGCTGGAGGACGATGTATTGAATCGCGACGCAATTTGAGTAATCCATTGTCATTAGGAGGCCATGAGCGGTACAATTAACTATCAGTTTTGCGTCGGGTTCGAAAATCTAGACTCACTGGAGATCGATCATAAGGTTCCCGAGGCATCAATAGACCATTGGAGACAAGTCGGCTGGAGGACGATGTAATGGCTCGCGACGCAATTAGTGTGTTCCATCGTCATTAGGAGGATCTGAATGTTACAATTAACGATCAGATTTTCGTCGGATTTGAAAATCTAGACTCACTGGAGACGGACCATAAGGTGACCGAGGCAACAATATCCCCTTGGAGTCCAGTCCGCTGGAGGACGATGTATTCAATCGCGGCGACGCATTTAGAGTGCCCCATCGTCATTAGGAGGCCCTGAACATTACAATTAACTATCAGTTTTGCGTCGGATACGAAAATGTAGAATCACCGCAGACGGACCATGTGGTGAACGAGGCAGAGATATCGCCTTGGAGACAAGCCGGCTGGAGGACGATGTATTGAATCTCGACGCAATTTGAGTGTTCCATCGTCATTAGGAAGCCCTGAACTTTACAATTAACTATCAGTTTCACGTCGGAGTCGAAAACCTAGACTCACAGGAGACGGACCACATGGAGCCCGAGGCAGCAATATCCCACTGTAGACAAGTCGGCTGGAGGACGATGTGTTGACTCTCGACGCAATTTTAGTGTTCCATCGTCATTAGGAGGGGTTGAACGTTACAATTAACTACCATTTTTGCGTCGGATTCTAAAATCTAGACTCACAGGAGACCAAACATATGGTACCCGCGGCAGCAATACCCCTTGGAGACAAGTCGGCTGGAGGACGAAATATTGAATATCGACGCAATTTCAGTGTTCCTTCGCCATTAGGAGGCCCTGAACTTTACAATTAACTGTCACTTATGCGTCGGATTCGAAAATCGAGACTCACAGGAGAACGACCATAAGGTGCCCGAGGCAGCAATAGAACCTTGGAGACAAGTCGGATGAAGGACGATGTATTGAATCTCGTCCCAATTTAAGAGTTCCAACGTCATTAGGAGGCCATGAACGTTACAATTAACTATCAGTTTCGCGTCGGAATCGAAAATCTAGAGTCACAGGAGACGGACCATATGGTGCCCGAGGCAGCAATGTCCCCGTGGAGACGAGTCGGCTGGAGGCCGGTGTATTGAATCTCGACGCAATTTGAGTGTTCCATCGTCATTAGGAGGCCCTGAACATTACAATTAACTATCAGTTTCGAGTCGGATTCGAATATCTAGACTCACAGGAGACGGATCATATGGTTCCCTAGGCAGCAATATCCCCTTGGAGACAACTCGGCTGGTGGACAATGTATTGAATCTCGACGCAATTTGAGTGTTCCATCGTCATTAGGAGCGTTACAATTAAGTAACAGTAATGCGTCGGATTCGAAAATCTAGACTCACAGGAGAACGACCTAAGGTGCCCGAGGCAGCAAATGACCCTCTGAGACATGTCGGCTGGAGGCCGATGTATTGAATCTCGACGCAATTTGAGTGTTGGATCGTCATTAGAACCCTGAACGTTACAATTAACTATCAGTTTCGCGTCGGATTCGAAAATCTAGACTCACAGGAAACGGACCACATGGAGCCCGAGGCAGCGATATCCCCTTTTAGCAAGTCGGCTGGAGGACGATGTATTATTGACTCTCGACGCAATTTGTGTGTTCCATCAGCATTAGGAGGCCCTGAACGTTATAATTAACTATCATTTTTGCGTCGGATTCGAAAATCTAGACTCACAGGGGACGGACCATATGGTGTCCGAGGCAGCTGTACCGCTTGGAGACAAGTCGGCTGGAGGACGATGTATTGAACCTCGACGCAATTTGAGTGTCCCATCGTCATTAGGAGGCCCTGAACGTTACAATTAACTACCAGTTTTGCGTCGGATTAGAAAATGTATATTCACCAGAGAACGACCATAAGGTGTCCGAGGCAGCAATGTTCCCTTGGAGACAAGTCGGCTGGAGGCCGATGTATTGAATCTCGACGCAATTTGAGTGTTCCATCGTCATTAGGAGGCCCTGAACGTTACAATTTACTATCAGTTTCGCGTCGGATTCGAAAATCTAGTCTCACAGGAGAAGGACCACGTAAAGCCCGAGGCAGCAATATCCCCTTGGAGACAATTCGGCTGGAGGCCGATGTATTCAACCTCGACGAAATTTGAGTGTTCCTTCGTCATTAGGAGGCTCTGAACGTTGCAATTAACTATCAGTTATGCGTCGGATTCGAAATTCTAGACTCACAGGAGAACGACAATAAGGTGCCCGAGGCAGCAATAGAGCCTTGGAGACAAGTCGGCTGGAGGACGATATATTGAATCTCGACGCAATTTGAGTGTTCCATCGTCATTAGGAGGCCCTGAACTTTACAATTAACTATCAGTTATGCGTTGGATTCGAAAATCTAAACTCACAGGAGAACGACCATAAGGTGCCCGAGGCAGCAGTAGACAATTGGAGACAAATCGGCTGGAGGCCGATGTATTCAATCTCGACCCAATTTGAGAGTTCCAACGTCATTAGGAGGCCATGAACGTTACAATTAACTATGAGATTTGCGTCGAATTCTAAACTCTAGACTCACTGGGGACGGTCCATAAGGTGTCCGATGCAGCAATATCCCCTTGGAGACCAGTCCGCTGGAGGACGATGTATTGAATCCCGACGCAATTTGAGTGCCCTATCGTCATTACGAGGCCCTGAACGTTACAATTAACTATCAGTTTTGAGTCGGATTAGAAAATGTAGAATCACCGGAGAACGACCATAATGTGTCCGAGGCAGCCATAGACTCTTGGAGTCAAGTCGGCTGAAGGACGATGTATTGAATCTCGACGCAATTTGAGTGTTCCATCGTCATTAAGAAGCCCTGGACGTTAGAATTAACTATCAGTTTCGCGTCTGATTCGAAAATCTAGAATCACAGGAGACGGATCATATGGTGCCCGAGGCAGCAATATCCCCTTGGAGACAAGTCGGCTGGTGGACAATGTACTGAATCTCGACGCAATTTGAGTGTTCCATCGTCATTAGGAGGCGCTGAGCATTACAATTAACTATTAGTTATGCGTCGGATTCGATAATCTAATCTCACAGGAGATCGACCATAAGGTGCCCGAGGCAGCAATAGAACCTTGGAGAAGTGTCGGCTGAAGGACGATGTACTGAATCTCGACGCAATTTGAGTGTTCCATCGTCATTAGGAGGCACTGAAAGCTAAATTTAACTATCAGTTTCGCATCGGAATCGAAAATCTAGACTTACAGGAGACGGACCATATGGTGCTCGTGGCAGCAACGTCCCCTTGGAGACAAGTCGGCTCGAGGCTGATGTATTGAATCTCGACGCAATTTGAGTAATCCATCGTCAATACGAGGCGCTAAGCGTTACAATTAACTATAGGTTATGCGTCGGCTTCGAAAATCTAGACTCACAGGTGAACGACCGTAAGGTGCCCGAGGCAGCAATAGAGCCTTGGAGATAAGTCGGCTGGAGGACGATGTATTGAATCTCGACCAAATTTGAGTGTTTCATCGACATTAGGAAGCCCTGAACGTTACAATTAACAATCAGTTTCGCGTCGGATTCGAGAATCTAGACTCACAGGACACGGACCACATGGAGCCCGAGGCAGCAATATTCCCTTGTAGATAAGTCGGCTGGAGGACGATGTATTGACTCTCGACGCAATTTGAGTGTTCCATCGTCATTAGGAGGCCCTGAACGTTACAATTAACTATCAGTTTCGCGTCGGATTCGAATATCTAGACTCACAGGAGACGGATCATATGGTTCCCGAGGCAGCAATATCCCCTTGGAGACAACTCGGCTGGTGGACGATGTATTGAATCTCGATGCAATTTGAGTGTTCCATCGTCATTACGAGGCGCTGAGCGCTACAATTAACTATCAGTTATGCGTCGGATTCGAAAATCTAGAGCCACAGGAGAACGACCGTATGGTGCCCGTGGTAGCGATAGACCCTTGGAGACAAGTCGGCTGGAGGACAATGTATTGAATCTCGACGCAATTTGAGTGTTCCATCGTCATTAGGAGGCGCTGAACGTTACAATTAACTATCATTTTTGCGTCGGGTTCAAAAATCTAGACTCACAGAAGACGGACCATTTGGTGCCCGAGGCAGCGATATCCCCTTGGAGCCAAGTCGGCTGGAGGACAATGTATTGAATCTCGACGCAATTTGAGTGTTCCATTGTCATTAGGAGGCCCTGAGCGTTACAATTAACTATCAGTTTTGCGACGGATTCGAAAATCTACTCTCACAGGAGAACGACCATAAGGTGCCCGAGGTAGCAATAGACCCTTGGAGACAAGTCGGCTGGAGGACAATGTATTGAATCTCGACGCAATCTGAGTGTTCCATCGTCATTAGGAGGCTCTGAACGTTGGAATCAACTATCAGTTATGCGTCGGATTCGAAAAATGTAGACTCACAGGATAACGACCGTAAGGTGCACGAGGAAGCAATAGACCCTCTGAGACATGTCGGCTGGAGGCCGATGTATTGAATCTCGACGCAATTTGAGTGTTAGATCGTCATGAGAACCCGGAACGTTACAATTTACTATCAGTTTCGCGTCGGATTCGAAAATCTAGACTCACAGGAAACGGACCACATGGAGCCCGAGGTAGCAATATCCTCTTTTAGCAAGTCGGCTGGAGGACGATGTATTATTGAATCTCGACGCAATTTGAGTGTTCCATCATCATTAGGAGGCCCTGAACGTTACAATTAATTATCATTTTTGCGTCGGATTCGAAAATCTAGACTCACAGGAGACGGACCATATGCTGCCCGAGGTAGCAATACCCCTTGGAGACAAGTCGGCTGGAGGACGATGTATTGCACCTCGACGCAATTTGAGTGTTCCATCGACATTAAGAGGCGCTGAACGTTACAATTAACTATCATTTTTGCGTCGGATTCAAAATTCTAGACTCACAGGAGACGGATCATATGGTGCCCGAGTCAGCAATGTCCCCTTGGAGACAAGTCGGCTGGAGGCCGATGAATTGAATCTCGACGCAGTTTGAGTGTTCCATCGTCATTAGGAGGCCCTGAACATTACAATTAACTATCATTTTTGCGTTGGATTCTAAAATCTAGACTCACAGGGGAACGACCATAAGGTGCCCGAGGCAGCAATAGACCCTTTTAGACAAATCGGATGATTGACGAGGTATTGAATCTCGACGCAATTTGAGTGTTCCATCGTCCTTAGGAAGCCCTAAACGTTACAATTAACAATCAGTTTCGCGTCGGATTCGAAAATCTAGACTCACAGGAGAACGGCCATAAGGTGCCCGAGGCAGTAATAGAAAGTTGGAGACAAGTCGGCTGAAGGACGATGTATTGAATCTCAACGCAGTTTGAGTGTTCCATCGTCATTATTAGGCCCTGAACGTTACAATTAACTATCAGTATCGCGTCGGATTCGAAAATCTAGACTCACAGGAGACGGACCACATGGAGCCCGAGGCAACAATACACCCTTGTAGGCAAGTCCTCTGGAGGTCGATGTACTGTCTCTCGACGCGATTTGAGTGTTCCACCGTCAATAGGAAGCGATGAACGTTACAATTAACTATCATTTTTGCGTCGGATTCGAAAATCCAGACTCACAGGAGACGGACCATAAGGTGCCCGAGGCAGCAATATCCCCATGGAGACAAGTCGGCTGAAGGACGATGTATTGAATCTCGACGCAATTTGAGTGTTCCATCGTCATTAGGAGGCCCTGAACGTTACAATTAACTTTCAGTTTTGCGTCGGATTCGAAAACGTAGAATCACCGGAGACGGACAATATGGTGCCCGAGGCAGCAATGTCCCCTTGGAAACAAGTCGGCTGGAAGCGAAGTATTGAATCTCGACACAATTTGAGTGTTCCATCGTCATTAGGAGGCCCTGAACGTTACAATTAACTATGAGTTTTGCGTCGGATTCGAAAATGTAGAATCACCGGAGACGGACCATGTGGTGCCCGAGGCAGCGATATCCCCTTGGAGACAAGTCAGCTTTAGGACGATGTATTGAATCTACACGCAATTTGAGTGTTCCATCGTCATTAGCACCTCCTGAACTTTACAATTAAGTATCAGTTATGCGTCGGATTCTAAAATCTAGACTCACAGGGGAACGACCATAAGGTGCCCGAGGCAGCAATAGAACCCTGGAGACAAGTCGGCTGAAGGACGATGTATTGAATCTCGACGCAATTTGAGTGTTCCATCGTCATTAGGAGGCCCTGAAATTTACAATTAACAATCAGTTTCCCGTCGGATTCGAAAATCTAGACTCACAGGGGAACGACCATAAGGTGCCCGAGGCAGCAATAGACCCTTGGAGACAAGTCGGCTGAAGGACGATGTATTGACTCTCGACACAATTTGAGTGTTCCATCGCCATTAGGATGCCCTGAACATTACAATTGACTATCAGTTTTGCGTCGGATTCTAAAATCTAGACTCACAGGGGAACGACCATAAGGTGCCCGAGGCAGCAATAGACCCCTGGAGACAAGTCGGCTGAAGGACGATGTATTCAATCTCGACGCAATTTGAGTGTTCCATCGTCATTAGGAGGAGCTGAAAGTTACAATTAACTAACATTTTAGCGTCGGATTCGAAAATCGAGACTCACTGGAGACGGACCATAAGGTGCCCGAGGCAGCAATATCCCCTTGGAGGCAAGTCGGCTGAAGATCGATGTTTTAAATCTCGACGCTATTTGAGTGTTCCTTCGTCATTAGGAGGCCCTTAACGTTACAATTAACTATCGGTTTCGCATCGGAATCGAAAATATAGACTCACAGGAGACGGACCATATGGTGCCCGAGGCAGCAATGTCCCCTTGGAAACAAGTCGGCTGGAAGCGAAGTATTGAATCTCGACACAATTTGAGTGTTCTATCGTCACTAGGAGGCCCTGAACGTTACAATTGACTATGAGTTTTGCGACGGATTCGAAAATGTAGGATCACCGGAGACGGACCATGTGGTGCCCGAGGCAGCGATATCCCCTTGGAGACAAGTCAGCTTTAGGACGATGTATTTAATCTCCACGCAAATTGAGTGTTCAATCGTAATTAGCAGCTCCTGAACTTTACAATTAAGTATCAGTTATGCGTCGGATTCGAAAATCAAGACTCACAGGAGAGCGACCATAAGGAACTCGAGGCAGCAATACCCCATGGAGACAAGTCGGTTGGAGGACGATGTATTGAATCTCGACGCAATTTGAGTGTTCCATCGTCACTAGGAGGCCCTGAACGTTACAATTAACTATTAGTTTTGCGTCGGATTCGAAAATCTAGACTCAGAGGAGAACGACCATAAGGTGCCCGAGGCAGCAATAGACCCTTGGAGACAAGTCGGCTGAAGGACGATGTATTGACCCTCGACGCAATTTGAGTGTTCCATCGCCATTAGGATGCCCTGAACATTACAATTAACTATCAGTTTTGCGTCGGATTCTAAAATCTAGACTCACACTGGAACGACCACAAGGTGCCCGAGGCAGCAATAGACCCCTGGAGACAAGTCGGCTGAAGGACGATGTATTGAATCTCGACGCAATTTGAGTGTTCCATCGTCATTAGGAGGCCCTGAAATTTACAATTACAGTCAGTTTCCCGTCGGATTCGAAAATCTAGACTCACAGGGGAACGACCATAAGGTGCCCGAGGGAGCAATAGACCCTTGGAGACAAATCGGCTGAATGACGAGGTATTGAATCTCGACGCAATTTCAGTGTTCCATCGTCACTAGGAAACCCTGAACGTTACAATTAACAATCAGTTTTGCGTCGGATGAGAAAATCTAGACTCACAATAGAACCACCATAAGGTGCCCGAGGCAGCAATATACCCATGGAGAGAAGTCGGCTGGATGACGATGTATTGAATCTCGACGCAATTTGAGTATTCCATCGACATTAGGAGGCACTGAAAGTTACAACTAACTATGAGTTTTGCGTCGGGTTCGAAAATCTAGACTCACAGGAGAACGATCATAAGGTGCCCGAGGCAGCAATAGACCCTTGGAGATCAGTCCGCTGGAGGACGATGTATTGAATCGCGACGCAATTTGAGTGTTCCATCGTCATTAGGAGGCCCTGAACGATATAATTAACTATCAGTTTTGCCACGGATACGAAAACGTAGAATCACCGGAGACGGACCATGTGGTGCCCGAGGCAGCCATATCCCCTTGGAGACAGGTTCGCAGGAGGACGTTGTAGTTCATCTCGACGCAATTTGAGTGTTCCATCGTCATTAGGAGGCCCTGAACGTTACAATTAACTATCAGTTTCGCGTCGGATTCGAAAATGTAGACTCACAGGAGATGGAGCACATGGAGCCCGAGGCAGCAATATCCCCTTGTAGACAAGTCGGCTGGAGGTCGATGTATTGTCTCTCGACGCAATTTGAGTGTTCCATCGTCATTAGGAAGCGCTGAACGTTACAATTAACTATCATTTTTGCGTCGGATTCGAAAGTCTAGACTCACAGGAGACGGACCATATGGAGCCCGAGGCAACAATATCCCCTAGTAGACCACTCGGCTGGAGGTCGAAGTATTGCCTCTCGACGCGATTTGAGTGTTCCATCGTCAATAGGAGGCGCTGAACGTTACAATTAACTGTCATTATTGCGTCGGATTCGAAAATGTAGACCACAGGAGACGGACCATAAGGTGCCCGAGGCAGCTATATCCCCTTGGAGGCCAGTCCGCTGGAGGACGATGTATTGAATCGTGACGCAATTTGAGTGTTCCATCGTCATTAGGAGGCCCTGAACGTTACAATTAACTATCAGTTTCGCATCGGAATCGAAAATCTAGACTCACAGGAGACGGACCATATGGTGCCCGAGGCAGCAATGTCCCCTTGGAAACAAGTCGGCTGGAAGCGAAGTATTGAATCTCGACACAATTTGAGTGTTCCATCGTCACTAGGAGGCCCTGAACGTTACAATTAACTATGAGTTTTGCGTCGGATTCGAAAATGTAGTATCACCGGAGACGGACCATGTGGTGCCCGAGGCAGCGATATCCCCTTGGAGACAAGTCAGCTTTAGGACGATGTATTGTATCTCCACGCAATTTGAGTGTTCCATCGTCATTAGCAGCTCCTGAACTTTACAATTAAGTATCAGTTGTGCGTCGGATTCGAAAATCAAGACTCACAGGAGAGCGACCATAAGGAACTCGAGGCAGCAAAACCCCATGGAGACAAGTCGGTTGGAGGACGATGTATTGGATCTCGACGCAATTTGAGTGTTCCATCGTCACTAGGAGGCCCTGAACGTTACAATTAACTATTAGTTTTGCGTCGGATTCGAAAATCTAGACTCAGAGGAGAACGACCATAGGGTGCCCGAGGCAGGAATAGACCCTTGCAGACAAGTCGGCTGAAGGACGATGTATTGACTCTCGCCGCAATTTGAGTGTTCCATCGCCATTAGGATGCCCTGAACATTACAATTAACTATCAGTTTTGCGTCGGATTCTAAAATCTAGACTCACAGGGGAACGACCACAAGGTGCCCGAGGCAGCAATAGACCCCAGGAGACAAGTCGGCTGAAGGACGATGTATTGAATCTCGACGCAATTTGAGTGTTCCATCGTCATTAGGAGGCCCTGAAATTTACAAATTACAATCAGTTTCCCGTCGGATTCGAAAATCTAGACTCACAGGGGAACGACCATCAGGTGCCCGAGGCAGCAATAGACCTTTGGAGACAAATCGGCTGAATGACGAGGTATTGAATCTCGACGCAATTTCAGTGTTCCATCATCATTAGGAAACCCTGAACGTTACAATTAAAAATCAGTTTTGCGTCGGATGAGAAAATCTAGACTCACAGGAGAACTACCATATGGTGCCCGAGGCAGCAATATACCCATGGAGAGAAGTCGGCTGGAGGACGATGTATTGAATCTCGACGCAATTTGAGTATTCCATCGACCTTAGGAGGAACTGAAAGTTACTATTAACTATGAGTTTTGCGTCGGGTTCGAAAATCTAGACTCACAGGAGAACGATCATAAGGAGCCCGTGGCAGCAATAGACCCTTGGAGATCAGTCCGCTGGAGGACGATGTATTGAATCGCGACGCAATTTGAGTGTTCCATCGTCATTAGGAGGCCCTGAACGATATAATTAACTATCAGTTTTGCCTCGGATACGAAAACGTAGAATCACCGGAGACGGACCATGTGGTGCCCGAGGCAGCCATATCCCCTTGGAGACAGGTTCGCAGGAGGACGTTGTAGTTCATCTCGACGCAATTTGAGTGTTCCATCGTCATTAGGAGGCCCTGAACGTTACAATTAACTATCAGTTTCGCGTCGGATTCGAAAATGTAGACTCACAGGAGATGGAGCACATGGAGCCCGAGGCAGCAATATTCCCTTGTAGACAAGTCGGCTGGAGGTCGATGTATTGTCTCTCGACGCAATTTGAGTGTTCCATCGTCATTAGGAAGCGCTGAACGTTACAATTAACTATCATTTTTGCGTCGGATTCGAAAGTCTAGACTCACAGGAGACGGAACATATGGAGCCCGAGGCAACAATATCCCCTAGTAGACCACTCGGCTGGAGGTCGAAGTATTGCCTCTCGACGCGATTTGAGTGTTCCATCGTCAATAGGAGGCGCTGAACGTTACAATTAACTGTCATTATTGCGTCGGAATCGAAAATCTAGACTGACAGGAGACGGACCATATGGTGCCCGAGGCAGCAATGTCCCCTTGGAAACAAGTCGGCTGGAAGCGAAGTATTGAATCTCGACACAATTTGAGTGTTCCATCATCATTAGGAGGCCCTGAACGTTACAATTAACTATGAGTTTTGCGTCGGATTCGAAAATGTAGAATCACCGGAGACACACCATGTGGTGCCCGAGGCAGCGATATCCCCTTGGGGACAAGTCGGCTTTAGGACGATGTATTGAATCTCCACGCAATTTGAGTGTTCCATCGTCATTAGGAGGCCCTGAAATTTACAATTAACAATCAGTTTCGCGTCGGATTCGAAAATCTAGACTCACAGGGGAACGACCATAAGGTGCCCGGGGCAGCAATAGACCCTTGGAGACAAATCGGCTGAATGACGAGGTATTGAATCTCGACGCAATTTCAGTGTTCCATCGACATTAGGAAGCCCTGAACGTTACAATTAACAATCAAGTTTGCGTCGGATTCGAAAATCTAGACTCACAGGAGAACGACCACAAGGTGCCCGAGGCAGTACTAGCCCCTTGGAGACAAGTCGGCTGGAGGCCGATGTATTGAATCTCGACGCAATTTGAGTGTTCCATCGTCATTAGGAGGAGCTGAAAGTTACAATTAACTAACATTTTAGCGTCGGATTCGAAAATCTAGACTCACAGGAGACGGACCACATGGAGCCCGAGGCAACAATATCCCCTTGTAGACCACTCGGCTGGAGGTCGAAGTATTGCCTCTCAACGCGATTTGAGTGTTCCATCGTCAATAGGAGGCGCTGAACGTTACAATTAACTGTCATTATTGCGTCGGATTCGAAAATGTAGGCCACAGGAGACGGACCATAAGGTGCCCGAGGCAGCTATATCCCCTTGGAGGCCAGTCCGCTGGAGGACGATGTATTGAATCGTGACGCAATTTGAGTGTTCCATCGTCATTAGGAGGCCCTGAACGTTACAATTAACTATCAGTTTCGCGTCGGATTCGAAAATCTAGACTCACAGGAGACGGACCACATGGAGCCCGAGGCAAAAATATCCCCTTGTAGACAAGTCGGCTGGAGGTCGATGTATTGTCTCTCGACGCGATTTGAGTGTTCCATCGTCAATAGGAGGCGCTGAACGATACAATTAACTGTCATTTTAGCGTCGGATTCGAAAATCTAGACTCACAGGAGACGGACCATAAGGTGCCCGAGGCAGCAATATCCCCTTGGAGACAAGTCGGCTGAAGAAAGATGTATTGAATCTCGACGCAATTTGTGTGTTCCATCGTCATTAGGAGGCCCTGAACGTTACAATTAACTATCAGTTTCGCATCGGAATCGAAAATCTAGACTCACAGGAGACGGACCATATGGTGCCCGAGGCAGCAATGTCCCCTTGGAAACAAGTCGGCTGGAAGCGAGGTATTGAATCTCGACACAATTTGAGTGTTCCATCGTCACTAGGAGGCCCTGAACGTTACAATTAACTATGAGTTTTGCGTCGGATTCGAAAATGTAGTATCACCGGAGACGGACCATGTGGTGCCCGAGGCAGCGATATCCCCTTGGAGACAAGTCAGCTTTAGGACGATGTATTGTATCTCCACGCAATTTGAGTGTTCCATCGTCATTAGCAGCTCCTGAACTTTACAATTAAGTATCAGTTGTGCGTCGGATTCGAAAATCAAGACTCACAGGAGAGCGACCATAAGGAACTCGAGGCAGCAAAACCCCATGGAGACAAGTCGGTTGGAGGACGATGTATTGGATCTCGACGCAATTTGAGTGTTCCATCGTCACTAGGAGGCCCTGAACGTTACAATTAACTATTAGTTTTGCGTCGGATTCGAAAATCTAGACTCAGAGGAGAACGACCATAGGGTGCCCGAGGCAGGAATAGACCCTTGCAGACAAGTCGGCTGAAGGACGATGTATTGACTCTCGCCGCAATTTGAGTGTTCCATCGCCATTAGGATGCCCTGAACATTACAATTAACTATCAGTTTTGCGTCGGATTCTAAAATCTAGACTCACAGGGGAACGACCACAAGGTGCCCGAGGCAGCAATAGACCCCAGGAGACAAGTCGGCTGAAGGACGATGTATTGAATCTCGACGCAATTTGAGTGTTCCATCGTCATTAGGAGGCCCTGAAATTTACAAATTACAATCAGTTTCCCGTCGGATTCGAAAATCTAGACTCACAGGGGAACGACCATCAGGTGCCCGAGGCAGCAATAGACCTTTGGAGACAAATCGGCTGAATGACGAGGTATTGAATCTCGACGCAATTTCAGTGTTCCATCATCATTAGGAAACCCTGAACGTTACAATTAAAAATCAGTTTTGCGTCGGATGAGAAAATCTAGACTCACAGGAGAACTACCATATGGTGCCCGAGGCAGCAATATACCCATGGAGAGAAGTCGGCTGGAGGACGATGTATTGAATCTCGACGCAATTTGAGTATTCCATCGACCTTAGGAGGAACTGAAAGTTACTATTAACTATGAGTTTTGCGTCGGGTTCGAAAATCTAGACTCACAGGAGAACGATCATAAGGAGCCCGTGGCAGCAATAGACCCTTGGAGATCAGTCCGCTGGAGGACGATGTATTGAATCGCGACGCAATTTGAGTGTTCCATCGTCATTAGGAGGCCCTGAACGATATAATTAACTATCAGTTATGCCTCGGATACGAAAACGTAGAATCACCGGAGACGGACCATGTGGTGCCCGAGGCAGCGATATCCCCTTGGAGACAAGTCCGCAGGAGGACGTTGTAGTTTATCTCGACGCAATTTGAGTGTTCCTTCGTCATTAGGAGGCCCTGAACGTTACAATTAACTATCAGTTTCGCGTCGGATTCGAAAATGTAGACTCACAGGAGGCAGCCCATAAGGTGCCCGAGGCAGCAATATCCCCTTGGAGACAAGTCGACTGAAGGACGATGTATTGAATCTAAACGCAATTTGAGTGTTCCATAGTCATTAGGAGGCCCTGAACGTTACATTTAACTATCAGTTTCGCATCGGAATCGAAAATCTAGACTCACAGGAGACGGACCATATGGTGCCCGAGGCAGCAATATCCCCTTGTAGACCACTCGGCTGGAGGTCGATGTATTGTCTCTCGACGCGATTTGAGTGTTCCATCGTCAATAGGAGGCGCTGAACGTTACAATTAACTGACATTTTAGCGTCGGATTCGAAAATCTAGACTCACAGGAGACGGACCACATGGAGCCCGAGGCAACAATATCCCCTTGTAGACCACTCGGCTGATGGACGATGTATTGAATCTCGACGCAATTTGAGTGTTCCATCGTCATTAGGAGGCCCTGAACGTTACAATTAACTTTCAGTTTTGCGTCGGATTCGAAAACGTAGAATCACCGGTGACTGACCATGTGGTGACCGAGGCAGCAATACCCTTTTGGAGACAAGTCGGCTGGAGGACGATGTAGTGAATCTCGACGCAATTTGAGTGTTCCTTCGTCATTAGGAGGCCCTGAACGTTACATTTAACTATCGGTTTCGCATCGGAATCGAAAATCTAGACTCACAGGAGACGGACCATATGGTGCCCGAGGCAGCAATGTCCCCTTGGAAACAAGTCGGCTGTAAGCGACGTATCGAATCTCGACACAATTTGAGTGTTCCACCGTCATTAGGAGGCCTTGAACGTTAGAATTAACTATGAGTTTTGCGTCGGATTTGAAAATGTAGAATCACCGGAGACGGACCATGTGGCGCCCGAGGCAGCGATATCCCCTTGGAGACAAGTACGCTTTAGGACGATGTGTTGAATCTCCACGCAATTTGAGTGTTCCATCGTCATTAGCAGCTCCTGAACTTTACAATTAAGTATCAGTTATGCGTCGGATTCGAAAATCTAGACTCACAGGAGAGCGATCATAAGGAACTCGAGGCACCAATATCCCCATGGAGACAAGTCGGCTGGAGGACGATGTATTGACTCTCGATGCAATTTGAGTGTTCCATCGACATTAGGAGGCGCTGAACGTTACAATTAACTATCATTAATGCGTCGGATTCGTAAATTTAGTCACAGGAGAAGGATCATATGGTGCCGGAGACAGCAATATCCCCTTGGGTTCAAGTCGGCTGAAAGACGATGTATTGAATCTTGACGCAAGTTGTGCGTTCCATCGTCATTAGGACGCCCTGAACGTTACAATTAACTATTAGTTTTGCGTCGGATTCGAATATCTAGACTCAGAGGAGAACGACCATAAGGTGCCCGAGGCAGCAATAGACCCTTGCAGACAAGTCGGCTGAAGGACGATGTATTGACTCTCGACGCAATTTGAGTGTTCCATCGCCATTAGGAGGCCCTGAACATTACAATTAACAATCAGTATCCCGTCGGATTCGAAAATCTAGACTCACAGGGAAACGACCATTAGGTGCCCGAGGCAGCAATAGACCCTTGGAAACAAATCGGCTGAATGACGAGGTATTGAATCTCGGCGCAATTTGAGTGTTCCATCGTCATTTGGAAGCCCTAGACGTTACAATTAACAATCAGTTTCGCGTCGGATTCGAAGATCTAGACTCACAGGAGACGGACCACATGGAGCCCGAGGCAGCAATATCCCCTTGTAGAGAAGTCGGCTGGAGGTCGATGTATTGACTCTCGACGCAATTTGAGTGTTCCATCGTCATTAGGAGACCCTGAACGATACAATAACTATCAGTTTTGCCTCGGATACGAAAAAGTAGAATCACCGGAGACGGACCATGTGGTGCCCGAGGCAGCGATATCCCCTAGGAGAGAAGTCCGAAGGAGGACGTTGTAGTTAATCTCGACGCAATTTGAGTGTTTTATCGTCATTAGGAGGCCCTGAACGTTACAATTAACTATCAGTTTCGCGTCGGATTCGAAAATCTATACTCACAGGAGACGGACCACATGGAGCCCGAGGCAGCAATATCCCCTTGTAGACATGTCGGCTGGAGGTCGATGTATTGTCTCTCGACGCAATTTGAGTTTTCCATCGCCATTAGGAAGCGCTGATCGTTACAATTAACTATCATTTTGGCGTCGGATTCGAAAATCTAGACTCACAGGAGGCGGACAGTAAGGTGCCCGAGACAGCAATATTCCCTTGGAGACAAGTCGGCTGAAGGACGATGTATTGAATCTCGACGCAATTTGAGTGTTCCATCGTCATTTGGAGGCCCTGAACGTTACAATTAACTTTCAGTTTTGCGTCGGATTCGAAAACGTAGAATCACCGGAGACGGACCATGTGGTGCCCGAGGCAGCAATATCCCCTTGGAGACAAGTCGGATGGAAGACGATGTAGTGAATCTCAACGCAATTTTAGTGTTCCTTCGTCATTAGGAGGCCCTGAACGTTACAATTAACTATCTGTTTTGCGTCGGATTCGAAAATCTAGACTCACAGGAGAACGACCATAAGGTGCCCGAGGCAGCAATAGGCCCTTGGAGACAAGTCGGCTGGAAGCCGATGTATTGAATCTCGGCGCAATTTTAGTGTTCCATCGTCATTAGGAGGCCCTGAACATTACAATTAATTATCAGTTTTGCGTCGGATTCTATGATCTAGACTCACAGGGGAACGACAATAAGGTGCCCGAGGCAGCAATAGACTCTTGGAGACAAGTCGGCTGAAGGACGATGTATTGAATCTCAACGCAATTTGAGTGTTCCATCGTCATTAGGAAGCCCTGAACGTAACATTTAACAATCAGTTTCGCGTCGGATTCTAAAATCTAGACTCACAGGAGAGCGACCATAAGGAACCTGTGGCAGCAATATCCCCATGGAGACAAGTCGGCTGGAGTACGATGTATTGACTCTCGACGCAATTTGAGTGTTCCATCGTCATTAGGAGGCGCTGAACGTTACAATTAAGTATCATTTTAGCGTCGGACTCGAAAATCTAGTCACAGGAGAAGGATCATATGGTGCCTGAGACAGCAATGTCCCCTTGGAGACAAGTCGGCTTGAGGCCGATGGATTGACTCTCGACGCAATTTGAGTGTTCCATCGTCATTAGGAGGCCCTGAACATTACAATTGACTATCAATTTTGCGCTGGATTCTAAAATATAGACTCACAGGGGAACGACCATAAGGTGCCCGAGGCAGCAATAGACCCTTGGAGACAAGTCGGCTGGAGGCCGATGTATTGAATCTCGACGCAATTTTAGTGTTCCATCGTCATTAGGAGGCCCTGAACACTACAATTAACTATCAGTTTTGCGTCGGATTCTATGATCTAGACTCACAGGGGAACGACCATAAGGTGCCTGAGGCAGCAATAGACTCTTGGAGACAAGTCGGCTGAAGGACGATGTATTGAATCTCGACGCAATTTGAGTGTTCCATCGTCATTAGGAGGCCCTGAACATTACAATTAACTATCAATTTTGCGCCGGATTCTAAATTATAGACTCACAGGGGAACGACCATAAGGTGCCCGAGGCAGCAATATCCCCATGGAGACAAGTCGGCTGGAGGACGATGTATTGGATCGCGACGCAATTTGAGTGTTCCATCGTAATTTGGAGGATCTGAATGTTACAATTTACTCTGTTTTTCGACGGATTCGAAAATCTAGACTCACTGGAGACGGATAATAAGGTGCCCGAGGCAGAAATATCCCCTTCGATACCAGTCCGCTGGAGGAGGATGTATTGAATCGCGACGCAATTTGAGTGCTCCATCGTCATTTGGAGGTCCTAAACGTTACAATTAACAGTCTGTTTTGCGTCGGATTCGAAAATCTAGACTCACAGGAGAACGACCATAAAGTGCCCGATGCAGCAATAGACCCTTGGGGACAAGTCGGCTCGAGGCCCATGTTTTGAATCTCGACGCAATTTGAGTGTTCCATCGTCATTAGGTGCCCTGAACGTTACAATTAACTATCTGTTTTGCGTCGGCTTGTAAAATCTAAACTCACAGGGGAACGACCATAAGGTGCCCGAGGCAGCAATAGACCCTTGGAGACAAGTCGGCTGGAGGACGATGTATTGGATCGCGACACAATTTGAGTGTTCCATCGTAACTAGGAGGCCCTGATTGTTACAATTAACTATCAGTTTTTCGTCGGATTCGAAAATCTAGACTCACTGGAGACGAATCATAAGGTGCCCGAAGCAGCAATATCCCCTTGGAGACCAGTCCGCTAGAGGACGATGTATTGAATCGCGACGCAATTTGAGTACTCCATCGTCATTAGGAGGCCCTGAACGTTACAATTAACTATCAGTTCCGTGTCGAATTCGAAAATCTAGACTCACAGGAGATGGACCATATGGTGCCCGAGGCAGCAATATCCCCTTCGAGACAAGTCGGCTGGAGGACGATGTATTGAATCTCGACGCAATTTGAGTGTTCCATCGTCATTAGGAGGCGCTGAACGTTACAATTAGTAATCATTTTAGCGTCGGATTCGAAAATCTACTTACAGGAGAAAGATCAAATGGTGCCCGAGACAGCAATATCCCCTTCGAGACAAGTCGGCTGGAGGACGATGTATTGAATCTCGACGCAATTTGAGTGTTCCATCGTCATTAGGAGGCGCTGAACGTTACAATTAACTATCATTTTTTCGTCGGGTTCGAAAAACTAGACTCACAGGAGAACGATCATAAGGTGCCCGAGGCATCAGTAGACCCTTGGAGACAAGTCGGCTGGAGGACGATGTATTGGATCGCGACGCAATTTGAGTGTTCCATCGTCATTAGGAGGCCCTGAATGTTACAATTAACTATCAGTTTTTCGTCGGATTCGAAAATCTAGACTCACTGGAGACGGACCATAAGGTGCACGAGGCAGAAATATCCCCTTGGAGACCAGTCCGCTGGAGGACGATGTATTGAATCGCGACGTAATTTGAGTGTTCCATCGTCATAAGGAGGCCCTGAACGTTACAATTAACCATCCGTTTTGCGTCGGATTCGAAAACGTGGAATCACCGGAGACGGACAATGTGGTGCCCGAGGCAGCGATATCGCCTTGGAGAAAAGTTGGATGGAGGACGTTGTAGTGAATCGCGACGCAATTTGAGTGTTCCATCGTCATTTGGAGGTCCTAAACGTTACAATTAACAATCTGTTTTGCGTCGGATTC
The DNA here is from genome assembly GCF_021461395.2 of Schistocerca americana. Lineage (NCBI taxonomy): Eukaryota > Metazoa > Arthropoda > Insecta > Orthoptera > Acrididae > Schistocerca > Schistocerca americana. The sequence goes on from NW_025726071.1 coordinate 1,486,474, forward strand.
GAAAATCTAGACTCACAGGAGAACGACCATAAAGTGCCCGATGCAGCAATAGACCCTTGGGGACAAGTCGGCTCGAGGCCCATGTTTTGAATCTCGACGCAATTTGAGTGTTCCATCGTCATTAGGTGCCCTGAACGTTACAATTAACTATCTGTTTTGCGTCGGATTGTAAAATCTAAACTCAGAGGGGAACGACCATAAGGTGCCCGAGGCAGCAATAGACCCTTGGAGACAAGTCGGCTGGAGGACGATGTATTGGATCGCGACACAATTTGAGTGTTCCATCGTAACTAGGAGGCCCTGATTGTTACAATTAACTATCAGTTTTTCGTCGGATTCGAAAATCTAGACTCACTGGAGACGAATCATAAGGTGCCCGAAGCAGCAATATCCCCTTGGAGACCAGTCCGCTAGAGGACGATGTATTGAATCGCGACGCAATTTGAGTACTCCATCGTCATTAGGAGGCCCTGAACGTTACAATTAACTATCAGTTCCGTGTCGAATTCGAAAATCTAGACTCACAGGAGATGGACCATATGGTGCCCGAGGCAGCAATATCCCCTTCGAGACAAGTCGGCTGGAGGACGATGTATTGAACCTCGACGCAATTTGAGTGTTCCATCGTCATTAGGAGGCCCTGAACGTTACAGTTAGCTAACAGTCTCGCGTCGGATTCGAAAATATAGTCTCACAGGAGAGCGACCATTAGGTGCCCGAGGCAGCAATATCCCCATGGAGACAAGTCGACTGGAGGACGATGTATTGGATCACGACGCAATTTGAGTGTTCCATCGTCATTAGGAGGCCCTGAACGTTACAATTAACTATCAGTTTTGTGTCGGATTCGAAAATCTAGACTCACAGGAGACGGATCATATGGTGCCCGAGGCAGCATTATCCCCTTGGAGACAAGTCGGCTGGAGGACGATGCATTGAATCTCGACGCAATCTGAGTGTTCCATCGTCATTAGGAGGCCCTGAACGTTACAATGAACTATCATTTTTGCGTCGGATTCGAAAATCTATACTCACAGGAGACGGACCATATGGTGCCCGAGGCAACAATTTCCCCTTGGAGACAAGTCGGCTGGAGGCCGATGTGTTGTATCTCGACGCAATTTAAGTGTTCCATCGTCATTAGGAAACCGTGAACGTTGCAATTAACAATCAGTTTCGCGTCGGATTCGAAAATCTAGACTCACAGGAGACGAACCACATGGAGCCCGAGGCAGCAATATCCCCTTGTAGCCAAGTCGGCTGGACGTCGATGGTTCTACTCTCGACGCAATTTGAGTGTTCCATCGTCATTAGGAGGCGCTGATCGTTACATTTAACTATCATTTTTGCGTCGGATTCGAAAATCTAGACCCGTAGGACACGGACCACATGGAGCCCGAGCTAGCAATATCCCCTTGTAGACAAGTCGGCTGGAGGACGATGTATTGACTCTCGACGCAATTTGAGTGTTCCTTCCTCTTTAGGAGGCGCTGAACGTTGCAATTAACTATCAGTTTTGCGTCGGATTCGAAAATCTAGACTCACAGTGTACCGACAATAAGGTGCCCGAGGCATGAATATCCCCACGGAGAGAAGTCGGCTGGTGGACGATGTATTGAAACTCAACGCAATTTGAGTGTTCCATCGACATTAGGAGGCCCTGAACTTTACACATAACTATCAGATATGCCTCGGATTCGAAAATCTAGACGCACAGGAGAACGACCACAAGGTGCCCGAGGCAGCAATATCCCCTTGGAGACAAGTCGGCTGGGGGACGATGTATTGAATCGCGACGTAATTTGAGTGTTCCATCGTCATTAGGAGGCCCTGAACGTTACAATTAACCATCAGTTTTGCGTCGGATTCGAAAATCTAGACCCACAGGTGAACGACCATAAGGTGCCCGAGGCAGTAATGGACTCTTTGAGACAAGTCGGCTCGAGGCCGATGTATTGAACCTCGACGAAATTTGAGTGTTCCATCGTCATTTGGAGGTCCTGAACGTTACAATTAACTATCTGTTTTGCGTCGGATTCGAAAATCTAGACTCATAGGAGAACGACCATAAGGTGCCCGAGGCAGCAATAGACCCTTGGAGACAAGTCGGCTCGAGTCCCATGTATTGAATCTCGACGCAATTTGAGTGTCCCATCGTCATTAGGTGCCCTGAACGTTACAATTAACTATCTGTTTTGCGTCGGATTGTAAAATCTAAACTCACAGGGGAACGACCATAAGGTGCCCGAGGCAGCAATAGACCCTTGGAGACAAGTCGGCTGGAGGACGATGTATTGGATCGCGACACAATTTGAGTGTTCCATCGTAACTAGGAGGCCCTGATTGTTACAATTAACTATCAGTTTTTCGTCGGATTCGAAAATCTAGACTCACTGGAGACGAATCATAAGGTGCCCGAAGCAGCAATATCCCCTTGGAGACCAGTCCGCTAGAGGACGATGTATTGAATCGCGACGCAATTTGAGTACTCCATCGTCATTAGGAGGCCCTGAACGTTACAATTAACTATCAGTTCCGCGTCGAATTCGAAAATCTAGACTCACAGGAGATGGACCATATGGTGCCCGAGGCAGCAATATCCCCTTCGAGACAAGTCGGCTGGAGGACGATGTATTGAAACTCGACGCAATTTGAGTGTTCCATCGTCAATAGGAGGCGCTGAACGTTACAATTAGTAATCATTTTAGCGTCGGATTCGAAAATCTACTTACAGGAGAAGGATCAAATGGTGCCCGAGACAGCAATATCCCCTTGAATACAAGTCGGCTGGAGGATGGTGTATTGAATATCGATGCAATTTGAGTGTTCCATCATCATTAGGAGGCCCTGAACGTTACAATTAACTATCATTTTAGCGTCGGGTTCGAAAATCTAGACTCACAGGAGACGGACCACATGGAGCCCGAGGCAACAATATCCCCTTGTAGAGAAGTCGGCTGGAGGTCGATGAATTGACTCTCAACGCAATTTGAGTGTTTCATCGTTATTAGGAGACGCTGAACGTTACAATTAACTATCATTTTTGCGTCGGATTCGAAAATCTAGACTCACAGGAGACGGACCATATGGTGCCCGAGGCAGCAATATCCCCTTGGAGACAAGTCGGCTGGATTCCGATGGATGGAATCTCGACGCAATTTGAGTGTTCCATCGTCATTAGGAGGCCCTGAACATTACAATTAACTATTAGTTTTGCGTCGGATTCGAAAATCTAGACTCGCAGGGGTACGACCATAAGGTGCCCAAGGCAGCAATAGACCCTTGGAGACAAATCGGCTGAATGCCGATGTATTGAATCTCGACGCAATTTGAGTGTTCCATCTTCATTAGGAAGCCCTGAACATTACAATTAACAATCAGTTTCGCGTCGGATTCGAAAATCTAGACTCACAGGAGAGCTACAATTAGGAGCCCGAGGCAGCAATATCCCCATGGAGACAAGTCGACTGGAGGACGATGTATTGGATCGCGACGCAATTTGAGTGTTCCATCGTCATTAGGAGGCCCTGAACGTTACAATTAACTATCTGGGGGGAATGCAGTGGGGAAGCCAGTGGGCATTCTGGTGAGATCCTCTCCTGGAACTGCAGGTTATGTAGCAAGAGTAAGTTGATAGAGGAGCAGGAGCGTAAGATCTGTGCCCTTCAGGTGCAGTTGAAAAACGCACAGGAGGAGCTAGATACTATGAGGAGGGAGAAGGGGGTTGGGGCATGGGAGCTGGCTGTTGGCTAGAGATCTGCTAGGAGAAGGAGATTTTCAGATAGTTTTACTATTGGTGTTTGTAATAGATATGACCAACTGTCAGAGTCTAGTGGAGAGGAATCTCTAGTAGCTGTAGATGTAGGAAGTATGCAGCAGACCTCAGCAGTTACGGTGGCTAGGACAGTTGCAAAGTCTAAGAGAAAGAAGAAGGTTCTGCTGTTAGGTAGTTCTCATGGTAGAGGTGTAGGCCAGCAGTTGCAGGAAGTTTTGGGGAGTGAGTACCAGGTCACCAGCATTGTGAAGCCTAATGCAGGATTGGCTCAGGTGACTTTTAACATAGGGGGGTTATGTAGGGATTTTACTAAAGAGGATCAGGTAGTGATTGTGGGTGGGGCTGGTAATAGTATTGATAGGGATGGGAAGTATGACATAGATGGTGACCTGGAAAAGATAGCCACTCAGACTGGCAACACGAATGTGCATTTCGTGGAACTGTTTCAGCGTCACGATCGGCCTCATCATAATATAGCCGTCAGGCGTAATAACATGAGACTTGGGGGTGCGCTGATGACAGAAGGCATGAGTCACATTTCAGTGGTGTCGGTGGAGTCTATCAGTAGGACGGGTTTCACCAGACATGGCCTGCACCTCAACAGGTATGGGAAGGGGAGGTTGGCAAAACTTATAGGTGACAGCATAGGTGGGGGTGGTGGGATCACTCATGGGAAAATTCCGGTAGTTGTGGGTGTTAGAGCTGTACGTTTTTTAGATTGAAGTCAGCTGATAGGTATTTCTGCTTAAGGGAAGTCTCTCTAACAAAGAAACCACTTTCTACAAAGCTTGGGTATCCGATTAATGAGGGAATTAGTATATTTCATCAAAATATACAAGGTATTCGAGATAAAGTTAGTGAACTGCTTATAGATGTTGACTCTGAAATTATTGGTATATCTGAACACTTCTTAAATAAGGAGATAATTCAGAGACTTCCTTTACCAGGATACAGGTTGGCTGGCAGCTTTTCTAGGAGCTCTTTGCGGTGTGGGGGAGTAGCCATGTATGTGAAAAACGGTATCCCATTTGAGTCAATTGATGTTTCAAAGTACTGCACTGAAAAGGTGTTTGAATGTTGTGCAGGTGTGGTTAAATTTAGTGGAGCTAAACTTCTTACTGTTGTTATTTATAGATCCCCAGACTCCGATTTCACAACATTTTTGCTAGAGCTAGAGGAGGTTCTTGGTTCACTTTATAGGAAATACAAAAAGTTAGTTATATGTGGTGACTTCAATATTAATTGTATAAGTGATTGTGCAAGGAAAAGGATGCTGGTAGACCTCCTTAATTCATATAATCTTATGCAAACCGTATTCTTTCCAACGAGAGTGCAAGGGAACAGTAGAACAACCACAGACAATATTTTTGTTCATTCGTCATTATTAGAAGGGCATTCTGTTAGCAAAAAAGTGAATGGCCTTTCAGATCATGATGCACAAATTTTAAGTCTAAAAGATTTTTGTGCTTCAACACATGTTATATATAGTTACCAACTTTTTAGGAAAGCTGATCCAGTTGCTGTACAGACTTTTGTAAACCTTATCAAGGAACAAGATTGGCAAGATGTTTATAGTGCTGATACAGTATACGATAAATATAATGCTTTCCTCAAGACTTTTCTCGTGCTCTTTGAAAGTTGCTTTCCGTTAGAACGTTTAAAACAGGGTACTAGCACAAACAGGCAGCCTGGGTGGCTGACTAAAGGGATAAGAATATCTTGTAGAACAAAGTGGCAATTATGTCAAAACGTTAGAAACAGTCAAAATCTAAATGCAGCAGCCCATTACAAACAGTATTGCAAGGTGCTTAAAAAAGTTATTAGGAAGGCAAAAAGTATGTGGTATGCAGATAGAATAGCTAAGTCTCAGGATAAAATTAAAACCATATGGTCAGTCGTAAAGGAAGTGGCTGGTCTGCAGAGACAGGTCGAGGATATAGAATCAGTGCGTAGTGGGGATGTCCGTGTTGCTGATAAGTCGCATATATGTACAGTACTTAATAATCACTTTCTGAATATAGCAGGTGAACTAAATAGAAACCTAGTCCCAACAGGGAATCATATAGCGCTCTTAGAAAAAAGTGTTCCGAGACTGTTACCTGAAATGCTCCTCCATGATACTGACAAGAGGGAGATTGAGTTAATAATTAAATCACTAAAGACCAAGAACTCTCATGGATATGACGGGGTATCTAGCAGAATACTGAAGTATTGTTCCACGTATATTAGCTCAGTACTTAGCCATATCTGTAACTTTCCCTTTAGCAGTGGTCGGTTTCCTGACCGATTAAAGTACTCGGTAGTGAAGCCACTTTATAAAAAGGGAGACAGGGATAATGTTGACAATTATAGACCTATTTCTATGCCATCGGTGTTTGCTAAAGTTATCGAGAGGCTTGTATATACAAGGTTACTGCAGCATTTAAATTCACATAATTTGCTGTCAAATGTACAGTTTGGTTTTAGAAATGGCTTAACAACTGAAAATGCTATATTCTCTTTTCTCTGTGAGGGTTTGGACGGATTAAATAAAAGGTTGAGAACGTTAGGTGTTTTCTTTGATTTAACGAAGGCTTTTGACTGTGTTGACCACAAAATATTACTGCAGAAGTTGGAACATTATGGAGTAAGGGGAGTAGCTTACAATTGGTTCGCCTCCTACTTTAAGAACAGAAAGCAGAAGGTAATCCTCCGCAATATTGAGAGTGGTAATGATGTTCAGTCCCAATGGGGCACTGTTAAATGGGGCGTTCCCCAAGGGTCGGTGCTGGGGCCACTGCTGTTCCTTATTTATGTAAATGATATGCCTTCTAGTATTACAGGTGATTCAAAAATATTTCTGTTTGCTGATGACACCACCTTGGTAGTGAAGGATCTTGTGTGTAATATTGAAACATTATCAAATAATGTAGTTCATGAAGTAAGTTCGTGGCTTGTGGAAAATAATTTGATGCTAAATCACAGTAAGACTCAGTTTTTACAGTTTCTAACCCACAATTCAACAAGAACTGACATTTTAATCAGACAGAATGGGCATGTTATAAGCGAGACGGAACAGTTCAAGTTCCTAGGCGTACAGATAGATAGTAAGCTGTTGTGGAAAGCCCATGTTCAGGATCTTGTTCAGAAACTAAATGCCGCTTTATTTGCCATTAGAACAGTATCTGAAATAAGTGACATTTCAACACGAAAAGTAGTATACTTCGCATATTTTCATACGCTTATGTCATATGGTATTATTTTTTGGGGTAATTCTTCTGATTCAAAAAGTGTATTTTTGGCTCAAAAACGGGCTGTTCGAGCTATGTATGGTGTAAGTTCGAAAACCTCTTGTCGACCCCTATTCAATAGTCTGGGAATTTTGACATTGCCCTCACAGTATGTATTTTCTTTAATGTCGTTTGTTGTTAGCAATATTAGCTTATTCCCAAGAGTTAGCAGCTTTCACTCAGTTAATACTAGGCAGAAATCAAATCTGCATGTGGAATGCACTTCCTTGACTCTTGTGCAGAAAGGAGTGCAGTATTCTGCTGCATCCATTTTCAATAAGCTACCACAAGAACTCAAAAATCTTAGCAGTAGCCCAAACACTTTTAAGTCTAAACGGAAGAGTTTCCTCATGGCTCACTCCTTCTATTCTGTCGAGGAGCTCCTGGAAGAGACAAAAAATTAAGCAAATTCCAGAATTACATTCTTGATTTTCTTTATTTAAACTAACGACTTACCGCCTGAATATGTTTCTTATATTTCATTCTATCTGTGTCTACAATCGTGTTATAATTTCATGTATTGACTCGTTCCATGACCATGGAGATTTCTCCTAAATGTGGTCCCACGGAACAATAAATAAATAAATAAATAAACAAATAAATCAGTTTCGCGTCGGATTCGAAAATCTAGACTCACAGGAGACGGACCACATGGACCCCGAGGCAGCAATTTCCCCATGTTGACAAGACGGCTAGTGGTCGATGTATCTACTCTCGACGCAATTTGAGTGTTCCATCGTCATTAGGAGGCGCTCATCGTTACAATGAACTATCATTTTTGCGTCGGATTCGAAAATCTAGACTCACAGGAGACGGACCATATGGTGCCCGAGGCAACAATTTCCCCTTGGAGACAAGTCGGCTGGATGCCGATGTGTTGTATCTCGACGCAATTTAAGTGTTCCATCGTCATTAGGAAACCGTGAACGTTACAATTAACAATCAGTTTCGCGTCGGATTCGAAAATCTAGACTCACAGGAGACGAACCACATGGAGCCTGAGGCAGCAATATCCCATTGTAGACAAGTCGGCTGGAGGTCGATGGTTCTACTCTCGACGCAATTTGAGTGTTCCATCGCCATTAGGAGGCGCTGATCGTTACAATTAACTATCATTTTTGCGTCGGATTCGAAAATCTAGACCCACAGGACACGGACCACATGGAGCCCGAGCTAGCAATATCCCCTTGTAGACAAGTCGGCTGGAGGACGATGTATTGACTCTCGACGCAATTTGAGTGTTCCATCCTCTTTAGGAGGCGCTGAACGTAGCAATTAACTATCAGTTATGCGTCGGATTTCAAAATCTAAACTCACAGGAGAACGACCACAGGGTGCCCGAGGCAGCAATAGACATTTGAAGACAAATCGGCTGGAGGCCGATTTATTGAATCTCGTCGCAATTTGAGTGTTCCATCGTCATTAGGAGGCGCTGAACGTTACAATTAACAATCAGTTTCGCGTCGGATTCGAAAATCTAGACTCACAGGGGAACGACAATAAGGTGCCCGAGGCATGAATATCCCCATGGAGAGAAGTCGGCTGGAGGACGATGTATTGAAACTCAACGCAATTTGAGTGTTCCATCGACATTAGGAGGCCCTGAACTTTACACATAACTATCAGATATGCGTCGGATTCGAAAATCTAGACGCACAGGAGAACGACCACAAGGTGCCCGAGGCAGCAATATCCCCTTGGAGACAAGTCGGCTGGGGGACGATGTATTGACTCTCGTCGCAATTTGAGTGTTCCATCGTCATTAGGAGGCGCTGAACGCTACAATTAAGTATCATTTTTGCGTCGTATTCGAAAATGTAGACTCACAGGAGACGGACCATATGGTGCCCGAGCAGCAATACCCCTTGGAGACAAGTCGGCTGGAGGACGATGTATTGAACCTCGACGCAATTTGAGTGCCCCATCGTCATTAGGAGGCCCTGAATGTTAATATTAACTATCAGTTTTTCGTCGGATTCGAAAATCTAGACTCACTGGAGAACGAACAAAAGGTGCCCGAGGCAGCAATAGAGCCTTGGTGACATATCGGCTGCAGGACGATGTATGGAATCTCGACGCAATTTGATTGTTCCATCGTCATTAGGATGCCCTGAACTTTAAAATTAACTATCAGTTATGCGTCGTATTCGAAAATCTAGACTCACAGGAGAACGACCAAAAGGTGCCCGAGGCAGCAATAGACAATTGGAGACAAGTCGGCTGCAGACCGATGTATTGAATCTCGACGCAATTTGAGTGTTCCATCGTCATTAGGAGGCCCAGAACGTTACAATTAACTATCAGTTTCGCATCGGAATTGAAAGTGTAGGATCACCGGAGGCAGCAATGTTCCCTTGGAGACAAGTCGGCTGGAGGCCGATGTATTGAATCTCGACGCGATTTGAGTGTTCCATCGTCATTAGGAGGCCCTGAACATTTCAATTAACTATCACGTTTGCGTCGGATTCTAAAAGCTAGACTTACAGGGGAACGACCATAAGGTGCCCGAGGCAGCAATAGACCCTTGGAGACAAATCGGCTGAATGACGAGGTATTGAATCTTGACGCAATTTGAGTGTTTCATCGTCATTAGGAAGCCCTGAACGTTACAATTAACAATCAGTTTCGCGTCGGATTCGAAAATCTAGACTCACAGGAGAACGACCATAAGGTGCCCGAGGCAGTAATATCCCCATGGAGAGAAGTCGGCTGAAGGACGCTGTATTGAATCTCGACGCAATTTGAGTGTTCCATCGTCATTAGGAGGCCCTGAACGTTACAATTAACTATCAGTTTCGCATCGGAATCTAAAATCTAGAGTCACAGGAGACGGAGCATATGGTGCCCAAAGCAGCAATATCCCCTTGGAGACAAGTCGGCTGGAGGACGATACATTGAATATCGACGCAATTTGAGTGTTCCATCGTCATTACGAGGCGCTGAGCGTTACAATTAACTATCAGTTATGCGTCGGATTCGATAATCTAGACTCACTGGAGAACGAACAAAAGGTGCCCGAGGCAGCAATAGAGCCTTGGAGACAAATCGGCTGCAGGACGATGTATTGAATCTCGACGCAATTTGATTGTTCCATCGTCATTAGGATGCCCTGAACTTTAAAATTAACTATCAGTTATGCGTCGTATTCGAAAATCTAGACTCACAGGAGAACGACCAAAAGGTGCCCGAGGCAGCAATAGACAATTGGAGACAAGTCGGCTGCAGACCGATGTATTGAAACTCGACGCAATTTGAGTGTTCCGTCGGCATTAGGAGGCCCAGAACGTTACAATTAACTATCAGTTTCGCGTCGGATTCCAAAATCTAGAATCACAGGACACGGACCACATGGAGCCCGAGGCAGCAATATCCCCTTGTATACAAGTCGGCGGAGGTGGATGTATTATTGACTCTCGACGCAATTTGACTGTTTCATCGTCATTAGGAGGCGCTGAACGTTACAATTAACTATCATTTTTGCGTCGGATTCGAAAATGTAGACTCACAGGAGAACGACCATAAGGTGCCCGAGGCAGCAATAGACCCTTGGAGACAAATCGGCTGAATGACGAGGTATTGAATCTCGATGCTATTTCTGTGTTCCATCGTCATTAGGAAGCCCTGAACGTTACAATTAACAATCAGTTTCGCGTCGGATTCGAAAATCTAGACCCACAGGACACGGACCACATGGAGCCCGAGCTAGCAATATCCCCTTGTAGACAAGTCGGCTGGAGGCCGATGTATTGAATCTCGACGCAATTTGAGTGTTCCATCGTCATTAGGAGGCGCTGAACGTTACAATGAACTATTATTTTTGCGTCGGATTCGAAAATGTAGAATCACCGGAGACGGACAATGTGGTGCCCGAGGCAGCGATATCCCCTTGGAGACAAGTCGGCTGGAGGACGCTGTATTGAATCTCCACGCAATTTGAGTGTTCCATCGTCATTAGGAGCTCCTGAACTTCACAATTAACTATCAGTTATGCGTCGGATTCGAAAATCTAGACTCACAGGAGAACGACCACAAGGTGCCCGAGGCAGCAATAGACATTTGAAGACAAGTCGGCTGGAGGCCGATGTATTGAATCTCGACGCAATTTGAGTGTTCCATCGTCATTAGGAGGCCCTGAATGATACAATTAACTATCAGTTTCGCATCGGAATCGAAAATCTAGACTCACCGGAGACGGACCATATGGTGCTAGAGGCAGCAATGTCCCCTTGGAGACAAGTCGGCTGGATGCAGAAGTATTGATTCTCGTCGCAATTTGAGTGTTCCATCGTCATTATGAGGACCTGAACGTTACAATTGACTATCAGTTTTGCGTCGGATTCAAAAACCTAGACTCACAGGGGAACGACCATAAGGTGCCCGAGGCAGCAATATCCCCATGGAGACAAATCGGCTGGAGGTCGATGTATCTATTCTCGACGCAAGTTGAGTGTTCCATCGTCCTTATGATGCGCTGATTGTTACAATTAACTATCTATTTTGCGTCGGGTTAGACAATCTAGACTCACAGGAGAACGATCACAAGGTGCCAGAGGCAGCAATAGAACCCTGTAGACAAATCGGCTGGAAGACGATGTATTGATTCGCGACGCAATTTGAGTGCTCCATCGTCATTACGAGGCCCTGAACGTTACAATTAACTATCTGTTTTGCGTCCGATTCGAAAATCTAGACTCACAGGAGAACGTCCATAAGGTGCCCGAGGCAGCAATAGACCCTTGGAGACAAGTCGGCTGGAGGACTATGTATTGGATCGGATTTGAAAATGTAGAATCACCGGAGGCAGCAATGTTCCCTTGGAGTCAAGTCGGCTGGAGGCCGATGTATTGAATCTAGACGCAATTTGAGTGTTCCATCGTCATTGGGAGGCCCTGAACATTTCAATTAACTATCACTTTTGCGTCGGATTCTAAAATCTAGACTCACAGGGGAACGACCATAAGGTGCCCGAGGCAGCGATAGATCCTTGGAGACAAGTCGGCTCGAGGACCATGTATTGAATCTCGACGCAATTTGAGTGTTCCATTGTCATTAGGAGGCCCTGAACGTTACAATTAACTATCTGTTTTGCGTCGGATTCTAAAATCTAGACTCACAGGGGAACGACCATAAGGTGCCCGAGGCAGCAATAGACCCTTGGAGACAAGTCGGCTGGAGGACTATGTATTGGATCGGATTTGAAAATGTAGAATCACCGGAGGCAGCAATGTTCCCTTGGAGTCAAGTCGGCTGGAGGCCGATGTATTGAATCTAGACGCAATTTGAGTGTTCCATCGTCATTGGGAGGCCCTGAACATTTCAATTAACTATCACTTTTGCGTCGGATTCTAAAATCTAGACTCACAGGGGAACGACCATAAGGTGCCCGAGGCAGCAATAGACCCTTGGAGACAAATTGGCTGAATGACGAGGTATTGAATCTCGACGCAATTTGAGTGTTTCATCGTCATTAGGAAGCCCTGAACGTTACAATTAACAATCAGTTTCGCGTCGGATTCGAAAATCTAGACTCACAGGAGAACGACCATAAGGTGCCCGAGGCAGTAATATCCCCATGGAGAGAAGTCGGCTGGAGGACGTTGGATTGAATCTCGACGCAATTTGAGTATTCCATCCTCATTAGGAGGCCCTGAAAGTTACAATTAACTATCAGTTTTGCTTCGGATTCGAAAATCTAGACTCACTGGGGAAAAAACAAAAGGTGCCCGAGGCAGCAATAGAGCCTTGGAGACAAGTCGGCTGCAGGACGATGTATTGAATCTCGACGCAATTTGATTGTTGCATCGTCATTAAAATGCCCTGAACTTTACAATTAACTATCAGTTATGCGTCGGATTCGAAAATCTAGACTCACAGGAGAACGTCCAAAAGTTGCCCGAGGCAGCAATAGACATTTGGAGACAAGTCGGCTGGAGGCCGATGTATTGATTCTCGACGCAATTTGAGTGTTCCATCGTCATTAGGGGGCGCTGAACGTTGCAATTAACTATCAGTCATGCGCCGGATTCGAAAATCTAGACTCACAGGAGAACGACCATAAGATGCCCGAGGCAGCGATAGACAATTGGAGACAAGTCGGCTGCAGACCGATGTATTGAATTTCGACGCAATTTGAGTGTTCCATCGTCATTAGGAGGCCCTGAACGTTACAATTAACTATCAGTTTTGCGTCGGATTCGAAAATCTATACTCACGGGAGAACGACCATAAGGTGCCCGAGGCAGCAATAGACCCTTGGAGACAAATCGGCTGAATGACGAGGTATTGAATCTCGACGCTATTTCTTTGTTACATCGTCATTAGGAAGCTCTGAACGTTACTATTAACAATCTGTTTCCGTGGATTCGAAAATCTAGACTCACAGGACACGGACCACATGGAGCCCGAGGCAGCAATATCCCCTTGTAGACAAGTCGGCTGGAGGACGATGTATTGAATCTCGATGCAATTTGAGTGTTCCAACTTCTTTAGGAGGCGCTGAACGTTGCAATTAACTATCAGTTATGCGTCGGATTTCAAAATCTAGACTCACAGGAGAACGACCACAAGGTGCCCGAGGCAGCAATTGACATTTGAAGACAAATCGGCTGGAGGCCGATGGATTGAATCTCGCCGCAATTTGAGTGTTCCATCGTCATTAGGAGGCGCTGAACGTTACAATTAACTATTATTTTTGCGTCGGATTCGAAAATCTAGACTCACAGGAGAACGACCATAAGGTGCCCGAGTTAGCAATAGAAAGTTGGAGACTAGTCGGCTGAAGGACGATGTATTGAATCTCAACGCAGTTTGAGTGTTCCATCGTCATTAGGAGCTCCTGAACTTTACAATTAACTACCAGTTATGCGTAGGATTCGCAAATCTAGACTCACAGGAGAACGACCACATGGTGCCCGAGGCAGCAATACACATTTGAAGACAAGTCGGCTGGAGGCCGATGTATTGAATCTCGACGCAATTTGAGTGTTCCATGGTCATTAGGAGGTCCTGAACGTTACAATTAACTATCAGTTTCGCATCGGAATCGAAAATGTAGACTCACCGGAGATGGACCATATGGTGCTAGAAGCAGCAATGTCCCCTTGGAGACAAGTCGGCTGGAAGCAGAAGTATTGAATCTCGACGCAATTTGAGTGTTCCATCGTCATTAGGAGGCCCTGAACGTTACAATTAACTATCAGTTTTGCGTCGGATTCGAAAATCTCGAATCACAGGAGATTGACCTTAAGCTGCCCGTGACAGCAATAGACCCTTGGAGACAAATCGGCTGAATGATGATGTATTGAATCTCGACGCAATTTGAGTGTTCCATCGTCATTAGGAAGCCCTGAACGTTACAATTAACTATTAGTTATGTGTCGGATTCGAAAAATCTGGACTCACAGGAGATCGACCACAAGGTGCTCGCGGCAGCAATAGAAATTTGGAGACAAATCGGCTCGAGGCCGATGTATTGAATCTCTACGCAATTTGAGTGTTCCATCGTCATTAGGAGGCGCTGAACGTTGCAATTAACTATCAGTTATGCGTCGGATTCGAAAATCTAGACTGACAGGAGAACGACCCTAAGGTGCCCGAGGCAGCAATAGACCCTCTAAGACAAGTCGGTTGGAGACCGTTGTATTGAATCTCGACGCAATTTGAGTGTTCCGTCTTCATTAGGAGGCCCTGAGCGTTACAATTAACTATCAGATTCGCGTCGGATTCGAAAATCTAGACTCACAGGACACGGACCACGTGGAGCCCGAGGCAGCAATATCCCCTTGTACACAAGTCGGCTTGAGTACGATGTATTGGCTCTCGACGTAATTTGAGTGTTCCACCGTCATTAGGAGGCGCTGAACATTACAATTAACTCATTTTAGCGTCGAATTCGAAAATCTAGACTCACAGGAGAACGACCATATGGTGCCCGATGAAGCAATAGACCCTTGGTGACAAGTCGGCTGGAGGACGATGTATTGAATCTCGATGCAATTTTAGTGTTCCATCGACATTAGGAGGCCCTGAACTTTATGATTAACTATCATTTATGCGTCGGATTCGCAAATCTAGACTCACAGGAGAACGACCACAAGGTGCCCGAGGTAGCAATAGACATTTGGAGACAAGTCGGCTGGAGGCCGATGTATTGAATCTCGACGCAATTTGAGTTCAACATCGTCATGAGGAGGCGCTGAAATTTGCAATAAACTAACAGATATGCGTCGGATTCGACATTCTAGACTCACAGGAGAACGACCATAAGGTGCCCGAGGCAGCAATATCCCCTTGGAGACAAGTCGGCTGGGGGACGATGTATTGACTCTCGACGCAATTTGAGTGTTCCATCGTCATTAGGAGGCGCTGAACGCTACAATTAACTATCATTTTTGCGTCGGATTCGAAAATGTAGACTCACAGGAGACGGACCATATGGTGCCCGAGGCAGCAATACCCCTTGGAGACAAGTCGGCTGGAGGACGATGTATTGAACCTCGACGCAATTTGAGTGCCCCATCGTCATTAGGAGGCCCTGAATGTTACAATTAACTATCAGTTTTTCTTCGGATTCGAAAATGTGGACTCACTAGAGACGGACCATAAGGTGCCCGAGGCAGCAATATCCCCTTGGAGACCAGTCCGCTGGAGGACGATGTATTGAATCGCGACGCCATTTGAGTGCCCCATCGTCATTAGGAGGCCCTGAACGATACAATTAACTATGGGTTTTGCGTCGGATTCGAAAATCTAGACTCACAGGAGACGGACCACATGGAGCCCGAGGCAGCAATATCCCCTTGGAGACAAGTCGGCTGGATGACGATGTATTGAATCCCGACGCAATTTGAGTGTTCCATCGTCATTAGGAGGCGCTGAGCGTTACAATTAACTATCAGTTAAGCGTCGGATTCGAAAATCTAGACTCACTGGAGAACAAACAAAAGGTGCCCGAGGCAGCAATAGAGCCTCGGAGACAAGTCGGCTGCAGGACGATGTATTGATTCTCGACGCAATTTGATTGTTCCATCGTCATTAGGATGCCATGAACTTTACAATTAACTTTAAGTTATGCGTCGGATTCGAAAATCTAGACTCACAGGAGAACGACCAAAAGTTGCCGAGGCAGCAATAGACATTTGGAGACAAGTCGGCTGCAGGCCGATGTATTGATTCTCGACGCAATTTGAGTGTTCCATCGTCATTAGGGGGCGCTGAACGTTGCAATTAACTATCAGTCATGCGTCGGATTCGAAAATCTAGACTCACAGGAGAACGACCATAAGATGCCCGAGGCAGCAATAGACAATTGGAGACAAATCGGCTGCAGACCGATGTATTGAATCTCGACGCAATTTGAGTGTTCCATCGTCATTAGGAGGAACAGAACGTTACAATTAACTATGAGTTTCGCGTCGGATTCCAAAATCTAGACTCACAGGAAACGGACCACATGGAGCCCGAGGCAGCAATAGACATTTGAAGACAAGTCGGCTGGAGGCTGATGTATTGAATCTCGACGCAATTTGAGTGTTCCATCGTCATTAGGAAGCCCTGATCGTTACAATTAACAATCAGTTTCGCGTCGGATCCGAAAATCTAGACTCACAGGGGAACGTCAATAAGGTGCCGAAGGCATGAATATCCCCATGGAGAGAAGTCGGCTGGAGGACGATGTATTGAATCGCGACGCCATTTGAGTGCCCCATCGTCATTAGGAGGCCCTTACAATTAACTATCTGCTATGCGTCGGATTCGAAAATCTAGACCCACAGGAGAACGACCACAAGGTGCCCGAGGCAGCAATAGACATTTGAAGACAAGTCGGCTGGAGGCTGATGTATTGAATCTCGACGCAATTTGAGTGTTCCATCGTCATTAGGAAGCCCTGAACGTTACAATTAACAATCAGTTTCGCGTCGGATTCGAAAATCTAGACTCACAGGGGAACGTCAATAAGGTGCCGAAGACATGAATATCCCCATGGAGAGAAGTCGGCTGGAGGACGATGTATTGAAACTCAACGCAATTTGAGTGTTCCATCGTCATTAGGAGGTCCTGAACTTTACAATTAACTATTAGTTATGCGTCTGATTCGAAAAATCTAGAGTCACAGGAGAACGACCACAAGGTGCTCGAGGCAGCAATAGAAATTTGGAGACAAATCGGCTCGAGGCTGATGTATTGAATCTCTACGCAATTTGAGTGTTCCATCGTCATTAGGAGGCGCTGAACGTTGCAATTAACTATCAGTTATGCGTCGGATTCGTAAATCTAGACTCACAGGAGAACGACCCTAGGGTGCCCGAGGCAGCAATAGACCCTCTAAGACAAGTCGGCTGGAGACCGCTGTATTGAATCTCGACGCAATTTGAGTGTTCCGTCTTCATTAATAGGCCCTGAGCGTTACAATTAACTATCAGATTCGCGTCGGATTCAAAAATCTAGACTCACAGGACACGGACAACATGGAGCCCGAGGCAGCAATATCCCCTTGTAGACAAGTCGGCTGGAGGACGATATATTGGCTGTCGACGCAATTTGAGAGTTCCACCGTCATTAGGAGGCGCTGAACGTTACAATTAACTATCATTTTTGCGTCGGATTCGAAAATCTAGACTCACAGGAGAACGACCATATGGTGCCCGAGGAAGCAATAGACCCTTGGAGACAAGTCGGCTGGAGGACGATGTATTTAAATCTCGATGCAATTTGATTGTTCCATCGACATTAGGAGGCCCTGAACTTTACAATTAACTATCAGTTATGCGTCGGATTCGAAAATCTAGACTCACAGGAGAACGAACACAAGGTGCCCGAGGTAGCAATAGACATTTGGAGACAAGTCGGCTGGAGGCCGATGTATTGAATCTCAACGCAATTTGAGTTCAACATCGTCATGAGGAGGCGCTGAAATTTGCAATAAACTATCAGATATGCGTCGGATTCGACATTCTAGACTCACAGGAGAACGACTATAAGGTGCCCGAGGCAGCAATATCCCCTTGGAGACAAGTCGGCTGGGGGACGATGTATTGACTCTCGACGCAATTTGAGTGTTTCATCGTCATTAGGAGGCCCTGAACGCTACAATTAACTATCATTTTTGCGTCGGATTCGAAAATGTAGACTCACAGGAGACGGACAATATGGTGCCCGAGGCAGCAATACCCCTTGGAGACAAGTCGGCTGAAGGACGATGTATTGAACCTCGACGAAATTTGAGTGCCCCATCGTCATTAGGAGGCCCTGAATGTTACAATTAACTATCAGTTTTTCTTCGGATTCGAAAATGTGGACTCACTAGAGACGGACCATAAGGTGCCCGAGGCAGCAATATCCCCTTGGAGACCAGTCCGCTGGAGGACGATGTATTGAATCGCGACGCCATTTGAGTGCCCCATCGTCCTTAGGAGGCCCTGAACGATACAATTAACTATGAGTTTTGCGTCGGATTCGAAAATCTAGACTCACAGGAGACGGATCACATGGAGCCCGAGGCAGCAATATTCCCTTGTAGACAAGTCGGCTGGAGGACGATGTATTGACTCACGACGCAATTTGAGTGTTCCATCGTCATTAGGAGGCGCTGAACGTTATAATTAACTATTATTTTTGCGTCGGATTCGAAAATCTAGACTCAGAGGAGAACGACCACAAGGTGCCCGAGGCAGCAATAGACATTTGAAGACAAGTCGGCTGGAGGCCGATGTATTCAATCTCGACGCAATTTGAGTATTCCGTCGTCATTAGGAGGCCCTGAACGTTACAATTAACTATCAGTTTCGCATCGGAACGAAAATCTAGACTCACCGGAGACGGACCATATGGTGCCCGAGGCTGCAATGTCCCCTTGGAGACAAGTCGGCTGGAAGCAGAAGTATTGAATCTCGACGCAATTTGAGTGTTCCATCGTCATTAGGAGGCCCTGAACGTTACAATTAACTATCAGTTTTGCGTCGGATTCGAAAATCTAGACTCACAGGAGAACGACCATGAGGTGCCCGAGGCAGCAATAAAGCCTATGGAGAGAAGTCGGCTGGAGGGCGATGTATTGAATCTCGACGCAATTTGAGTATTCCATCGTCATTAGGAGGCCCTGAAACTTACAATTAACTGTCAGTTTTGCGTCGGGTTCGAAAATCTAGACTCACAGGAGAACGACCACAAGGTGCCCGAGGCAGTAATAGACCCCTGGAGCCAAGTCGGCTGAAGGCCGATGTATTGAATCTCGACGCAATTTGAGTGTTCCATCGTCATTAGGAGGCCCTGAATGATACAATTAACTATCAGTTTTTCATCGGAATCGAAAATCTAGACTCACCGGAGACGGACCATATGGTGCTAGAGGCAACAATGTCCCCTTGGAGACGAGTCGGCTGGAAGCACAAGTATTGAATCTCGTCGCAATTTGAGTGTTCCATCGTCATTAGGAGGCCCTAAACGTTACAATTAACTATCAGTTTTGCGTCGGATTCGAAAATCTAGACCCACAGGGGAACGACCATAAGGTGCCCGAGGCAGCAATATCCCCATGGAGAGAAGTCGGCTGGAGGACGATGTATTGAATCTCGACGCAATTTGAGTGTTCCATCGTCATTAGGCGGCCCGGACGTTACAATTAACTATCAGCTTTGCGTCGGATTCGAAAATCTAGACTCACAGGAGAACGACGATAACTTGCCCGAGGCAGCAATAGACCCCTGGAGCAAAGTCGGCTGGAGGCCGATGGATTGACTCTCGACGCAATTTGAGTGTTCCATCGTCATTGGGAGGCCCTGAACATTACAATCAACTATCAGTTTCGCGTCGGATTCTAAAATCTAGACTCACAGGAGAAGGATCACATGGTGCCCGAGGCAGTAATAGACCCCTGGAGCCAAGTCGGCTGAAGGCCGATGTATTGAATCTCGACGCAATTTGAGTGTTCCATCGTCATTAGGAGGCCCTGAATGATACAATTAACTATCAGTTTTTCATCGGAATCGAAAATCTAGACTCACCGGAGACGGACCATATGGTGCTAGAGGCAACAATGTCCCCTTGGAGACAAGTCGGCTGGAAGCACAAGTATTGAATCTCGTCGCAATTTGAGTGTTCCATCGTCATTAGGAGGCCCTAAACGTTACAATTAACTATCAGTTTTGCGTCGGATTCGAAAATCTAGACTCACAGGGGAACGACCATAAGGTGCCCGAGGCAGCAATATCCCCATGGAGAGAAGTCGGCTGGAGGACGATGTATTGAATCTCGACGCAATTTGAGTGTTCCATCGTCATTAGGCGGCCCGGACGTTACAATTAACTATCAGCTTTGCGTCGGATTCGAAAATCTAGACTCACAGGAGAACGACCATAAGGTGCCCGAGGCAGCAATAGACCCCTGGAGCAAAGTCGGCTGGAGGCCGATGGATCGACTCTCGACGCAATTTGAGTGTTCCATCGTCATTGGGAGGCCCTGAACATTACAATGAACTATCTGTTTTGCGTCGGATTCTAAAATCTAGACTCACAGGGGAACGACCATAAGGTGTTCGAGGCAGCAATAGACCCTTGGAGACAAATCGGCTGAATGCCGATATATTGAATCTCGACGCAATTTCAGTGTTCCATCGTCATTTGGAAGCCCTAGTCGTTACAAATAACAGTCAGTTTCGCGTCGGATTCCAAAATCTAGACTCACCGGAGACGGACCATATGGTGCCCGAGGCAGCAATATCCCCTTGGAGACAAGTCGGCTGGAGGTCGATGTATTGACTCTCGACGCAATTTGATTGTTCCATCGTCATTAGGAGGCGCTGAACGTTACAATTAACTGTCATATTTGCGTCGGATTCGAAAATCTAGACTCACAGGAGAAGGACCATAAGGTGCCCGAGGCAGAATTTCCATTTGGAGACAAGTCGGCTGGACGCCGATGTATTGAATCTCGACGCAATTTGAGTGTTCCATCATCATTTGGAGGCCCTGAACGTTACAATTAACTATCAGTTTCGCGTCGGATTCTAAAATCTAGACTCACAGGAGAAGGATCACATGGTGCCCGAGACAGTAATATCCCCTTGGAGGCAAGTCGGCTGGAGGACGATGTATTGAATCTCGACGCAATTTGAGTGTTCCATCGTCATTAGGAAACCTTGGACGTTACAATTAACAATCAGTTTCGCGTCGGATTCGAAACTCTAGACTCACAGGAGAGCGACCTTAAGGAGCCCGAGGCAGCAAAATCCCCATGGAGACAAGTCGGCTCGAGGCCCATGTATTGAATCTCGACGCAATTTGAGTGTTCCGTCGTCATTAGGAAGCCCTGAACGTTACAATTAAAAATCAGTTTTGCGTCGGATTCAAATATCTAGACTCACAGGAGAGCGACCATAAGGAGCCCGAGGCAGCAATATCCCCGTGGTGACAAGTCGGCAGGAGGACGATGCATTGGATCGCGACGCAATTTGAGTGTTCCATCGTCATTATGAGGCCCTGAATGATACAATTAACTATCAGCTTTTCGTCGGATTCGAAAATCTCGACTCACTGAAGACGGACCATAAGGTGCCCGAGTCAGAAATATCCCCTTGGAGACCAGTCCGCTGGAGGACGATGCTTTGAATTGCGACGCAATTTGAGTGCTCCATCGTCATTAGGACGCACTGAACGTTACAATTAACTATCAGTTTTGCGTCGAATTCGAAAACGTAGAATCACCGGAGACGGAACATGTGGTGCCCGAGGCAGCGATATCCCCTTGGAGACACGTCGGCTGGAGGACGATGTAGTGAATCTCGACGCAATTTGAGTGTTCCATCGCCATTAGGAGGCCCTGAACGTTACAATTAACTATCAGTTTCGCGTCGGATTCGAAAATCTAGACTCACAGGAGAAGGACCATATGGTGCCCGAGGCAGCAATATCACCGTCGAGACAAGTCGGCTGGAGGACGATGTATCGAATCTCGACGCAATTTGAGTGTTCCATCGTCATTAGGAGGTGCTGAACGTTTTAATTAATTATCATTTTAGCGTCGGATTCGAAAATCTACTCACAGTAGAAGGATCATATGGTGCCAGAGACAACAATATCCCCTTGGATACAAGTCGGCTGGAGGACGATGTATTGAATCACGACGCAATTTGAGTGTTCCATCGTCATTAGGAATCCCTGAACGTTACAATTAACAATCAGTTTCGCGTCGGATTCTAAAATCTAGAGTCACAGGAGAGCGACCATAAGGAGCCCGAGGCAGCAATATCCCCATGGAGACAAATCGGCTGGAGGACTATGTATTGAATCTCGACGCTATTTGAGTGTTCCATCGTCATTAGGAGGCGCTGAACGTTACAATTAACTATCATTTTAGCGTCGGATTCGAAAATCTACTCACAAGAGAAGGATCATATTGTGTCCGAGTCATCAATATCCCCCAGGATACAAGTTGGCTGGAGGACGATGTATTGAATCTCGAAGCAATTTGAGTGTTCCATCGTCTTTAGGAGGCCCTGAACGTTACAATTAACTTTCAGTTTCGCGTCGGATTCAAAAATCTAGACCCACAGGAGACGGACCATAAGCTGCCCGAGGCAGCAATAGACCCTTGGAGACAAGTCGGCTCGAGGCTGATGTATTGAATCTCGACGCAATTTGAGTGTTCCATCGTCATTAGGTGGCCCTGAACGTTACAATTAACTATCGGTTTTGCGTCGCGTTCGAAAATCTAGACTCACAGGAGAACGAACATAAGGAACCCGAGGCAGCAATAGACTCTTGGAGACAAGTCGGCTGAAGGACGAAGTATTGAATCTCGACGCAGTTTCAGTGTTCCATCGTCTTTAGGAGGCCCTGAACGTTACAATTAACTATCAGTTTCGCGTCGGATTCTAAAATCTAGACTCACAGGGGAATGAGCATAAGGAGCCCGAGGCAGCAATAGACCCTTGGAGACAAATCGGCTGAATGCCGATGTATTGAATCTCGACGCAATTTGAGTGGTCCATCGTCATTAGGAAGCCCAGAACGTTACAATTAACAATCAGTTTCGCGTCGGACTCGAAAAACTAGTCTCACAGGAGAGCGACCATAAGGAGCCCGAGGCAGTAATATCCCTATGGAGACAAGTCGGCTGGAGGACGATGTATTGAATCTCAACCCAATTTGAGTGTTCCATCGTCAGTAGGAGGCCCTGAACGTCACAATTAACTATCAGTTCTGCGTCGGATTCGAAAATCTTGAATCACAGGAGACGGACCATATGGTGCCCGAGTCGGCAATATCCCCTTGGAGACAAGTCGGCTGGAGGACGATGTATTGATCTCGACAAAATTTGAGTGTTCCAACGTCATTAGGAGGCGCTGAGCGTTACAATTAACTATCAGTTATGCGTCGGATTCGAAAATCTATACTCACAGGAGAACGACCATAAGGTGCCCGAGTCACCAATAGACCCTTGGAGACAAGTCGGCTGGAGGACGATGTATTGAATCTCGACGCAATTTGAGTACTCCAACGTCATTAGGACGCCTTGAACTTTACTTTTAACTATCAGTAATGTGTCGGATTCGAAAATCTAGACTCACACGAGAACGACCACAGGGTGCCCGAGGCAGCAATAGACCCTTGGAGACAAGTCGGCTGGAGGCCGATGTATTGAATTTCGACGCAATTTGAGTGTTCCATCGTCATTAGGAGGCCCTGAACGTTTTAATTAACTATCAGTTTCGCGTCAGATTCGAAAATCTAGACTCACAAGAGACGGACCACATGGAGCCCGAGGCAGCAATTTCCACTTGTAGACAAGTCGGCTGGAGGACGATGTATGGACTCTCAACGCAATTTGAGTGTTCCATCGTCATTAGGAGGCCCTGAACATTACAATTAACTATCAGTTTAGCGTCGGATTCTAAAATCTAGACTCACAGGGGAATGACCATAAGGTGCCCCAGGCAGCAATAGACCCTTGGAGACAAGACGGCTGGAGGCCGATGTATAGAATGTCGACGCAATTTGAGTGTTCCAACGTTATTGGGAGGCCCTGCACGATACAATTAACTATCAGTTTCGCGTCAGATTCGAAAATCTAGACTCACAAGAGACGGACCACATGGAGCCCGAGGCAGCAATTTCCCCTTGTAGACAAGTCGGCTGGAGGACGATGTATTGACTCTCAACGCAATTTGAGTGTTCCATCATCATTAGGAGGCCCTGAACATTACAATTAACTATCAGTTTTGCGTCGGATTCTAATATCTAGACTCACAGGGGAATGACCATAAGGTGCCCCAGGCAGCAATAGACACTTGGAGACAAATCGGCTGAATGCCGATGTATTGAATCTCGACGCAATTTGAGTGTTCCATCGTCATTAGGATGCCCTGAACGTTACAATTAACAATCAGTTTCGCGTCGGACTCGAAAATCTAATCTCACAAGAGAGCGACCATAAGGAGCCAGAGGCAGCAATATGCTAATGGAGACTAGTCGGCTGGTGGACTATGTAATGAATCTCGACGCATTTTGAGTGTTCTATCGACATTAGGAGGCCCTGAACGTTACAATTAACTATCAGTTTTGCGTCGGATTCGAAAATCTGGACTCACAGGAGAACGACCATAAGGTGCCCGAGGCAGCAATATCCCCTTGGAGACAAGTCGGCTCGAGGTTGATGTAGTGAATCTCGACGCAGTTTGAGTGTTCGTTCGTCAATATGAGGCCGTGAACGTTACAATTAACTATCTGTTTTGCGTCGAATTCGAAAATCTAGACTCACAGGAGAGCGACCATAGGCAGCCCGAGGCAGCAATAGACCCTTGGAGACATGTCGTCTCGAGGCCGATGTAATGAATCTCGACGCAATTTGAGTGTTCCATCGTCATTAGGAGGCCCTGAACGTTACAATTAACCATCAGTTTTGCGTCGAATTCGAAAATCTAGACTCACAGGAGAACGACCATAAGGTGTCCGAGGCAGCAGTAGACTCTTGGAGACATGTCGGCTGAAGGACGATGTATTGAATCTCAACGCAATTTGAGTGTTCCATCGTCATTAATGGTCCTGAACGTTACAATTAACTATCAGTTTCGCGTCGGATTCGAAAAGCTCGAATCACAGGAGACGGACCATATGGTGCCCGAGGCAGCAATATCCCCTTGGAGACAAGTCGGCTGGAGGACGATGTATTGAATCTCGACGCAATTTGAGTGTTCCAACGTCATTAGGAGGCGCTGAGCGTTACAATTAACTATCAGTTATGCGTCGGATTCGAACATCTAGACTCAAAGGAGAAGGATCATTTGGTGCCCGAAACAGCAATATCCCCTTGGAGACAAGTCGGCTGGAGGACGAGATATTGAACCTCGACACAATTTAAGTGTTCCATCGCCATTAGGACTCGCTGAACGTTACAATTAGCTATCAGTTTTGCGTCGGATTCGAAAATCTAGACTCACAGGAGAAGGACCGTATGGTGGCCAAGGCAGCAATATCCCCTTGGAGACAAGTCGGCTGGAGGACGATGTACTGAATCTCGACGCAATTTGAGTGTTCCATCGTCATTAGGAGGCGCTGAACGTTACAACTAACTATCATTCTTGGGTCGCATTCTAAAATCTACTGTCAAGAGAATGATCATATTGTGCACGAGACAGCAATATCCCCTGAGATACAAGTCGGCTGGAGGACGATGTATTGAATCTCGACGGAATTTGAGTGTTCCATCGTCATTAGGAGGCCCTGAACGTTACAATCAACAATCAGGTTTGCGTCGGATTCAAAAATCTACCCTCACAGGCGACGGACCACATGGTGCCCGAGGCAGCAATATCCCCTAGGAGACAAGTCAGCTGGAGGACGATGTATTGAATCTCGAACCAATTTGAGAGCACCATCGTCATTAGGAGGCCCTGAACGTTACAATTAACTATCGGTTTCGCGTCGGATTCAAAAATCTAGACTCACAGGAGACGGACCATATTGTGCCCGAGGCAGCAATATCCTGTTGGAGCAAGTCGGCTGGAGGACGATGTATTGACTCTTAACGCAATTAACATGATCCATCGCCATTAGGAGGCCCTGAACGTTACAATTAACTATCAGTTTCCGTCGGATTCAAAAATCTAGACTCACAGGAGGTGGAACATATTGTACCCGAAGCAGCAAAATCCTGTTTGAGACAAGTCGCCTGGAGGACGAGGTATTGAATCTTGACGCAATTTGAGTGTTCCAACGTCATTAGAAGGCGCTGAACATTACAATTTACTATCAGTTTCGCGTCGGATTCGAAAATGTACACCGGAGACGGACCATGTTGTATCCGAGGCAGCGAAATCACCTTGGAGACAAGTCGGCTGGAGGACGATGTATTGAATCTCGACGCAATTTGAGTGTTCCATCGTCATTAGGAAGCCCTGAACGTTACAATTAACTATCAGTTATGCGTCGGATTCGAAGATCTAGACTCACATGAGAACGACCATAAGGTGCCCGAGGCAGCAATAGACCCTTGGAGACAAGTCGGCTAGAGGCCGATGTATTGAATCTCGACGCAACTTAAGTGTTCCATCGTCATTAGGAGGCCCTGAACGTCACAATTAACTACCAGTTTTACGTCGGAATCGAAAATCGAGACTCACAGGAGAACAACCATAAGGTGCCCGAGGCAGCAATAGAACCTTGAAGACAAGTCGGCTGAAAGACGATGTATTGAATCTCGGCGCAATTTGAGTGTTCCATCGTCATTAGGAGGCCCTGAATGTTACAATAAACTATCAGTTTCGCATCGGAATCGAAAATCTAGACTCAGAGGAGACGGACCATATGGTGCCCGAGGCAGCAATGTCGCCTTGGAGACAAGTCGACTGGAGTCCGATGTATTGAATTTCGACGCAATTTGAATGTTCCATTGTCATTAGGAGACCCTGAACGATACAATTCACTATCATTTTGCCGTCGGATTCGAAAATCTAGACTCACTGGAGATCGACCATAAGGTGCCGGAGGCAGCCTCATGGAGACAGGTCGGCTAGAGGACGATGTATTGAATCTCGACGCAATTTGAGTGTTCCATCGTCAATAGGAGGCCCTGAACGTTACTATTAACAATCAGTTTTGCGTCGGATTCGATAATCTAGACTCACAAGAGAACGACCATAAGTTGCCTGAGGCTACCCTTGGAGAAACGTCGGCTGAAAGACGTTGTATTGGATCTCGACGCAATTTGAGTGTTAC
Organism: Schistocerca americana; assembly: GCF_021461395.2. Lineage (NCBI taxonomy): Eukaryota > Metazoa > Arthropoda > Insecta > Orthoptera > Acrididae > Schistocerca > Schistocerca americana. The sequence goes on from NW_025726071.1 coordinate 1,513,728, forward strand.
ATCGTCATTAGGAGGCCCTGAGCGGTACAAATAACAATGACTTTTGCGTCGGATTCCAAAATCTAGACTCACAGGAGACAGACCATATGGAACCCGAAGCAGCAATATCCCCTTGGAGACCAGTACTCTGGTGGACGATGTATTGAACCTCGACGCAATTTGAGTGTTCCATCGTCATTAGGAGGCCCTGAACGTTACAATTAACTATCAGTTTTGCGTCGGATTCGAAAATCAAGACTCACAGGAGAACAACTATATGGTGCCCGAGGCAGCAATAGAACCCTGAAGACAAGTCGGCTGAATGCCGATGTATTGAATCTCGACGCAATTAAAGTGTTCCATCGTCATTAGGAAGGCCTGAACGATCAATTAACAATCAGTTTTGCGTCGGATTCGAAAATCTAGATTCACAGGAGAACGATCATATGGTGCCCCGGGCAGCAATAGACCCTTGCAGACGAGTCGGCTGGAGGACGATGTATTGGATCGCGACGCAATTTCTGTGTTCCATCGTAACTAGGAGGCCTTGAATGTTACAATTAAACATCAGTTTTTCGTCGGATTCGAAAATCTAGACTAACTGGAGACGGACCATAAGGTGCCCGAAGCAGCAATATCCCCTTGGAGACCAGTCCGCTGGAGAACGATGTATTAAATCGCGACGCAATTTGAGTTTTCCATCGTCATTACGAGGCGCTGAACGTTACAATTAACTATCATTTTTGCGTCGGATTCGAAAATCTACTCTCAAGAGAAGGATGGTGCACGAGACAGCAATATCCACTGGGATACAAGTCGGCTGGAGGACGATGTATTGAATCTTGTCGCAATATGAGTTTTCCATCGTCATTAGGAGGCCCTGAACGTTACAATTAACTATCAGTTTCGCATCGGAATCGAAAATCTAGACTCACTGGGGAATTAGCATAAGATGACCGAGACAGTAATATCCCCTTGGAGACAAGATGGTTGGAGGCCGATGGATTGAATCTCGACGCAATTTGAGTGTTCCATCGTCATTAGATGGCGCTGATCGTTACAATTAACTATCAGTTTTGCGTCGGATTCTAAAATCTAGACTCACAGGAGAACGACCATAAGGTGCCCGAGGCAGCAATAGACCGCTGGAGACAAGTCGGCCGAATGACGATGTATTGAATCTCTACGCAATTTGAGTGTTCCATCGTCGATAGGAGGCCCTGAATGTTACAATGATCTATCAGTTTTTCTTCGCATTCGAAAATCTAGACTCACTGGAGACGGACGATAAGGTTCCCGAGGCAGCAATATCCCCTTGGAGACCAGTCCACTGGAGGACGATGTCTTGAATCCCGACGCAATTTGAGTGTTCCATCGTCATTAGCAGGCCCTGAACGTTACAAATAACAATCACTTTTGCTTCGGATTAGAAAATCTATACTCATAGGAGAACGACCATAAGGTGCCCGAGGCAACAATAGCGCCTTGCAGACATGTCGGCTGGAGGGCGATGTATTGAGTCTCGACGCAATTTGTGAGTTCCATCGTCATTAGGAGAGCCTGAAAGTTACAATTAACTATCAGTTTCGCGTCGGATTCGAAAACTAGACTCACAGGAGAACGACCATAAGGTGCCCGAGGCAGCAATATCCCCTTGGAGACAAGTCGGCTGGAGGCCGATGTATTGAATCTCGACGCAATTTGAGTGTTCCATCGTCATTAGGTGGCCCTGAACGTTACAATTAATTATCAGTTTTGCGTCGGATTCTAAAATCTAGACTCACAGGAGAACGACCATAAGGTGCCCGAGGCAGCAATAGACCTCGGCAGACAAGTCGGCTGAATGACGATGTATTGAATCTCGACGCAATTTGAGTGTTCCATCGTATCCAGGAAGTCCTGAACGTTACAATCAACAATCAGTTTCGCGTCGGATTCGATAATATAGACTCACTGGAGAACGACCATAAGGTGCCCGAGGCAGCAATATCCCCATGGAGACAATTCGGCTGGAGGACGATGTATTGAAACTCGACGCAATTTGAGTGTTCAATCGTCATTAGGAGGACCTGAATGTTACAATTAACTATCAGTTTGGCGTCGGGTTCGAAAATCTAGACTCACAGGAGAACGATCATAAGGTGCCCGAGCAGAAATAGACCCTTGGAGACAAGTCGGTTGGAGATCGATGTATTGGTTCGCGACGCTATTTGAGTGTTCCATCGTCAGTAGGAGGCCCTGAACTATACAATTAACTATCAATTTTGCGTCGGATTCGAAAATCTAGACTAACAGGAGACGGACCACATGGAGCCCGAGGGAGCAATATCCCCTTGTAGACAAGTCGGCTGGAGGACGATGTATTGACCCTCGACGCAATTTGAGTTTTCCATCGTCATTAGGAGGCGCTGAACGTTACAATTAACTATCATTTTAGCGTCGGATTCGAAAATCTATTCTCAAGATAAGGATGATATAGTGCCCGAGACAGCAATATCCCCTTGGATACAAGTCGGCTGGAGGACGATGTATTGAATCTCGACGCAATTTGAGTGTTCCATCATCATTAGGTGGCGCTGATCGTTACATCTCACTATCATTTTTGCGTCGGAATCGAAAATCTAGTCTCACAGGAGACGGACCATATGGTGGCCGAGGCAGCATTATCCCCTTGGAGACAAGTCGGCTGGAGGACGATGTATTGAATCTCGACGCACTTTGAGTGCTCCATCATATTTAGGAGGCGCTGATCGTTGCATCGCACTATTATTTTTGCGTCGGATTCGAAAATCTAGACTTACAGGGAAGGATCATTTGGTGCCCGAGACAGCAAAAGACCCCTGCAGACAAGTCGGCTAAATGACGATGTATTGAATCTCGATGCAATTTGAGTGTTCCATCGTAATTAGGAAGCCCTGAACGTTACAATTAACAATCAGTTTCGCGTCCCATTCGAAAATCTAGACTCACTGGAGATCGACCATAAGGTGCCCGAGGCAGCAATATCCCCATGGAGACAAGTCGGCTGGAGGACGATGTATTGAATCTCGACGCAATTTGAGTGTTCCAGCGTCATCAGGAGGACCTGAATGTTACAATTAACTATCAGTTTGGCGTCGGGTTCGAAAATCTAGACTCACAGGAGCACGACCATAAGGTGCCCGGGGCAGCAATAGACCCTTGGAGACATGTCGGCTGGAGAACGATGTATTGGTTAGCGACGCAATTTGAGTGTTCCATCGTCAATAGGAGGCGTTGAACGTTACAATTAACTATCAGTTTCGCGGCGGATTCAAAAATCTAGACTCACAGGAGACGGACCATATGGTGCCCGAGGCAGCTATTTGGAGACAAGTCGGCTGGAGGACGATGTATTGAATATCGACGCACTTTGAGTGTTACATCGTCATTAGAAGGCCCTGACCGTTACAATTAACTATCAGTTTCGCGACGGATTCAAAAATCTAGGCTCACAGGAGACGGACCATATGGAGCCCGAGGCAGCAATATCCCCTTGGAGGCACGTCGGCTGGAGGACGAAGTACTCAACCTCGACGCAATTTGAGTGTTCCATCGTCATTTGGAAGCCCTGATCGTTACAATTAACAATCAGTTTCGAGTCGGATTCGAATATCTAAACTCACAGCAGAACGACCTTAAGGTGCCCGAGGCAGCAATATCCCCATGGAGATATGTCGGCTGGAGGACAATGTATTGCGTCTCGACTCAATTTGAGTGTTCCATCGTCGATAGGAGGCACTGAATGTTACAATTGACCATCAGTTTGGCGTCGGGATAAAAAATCAAGACTCGCAGGGAAACGATCATAAGGTGCCCGAGGCAGCAATAGACCCTTGGAGACAAGTTGGCTGGAGAACGATGCATTGGTTCGTGACGTAATTTCAGTGTTCCATCGTCATTAGGAGGCCCTGAATGTTACAATTAACTATCATTTTTTCGTCGGATTCGAAAATCTAGATGCACTGGAGACGGAACATAAGGTGCTTGAGGCAGAAATCTCCCCTTGGAGACAAGTCGGCTGAAGGACGATGTATTGAGTCTCGACGCAATTTGACTGTTCCATCGTCATTAAGAGGCGTTGAACGTTACAATTAACTATCAGTTTCGCGTCGGATTCAAAAATCTAGACTCACAGGAGACGGACCATATGGTGCCAGATGCAGCTATTTGGAGACAAGTCGGCTGGAGGGCGATGTATTGAATCTGGACGCAATTTGAGTGTTCCATCGTCATTAGGAGGATCTGAACGTCACAATTAACTGTCAGTTTCGCTTTGGATTCAAAAATCTAGACTCACAGGAGACGGACCATATGGAGCCCGAGGCAGCAATATCCCCTTGGAGACAAGTCGGCTGGAGGACGATGTATTGAATCTCGACGCAATTAGAGTGTTCCATCGTCATTAGGTGGCCCTGAACGTTACAATTAATTATCAGTTTTGCGTCGGATTTTAATATCTAGACTCACAGGAGAACGACCATAAGGTGCCAGAGGCAGCAATAGACCCCTGCAGACAAGTCGGCTGAATGACGATGTATTAAATCTCGATGCAATTTGAGTGTTCCATCGTAATCAGGAAGCTCTGAACGTTACAATTAACTATCAGTTTCGCGTCGGATTCGAAAACTAGACTCACAGGAGAACGACCATAAGGTGCCCGAGGCAGCAACATCCCCTTGGAGACAAGTCGGCTGGAGGCCGATGTATTGAATCTCGACGCAATTAGAGTGTTCCATCGTCATTAGGTGGCCCTGAACGTTACAATTAATTATCAGTATTGCGTCGGATTCTAAAATCTAGACTCACAGGAGAACGACCATAAGGTGCCCCAGGCAGCAATAGACCTCTGCAGACAAGTCGGCTGAATGACGATGTATTGAATCTCGACGCAATTTGAGTGTTCCATCGTAATCAGGAAGCCCTGAACGTTACAATCAACAATCAGTTTCGCGTCGGATTCGATAATATAGACTCACTGGAGAACGACCGTAAGGTGCCCGAGGCAGCAATATCCCCACGGAGACAATTCGGCTGGAGGACGATGTATTGAATCTCGACGCAATTTGAGTGTTCAATCGTCATTAGGAGGCCCTGAATGTTACAATTAACTATCAGTTTTGCGTCCGATTCGAAAATGTAGAAGCACCGGAGACGGACCATCTGGTGCCCGAGGCAGCGATATCCCCTTGGAGACATGTCGGCTGGAAGACGATGTATTTAATCTCGACGCAATTTGAGTGTTCCATCGTCAGTGGGAGGCCCTGAACTTTACAATTAACTATCAATTTTGCGTCGGATTCGAAAATCTAGACTAATAGGAGACGGACCACATGTAGCCCGAGGGAGCAATATCCCCTTGTAGACAAGGCGGCTGGTGGACGATGTATTGACCCTTGACGCAATTTGTGTGTTCCATCGTCATTAGGAGGCGCTGAACGTTACAATTAACTATCATTTTAGCGTCGGATTCGAAAATCTACTCTCAAGATAAGGATGATATGGTGCCCGAGACAGCAATATCCCCTTGGATACAAGTCGGCTGGAGGACGATGTATTGAATCTCGACGCAATTTGAGTCTTCCATCATCATTAGGAGGCGCTGATCGTTACATCTCACTATCATTTTTGCGTCGGAATCGAAAATCTAGTCTCACAGGAGACGGATCATATGGTGCCCGAGGCAGCAATATCCCCTTGGAGGCACGTCGGCAGGAGGACGATGTACTGATCCTCAACGCGATTTGAGTGTTCCATCGTCATTAGGAGGCTCTGAACCTTACAATTAACTGTCAGTCTTGCGTCGGATTCGAAAATCGAGACTCATAGGAGAACGAGTATAAGGTGCCCAAGGCGGCAATAGACCCTTGGAGACAAATCGGCTGAATGACGATGTATTGAATCTCGACGGAATTTGTGTGTTCCATCGTCATTAGTAATCCCTGATCGTTACAATTAACAATCAGTTTCGCGTCGGATTCGAAAATCTAAACTCACAGCAGAGCGACCTTAAGGTGCCCGAGGCAGCAATATCCCCATGGAGACAAGTCGGCTCGAGGCCGATGTATTGAATCTCGACGCAATTTGAGTGTTCCATCTTCATTAGGTGGCCCTGAACGTTACAATTAATTATCAGTTTTGCGACGTATTCTAAAATCTAGACTCACAGGAGAACGACCATAAGGTGCCCGAGGCAGCAATAGACAACTGCAGACAAGTCAGCTGAATATCTATGTATTGAATCTCGACGCAATTTGAGTGTTCCATCGTCATTAATAGGCCCTTAACGTTACAATTAACTATCAGTCTTGCGTCGGATTCGAAAATCTAGACTCACAGGGAAGGATCATTTGGTGCCCGAGACAGCAATAGACCCCTGCAGACAAGTCGGCTAAATGACGATGTATTGAATCTCGATGCAATTTGAGTGTTCCATCGTAACTAGGAAGCCCTGAACGTTACAATTAACAATCAGTTTCGCGTCGGATTCGAAAATCTAGACTCACTGGAGAACGACGATAAGGTGCCCGGTGCAGCAATAGACCCTTGGAGACAAGTAGGCTGGAGAACGATGTATTGGTTCGCGACGCAATTTGAGTGTTGCATCGTCATTAGGAGGCGTTGAACGTTACAATTAACTATCAGTTTCGCGGCGGATTCAAAAATCTAGACTCACAGGAGACGGACCATATGGTGCCCGAGGCAGCTATTTGGAGACAAGTCGGCTGGAGGACGATGTATTGAATATTGACGCAATTTGAGTGTTACATCGTCATTTGGAGGCCATGACCGTTACAATTAACTATCAGTTTCGCGTCGGATTCAAAAACCTAGGCTCACAGGAGACGGACCATATGGAACCCCTGGCAGCAATATCCCCTTAGAGACAAGTCGGCTGGAGGACGATGTATTGAATCTCGACGCAATTTGAGTGTTCCATCATCATTAGGAGGCGCTGATCGTTACATCTCACTATCATATTTGCGTCGGAATCGAAAATCTAGTCTCACAGGAGACGGACCATATGGTGCCCAGGGCAGCAATATCCCCTTGGAGGCACGTCGGCTGGAGGACGATGTACTCAACCTTGACGCAATTTGAGTATTCCATCGTCATTAGGAGGCCCTGAACGTTACAATTAACTATCAGTTTTGCGTCGGATTCGAAAATCGATACTCACAGGAGAACGACCATAAGGTGCCCGAGGCAGCAATATACCCATGGAGACAATTCGGCTGGAGGCCGATGTATTGAATCTCTTCGCAATTTGAGTGTTACATCGTCATTAGGAGGCCCTGACCGTTACTATTAACTATCGGTTTCGCGTCGGATTCAAAAATCTAGGCTCACAGGGGAAGGACCATATGGAACCCGAGGCAGCAATATCCCCTTGGCGACAAGTCGGCTGGAGGACGATGTAATGAATCTCGACTCAATTTGAGTGTTCCACCATCATTAGGAGGCGCTGATCGTTACATCTCACTATCATTTTTGCGTCGGAATCGAAAATCTAGTCTCACAGGGGACGGACCATATGGTGCCCGAGGCAGCAATATCCCCTTGGAGGCACGTCGGCTGGAGGACGATGTAATCAACCTCGACGCAATTTGAGTGTTCCATCGTCACTAGGAGGCCCTGAACGTTACAATTAACTATCAGTTTTGCGTCGGATTCGAAAATCTAAACTCACAGCAGAACGACCTTAAGGTGCCCGAGGCAGCAATATCCCCATGGAGACAAGTCGGCTGGAGGACGATGTATTGTGTCTCGACTCAATTTGAGTTTTCCATCGTCATTAGGAGGCCCTGAATGTTACAATTGACTATCAGTTTGGCGTCGGGATCAAAAATCTAGACTCGCAGGAAGACGATCATAAGGTGCCCGAGGCAGCAATAGACCCTTGGAGACAAGTCGGCTGGAGAACGATGCATTGGTTCGTGACGCAATTTGAGTGTTCCATCGTCATTAGAAGGCCCTGAAAGTTAAATTAACTATCGGTTTTTCGTGGGATTCGAGATCTAGACTCACTGGAGACGGACCATATTGTGCCCGAGGCAGCTATTTGGAAACAAGTCGGCTGGAGGACGATGTATTTAATCTCGACGCAATTGGAGTGTTACATCGTCATTAGGAGGCCCTGAACGGTACAAATAACAATCACTTTTGCGTCGGAATCCAAAATCTATACTCACAGGAGAACGACCATAAGGTGCCCGCGGCAATAATAGACCCTTGGAGACAAGTCGGCTGAAGGACGATGTATTGAGTGTCGACGCAATTTGACTGTTCCATCGTCATTAGGAGGCGTTGAACGTTACAATTTACTATCAGTTTCGCGTCGGATTCAAAAATCTAGACTCACAGGAGACGGACCATATGCTGCCCGAGGCAGCTACTTGGAAACAAGTCTGCTGGAGGACGATGTATTGAATCTCGACGCAATTTGAGTGTTACATCGTCATTAGGAGGCCCTGAACGGTACAAATAACAATCACTTTTGCGTCGGAATCCTAAATCTAGACTCACAGGAGAACGACCATAAAGTGCCCGCGGCAGTAATAGACCCTTGGAGACAAGTCGGCTGAAGGACGATGTATTGAATCTCGACGCAATTTGAGTGTTCCATCGTCTTTAGGAGTCCCTGAACGTCACAATTAACTATCAGTTTCGCTTTGGATTCAAAAATCTAGAGTCACAGGAGACGGACCGAACGGAGCCCGAGGCAGCAATATCCCCTTGGAGACAAGTCAGCTAGAGGCCGATGTAATGAAACTCGACGCAATTTGAGTGTTCCATCGTCATTAGTTGGCCCTGAACGGTACAATTATTTATCAGTTTTGCGTCGGATTCTAAAATCTAGACTCACAGGAGAACGACCATAAGGAGCCCGAGGCAGCAATAGACCCCTGCAGACAAGTCGGCTGAATGACGATGTATTGAATCTCGACGCAATTTGAGTGTTGCATCGTAATCAGGAAGCCCTGAACGTTACAATTAACAATCAGTTTCGCGTCGGATTCGATATTCTAGACTCACTGGAGAACGACCATAAGGTGCCCGAGGCAGCAATATCCCCATGGAGACAATTCGGCTGGAGGCCGATGTACTGAATCTCGACGCAATTTGAGTATTACATCGTCATTAGGAGGCCCTGACCGTTACTATTAACTATCGGTTTCGCGTCGGATTCAAAAATCTAGGCTCACAGGAGACGGACCATATGGAACCCGAGGCAGCTATATCCCCTTGGAGACAAGTCGGCTGGAGGACGATGTATTGTATCTCGACTCAACTTGAGTGTTCCATCATCTTTAGGAGGCGCTTATCGTTACATCTCACTATCATTTTTGCGTCGGAATCGAAAATCTAGTCTCACAGGGGACGGACCATATGGTGCCCGAGGCAGCAATATCCCTTTGGAGGCACGGCGGCTGGAGGACGATGTACTCAACCTCGACGCAATTTGAGTGTTCCATCGTCATTAGGAGGCCCTGAACGTTACAATTAACTATCAGTTTTGCGTCGGATTCGAAAATCGATACTCACAGGAGAACGACCATAAGGTGCCCGAGGCGGCAATAGACCCTTGGAGACAAGTCGGCTGAATGACGATGTATTGAATCTTGACGCAATTTTAAGTGTTCCATCGTCACTTGGAAGCCCTGATCTTTACAATTAACAATCAGTTTCGCGTCGGATTCGAAAATCTAAACTCACAGCAGAACGACCATTAGGTGCCCGCGGCAGTAATAGACCCTTGGAGACAAGTCGGCTGAAGGACGATGTATTGAGTCTCGACGCAATTTGACTGTTCCATCGTCATTAGGAGGCGTTGAACGTTACAATTTACTATCAGTTTCGCGTCGGATTCAAAAATCTAGACTCACAGGAGACGGACCATATGGTGCCCGAGGCAGCTACTTGGAAACAAGACGGCTGGAGGACGATGTATTGAATCTCGACGCAATTTGAGTGTTACATCGTCATTAGGAGGCCCTGACCGTTACAATTAACTATCGGTTTCGCGTCGGATTCAAAAATCTAGGCTCACAGGAGACGGACCATATGGAACCCGAGGCAGCAATATCCCCTTGGAGCAAGTCGGCTGGAGGACGATGTATTGAATCTCGACTCAATTTGAGTGTTCCATCATCATTAGGATGCGCTGATCGTTACATCTCACTATCATTTTAGCGTTGGAATCGAAAATCTAGTGTCACAGGAGACGGACCATATGGTGCCCGAGGCAGCAAAATCCCCTTGGAGGCACGTCGGCTGGAGGACGATGTACTCAACCTCGACGCAATTTGAGTGTTCCATAGTCATTAGGAGGCCCTGAACGTTACAATTAACTATCAGTTTTTCGTCGGATTCGAAAATCTAGACTCACTGGAGACGGACCATAAGGTGCTTGAGGCAGCAATCTCCCCTTGGAGACAAGTCGGCTGAAGGACGATGTATTGAGTCTCGACACAATTTGACTGTTCCATCGTCAATAGGAGGCGTTGAACGTTACAATTATCTATCAGTTTCGCGTCGGATTCAAAAATCTAGACTCACAGGACACGGACCATATGGTGCCCGAGGCAGCTACTTGGAAACAAATCGGCTGGAAAACGATGTATTGGATCTCGACGCAATTTGAGTGTTACATCGTCATTAGGAGGCCCTGAACGTTACAAATAACAATCACTTTTGCGTCGGAATTAAAAAACTAGACTCACAGGAGAACGAACATAAGGTGCCCGCGGCAGTAATACACCCTTGCAGACAAGTCGGCTGAAGAACGATGTATTGAATCTCGACGCAATTTGAGTGTTCCATCGTCATTAGGAGTCCCTGAACGTCACAATTAACTATCAGTTTCGCTTTGGATTCAAAAATCTAGACTCACAGGAGACGGACCATATGGAGCCCGAGGCAGCAATATCCCCTTGGAGACAAGTCGGCTGGAGGACGATGTATTGAATCTCGACGCAATTTGAGTGCTCCATCATAATTACGAGGCGCTGATCGTTACATCACACTATTATTTTTGCGTCGGATTCGAAAATCTAGACTCACAGGGAAGGATCATTTGGTGCCCGAGACAGCAATATCCCCTTGGAGACAAGTCGGCTGGAGACCGATGTATTGAATCTCGACGCAATTTGTTTTTTCTATCGTCGTTAGGAAGCGCTGAACGTTACAATTCACTATCATTTTGGCGTCAGATTCAAAAATCTAGACTCACAGGAAAAGGATCATTTGATGCCCGAGACAGCAATATCCTTTTGGATACAAGTCGGCTGGAGGACGATGTTTTGAATCTCGTCGCAATTTGGGTGTTCCATCGTCATTAGGAGGCCCTGAACGTTACAATTAACAATCAGGTTTGCGTCGGATTCCAAAATCTAGACTCAAAGGAGAACGACCATAAGGTGCCCCAGGCAGCAATAGACCCTTTGAGACAAGTCGGTTGAAAGACGATGTATTGAATCTCGACGCAATTTGAGTGTTCCATCGTCATTAGGAGGCCCTGAACGTAACAATTAACTATCAGTTTCGCTTCGGATTCAAAAATCTAGACTCACAGGAGACGGACTATATGGAGCCCGAGGCAACAATATCCCCTTGGAGACAAGTCGGCTGGAGGACGATGTATTGAATCTCGACGCAATTTGAGTGTTCCATCATCATTAGGAGGCGCTGATTTTACATCTCACTAATATTTTTGCGTCGGATTCAAAAATCTAGACGCACAGGGAAGGATCATTTGGTGCCCGAGACAGCAATATCCCCTTGGAGACAAGTCAGCTGGAGGCCGATGTATTGAATCTCGACGCAATTTGAGTGTTCCATCGTCATTAGGTGGCCCTGAACGGCACTATTAATTATCAGTTTTGCGTCGGATTCTAAAATCTTGACTCACAGGTGCCCGAGGCAGCAATAGACCCCTGCAGACAAGTCGGCTGAATGACGATGTATTGAATCTCGACGCAATTTGAGTGTTGCATCGTAATCAGGAAGCCCTGAACGTTACAATTAAAAATCAGTTTCGCGTCGGATTCGATAATCTAGACTCACTTGAGAACGACCATAAGGTGCCCGAGGCAGCAATATCCCCATGGAGACAATTCGGCTGGAGGCCGATGTATTGAATCTCGACGCAATTTGAGTGTTCCATCGTCATTAAGTGGCTCTGAACGTTGTAATTAACTATCAGTTTTGCGTCGGATTCTAAAATCTAGACTCACAGGAGAACGACCATAAGGGGCCCGAGGCAGCAATAGACCCCTGCAGACAAGTCGGCTGAATGACGATGAATTGAATCTCGACGCAATTTGAGTGTTCCATCGTAATTAGGAAGCCCTGAACGTTACAACTAACAATCAGTTTCGCGTCGGCTTCGAAAATCTAGTCTCACAGGAGAACGACCATAAGGGGCCCGAGGCAGCAATAGGCCCCTGCTGACAAGTCGGCTGAATGACGATGAATTGAATCTCGACGCTATTTGAGTGTTCCATCGTAATTGGGAAGACCTGAACGTTACAACTAACAATCAGTTTCGCGTCGGATTCAAAAATCTAGACACACTGGAGAACGACCATAAGGTGCCCGAGGCAGCAATATCCCAATGGAGACAAGTCGGCTGGAGGACGATGTATTGAATCTCGACGCAATTTGAGTGATGCATCGCCATCAGGAGGACCTGAATGTTACAATTACCTATCAGTTTGGCATCGGGTTCGAAAATCTAGACTCACACGAGAACGACCATCAGGTTCCCGGGGCAGCAATAGACCCTTGGAGACAAGTCGGCTGAAGGACGATGTATTGAATCTCGACGCAATTTGAGTGTTCCATCGTCATTAGGAGGCCCTGACCGTTACAATTAACTATCAGTTTCGCGTCGGATTCAAAAATCCAGGCTCACAGGAGACGGACCATATGGAACCCGTGGCAGCAATATCCCCTTGGAGCCAAGTCGCCTGGAGGACAATATATTGACTCTCGACGCAATTTGAGTGTTACATCGTCATTAGGAGGCACTGACCGTTACAATTAACTATCGGTTTCGCGTCGGATTCAAAAATCTAGGCTCACAGGAGACGGACCATATGGAACCCGAGGCAGCAATATCCCCTTGGAGACAAGTCGGCTGGAGGACGATGTATTGAATCTCGACTCAATTTGAGTGTTCCATCATCATTAGGAGGCGCTGATCGTTACATCTCACGATCATTTTTGCGTCGGAATCGAAAATCTAGTCTCACAGGAGACGGACCATATGGTGCCCGAGGCAGCAATATCCTCTTGGAGGCTCGTCAGCTGGAGGACGATGTACTCAACCTCGACGCAATTTGAGTGTTCCATCGTCATTAGGAGGCCCTGAACTTTACAATTAACTATCAGTTTTGCGTCGGATTCTAAAATCTAGACTCACAGGAGAACGTCCTTAAGGTGCCCGAGGCAGCAATATCCCCATGGAGACAAGTCGGCTGGAGGATGATGTATTGTGTCTCGACACAATTTGAGTGTTCCATCGTCATTAGGAGGCCCTGAATGTTACAATTGATTATCAGTTTGGCGTCGGGATCGAAAATCTAGACTCGCAGGCTAACGATCATAAGGTGCCCGAGGCAGCAATAGACCCTTGGAGACAAGTCGGCTGGAGAACGATGCATTGGTTCGTGACGCAATTTGAGTGTTCCATCGTCATTAGGAGGCCCTGAATGTTACAATTTACCATCAGTTTTTCGTCGGATTCGAAAATCTAGACTCACTGGAGACGGACCATAAGGTGCTTGAGGCAGCAATCTCCCCTTGGAGACAAGTCGGCTGAAGGACGATGTATTGAGTCTCGACACTATTTGACTGTTCCATCGTCATTAGGAGGCGTTGAACGTTACAATTAACTATCAGTTTCGCGTCGGATTCAAAAATGTAGACTCACAGGAGACGGACCATATGGTGCCCGAGGCAGCTATTTGGAAACAAGTCGGCTGGAGGACAATGTATTGAATCTCGACGCAATTTGAGTGCTCAATCATAATTACGTGGCGCTAATCGTTACATCGCACTATTATTTTTGCGTCGGATTCGAAAATCTAGACTCACAGGGAAGGATCATTTGGTGCCCGAGACAGCAATATTCCCTTGGAGACAAGTCGGCTGGAGACCGATGTATTGAATCTCGACGTAATTTGATTTTTCTGTCGTCGTTAGGAAGCGCTGAACGTTACAATTCACTATCATTCTGGCGTCAGATTCGAAAATCTAGACTCACAGGAAAAGGATCATTTGATGCCCGAGACAGCAATATCCCCTTGGATTCAAGTCGGCTGGAGGACGATGTTTTGAATCTCGACGCAATTTGAGTGTTCCATCGTCATTAGGAGGCCCTGAACGTTACAATTAACAATCAGTTTTGCGTCGGATTCCAAAATCTAGACTCACAGGAGAACGACCATAAGGTGCCCGAGGCAGCAATAGACCCTTGGAGACAAGTCGGTTGAAAGACGATGTATTGAATCTCGACGCAATTTGAGTGTTCCATCGTCATTAGGAGGCCCTGAACGTAACAATTAACTATCAGTTTCGCTTCGGATTCAAAAATGTAGACTCACAGGAGACGGACCATATGGAGCCCGAGGCAACAATATCTCCTTGGAGACGAGTCGGCTGGAGGACGATGTATTGAATCTCGACGCAATTTGAGTGTTCCATCATCATTAGGAGGCGCTGATTTTACATCTCACTATTATTTTTGCGTCAGATTCAAAAATCTAGACGCACAGGGAAGGATCATTTGGTGACCGAGACAGCAATATCCCCTTGGAGGGAAGTCAGCTGGAGGCCGATGTATTGAATCTCGACGCAATTTGAGTGTTCCATCGTCATTAGGTGGCCCTGAACGGTACAATTAATTATCAGTTTTGCGTCGGATTCTAAAATCTAGACTCACAGGTGCCCGAGGCAGCAATAGACCCCTGCAGACAAGTCGGCTGAATGACGATGTATTGAATCTCGACGCAATTTGAGTGTTGCGTCATAATCAGGAAGCCCTGAACGTTACAATTAACAATCAGTTTCGCGTCGGATTCGATAATCTAGACTCACTGGAGAACGACCATAAGGTGCCCGAGGCAGCAATATCCCCATGGAGACAATTCGGCTGGAGTCCGATGTATTGAATCTCGACGCAATTTGAGTGTTCCATCGTCATTAAGTGGCCCTGAACGTTATAATTAATTATCAGTTTTGCGTCGGATTCTATAATCTAGACTCACAGAAGAACGACCGTAAGGGGCCCGAGGCAGCAATAGACCCCTGCAGACAAGTCGGCTGAATGACGATGTATTGAATCTCGACGCTATTTGAGTGTTAGATCGTGATTAGGAAGCCCTGAACGTTACAACTAACAATCCGTTTCGCGTCGAATTCGAAAATCTAGACACACTGGAGAACGACCATAAGGTGCCCGAGGCAGCAATATCCCAATGGAGACGAGTCGGCTGGAGGACGATGTATTGAATCTCGACGCAATTTGAGTGTCGCATCGTCATCAGGAGGACCTGAATGTTACAATTAACTATCAGTTTGGCATCGGGTTCGAAAATCTAGACTCACAGGAGAACGACCATTAGGTTCCCGGGGCAGCAATAGACCCTTGGAGACAAGTCGGCTGAAGGACGATGTATTGAAACTCGACGCAATTTGAGTGTTCCATCGTCATTAGGAGGCCCTGACCGTTACAATTAACTATCAGTTTCGCGTCGGATTCAAAAATCCAGGCTCACAGGAGACGGACCATATGGAATCCGAGGCAGCAATATCCCCTTGGAGACAAGTCGCCTGGAGGACAATGTATTGAATCTCGACGCAATTTGAGTGTTCCATCGCCATTAGGAGGCCCTGAACGTAACAATTAACTATCAGTTTCGCTTCGGATTCAAAAATCTTGACTCGCAGGAGACGGACCATATGGAGCCCGAGGCAACAATATGTACAGGATGGCGGGTATGGGCAGGCGGTGGGCATTATGGAATAATAGTGTAATTTTTAGAGAAAGGCCATTTATTGGCTAAAGCATGATGAAAGGGGCTACATAGGCCTAGGGAGGTGAGGGTGAGCCAAAGCTTGCAATTTGGCGAACATTGTTCGCGAAGCTACCGAAAGTGGTTGTCTGCCAAAACTAAGTCCACAGTGCCGCAGCACCGGGAGAAGCGGGAGATGATCAATGCTACAGGGCGCGCATCCGACTCGCGGGTGAGCAAGAATACAAGAGAGCGGGCCCGGCGACGGGCGGCCGGGTATGTTCGACGCACCACGCGGCTTCCTCCACCCTGATTGGTCAGGACCGAGCAAACCGTGCGGGCGGCATGGAACTTTCCAGAGCGTTGCCTGCTAAGCGACGCCTGGGACGGCGTTACCTCGTCAGCACACGAGAGAGGCGCGTGAACAAGGTGCCCTTTCTCGGTGCTGACTTCCTGTTACTAGACCGTGGGACGAAAGAATTTACAGGCAGCTAACACTGCCGGCCGTGGCTTGGCCGCAATGGAAAAATGAAGTTACTGGTTGGAGGCTCATACAATAAAGTAAAATCTCCTACTGTCTGGCTCATCCTTTACATTCCTCCCCCTTCCGTGGGAGCGGAGAACGTGCGTGAATTTGCTCAATGTAATTATTATTTGAATGTAAACAAATGTATCTTGCAAAAGAAAGTGAACTTCACTTGATTAAGAATGGCCCTCACGGAAGACGGCAGGGGTCTTAATCTATGGGAGGGTATAGAGACTCTAAAGACCTCCTAAGGGTCGCAAGGGGACTTACATCAACAATATTGTGTGCATGCAAGAATCATCATAAGACATCAAATCATCATAGAATATCAAAACATCATAAAATATCAAAACAAAATTAGAACAAAACATAGCAGTGTGAATTAGATAAATATGTCAGGTGTTCTTGTTGCTAAGTTGAGGTAAAACTGTCTTTTTTTTTTTTGCTTTTGTTTGAATAAGTTGAAAATATTAACACATCACCACTGGTGAGTCACGGCGAGGGCGCCTGGCGCGAGGCGGCGTGGTGTGTTGTCCTCAGCGGGCAGCGCGCAGGCTGCCGGCGGGAAGGGGGCGTGGCCGTGGCCAGGTCCGTGCACTGGAACTCAGCGCAGGGGGAGTATGAGGGGAGATTCACACGTTTCAAAACACAGTTGAAAAGGGAGTTATTACTAAGGGAACACTTCACTGCACTGCACTAGTTTCTCCAATATTAGAATTGCACTCTTAAAACTAAGGGAGGGCACATGCCTGATAGGTTATTGTTTTCTCTTTATTGTTGAGTCCAGTTTGTGGCTGTTTACCATTCATTTAAGTGCCAACAGGCGAACGTAAGAAATTTGTCCTCTTTCATGTTTTAGCAAATCATCAATTGACGTTAGGATGTGATTATTTGATTTTTTAGGTAAAACTTGAACGTTAGCTGACAAGGGAATCATGAATGAGCTTTCAGGTATAAAAAACATAATTAAAGGGGTGCGAATACTAAGTAAGGCGTAGTGGCATGAAAGGTTATAAGTGGTGTTCCAACGGGAACCGTTTGCTAAAGACCTGCGCGGAGGCTACGTCAGAAAGGCGCGCGGCAGATAACTTCAAAGGCCAGCGCGTCGTCAGGGCTGCACGTGGCAGCTGAGGGGTCTATGACTGTCAAATGCCGACTGTCAAATGCAACAAAATAGAAGTGGGATTACGCGTGACATAAAGCTAGATGAGCTGTTACAGTGGGTTCTGTTTAAAATTACATTATGCATCAGTAAGTTGGTTCGTAACCAAGTTCCTATGAAATCCATTTGAGCCCAAACATAATTCTTACTCAAACATGAAAATATAAAAACGAAGCACTCAAATATCATATTATTTTGCTGCATATTCCATATCGCTAAACAAAGTAAGTGCCTCTTTGGGCTGACTCTCTACGTGTAATAACGTTCACATTATGAGAAGTTTCTCATGCATCAACATTTTTGCTGAACATATCAAGTAAAATTGACAAAGAAAAGTGACACCAGTTTTGTGCAGGTGGGGCGTAGATTGTGTCGTTGGATGTCATCGCTGTTTCTAATGAGGCGAGAAGAACAAAACTCGACGAGATTTTAGAGATTTCCATAGTGGGAACAGAAAGTGTAAGGATTTAAATTAGAATCAACTAAGTTGAGCGTAATTTCTGAAGGACTTTTCCTTCATGAAGGTATAGTGCGCGGCGCATCGTTGACACGACGTTATCGCCTCCTTAACTGTGTAAATGACAATTCTGCGACTCCAAGATAGCTACTTCATACTTCTTCTTCTTCTTCAAACTCGACTTCTCTCACATAAAAAAAAACTTTACTGCGCGACAAAATTCACCGTCTTCATTCTCTCAACATCTTGCGACTAACTTTACTTTGCGACCAAATTCGCAGTCTTCATCCTCTCAACATTTTGCGACTAAACTCGCCGTCTCTATAACTCCATGGTGCTGGCCTCATTGGGCCCAGCTGGTTGCTTCAAACTCCGTCTATCCTTGCTTGTATCGCAGTGTCCTGGGACACGTCATACAGTTAAATGCTACTACTTCAATAGTCGGTATTCCTTCGGAAAATACAATGGGGAAACAAAGAAGGCTCAAGGTTTTGAACAGAGATTTCCGCTTACTGGCGTTTAGCTGCGGGCTAGACGCGGTTAGCGTCTGATGTTGCCTGATCAGTTGTCGTCAGAGAGCACGGAACACTGTTCTCGTGAACTCTTCTTCGAGATGGAAGATCAAAGTCTGGGCTGAATAGTTTTATGTCTGTTGAAAGTTGACAGATCAAAGTGGGTAAAACGGACTATGCCGCGAAACGGAAAAGTGAAGTAACGACACAGACAACTAAGGGACCGCGCGGGTGCCAGCCGCGTCACGTAAGGCACGTGCCCTTGCGGGTGTGGTTCTCTTGTTCATCCAATAGACTAGATATATGGCCAAAGCTTGCTCGTTCTGTGGGCGTGATTCGCTCTGTTTATGTTATCTATCACGGCGGCAGGCATGTGGTATATCCCTCCAGATAAACATTCAAATACAAATCAAAATAAAGCATGGTTACATCCTAAACTACTCTTCTAAAACAATTTATCACCTAAGACATCCTTATTATTATACAAATAATTGGCAGTACTCGGGAACTTATTCTAGCATACTCGAAATCATACAAAATGATTATCCTCATCAATCTAGTAACACAGCGACACATGGAAACACTAGGCTGATACAAATACTAAATTACTGGTGCTGGCAAAACCTTAGCAAAATTCTCTAAATAGTTAGTAATAAAACAGTCAAAATGAACAACAATAAGATAATACATGGACTTAAGTAATTGGACACAAGTAATTAGACATAAGTAATTGGACGTAATCAATTAGGCACAAGCAATTTGACATAAGTAATTGGCAACTCGTCATAGTGATATAAGCGGTGGCAAAGCCGTAACAAAAGCAAAAGTTTAAAATATTATTTCCTTCAAACAAAACTTCCTTACTCTCCAGTTACATTTCGTAGCAAAATGAATGTAAGCATCCCCTGGTATTCCTTTAAGCTCTCGTTTGTATTTTCATTCCAACCGATCTTTGGTACTTCTACCCACAGGAAAACTGTCATTAAGTGATGGCAATGTTGTGTGTAATGCTGTGGAATAGTGTAATGTCACGTTAATACTTCCTGTAACAAGATTCTGATGAAAAATGATTTTATGTCTCCTTCAATGAACAGCCCAAAAACTATTAAACGTGGGATAAACCGTTTCCTGTGTTGATTTGTATTTGCAAATATTGACGATCATCAGTCACCCAACCAATCGTTCCGGTGTGTATTGGTTGTTCCTTTTGTTCATTCTCTCACTTACCTGCTTCCATATAATCAATATTGGCGGCTTGACGAAGCTAGTTGCATCTCGAAGACGTCGATATGATTTACCTGTCGGTGCTTTGGGTTTTAATAAAATTAGAGTTCATCTGTCATATAAAGAGTGTGTAGGGAGCAAAGGATGTTCCTTACTATTGAAAATGTGCGCAAAGTTATTCAAAGGGTTCGTTATATAATGGTTAAGAATTTCTGTGTTAAGATTCAGTGCAGCTTGAGGTGCTAAGGTGCGACACGCGTCGCGCTCGTGAGATTGTAAAGTTGCTGACAGCACAGCTGACAGTACGGCTGCGTCCGGTTTCACTGGCTGGGCGGCAGAACTGGCGTTCACGCTGGGTCCGTCCTCTTGCTACGCGTGGAGTTAACCTCTCGGTACAGTCACGAAATTTCCTTCCAGAGTTATGTTGTTCACGACAGTTATGCATGGAGGTTGTTCTTTTCTAAGGGACTCTAATAACTCAAATCGCTAGAGGTCACAAAACTATCGGGTTCCAATTATTTTACTTAAACACTCTGTTCTTCTAAAATTTAGGTAAATGGCAGGTGTTAGGCTTCTAGATAAACTGTATTTTGCAATGGCATTCCAAACCCAACTCCTTGGCTAACGCGTTCCCCACACAGCGGTCGTTTACAGGACAGATATAGCGGCAAGTGCCGGCTTTCTTGACGCCATATAGATCCGTTTATTAACCGTGGTGGTGATACAACATAGCCGGAGATCGATCTGAAATTCCAACATTTACTAATCCTGATGGTTTAGACAATGCGTACCAGGAAAAGTTCTCTCTCACGATTTTTGTTCCATACTGAAAATTCAAATAGACAATACACATAGATTCCCGTCTTTAGATAAGACTAATAAAATCTGTAGGGCAATATTAAGCTGGTGATTTTATTTTTATAACTATCACTTTAGGTTTGCTGTTTAAACTGCAACGTACGAATATACGAATGTGTAGCGTGGCTGAGGCACGTGGCCTGCAGGGCTATGGTTGGGCTGGTGAGGAGGGGCGAGGGGAGAGGTGCAGATGCTGCACGCACCAAGGACAGAGGCGGTGGGTGGGGAAGGGGGAACTGCAATGGCCGCTCTCTCGGCAGGCCGGTGGATGGGGAGGGGAGGGGGCCGCGTCGCCAGCTGACAGGGAGGGGCGGGACTCGGCGCATGTGAACAGCTGTAGACCACAGTGGAGGTATTTACGCACTCCTTCCGTGGCATTTAATATACAGAAATACGTGGTACCAAAAAACTTACCTCGTTGTCTGTTCAACATCGCATCACGAAAACAATAAAATAGCACTTCAGGAAGACTCCTTTTACTTTAGAGTAGCCTATTTGTTGTTTAACTTGGACGTATTTATTCTTGTTATTATCGTTGTGTGATCATTTTGCAAAACATGCATGTAATAGGGCGTCTTTCAAAGTACAGGTAGACGGCTGCATGTAGTCACTGATCTACTGGCAATTACGAAGGCGTATTAGTATCATGTTTTTATGGTAAAGCTTTAATACCTGTGTTCGTGCACTATTCACTAAATTAACAAGTGAAATGTGAATCTCTTTGAAATATACAAGATTAACTGATTCTTTCTCTACGTGTTCTTTTGACAAGGACAACTTTCACCTTAATTCCATGATTAAAGAATGTTTGTGGTTTTAATTCTCGACTGCTACGATAACATTACTGGAGACGTTAAATGACAAGACAAAATGATTACATAACTTCAGTCACTTCCATTAACATGTGACGTCATAAATTCTATTACCAGTTACCAACAGTTGCCAATTCTTATGTCTACTTATAACTAACATGCACAATTTAATTAAATGTATAGTAACTACGGTGTTTTCCGTCAATTAATTCTCTTGCTGCATGCAGGACTTTGCCAACTGTTTACATACCATTCCAGACCTACTTTCAGGAACGCAAATCATAGGGGTTTGACCTTAGAGCATATCTACGTTGCTGTCTAGGCGGTTGTATTACCTTCTTTCTTGCTTTTTTGGGTGGAACTACTGGCGCAATAGGCCGAACTTCTCCGGTCGGAATTTCGTGCTGGACCAAATCCGTAGCCGGTAGAAACTGCCTCTCTTCAAATAACCACGAAAATTCCTCTGATACTAGCTGCAACATCCTTTTCTCCTCACTGTTTAAACAACCTAACTTCTCTGTTAACTGACTCTTTAACGTCGACGCGACGTATCGCACTTCTCTAAGTGAACATTTCTTTCTTCTCCTTCCTTTGTCATCTTTATCTCGCTGCTTCTTAGCTCCTCTTATTCCCTCAAAAATTTCCTGTCCACTGGCAACAATAGTACCCTTTGGTATCACGACAACTTCTACACCAAAATTATCTATACTTACTGGTATCGCAAAACCCTTCTGTCTCCTCTCCGGTCGGCAGATACTTCTCTTTATATGTACTGACTGACGATCTAAAACATCATTGTGGGTGAGCGGGTCAACCAGAATGTTCTTGATTTTTGACATCTATCCAGAGAATCTTTCCACTTCCGCCTTTTATCCTCACAGGGTCAGTGGTTTTTATCGCCCACATCTGCGGTTTTATGGGAGACTGTGAACGGCGCCTTTCGCAGCTCCCTCGCGTCTGACGGGGGTGCGCACTGCCAAATCGGTGAATTGCTTCGCCGAACTGCACAGTTCGCGTTCGATAATCCACTATCCCCTGATAACGGTGCAGGAAGTCATTCCCTAGTATGATGTCAAATTCACCCTTCTTTAGCCTTACTACCTCCATCATCTGACTGTATTTACCCTCGTCGATTTGCAGGTTCACTACACACGAACCTGCAGGGACAATTACTTCCTCTCCAAGGCCACTGATATGGTACCGGGGTGGCTGTAACACCCTTCGATCATTTTTCTCCACAAACAATACACTAACTTGAGCACCAGTATCAACTAAAATTCTAACTGATTTGTTCCCGAGTACGCCAAATAGACTAACGTGTTCCACCTCTTTACATTTTTCGGTCCTAACCGGGTGTATTATTTTTGTCGGGGGCGCGGGTGGGTGGCGGAACCTGCCCCCCAAGCGTTTCCCTGATTCGACCCCGCGTTGCGGCGGTGGCCGCGCATCTGATTAGAAAATGGAGGCTTTGTGGGGCAAACATTATTAGCATGGCCTACTGTCTGGCAAATAGTGCAATACGGCGCGCGACAGCGCATTGCCGTATGGTTGGGCTTCCCACAACGCTGACAAAATACTTCTTTTGCTGGGACCGGTACTGGGTCCGTTGGGCGCGGTGCGGCAGCGCAAAAACGCAATACCTCTTCGCGTAGCATTGCCAAACGAACAGCTTCAATCAGAGAAGTGGGGGAGGCAGCTTTGACTTCTCCTCCGATGCGGGGGTCAATACCGCGAACAAATGCATCAATTGCACGCGCTTCAGCTTCTGAGCGCAAAATTCTGTTTTCACTGGCATTTTCACCTAGCTTGTAGGTACGACAAGACACTGCTCGTATGCGATCTGCAAAGGCATCAAAATCCTCATTAGGCTTCTGCCTAAGGGTTGATAATTGATCTCTGTAATATGCGGTACCTCTGGTATCGGAATAACGCGTAGTCAATCCGCGGGCCAATACTTCAAATTCGTGCGTGTCACGCAATTCGTCCACTGTTTCTATGAACATTCGGGCTTCCCCTGTCAACTTGAGTCTGGCTACATTGACCAATAGATCATCCGGCCAGGCACACGTGCGACCCACATCACGAATATTTTGTAAGAACATAGCTACATTTTCGTGGGACTTCCCAGAAAAGGTGGGAATGAAATCAGCCGCAGGAAAATTGCTTACAGTCGCCACGTTAGCAGAAATTGTGGCGTTTGTATTAGAGACAGAATTAGTGTTAGTTGCAGGGGCGGAGCTAGCCACAGCTACGGAAGTTCGCGCACTAGCTTCCAGCGTCTGTTTCAAGACACGGTTTTGCTCAAGTAGCTCCTGATTTTGTGCGAATAACTGGCGCATTTGTGCATTTATGGCCTCGAGCGGGTCTTGCGAGGCAGGTGCCTCTACGGGGGTATCCCGTTCCGTCGCTCGTGTTCCTATCGGCATGTTTACAATTTTATGGGACGCTAGTGACCAGAAAAAAATAATGATTGTTACAAAAAAAGGACGGCCACAAAGATTCTCAATCCAGCGGCGGAAGATCGTCGAAGCTATAGTTGTAAGCATCGCGGTGACTTACATGGTGATGGCGGCGGTGCGACGCATTGGTGGCGGCGACGGCGCGGTGCAGTGACTGCGGCGGCGGTGGTCGGTGGTCGGCGGGCGGTAGCGGGCGGCGGCGGCGGTGTCCGGACCCTCGGGCGGCGGCAGATTTGTTGGCGGCGGACGGCGCTGGCTCGGCCGGTCGGCGATGGCGGCAGCCCCTGGCGCGTCGGTGATAGCGGCGGGCGGCGGCGGCGTGGCGGATGACGGCGGCGGATGACGGCGGCCCGGCCGGTCGGGCAGCGCAGCGCAGGCCCCTCGAACTCAGGCAGCGGGCACCGCGGCGGCGTCCGGCTCACGTGGCTGACTAGCGTGGGCTGCCTCGCTGCAGCACGCGCCCTGTGCGTGTTTAGTGGAGCAGCCACGGCCCACGTGGAGCAAACGTGGCGGCCGGTTGGCGCATTCCATGCGCGAAGTTCACGGCGTCTCGCCGGGAAAATTTTTGTGTAGCGACAAATTCACTACGGGAACGCATCCACACTCCTGACACCAATTGTACAGGATGGCGGGTATGGGCAGGCGGTGGGCATTATGGAATAATAGTGTAATTTTTAGAGAAAGGCCATTTATTGGCTAAAGCATGATGAAAGGGGCTACATAGGCCTAGGGAGGTGAGGGTGAGCCAAAGCTTGCAATTTGGCGAACATTGTTCGCGAAGCTACCGAAAGTGGTTGTCTGCCAAAACTAAGTCCACAGTGCCGCAGCACCGGGAGAAGCGGGAGATGATCAATGCTACAGGGCGCGCATCCGACTCGCGGGTGAGCAAGAATACAAGAGAGCGGGCCCGGCGACGGGCGGCCGGGTATGTTCGACGCACCACGCGGCTTCCTCCACCCTGATTGGTCAGGACCGAGCAAACCGTGCGGGCGGCATGGAACTTTCCAGAGCGTTGCCTGCTAAGCGACGCCTGGGACGGCGTTACCTCGTCAGCACACGAGAGAGGCGCGTGAACAAGGTGCCCTTTCTCGGTGCTGACTTCCTGTTACTAGACCGTGGGACGAAAGAATTTACAGGCAGCTAACACTGCCGGCCGTGGCTTGGCCGCAATGGAAAAATGAAGTTACTGGTTGGAGGCTCATACAATAAAGTAAAATCTCCTACTGTCTGGCTCATCCTTTACAAATATCCCCTTAGAGACAAGTCGGCTGGAGGACGATGTATTGAATCTCGACGCAATTTGAGTGTTCCATCATCATTAGGTGGCACTGATCGTTACATCTCACTATCATTTTTGCGTCGGAATCGAAAATCTAGTCTCACATTATACCGACCATTTGGTGCCCGAGGCAGCAATATCCCGTTGGAGGCATGTCGGCTAAATAACGATGTATTGAATTTCGACTCAATTTAAGTGTTCCATCGTCATTAGGAGGTCCTGAACGTTACAATTAACTATCAGTTTTGCGTCGGATTCGAAAATCGATACTCACAGGAGAACGACCATAAGGTGCCCGAGGCGGCAATAGACCCTTGGAGACAAGTCGGCTGAATGACGATGTATTGAATCTTGACGCAATTTTAAGTGTTCCATCGTCATTTGGAAGCCCTGATATTTACCATTAACAATCAGTTTCGCGTCGGATTCGAAAATCTAAACTCACAGCAGAACGACCTTAAGGTGCCCGAGGCAGCAATAGACCCTTGGAGACAAGTCGGCTGGAGAACGATGCATTGGTTCGTGACGCAATTTGAGTGTTCCATCGTCATTAGGAGGCCCTGAATGTTACAATTAACTATCAGTTTTTCGTCGGATTCGAAAATCTAGACTCACTGGAGATGGACCATAAGGTGCCAGAAACAGCAATAGACCCTTGGAGACAAGTCGGCCGAAGGACGATGTATTGAGTCTCGACGCAAGTTCAGTGTTCCATCGTCATTAGGGGGCCCTGAACGTTACAATTAACTATCAGTTTCGCGTCGGATTCAAAAATCTAGACTCACAGATGACGGACGATATGGTGCCCGAGGCAGCAATATACCCTTGGTGACAAGTCGGCTGGAGACCGATGCATTGAATCTCGACGCAATTTGATTTTTCTATCGTCGTTAGGAAGCGCTGAACGTTACAATTCACTATCATTCTGGCGTCAGATTCGAAAATCTAGACTCACAGGAAAAGGATCATTTGATGCCCGAGACAGCAATATCCCCTTGGATACAAGTCGGCTGGAGGACGATGTTTTGAATCTCGACGCAATTTGAGTGTTCCATCGTCATTAGGAGGCCCTGAACGTTACAATTAACAATCAGTTTTGCGTTGGATTCCTAAATCTAGACTCACAGGAGAACGACCATAAGGTGCCCGAGGCAGCAATAGACCCTTGGAGACAAGTCGGTTGAAAGACGATGTATTGAATCTCGACGCAATTTGAGTATTCCATCGTCATTAGGAGGCCCTGAACGTTACAATTAACTATCAGTTTCGCTTCGGATTCAAAAAAGTAGACTCACAGGAGACGGACCATATGGAGCCCGAGGCAACAATATCCCCAAGGAGACAGGTCGGCTGGAGGACGATGTATTGAATCTCGACGCAATTTGAGTGTTCCATCATCATTAGGAGGCGCTGGTTTTACATCTCACTATTATTTTTGCGTCGGATTCAAAAATCTAGACGCACAGGGAAGGATCATTTGGTGACCGAGACAGCAATATCCCCTTGGAGAGAAGTCAGCTGGAGGCCGATGTATTGAATCTCGACGCAATTTGAGTGTTCCATCGTCATTAGGTGGCCCTGAACGGTACAATTAATTATCAGTTTTGCGTCGGATTCTAAAATCTAGACTCACAGGTGCCCGAAGCAGCAATAGACCCCTGCAGACAAGTCGGCTGAATGACGATGTATTGAATCTCGACGCAATTTGAGTGTTGCATCGTAATCAGGAAGCCCTGAACGTTACAATTAACAATCAGTTTCGCGTCGGATTCGATAATCTAGACTCACTGGAGAACGACCATAAGGTGCCCGAGGCAGCAATATCCCCATGGAGACAATTCGGCTGGAGGCCGATGTATTGAATCTCGACGCAATTTGAGTGTTCCATCGTCATTAAGTGGCCCTGAACGTTATAATTAATTATCAGTTTTGCGTCGGATTCTAAAATCTAGACTCACAGGAGAACGACCATAAGGGGCCCGAGGCAGCAATAGACCCCTGCAGACAAGTCGGCTGAATGACGATGTATTGAATCTCGACGATATTTGAGTGTTAGATTGTGATTAGGAAGCCCTGAACGTTACAACTAACAATCAGTTTCGCGTCGGATTCGAAAATCTAGACACACTGGAGAACGACCATAAGGTGCCCGAGGCAGCAATATCCCAATGGAGACGAGTCGGCTGGAGGTCGATGTATTGAATCCCGACGCAATTTGAGTGTCGCATCGTCATCAGGAGGACCTGAATGTTACAATTAACTATCAGTTTGGCATCGGGTTCGAAAATCTAGACTCACAGGAGAACGACCATTAGGTTCCCGGGGCAGCAATAGACCCTTGGAGACAAGTCGGCTGAAGGACGATGTATTGAAACTCGACGCAATTTGAGTGTTCCATCGTCATTAGGAGGCCCTGACCGTTACAATTAACTATCAGTTTCGCGTCGGATTCAAAAATCCAGGCTCACAGGAGACGGACCATATGGAACCCGAAGCAGCAATATCCCCTTGGAGACAAGTCGCCTGGAGGACAATGTATTGAATCTCGACGCAATTTGAGTGTTCCATCGTCATTAGGAGGCCCTGAACGTAACAATTAACTATCAGTTTCGCTTCGGATTCAAAAATCTAGACTCACAGGAGACGGACCATATGGAGCCCGAGGCAACAATATCCCCTTAGAGACAAGTCGGCTGGAGGACGATGTATTGAATCTCGACGCAATTTGAGTGTTCCATCATCATTAGGTGGCACTGATCGTTACATCTCACTATCATGTTTGGTCGGAATCGAAAATCTAGTCTCACAGGATACGGACCATTTGGTGCCCGAGGCCGCAATATCCCGTTGGAGGCATGTCGGCTAAATAACGATGTGCTGAATCTCGACGCACTTTGAGTGTTCCATCGTCATTAGGAGGCCCTGAACGTCACAATTAACTTTCAGGTTCGCTTTGGATTCAAAAATCTAGACTCGCAGGGACGGACCATATGGAGCCCGAGGCAGCAATATCCCCTTGAGACAAGTCGGCTGGAGGACTATGTATTGAATCTCGACGCAATTTGAGTGCTCCATCATAATTAATAGGTGCTGATCGTTACATCGCACTATTATTTTTGCGTCGGTTTCGAAAATATAGACTCACAGGGAAGGATCATTTGGTGCCCGAGACAGCAATATCCCCTTGGAGACAAGTCGGCTTAAGGCCGATGTATTGAATCTCGACGCAATTTGAGTGTTCCATCTTCATTTAGTGGCCCTGAACGTTACAATTAATTACCAGTTATGCGTCGGATTCTAAAATCTAGACTCACAGGAGAACGACCACAAGGCGCCCGAGGCAGCAGTAGACCCTTAGAGACAAGGCGGCTGGAGAACGATGTATTGGCTCGCGACGCAATTTGAGTGTTCCATCGTCATTAGGAGGCCCTGAATGTTACAATTAACTATCAGTTTCGCGTCGGATTCGAAAATCTAGACTCACTGGAGAACGACCATAAGGTGCCCGAGGCAGCAATATCCCCATGGATACAAGTCGGCTGGAGGACGATGTATTGAATCCTGACGCAATTTGAGTGTTCCATCGTCATCAGGAGGACCGGAACGTTACAATTAACAATCAGTTTCGCTTCGGATTCGAAAATCGATACTCACAGGAGAACGACCATAAGGTGCCCGAGGCGGCAATAGACCCTTGGAGACAAGTCGGCTGAATGACGATGTATTGAATCTTGACGCAATTTTAAGCGTTCCATCGTCAATTGGAAACCCTGATATTTACAATTAACAATCAGTTTCGCGTCGGATTCGAAAATCTAAACTCACAGCAGAACGACCTTAAGGTGCCCGAGGCAGCAATAGACGCTTGGAGACAAGTCGGCTGGAGAACGATGCATTGGTTCGTGACGCAATTTGAGTGTTCCATCGTCATTAGGAGGCCCTGAATGTTACAATTAACTATCAGTATTTCGTCGGATTCGAAAATCTAGACTCACTGGAGACGGACCATAAGGTGCTTGAGGCAGCAATCTCCCCTTGGAGACAAGTCGGCTGAACGACGATGTATTGAATCTCGACGCAGTTTGAGTGTTCCATCGTCATTAGGGGGCCCTGACGGTTACAATTAACAATCAGTTTCGCGTCGGATTCAAAAATCCAGGCTCACAGGAGACGGACCATATGGAACCAGAGGCAGCAATATCCCCTTGGAGACAAGTCGCCTGGAGGACAATGTATTGAATCTCGACGCAATTTGAGTGTTCCGTCATCATTAGGAGGCGCTGATCGTTACATCGCACTATCATTTTTGCGTCGGAATCGAAAATCTAGTCTCACAGGAGACGGACCATATGGTGCCCGAGGCAGCAATATCCCCATGGAGACAAGTCGGCTGGAGGACGATTTATTGAATCCTGACGCAATTACAGTGTTCCATCGTCAATAGGTGGCCCTGAACGTTACAATTAACAATCATTCTTGCGTGGGATTCGAAAATCTAGACTAACAGGAGCCGGACCACATGGAGCCCGAGGCAGCAATATCCCCTTGTAGACAAGTCAGCTGGAGGACGATGTATTGACTCTCGACGCAATTTGAGTTTCCATCGTCATTAGGAAGCCCTGAATGTTGCAATTATCTATCAGTTTTTCGTCGGATTCGAAAATCTGGGCTCACTGGAGACGGACCATAAGGTGCCAGAGGCAGCAATAGACCCTTGGAGACAAGTCGGCCGAAGGACGATGTATTGAGTCTCGACGCAATTTCAGTGTTTCATCGTCATTAGGGGGCCCTGAACGTTACAATTAACTGTCAGTTTCGCGTCGGATTCAAAAATCTAGACTCACAGAAGACGGACCATATGGTGCCCGAGGCAGCAATAGACCCTTGGAGACAAGTCGGCTGGAGAACGATGTATTGGTTCGCGACGCAATTTGAGTATTCCATCGTCATTAGGAGGCCCTGAATGTTACAATTAACTATCAGTTTCGCGTCGGATTGGAAAATCTAGACTCACTGGAGAACGACCATAAGGTGCCCCAGGCAGCAATATCCCCATGGATACAAGTCGGCTGGAGGACGATGTATTGAATCCTGACGCAATTTGAGTGTTCCATCGTCATCAGGAGGACCGGAACGTTGCAATTAACAATCAGTTTCGCTTCGGATTCAAAAATCGATACTCACAGGAGAACGACCATAAGGTGCCCGAGGCGGCAATAGACCCTTGGAGACAAGTCGGCTGAATGACGATGTATTGAATCTGGACGCAATTTTAAGTGTTCCATCGTCATTTGGAAGCCCTGATATTTACAATTAACAATCAGTTTCGCGTCGGATTCGAAAATCTAAACTCACAGCAGAACGACCTTAAGGTGCCCGAGGCAGAAATAGACCCTTGGAGACAAGTCGGCTGGAGAACGATGCATTGGTTCGTGACGCAATTTGAGTGTTCCATCGTCATTAGGAGGCCCTGAATGTTACAATTAACTATCAGTTTCGCGTCGGATTCGAAAATCTAGACTCACTGGAGAACGACCATAAGGTGCCCGAGGCAGCAATATCCCCATGGATACAATTCGGCTGGAGGACGATGTATTGAATCCTGACGCAATTTGAGTGTTCCATCGTCATCAGGAGGACCGGAATGTTACAATTAACTATCAGTTTGGCGTCGGGTACGAAAATCTAGACTCGCAGGAGAACAATCATAAGGTGCCCGAGCCAGCAATAGACCCTTGGAGACAAGTCATCTGGAGAACGATGTATTGGATCGCGACGCAATTTGTGAGTTCCATCGTCATTAGGAGGCGCTGAACGTTACAATTAACTATCATTTTAGGGTCGGATTCGAAAATCTACGCTGAGGAGAAGGACCATATGGTGCCCGAGACAGCAATATCCCCTTGGATACAAGTCAGCTGGAGGACGATGAATTGAATCTCGACGCAATTTGAGTGTTCCATCGTCATTAGGTGGCCCTGAACGTTATAATTAACAATCATTTTTGCGTGGGATTCGAAAAGCTAGGCTCACTGGAGACGGACCATAAGGTGCCAGAGGCAGCAATAGACCCTTGGAGACAAGTCGGCCGAAGGACGATGTATTGAGTCTCGACGCAAATTCAGTGTTCCGTCGTCATTAGGGGGCCCTGAACGTTACAATTAACTGTCAGTTTCGCGTCGGATTCAAAATTCTGGACTCACAGAAGACGGACCATATGGTGCCCGAGGCAGCAATATACCCTTGGAGACAAGTCGGCTGGAGACCGATGTATTGAATCTCGACGCAATTTGATTTTTCTATCGTCTTTAGGAAGCGCTGACCGTTACAATTCACTATCATTTTGGCGTCGGATTCGAAAATCTAGACTCACAGAAGAAGGATCATTTGGCGCCCGAGACAGCAATATCCGCTTGGATACAAGTCGGCTGGAGGACGAAGTATTGAATCTCGACGCAATTTGAGTGTTCCATTGTCAATGGGAGGCCCTGAACGTTACAATTAACAATCAGTTTTGCTATGGATTCCAAAATCTAGACTCACAGGAGAACGACCATAAGGTGCCCGAGGCAGTAATAGACCATTGCAGGCAAGTCTGCTGAAGGACGATGTATTGAATCTCGACGCAATTTGAGTGTTCCATCGTCATTAGGAGGCCCTAAACGTTACAATTAACAATCAGTTTTGCGTCGGATTCCAAAATCTAGACCCACAGGAGAACGACCATAAGGTGCCCGAGGCAGCATAAGACCCTTGGAGACAAGTCGGTTGAAAGCCGATGTATTGAATCTCGACGCAATTTGATTGTTCCATCGTCATTAGGAGGCCCTGGACGTAACAATTAACTATCAGTTTCGCTTCGGATTCAAAAATCTAGACTCACAGGAGACGGACCATATGGAGACAGAGGCAACAATATACCCCTGCAGACAAGTAGGCTGAATGACGATGAATTGAATCTCGACGCAATTTGAGTGTTCCATCCTAATCAGGAAGCCCTGAACGTTACAATTAACAATCAGTTTCGCGTCGGATACGATAATCTAGACTCACTGGAGAACGACCATAAGGTGCCCGGGACAGCAATAGACCCTTGGAGACAAGTCGGCTGAAGGACAATGTATTGAATCTCGACGCAATTTGAGTGTTCCATCGTCATTAGGAGGCCCTGACCGTTGGAATTAACTATCAGTTTCGCGTCGGATTCAAAAATCTAGGTTCACAGGAGACGGACCATATGGAACCCGAGGCAGCAATATCCCCATGGAGACAAGTCGGCTGGAGGACGATGTACTGAATCTCAACGCAATTTGAGTGTTCCATCGTCATCAGGAGGACCTGAATGTTATAATTAACTATCAATTTGGCGTCGGGTTCGAAAATCTAGACTCACAGGAGAACGACCATTAGGTGCCCGAGGCAGCAATAGACCCTTGGGGACAAGTCGGCTGAAGGACGATGTATTGAATCTCGACGCAACTTAAGTGTTCCATCGTCATTAGGAGGCCCTAAACGATACAAGTAACTATCAGTTTCGCGTAGGATTCGAAAACCTAGACTCACAGCAGACGGACCATATGGTGCCCGAGGCAGCAATATCCCCTTGGGGACAAGTCGGCTGGAGGACGATGTATTGAATCGGGACGCAATTTCAATGTTCCAACGTCATTAGGAGGCCCATAACGTTACAATTAACTAGCAGTTTTGCGTCGCATTCGAAAATCTAGACCCACAGGTGAACGACCATAAGGTGCCCATGGCAGCAATAAACCCTTGGAGACAATTTGGCTGAGGGACGATGTATTGAATCTCGACGCAATTTGAGTGTTCCATCGTCATTAGGAGGCCCTAAACGATACAATTAACTATCAGTTTCGCGTAGGATTCGAAAACCTAGACTCACAGCAGACGGACCATATGGTGCCCGAGGCAGCAATATCCCCTTGGGGACAAGTCGGCTGGAGGACGATGTATTGAATCGGGACGCAATTTCAATGTTCCATCGTCATTAGGAGGCCCTGAACGTTACAATTCAGTATCAGTTTCTCGTCTGATTCGAAAATCTAGACTCACAGGGAAGGGCAATATAGTGCCCGAGGCAGCAATATACCCTTGTTGACAAGTCGGCCAGAGGACGATGAATTAAATCTCGACACAAATTGAGTCTTCCATCGTCATTAGGAGGCGCTGAACGTAACAATTAGCAATCAGTTATGCGTCGGATTCGAAAATCTAGACTCACAGGAGAACGACCATAAGGTGCCCGAGGCAGCAATAGACCCTTGTTGAAAAGTCAGGTGGTGGCCGATGTATGGAATCTCGACGTAATTTGAGTGTTCCATCGTGATTAGGTGGACCTGAACGTTACAAATAACTATCAGTTTTGCGTCGGATTCGACAATCTAGACTTACAGGAGAACGAACATAAAGTGCCCGAGGCACCAATATACCCTTGGACACAAGTCGGCTGGAGGACGATGTATTGAATCTCGACGCAATTCGAGTGTTCCGTCGACATTAGGAGGCCCTGAACGTTACAATTAACTATCAGTTTTGCGTCGGATTTGAAAATCTAGACTCACAGGGAAGGACCATTTAGTGCCCGAGGCAGCAATATCCCCCTGTAGACAAGTCGGCTGGTGGACGATGTATTGAATCTCGACACGATTTGAGTGTTCCATCGTCATTTGGAGGCCCTGAACGTTACGATTAACTATCAGTTTCGCGTCGGATTCGAAAATCTAGACTCACAGGGGACGCAACCTATGGTGCCCGAGGCAGCAATATCCACTTGGAGACAACTCGGCTGGAATACGATGTACTGAAACTCGACGCAATATGAGTGTGTCATTGTCATTAGGAGACCTTGAACGTTACAATTATCTATCTGTATCGCGTCGGATTCGAAAATCTAGACTCACAGTGAAGCACAATATAGTGCCCGAGGCAGCAATACCCAGTTGTAGACAAGTCGGCTGGAGGACGATGTATTGAATCTCGACACAATTTGAGTGTTCCATCGTCATTAGGAGGCGCTAAACGTTACAATTAACTATCAGTTATGCGTCGGATTCGAAAATCTAGACTCACAGGGAAGGATCATATAGTGCCCGAGGCAGCCATATCCAGTTGTAGACAAGTCGGCTGGAGGACGATGTATTGAATCTCGACACAATTTGAGTGTTCCATCGTCATTAGGAGGCGCTAAACTTTACAATTAACTATCAGTTATGCGTAGGATTCGCAAAATCTAGACTCACAGGAGAAAGACCATAAGGTGCCCGAGGAAGGAATAGACCCTTAGAGACAAATCGGCTGGAGGACGATGTAATGAATATTGACGCAATTTGATGGTTCCATCGTCATTAGGAGGCCCTGAACGTTACAATTAAGTATCAGTTTCGCGTCTGATTCTAAAATCTAGACTCACAGGGAAGGACCATATAGTGCCCGAGGCAGCAATATCCAGATGTAAACAAGTCGGCTGGAGGACGATGTATTGAATCTCGACACAATTTGAGTGTTCCATCGTCATCAGGAGGCGCTAAACTTTACAATTAACTATCAGTTATGCGTCGGACTCGAAAATCTAGACTCACAGGAGAACGACCATAAGGTGCCCGAGGCAGCAATAGACCCTTGGAGACAAGTCGGCTGGTGGCCGATGTATTGAATCTCGACAAAATTGGAGTGTTCCATCATCAATAGGTGGCCCTGAACGTTACAATTAACTATCAGTTTTGCGTCCGATTCAAAAATCTAGACTCACAGGAGTCGGACCATACGGTGCCCGAAACAGCAATATCCCCTTGGAGACTTGTCGGCTGGAGGACGATTGAATTGAATCTCGACGCAATTTGAGTGTTCCGTCATCATTAGGAGGCGCTGATCGATATATCTCACTATTATTTTTGCGTCGGAGTCGAAAATCCAGACTCACAGGAGACGGATCATACGTTGCCCGAGGCAGCAATATCCCCTTGGAGACTAGTCGGCTGGAGGACGATGTATTGAATCTCGACGCAATTTGAGTGTTCCATTGTCATTTGAAGGCCCTGAACGTTACAATTAACTATCAGTTATGCGTCGGATACGAAAATCTAGACTCACAGGAGGACGACCATAAGGTGCCCAAGGCAGCAATATCCCCATGGAGACAAGTCGGGTGTATTGAATCTCGACGCAATTTGAGTGTTGCATCTTCATTAGGATGCCCTGCACGTTACAATTAACTATCTGTTTTGCGTCGGAGTCGAAAATCCAGACTCACAGGAGACGGATCATACGTTGCCCGAGGCAGCAATATCCCCTTGGAGACTAGTCGGCTGGAGGACGATGTATTGAATCTCGACACAATTTGAGTGTTCCATCGTCATCAGGAGGCGCTAAACTTTACAATTAACTATCAGTTATGCGTCGGACTCGAAAATCTAGACTCACAGGAGAACGACCATAAGGTAACCGAGGCAGCAATAGATCCTTGGAGACATTTCGGCTGAAGGACGATGTACTGAATCTGGACGCAATTTGAGTGTTCCATCGTCATTAGGAATCCCTGAACGTTTCAATTAACTAACAGTTTCTAGTCTGATTACAAAATCTAGACTCACAGGGAAGGCCAATATAGTGCCCGAGGCAGCAATATACCCTTGTTGACAAGTCGGCCAGAGGACGATGAATTAAATCTCGACACACTTTGAGTCTTCCATCGTCGTTAGGAGGTGCTGAACGTTACAATTAACTATCAATTATGCGTCGGATTCGAAAATCTAGACTCACAGGAGAACTATCATAAGGTGGCCGAGGCAGCAATAGACCCTTGTTGAAAAGTCAGGTGGTGGCCGATGTATGGAATCTCGACGTAATTTGAGTGTTCCATCGTGATTAGGAGAACCTGAACGTTACAAATAACTATCAGTTTTGCGTCGGATTCGACAATCTAGACTTACAGGAGAACGAACATAAAGTGCCCGAGGCACCATTATACCCTTGGACACAAGTCGGCTGGAGGACTATGTATTGAATCTCGACGCAATTCGAGTGTTCCGTCGATATTAGGAGGCCCTGAACCTTACAAGCAACTATCAGTTTTGCGTCGGATTCGACAATCTAGACTTACAGGAGAACGACCACAAGGTGCCCGAGGTAGACAAGTTGGTTGGATGACGGTGTAGTGAACCTCGACGCAATTTGAGTGTCCCATCGTCATTAGGAGGCCCTGAACGTTACAATTAACTATCAGTTCCGCGTCTGATTCTAAAATCTGGACCCACAGGGAAGGACCATATAGTGCCCGAGGCAGCAATATCCCCTTGGAGACAAGTCAGCTGGAGGATGATGTATTGAATCTCGACGAAATTTGAGTGTTCCATCGTCATTAGGAGGCCCTGAACGTTACAATTAACTATCGGTTTTGCGTCGGAATCGAAAATCTAGACTCACAGGA
Source organism: Schistocerca americana (assembly GCF_021461395.2). Lineage (NCBI taxonomy): Eukaryota > Metazoa > Arthropoda > Insecta > Orthoptera > Acrididae > Schistocerca > Schistocerca americana. The sequence goes on from NW_025726071.1 coordinate 1,550,479, forward strand.
GAACGACCATTAGGTGCCCGAGGCAGCAATAGACCCTTGGGGACAAGTCGGCTGAAGGACGATGTATTGAATCTCGACGCAATTTAAGTGTTCCATCGTCATTAGGAGGCCCTAAACGATACAATTAACTATCAGTTTCGCGTAGGATTCGAAAACCTAGACTCACAGCAGACGGACCATATGGTGCCCGAGGCAGCAATATCCCCTTGGGGACAAGTCGGCTGGAGGACGATGTATTGAATCGGGACGCAATTTCAATGTTCCAACGTCATTAGGAGGCCCAGGACGTTACAATTAACTAGCAGTTTTGCGTCGGATTCGAAAATCTAGACTCACAGGTGAACGACCATAAGGTGCCCATGGCAGCAATAAACCCTTGGAGACAATTTGGCTGAGGGACGATGTATTGAATCTCGACGCAATTTGAGTGTTCCATCGTCATTAGGAGGCCCTAAACGATACAATTAACTATCAGTTTCGCGTAGGATTCGAAAACCTAGACTCACAGCAGACGGACCATATGGTGCCCGAGGCAGCAATATCCCCTTGGGGACAAGTCGGCTGGAGGACGATGTATTGAATCGGGACGCAATTTCAATGTTCCATCGTCATTAGGAGGCCCTGAACGTTACAATTCAGTATCAGTTTCTCGTCTGATTCGAAAATCTAGACTCACAGGGAAGGGCAATATAGTGCCCGAGGCAGCAATATACCCTTGTTGACAAGTCGGCCAGAGGACGATAAATTAAATCTCGACACAAATTGAGTCTTCCATCGTCATTAGGAGGCGCTGAACGTTACAATTAGCTATCAGTTATGCGTCGGATTCGAAAATCTAGACTCACAGGAGAACGACCATAAGGTGCCCGAGGCAGCAATAGACCCTTGTTGAAAAGTCAGGTGGTGGCCGATGTATGGAATCTCGACGTAATTTGTGTGTTCCATTGTGATTAGGTGGACCTGAACGTTACAAATAACTATCAGTTTTGCGTCGGATTCGACAATCTAGACTTACAGGAGAACGAACATAAAGTGCCCGATGCACCAATATACCCTTGGACACAAGTCGGCTGGAGGACGATGTATTGAATCTCGACGCAATTCGAGTGTTCCGTCGACATTAGGAGGCACTGAACGTTACAATTAACTATCAGTTTTGCGTCGGATTTGAAAATCTAGACTCACAGGGAAGGACCATTTAGTGCCCGAGGCAGCAATATCCCCATGTAGACAAGTCGGCTGGTGGACGATGTATTGAATCTCGACACGATTTGAGAGTTCCATCGTCATTTGGAGGCCCTGAACGTTACGATTAACTATCAGTTTCGCGTCGGATTCGAAAATCTAGACTCACAGGGGACGCAACCTATGGTGCCCGAGGCAGCAATATCCACTTGGAGACAACTCGGCTGGAAGACGATGTACTGAAACTCGACGCAATATGAGTGTGTCATTGTCATTAGGAGACCTTGAACGTTACAAATATCTATCTGTATCGCGTCGGATTCGAAAATCAAGACTCACAGTGAAGCACAAGTCGGCTGGAGGACGATGTATTGAATCTCGACACAATTTGAGTGTTCCATCGTCATTAGGAGGCGCTAAACGTTACAATTAACTATCAGTTATGCGTCGGATTCGAAAATCTAGACTCACAGGGAAGGACCATATAGTGCCCGAGGCAGCCATATCCAGTTGTAGACAAGTCGGCTGGAGGACGATGTATTGAATCTCGACACAATTTGAGTGTTCCATCGTCATTAGGAGGCGCTAAACTTTACAATTAACTATCAGTTATGCGTAGGATTCGCAAAATCTAGACTCACAGGAGAAAGACCATAAGGTGCCCGAGGAAGGAATAGACCCTTAGAGACAAATCGGCTGGAGGACGATGTAATGAATATTGACGCAATTTGAATGTTCCATCGTCATTAGGAGGCCCTGAACGTTACAATTAAGTATCAGTTTCGCGTCTGATTCTAAAATCTAGACTCACAGGGAAGGACCATATAGTGCCCGAGGCAGCAGTATCCAGATGTAAACAAGTCGGCTGGAGGACGATGTATTGAATCTCGACACAATTTGAGTGTTCCATCGTCATCAGGAGGCGCTAAACTTTACAATTAACTATCAGTTATGCGTCGGACTCGAAAATCTAGACTCACAGGAGAACGACCATAAGGTGCCCGAGGCAGCAATAGACCCTTGGAGACAAGTCGGCTGGTGGCCGATGTATTGAATCTCGACAAAATTGGAGTGTTCCATCGTCAATAGGTGGCCCTGAACGTTACAATTAACTATCAGTTTTGCGTCCGATTCAAAAATCTAGACTCACAGGAGTCGGACCATACGGTGCCCGAGGCAGCAATATCCCCTTGGAGACTTGTCGGCTGGAGGACGATGTATTGAATCTCGACGCAATTTGAGTGTTCCGTCATCATTAGGAGGCGCTGATCGATATATCTCACTATTATTTTTGCGTCGGAGTCGAAAATCCAGACTCACAGGAGACGGACCATACGGTGCTCGAGGCAGCAATATCCCCTTGGAGACTAGTCGGCTGGAGGACGATGTATTGAATCTCGACGCAATTTGAGTGTTCCATTGTCATTTGAAGGCCCTGAACGTTACAATTAACTATCAGTTATGCGTCGGATACGAAAATCTAGACTCACAGGAGGACGACCATAAGGTGCCCAAGGCAGCAATATCCCCATGGAGACAAGTCGGGTGTATTGAATCTCGACGCAATTTGAGTGTTCCATCGTCATTACGAGGCCCTGAATGTTACAACTAACTATCAGCTAATGGTTCCCGAGGCAGCAATATCCACTTGGAGACAAGTCGGCTGGAGGACGATGTACTGAATCTCGACGCAATTTGAGTGTGTCATTGTCATTAGGAGGCGCTTAACGTTACGATTAACTATCAGTTTTGCGTCGGATTCGAAAATCTAGACTCACAGGAGAACGACCATAAGGTGCCCGAGGCAGCAATAGATCCTTGGAGACATTTCGGCTAAAGGACGATGTACTGAATCTGGACGCAATTTGAGTGTTCCATCGTCATTAGGAGGCCCTGAACGTTAAAATGCACTATCAGTTTCGCGCCGGATTCGACAATCTAGACTCACAGGAGAGGGACCATAAGGTGCCCGAGGCAGCAATATCCCCTTGGAGACAAGTCGGCTCTAGGACGATGTATTGAATCTCGACGCAATTTGAGTGTTCCATCGTCATTAGGAGGCCCTGAACGTTACAATTAACTATCAATTTTGCGTCGGATTCGACAATTTAGACTTACAGGAGAACGACCATAAGGTGCCCGAGGCAGCAATATCCCCTTGGAGACTAGTCGCCTGGAGGTCGATATATTGAATATCGACGCAATTTGAGTGTTCCATCGTCATTAGGAGGCCCTGAACGTTACAATTAACTATCAGTTTTGCGTCGGATTCAAAAATCTAGACGCGCAGGAGTCGCAGCATACGGTGCCCGAGGCAGCAATATCCCCCTGGAGACTAGTCGGCTGGAGGACGATGTATTGAATCTCGACACAATTTGAGTGTTCCATCGTCATTGGGAGGCGCTAAACGTTACAATTAACTATCAGTTATGCGTCGGATTCGAAAATCTAGACTCACAGGAGAACGACCATAAGGTGCCCGTGGCCGCAATAGTCCCTTGGAGACAAGTCGGCTGAAGGAAAATGTATTGAATCTCGACGGAATTTGAGAGTTCCATCTTCATTAGGATGCCTCGAACGTTACAATTAACTATCAGTTTCGCGTCGGATTCGAAAATCTAGACCCACAGGAGAAGTACCATATGGTACCCGAGGCAGCAATATCCCCTTGGAGACAATTCGGCTGGATTACGATGTATTGAATCTCGACGCAATTTGAGTTTTCCATCGTCATTAGGATGCCCTGCTCGTTACATTTAACAATCAGTTTCGCGTCGGATTCGAAAATCTAGACTCACAGTGAAGGACAATATAGTGCCCGAGGCAGCAATATCCAGTTGTAGACAAGTCGGCTGGAGGACGATGTATTGAATCTCGACACAATTTGAGTGTTCCATCGTCATTAGGAGGCGCTAAACGTTACAATTAACTATCAGTTTAGCGTCGGATTCAAAAATCTAGACTCACAGGAGAACGACCATAAGGTGCCCGCGGCAGCAATAGATCCTTGGCGACAAGTCGGCTGGTGGTCGATGTATTGAATCTCGATCCAATTTGAGTGTTCCATCGTCAATAGGAGGCCCTGAACGTTACAATTAACTATCAGTTTTGCGTCAGATTCAAAAATCTAGACTCACAGGAGTCGGACCATACGGAGCCCGAGGCAGCAATATCCCCTTGGAGACTAGTCGGCTGGAGGACGATGTGTTGAATCTCGACGCAATTTGAGTGTTCCGTCATCGTTAGGAGGCGCTGATCGTTATATCTCACTATTATTTTTGCGTCGGAGTCGAAATTCCAGACTCACAGGAGACGGACCATAAGGTGCCCGAGGCAGCAATATCCCCTTGGAGGCACGTCGGCTGGAGGACGATGTATTGAACCTCGATGCAATTTGAGTTTTCCATCGTCATTAGGAGGCCCTGAGCGTTACAATTAACTATCAGTTACGCGTAGGGTTCGAAAATCTAGACTCACAGGAGAAAGACCATAAGGTGCCCGAGGCAGCAATAGACCCTTACAGACAAATCGGCTGGAGAACGATGTAATGAATATTGACGCAACTTGAGTGTTCCATCGTCATTAGGAGGCCCTGAACGTTACAATTAACTATCAGTTTTGAGTCGGATTCAAAAATCTAGACCCACAGGAGTCGGACCTTACGGTGCCCGAGGCAGCAATATCCCCTTGGAGACTAGTCGGCTGGAGGACGATGTATTCAATCTCGACGCAATTTGAGTGTTCCATTGTCATTTGAAGGCACTGAACGTTACAAATAACAACCAGTTTTGCGTCGGATTCGAAAATCTAGACACACAGGAGAACGACCCTTGGAGACAGGTCGGCTGAAGGTCGATGTAACGAATCTCGACGCAATTTGAGTGTTCCATCGTCATTAGGAGGCCCTGTACGTTACAATTAACTATCAGTTTTGCGTCGGATTCGACAATCTAGACTCACAGGAGAACGACCATAAGGTGACCGAGGCAGCAATAGACCCTTGGAGACAAGTCGGTTGGATGACGATGTATTGAATTTCGACGCAATTTGAGTGTTCCATCGTCATTAGGAGGCCCTGAACGTTACATTTTACTATCCGTTTCGCGTCTGTTTCTAAAATCTAGACTCACAGGGAAGGACCATATAGTGCCCGAGGCAGCAATATCCAGTTGTAGACAAGTCGGCTGGAGGACGATGTATTGAATCTCGACACAATTTGAGTGTTTCATCGTCATTAGGAGGCGCTAAGCTTTACATTTTACTATCAGTTATGCGTCGGATTAGAAAATCTAGACTCACAGGAGAACGACCATTAGGTGCCCGAGGCAGCAATATCCCCTTGGAGACTTGTCGGCTGGAGGACGATGTATTCAATCTCGACGCAATTTGAGTGTTCCATTGTCATTTGAAGGCACTGAACGTTACAAATAACAACCAGTTTTGCGTCGGATTCGAAAATCTAGACACACAGGAGAACGACCCTTGGAGACAGGTCGGCTGAAGGTCGATGTAACGAATCTCGACGCAATATGAGTGTTCCATCGTCATTAGGAGGCCCTGAGCGTTACAATTAACTATCAGTTATGCGTAGGATTCGAAAATCTAGACTCACAGGAGAAAGACCATAAAGTGCCCGAGGCAGCAATAGACCCTTAGAGACAAGTCGGCTGGTTGCCGATGTATTGAATCTCGACGCAATTTGAGTGTTCCATCGTCATTAGGAGGCCCTGAACGTTACAATTAACTATCAGGTTAGCGTCCGATTCAAAAATCTAGACTCACAGGAGTCGAACCATACGGTGACCGAGGCAGCAATATCCCCTTGGAGACTTGTCGGCTGGAGGACGATGTATTGAACCTCGATGCAATTTGAGTGTTCCATCGTCATTAGGAGGCCCTGAGCGTTACAATTAACTATCAGTTATGCGTAGGATTCGAAAATCTAGACTCACAGGAGAAAGACCATAAGGTGCCCGAAGCAGCAATAGACCCTTAGAGACAAGTCGGCTGGAGGATGATGTAATGAATATCGACGCAATTTGAATGTCCATCGTCATTAGGAGGCCCTGAACGTTACACTTAACTATCAGTTTTGCGTCGGATTCAAAAATCTAGACCCACAGGAGTCGGACCATACAGTGCCCGAAGCAGCAATATCCCCTTGGAGACTAGTCGGCTGGAGGACGATGTATTGAATCTCGACGCAATTTGAGTGTTCCATTGTCATTTGAAGGCCCTGAACGTTGCAATTAACTATCAGTTTTGCGTCGGATTCGAAAATCTATACTCAAAGCAGGACGACCATAAGGTGCCCAAGGCAGCAATATCCCCATGGAGACAAGTCGGGTGGAGGACGATGTATTGAATCTCGACGCAATTTGAGTGTTGCATCTTCATTAGGATGCCCTGCACGTTACAATTAACTATCAGTTTTGCGTCGGATACGAAAATCTAGACTCACATGAGGACGACTATAAGGTGCCCGAGGCAGCAATAGACCCTTGGAGACAAGTCGGCTGAAGGTCGATGTAACGAGTCTCGACGCAATTTGAGTATTCCATCGTCATTAGGAGGCCCTGAATGTTACAATTAACTATCAGCTAATGGTTCCCGAGGCAGCTATATCCACTTGGAGACAAGTCGGCTGGAGGACGATGTACTGAATATCGACGCAATAAGAGTGTGACATAATCATTAGGAGGCCCTGAACGTTACAATTAACTGTCAGTTTTGCGTCGGATTCAAAAATATAGACCCACAGGAGTCGGACCATACGGTGCCCGCGGCAGCAATAGACCCTTGGAGACAAGTCGGCTCTAGGACGATGTATTGAATCTCGACGAAATTTGAGTGTGTCATCGTCATTAGGAGGATCTGAACGTTACAATTATCTTTCAGTTTCGCCTCAGATTCAAAAATCAAGACGCACAGGAGACGGACCATATGGTGCCCGAGGCAGCAATACCCCCTTGGATACAAATCGGCTGGAGGACGATTTATTGAATCTCGACGCAATTTGAGTGTTCCATCGTCACTAGGAGGCCCTGAACGTTAGAATTCACTATCAGTTTCGCGCCGGATTCGACAATCTAGACTCACAGGAGACGCACCATAAGGTGCCCGAGGCAGCAATATCCCCTTGGAGACAAGTCGGCTCTAGGACGATGTATTGAATCTCGACGCAATTTGAATGTTCCATCGTCATTAGGAGGCCCTGAACGTTACAATTAACTATCAATTTTGCGTCGGATTCGACAATTTAGACTTACAGGAGAACGAGCATAAGGTGCCCGAGGCAGCAGTAGACCCTTGGAGACAGTTCGGCTAAAGGTCGATGTAACAAATCTCGACGCAATTTGAGTGTTCCATCGTCCTTAGGAGGCCCTGAACGTTACAATTAACTATCAGTTTTGCGTCGGATTCAAAAATCAAGACTCACAGGAGGACGACCATAAGGTGCCCGAGGGAGTAATAGACCTTTGGAGACAAGTCGGTTGAAGGACGATGTATTGAATCTCGACGGAATTTGAGAGTTCCATCTTCTTTAGGATGCCCTGAACGTTACAATTAACTATCAGTTTTGCGTCGGATTCGAAAATCTAGACTCACAGGAGAACGACCATAAGGTTCCCGAGGCAGCAATAGACCCTTGGTGACAGGTCGGCTGAAGGTCGATGTAACGAATCTCGACGCAATTTGAGTGTCCCATCGTCATTAGGAGGCCCTGATTGTTACAATTAACTATCAGCTAATGGTTCCCGAGGCAGCTATATCCACTTGGAGACAAGTCGGCTGGAGGACGATGTACTGAATATCGACGCAATATGAGTGTGACATCGTCATTAGGAGGCTTTGAACGTTACAATTATCTATCAGTTTCGCGTCGGTTTCGAAAAACTAGACTCACAGGGAAGGACAATATAGTGCCCGAGGCGGCAAAATCCAATTGTAGACAAGTCGGCTGGAGGACGATGTATTGAATCTCGACGCAATTTGAGTGTTCCACTGTCATTTGAAGGCCCTGAACGTTACAATTAACTATCAGTTATGCGTCGGATACGAAAATCTAGACTCACAGGAGGACGACCATAAGGTGCCCAAGGCAGCAATATCCCCATGGAGACAAGTCGGGTGTATTGAATCTCGACGCAATTTTAGTGTTGCATCTTCATTAGGATGCCCTGCACGTTACAATAAACTATCAGTTTTGCGTCGGATTCGACAATCTAGACTTACAGGAGAACGACCATAAAGTGCCCGAGGCACCAATAGACCCTTGGAGACAAGTCGGCAGGATGACGATGAATTGAATATCGACGCAATTTGAGTGTTCCATTGTCATTTGAAGGCCCTGAACGTTACAATTAACTATCAGTTATGCGTCGGATACGAAAATCTAGACTCACAGGAGGACGACCATAAGGTGCCCAAGGCAGCAATATCCCCATGGAGACAAGTCGGGTGTATTGAATCTCGACGCAATTTGAGTGTTGCATCTTCATTAGGATGCCCTGCACGTTACAATTAACTATCAGTTTTGCGTCGGATTCGACAATCTAGACTTACAGGAGAACGACCATAAAGTGCCCGAGGCACCAATAGAACCTTGGAGACAAGTCGGCAGGAGGACGATGAATTGAATATCGACGCAATTTGAGTGATCCATCGTCGTTAGGAGGCCCTGAATGTTACAACTAACTATCAGCTAATGGTTCCCGAGGCAGCAATATCCACTTGGAGACATGTCGGCTGGAGGACGATGTACTGAATCTCAACGCAATTTGAGTGTGTCATTGTCTTTAGGAGGCGCTAAATGTCACAATTAACTATCACTTATGCGTCGGATACGAAAATCTAGACTCACAGGAGAACGACTATAAGATGCCCGAGGCAGCAATAGACCCTTGGAGAGAAGTCGGCTGGTGGCGGATGTACTGAATCTCGACGCAATTTGAGTGTTCCATCGTCATTAGGAGGCCCTGAACGTTACAATTAACTGTCAGTTTTGCGTCGGATTCGAAAAACTAGACTCACAGGATTCGGACCATACGGTGCCCGTGGCAGCAATATCCAATTGGAGACTAGTCGGTTGGAGGACGATGTATTGAATCTCGACGCAATTTGAGTGTTCCATCGACATTAGGAGGCCCTGAACGTTACGATTAACTATCAGTTTTGCGTCGGATTCGAAAATCTAGACTCACAGGAGAACGACCATAAGGTGCCCGAGGCAGCAGTAGATCCTTGGAGACATGTCGGCTGAAGGACGATGTACTGAATCTGGACGCAATATGAGTGTGTCATCGTCATTAGGAGGACCTGAACGTTACAATTATCTATCAGTTTCGCCTTGGATTCGAAAATCAAGACGCACAGGAGACGGACCATATGGTGCCCGAGGCAGCAATACCCCCTTGGAGACAAATCGGCTGGAGGACGATTTATTGAATCTGGACGCAATTTGATTGTTCCATCGTCATTAGGAGGCCCTGAACATTAAAATTCACTATCAGTTTCGCGCCGTATTCGTCAATCTAGACTCACAGGAGAGGGACCATAAGGTGCCCGAGGCAGCAATATCCTTTTGGAGACAAGTCGGCTCTAGGACGATGTATTGAATCTCGACGCAATTTGAGTGTTCCATCGTCATTAGGAGGCCCTGAACGTTACAATTAACTATCAATTTGGCGTCGGATTCGACAATTTAGACATACAGGAGAACGACCATAAGGTGCCCGGGGCAGCAATATCCCCTTGGAGACTAGTCGCCAGGAGGTCGATATATTGAATATCGACGCAATTTGAGTGTTCCATCGTCATTAGGAGGCCATGAACGTTACAATTAACTATCAGTTTTGCGTCGGATTCAAAAATCTAGACGCACAGGAGTCGCAGCATACGGTGCCCGAGGCAGCAATATCCCCCTGGAGACTAGTCGGCTGGAGGACGATGTATTGAATCTCGAGACAATTTGAGTGTTCCATTGTCATTTCAAGGCCCTGAACGTTACAATTAACTATCAGTTTTGCGTCGGATTCAAATATCTAGACGCACAGGAGGACGACCATAAGGTGCCCGAGGGAGTAATAGACCTTTGGAGACAAGTAGGCTGAAGGAAAATGTATTGAATCTCGACGGAATTTGAGAGTTCCATCTTCATTAGGATGCCCTGAACGTTACAATTAACTATCAGTTTTGCGTCGGATTCGAAAATCTAGACTCACAGGAGAACGACCATAAGGTGCCCGAGGCAGCAATAGACCCTTGGAGACAGGTCGGCTGAAGGTCGATGTAACGAATCTCGACGCAATTTGAGTGTTCCATCGTCATTAGGAAGCCCTGCACGTTACATTTAACTATCAGTTTCGCGTCGGATTCGAAAATCTAGACCCACAGGAGAAGTATCATATGGTACCCGAGGCAGCAATATCCCCTTGGAGACAAGTCGGCTGGAGGACGATGTATTGATCTCGACGCAATTTGAGTTTTCCATCGTCATTAGGATGCCCTGCACGTTACATTTAAAAATCAGTTTTGCGTCGGATTCGACAATCTAGACTTACAGGAGAACGACCATAAAGTGACGGAGGCACCAATAGACCCTTGGAGACTAATCGGCAGGAGGGCGATGTGATGAATCTCGACGCAATTTGAGTGTTCCATCGTCATTAGGAGGCCCTGAACGTTACAATTAACTATCAGTTTCGCGTCGGATCCGAAAATCTAGACTCACAGGAGACGGACCGTATGGCGCCCGTGGAAGCTATATGCCCTTGGGGACAATTCGGCTGGAGGACGATGTATTGAATCTCGAAGCAATTTGAGTGTTCCATCGTCATTCGCGGGGCCTGAACGTTAGAATTAACTATCAGATTTGCGTCGGATTTAAAAATCTAGACTCACAGGAGAACGACCACAAGGTGCCCGAGGCAGCATTAGACCCTTGGAGACAAGTCGGCTGAAGGACGATGTATTGAATCTCGACGCAATTTGAGTGTTCCATCGTCATTAGGAGGCGCTGAACGTTACAATTAACTATCAGTTATGCGTCGGATTCGAAAATCTAGACTCACAGGAGAACGACCATAAGGTGCCCGAGGCAGTAATAGACCCTTGTTGAAAAGTCAGGTGGTGGCCGATGTATGGAATCTCGACGTAATTTGACTGTTCCATCGTGATTAGGAGTACCTGAACGTTACAATTATCTATCAGTATCGCGTCGGATTCGAAAATCTAGACTCACAGTGAAGGACAACATAGTGCCCGAGGCAGCAATATCCAGTTGTAGACAAGTCGGCTGGAGGACGATGTATTGAATCTCGACACAATTTGAGTGTTCGATCGTCATTAGGAGGCGCTAAACAGTACAATTAACTATCAGTTATGCGTCGGATTCAAAAATCTAGACTCACAGGAGAATGACCATAAGGTGCCCGAGGCAGCAATAGACCCTTGGAGACAAGTCGGCTGGTGGCCGATGTATTGAATCTCGTCGCAATTTGAGTGTTCCATCGTCAATAGGAGGCCCTGAACGTTACAATTAACTATCAGTTTTGAGTCGGATTCAAAAATCTAGACTCACAGGAGTCGGACCATACGGAGCCCGAGGCAGCAATATCCCCTTGGAGACTAGTCGGCTGGAGGACGATGTATTGAATCTCGACACGATTTGAGTTGTCCATCGTCATTAGGAGGCCTTGAACGTTACAAATAACTATCAGTTTTGCGTCGGATTCAAAAATCTAGACTCACAGGAGTCGGACCATACGGAGCCCGAGGCAGCAATATCCCCTTGGAGACTAGTCGGCTGGAGGACGATGTGTTGAATCTCGACGCAATTTGAGTGTTCCGTCATCGTTAGGAGGCGCTGATCGTTACAATTAACTATCAGTTTCGCGTCGGATCCGAAAATCTAGACTCACAGGAGACGGACCGTATGGCGCCCGTGGAAGCTATATGCCCTTGGGGACAATTCGGCTGGAGGACGATGTATTGAATCTCGAAGCAATTTGAGTGTTCCATCGTCATTCGCGGGGCCTGAACGTTAGAATTAACTATCAGATTTGCGTCGGATTTAAAAATCTAGACTCACAGGAGAACGACCACAAGGTGCCCGAGGCAGCATTAGACCCTTGGAGACAAGTCGGCTGAAGGACGATGTATTGAATCTCGACGCAATTTGAGTGTTCCATCGTCATTAGGAGGCGCTGAACGTTACAATTAACTATCAGTTATGCGTCGGATTCGAAAATCTACACTCACAGGAGAACGACCATAAGGTGCCCGAGGCAGTAATAGACCCTTGTTGAAAAGTCAGGTGGTGGCCGATGTATGGAATCTCGACGTAATTTGACTGTTCCATCGTGATTAGGAGTACCTGAACGTTACAATTATCTATCAGTATCGCGTCGGATTCGAAAATCTAGACTCACAGTGAAGGACAACATAGTGCCCGAGGCAGCAATATCCAGTTGTAGACAAGTCGGCTGGAGGACGATGTATTGAATCTCGACACAATTTGAGTGTTCGATCGTCATTAGGAGGCGCTAAGCTTTACATTTTACTATCAGTTATGCGTCGGATTAGAAAATCTAGACTCACAGGAGAACGACCATTAGGTGCCCGAGGCAGCAATATCCCCTTGGAGACTTGTCGGCTGGAGGACGATGTATTCAATCTCGACGCAATTTGAGTGTTCCATTGTCATTTGAAGGCACTGAACGTTACAAATAACAACCAGTTTTGCGTCGGATTCGAAAATCTGGACACACAGGAGAACGACCCTTGGAGACAGGTCGGCTGAAGGCCGATGTAACGAATCTCGACGCAATATGAGTGTTCCATCGTCATTAGGAGGCCCTGAGCGTTACAATTAACTATCAGTTATGCGTAGGATTCGAAAATCTAGACTCACAGGAGAAAGACCATAAAGTGCCCGAGGCAGCAATAGACCCTTGGAGACAAGTCGGCTGGTGGCCGATGTATTGAATCTCGACGCAATTTGAGTGTTCCATCGTTAATAGGAGGCCCTGAACGTTACAATTAACTATCAGTTTTGAGTCGGATTCAAAAATCTAGACTCACAGGAGTCGGACCATACGGAGCCCGAGGCAGCAATATCCCCTTGGAGACTAGTCGGCTGGAGGACGATGTATTGAATCTCGACACGATTTGAGTTGTCCATCGTCATTAGGAGGCCTTGAACGTTACAAATAAATATCAGTTTTGCGTCGGATTCAAAAATCTAGACTCACAGGAGTCGGACCATACGGAGCCCGAGGCAGCAATATCCCCTTGGAGACTAGTCGGCTGGAGGACGATGTGTTGAATCTCGACGCAATTTGAGTGTTCCGTCATCGTTAGGAGGCGCTGATCGTTATATCTCACTATTATTTTTGCGCCGGAGTCGAAATTCCAGACTCACAGGAGACGGACCATATGGTGCCCGAGGCAGCAATATCCCCTTGGAGGCACGTCGGCTGGAGGACGATGTATTGAACCTCGATGTAATTTGAGTGTTCCATCGTCATTAGGAGGCCCTGAGCGTTACAATTAATTATAAGTTACGCGTAGGGTTCGTAAATCTAGACTCACAGGAGAAAGACCATAAGGTGCCCGAGGCAGCAATAGACCCTTACAGACAAATCGGCTGGAGAACGATGTAATGAATATTGACGCAATTTTAGTGTTCCATCGTCATTAGGAGGCCCTGAACGTTACAATTAACTATCGGTTTTGAGTCGGATTCGAAAATCTAGACCCACAGGAGAAGTATCATATGGTACCCGAGGCAGCAATATCCCCTTGGAGACAAGTCGGCTGGAGGACGATGTATTGATCTCGACGCAATTTGAGTTTTCCATCGTCATTAGGATGCCCTGCACGTTACATTTAACTATCAGTTTGGCGTCGGATTCGACAATCTAGACTTACAGGGCATCGACCATAAAGTGCCCGAGGCACCAATAGACCCTTGGAGACAAATCGGCAGGAGGGCGATGTGATGAATCTCGACGCAATTTGAGTGTTCCATCGTCATTAGGAGGCCCTGAACGTTACAATTAACTATCAGTTTCGCGTCGGATCCGAAAATCTAGACTCACAGAAGAAGGAACGTATGGCGCCCGTGGAAGCTATATGCCCTTGGGGACAATTCGGCTGGAGGACGATGTATTGAATCTCGAAGCAATTTGAGTGTTCCATCGTCATTCGCGGGGCCTGAACGTCAGAATTAACTATCAGATTTGCGTCGGATTTAAAAATCTAGACTCACAGGAGAACGACCACAAGGTGCCCGAGGCAGCATTAGACCCTTGGAGACAAGTCGGATGAAGGACGATGTATTGTATCTCGACGCAATTTGAGTGTTCCATCGTCATTAGGAGGCGCTGAACGTTACAGTTAACTATCAGTTATGCGTCGGATTCGAAAATCTAGACTCACAGGAGAACGACCATAAGGTGCCCGAGGCAGTAATAGACCCTTGTTGAAAAGTCAGGTGGTGGCCGATGTATGGAATCTCGACGTAATTTGACTGTTCCATTGTGATTAGGAGAACCTGAACGTTACAATTATCCATCAGTATCGCGTCGGATTCGAAAATCTAGACTCACAGTGAAGGACAACATAGTGCCCCAGGCAGCAATATCCAGTTGTAGACAAGTCGGCTGGAGGACGATGTATTGAATCTCGACACAATTTGAGTGTTCCATCGTCATTAGGAGGCGCTAAACGTTACAATTAACTATCAGTTATGCGTCGGATTCAAAACTCTAGACTCACAGGAGAACTACCATAAGGTGCCCGAGGCAGCAATAGACCCTTGGAGACAAGTCGGCTGGTGGCCAATGTATTGAATCTCGACACGATTTGAGTTGTCCATCGTCATTAGGAGGCCCTGAACGTTACAATTAACTATTAGTTTTGCGTCGGATTCAAAAATCTAGACTCACAGGAGTCGGACCATACGGAGCCCGAGGCAGCAATATCCCCTTGGAGACTAGTCGGCTGGAGGACGATGTGTTGAATCTCGACGCAATTTGAGTGTTCCGTCATCGTTAGGAGGCGCTGATCGTTATATCTCACTATTATTTTTGCGTCGGAGTCGAAATTCCAGACTCACAGGAGACGGACCATATGGTGCCCGAGGCAGCAATATCCCCTTGGAGGCACGTCGGCTGGAGGACGATGTATTGAACCTCGATGTATTTTGAGTGTTCCATCGTCATTAGGAGGCCCTGAGCGTTACAATTAACTATCAGTTACGCGTAGGGTTCGAAAATCTAGACACACAGGAGAAAGACCATAAGGTGCCCGAGGCAGCAATAGACCCTTACAGACAAATCGGCTGGGGAACGATGTAATGAATATTGACGCAATTTAAGTGTTCCATCGTCATTAGGAGGCCCTGAACGTTACAATTAACTATCGGTTTTGAGTCGAATTCAAAAATCTAGACCCACAGGAGTCGGACCTTACGGTGCCCGAGGCAGCAATATCCCCTTGGAGACTAGTCGGCTGGAGGACGATGTATTCAATCTCGACGCAATTTCTGTGTTCCATTGTCATTTGAAGGCACTGTACGTTACATTAACAATCAGTTTTGCGTCGGACTCGAAAATCTAGACACACAGGAGAACGACCCTTGGTGACAGGTCGGCTGAAGGTCGATGTAACGAATCTCGACGCAATTTGAGTGTTCCATCGTCATTAGGAGGCCCTGTACGTTACAATTAATTATCAGTTTTGCGTCGGATTCGACAATCTAGACTTACAGGAGAACGACCATAAGGTGACCGAGGCAGCTATAGACCCTTGGAGACAAGTCGGTTGGATGACGATGTATTGAATTTCGGCGCAATTTGAGTGTTCCATCGTCATTAGGAGGCCCTGAACGTTACATTTAACGTCTGTTTCTAAAATCTAGACTCACAGAGAAGGACCATATAGTGCCCGAGGCAGCAATATCCAGTTGTAGACAAGTCGGCTGGAGGACGATGTATTGAATCTCGACACTATTTGAGTGTTCCATCGTCATTAGGAGGCGCTAAGCTTTACATTTAACTATCAGTTTTGCGTCGGATTCAAAAATCTAGACTCACAGGATTCGGACCATACGGAGCCCGAGGCAGCAATATCCCCTTGGAGACTAGTCGGCTGGAGGACGATGTGTTGAATCTCGACGCAATTTGAGTGTTCCGTCATCGTTAGGAGGCACTGATCGTTATACCTCACTATTATTTTTGCGTCGGAGTCGAAATTCCAGACTCACAGGAGACGGACCATATGGTGCCCGAGGCAGCAATATCCCCATGGAGGCACGTCGGTTGGAGGACGATGTATTGAACCTCGATGTAATTTGAGTGTTCCGTCGTCATTAGGAGGCCCTGAGCGTTACAATTAACTATCAGTTACGCGTAGGGTTCGAAAATCTAGACACACAGGAGAAAGACCATAAGGTGCCCGAGGCAGCAATAGACCCTTACAGACAAATCGGCTGGAGAACGATGTAATGAATGTTGACGCAATTTAAGTGTTCCATCGTCATTAGGAGGCCCTAAACGTTACAATTAACTATCGGTTTTGAGTCGGATTCAAAAATCTAGACCCACAGGAGTCGGACCTTACGGTGCCCGAGGCAGCAATAGACCCTTGGAGACAAGTCATTTGGATGACGATGTATTGAATTTCGGCGCAATTTAAGTGTTCCATCGTCATTAGGAGGCCCTGAACGTTACAATTAACTATCGGTTTTGCGTCGGATTCAAAAATCTAGACTCACAGGAGTCGGACCATACGGAGCCCGAGGCAGCAGTATCCCCTTGGAGACTAGTCGGCTGGAGGACGATGTATTGAATCTCGACACGATTTGAGTTGTCCATCGTCATTAGGAGGCCCTGAACGTTACAATTAACTATCAGTTTTGCGTCGGATTCAAAAATCTAGACTCACAGGATTCGGACCATACGGAGCCCGAGGCAGCAATATCCCCTTGGAGACTAGTCGGCTGGAGGACGATGTGTTGAATCTCGACGCAATTTGAGTGTTCCGTCATCGTTAGGAGGCACTGATCGTTATACCTCACTATTATTTTTGCGTCGGAGTCGAAATTCCAGACTCACAGGAGACGGACCATATGGTGCCCGAGGCAGCAATATCCCCATGGAGGCACGTCGGTTGGAGGACGATGTATTGAACCTCGATGTAATTTGAGTGTTCCGTCGTCATTAGGAGGCCCTGAGCGTTACAATTAACTATCAGTTACGCGTAGGGTTCGAAAATCTAGACACACAGGAGAAAGACCATAAGGTGCTCGAGGCAGCAATAGACCCTTACAGACAAATCGGCTGGAGAACGATGTAATGAATATTGACGCAATTTAAGTGTTCCATCGTCATTAGGAGGCCCTAAACGTTACAATTAACTATCGGTTTTGAGTCGGATTCAAAAATCTAGACCCACAGGAGTCGGACCTTACGGTGCCCGAGGCAGCAATATCCCCTTGGAGACTAGTCGGCTGGAGGACGATGTATTCAATCTCGACGCAATTTCTGTGTTCCATTGTCATTTGAAGGCACTGTACGTTACAATTAACAATCAGTTTTGCGTCGGATTCGAAAATCTAGACACACAGGAGAACGACCCTTGGTGACAGGTCGGCTGAAGGTCGATGTAACGAATCTCGACGCAATTTGAGTGTTCCATCGTCATTAGGAGGCCCTGTACGTTACAATTAACTATCAGTTTTGCGTCGGATTCGACAATCTAGACTTACAGGAGAACGACCATAAGGTGACCGAGGCAGCAATAGACCCTTGGAGACAAGTCGGTTGGATGACGATGTATTGAATTTCGGCCCAATTTGAGTGTTCCATCGTCATTAGGAGGCCCTGAACGTTACAATTAACGTCTGTTTCTAACATCTAGACTCACAGGGAAGGACCATATAGTGCCCGAGGCAGCAATATCCAGTTGTAGACAAGTCGGCTGGAGGACGCTGTATTGAATCTCGACACTATTTGAGTGTTCCATCGTCATTAGGAGGCGCTAAGCTTTACATTTAACTATCAGTTATGCGTCGGATTCGAAAATCTAGACTCACAGGATCACGACCATAAGGTGCCCGAAGCAGCAATATCCCCTTGCAGACTTGTCGGCTGGAGGACGATGTATTGAACCTCGATGCAATTTGAGTGTTCCATCGTCATTAGGAGGCCCTGAGCGTTACAATTAACTATCAGTCTTGCGTCGGATTCAAAAATCTAGACCCACAGGAGTCGAACCATACGGTGCCCGAAGCAGCAATATCCCCTTGGAGACTAATCGGCTGGAGGACGATGTATTGAATCTCGACGCAATTTGGGTGTTCCATTGTCATTTGAAGGCCCTGAACGTTGCAATTAACTATCAGTTTTGCGTCGAATTCGAAAATCTATACTCACCGGAGGACGACCATAAGGTGCCCAAGGCAGCAATATCCCCATGGAGACAAGTCGGCTGGAGGACGATGTACTGAATATCGACGCAATATGAGTGTGACACCGTCATTAGGAGGCCCTGAACGTTACAATTAACCGTCAGTCTTGGGTCGGATTCAAAAATGTAGACTCACAGGAGTCGGAGCGTGCGGTGCCCGAGGCAGCAATATCCCCTTGGCGACTAGTCGGCTGGAGGACGATGTATTGAATCTCGACGCAATTTGAGTGTTCCATCGACATTAGGAGGCCCTGAACGTTACAATTACCTATCAGTTTTGCGTCGGATTCGAAAATCTAGACTCACAGGAGAACGACCATAAGGTGCCCGAGGCAGCAATAGACCCTTAGAGACAAGTCGGCTGGAGGACGATGTAATGAATATCGACGCATGTTGAGTGTCCATCGTCATTAGGAGGCCCTGAACGTTACAAGTTACTATCAGTTTTGCGTCGGATTCAAAAATCTAGACCCACAGGAGTCGGACCATACGGTGCCCGAGGCAGCAATAGACAATTGGAGACAAGTCGGCTCTAGGACGATGTATTGAATCTCGACGCAATTTGAGTGTGTCATCGTCATTAGGAGGACCTGAACGTTACAATTATCTATCAGTTTCGCTTCGGATTCGAAAATCAAGACGCACAGGAGACGGACCATATGGTGCCCGAGGCAGCAATATCCCCTTGGAGACAAGTCGGCTCTAGGACGATGTATTGAATCTCGACGCAATTTGAGTGTTCCATCCTCATTAGGAGACCCTGAACGTTACAATTAACTATCAATTTTGCGTCGGATTCGACAATTTTCTTACAGGAGAACGACCATAAGGTGCCCGAGGCAGCAGTAGACCCTTGTGGACAAGTCGGCTGGAGGTCGATATATTGAGTATCGACGCAATTTGAGTTTTCCATCGTCATTAGGAGGCACTGAACGTTACAATTCACTATCAGTTATGCGTCGGATTCGAAAATCTAGACTCACAGGAGAACGACCATAAGGTGCCCGAGGCAGCAATAGACCCTTGGAGACAAGTCGGCTCTAGGACGATGTATTGAATCTCGACACAATTTGAGTGTTCCATCGTCATTTGGAGGCCCTGAACGTTACAATTAACTATCAGTTTTGCGTCGGATTCAAAAATCAAGACTCACAGGAGTCGGATCATACGGTGCCTGAGACAGCAATATCCCCTTGGAGACTAGTCGCCTGGAGGACGATGTATTGAATCTCGACGCAATTTGAGTGTTCCATTGTCATTTGAAGGCCCTGAAGGTTACAATTAACAATCATTTTTGCGTCGGATTCAAAAATCTAGACACACAGGAGTCGAACCGTGCGGTGCCCGAGGCAGCAATATCCCCTTAGAGACTAGTCGGCTGGAGGACGATGTATTGAATCTCGACGCAATATGAGTGTTCCATCGACATTAGGAGGCCCTGAACGTTACAATTAAATATCAGTCTTGCGTTGGATTCGAAAATCTAGACTCACAGGAGAACGACCATAAGGTGCCCGAGGCAGCAATAGATCCTAGGAGACATGTCAGCTGAAGGACGATGTACTGAATCTGGACGCAATATGAGTGTGTCATCGTCATAAGGAGGACCTGAACGTACCAATTATCTATCAGTTTCGCGTCGGATTCGAAAATCTAGACGCACAGGAGACGGACCATAAGGTGCCCGAGGCAGCAATATCCCCTTGGAGACAAGTCGGCTCTAGGACGATGTATTGAATCTCGACGCAATTTGAGTGTTCCATCGTCATTAGGAGGCCCTGAACAATACAATTAATTATCAATTTTGCGTCGGATTCGACAATCTAGACTTACAGGAGAACGACCATAAGGTGCCCGAGGCAGCAGTAGACCTTTGGAGACAAGTCGGCTGAAGGCCGATGTATTGAATCTTGAATCTATTTGAGAGTTCCATCGTCATTAGGAGGCCCTGAACGTTACAATTAACTATCAGGTTTGCGTCGGATTCGAAAATCTAGACTCACAGGAGAACGACCATAGGGTGCCCGAGGCAGCAATACACCCTTGGAGACAAGACGTCTGAAGGACGATGTACTGAATCTCGACGTAGTTTGAGTGTTCCATCGGCATTAGGATGCCCTAACGTTACAATTAACTATCAGTTTTGCGTCGGATTCGAAAATCTAGGCTCACAGGAGAAGGTGACACAGGCAGCAATAGACCCATGGAAACATGTCGGCTGGTGGCCGATGTATTGAATCTCGACGCAATTTGAGTGTTCCATCGACATTAGGAGGCCCTGAACGTTACAATTAAATATCAGTCTTGCGTTGGATTCGAAAATCTAGACTCAAAGGGGAACGATTATAAGGTGCCCGAGGCAGCAATAGACCCTTGGAGACAATTCGGCATGTGGCCGATGTATTGAATCTCGACGCAATTTGAGTGTTCCATCGTCATTAGGAGGCCCTGAACGTTACAATTAACTGTCAGTCTTGGGTCGGATTCAAAAATCTAGACTCACAGGAGTCGAACCGTGCGGTGCCCGAGGCAGCAATATCCCCTTAGAGACTAGTCGGCTGGAGGACGATGTATTGAATCTCGACGCAATATGAGTGTTCCATCGACATTAGGAGGCCCTGAACGTTACAATTAAATATCAGTCTTGCGTTGGATTCGAAAATCTAGACTCACAGGAGTCGAACCGTGCGGTGCCCGAGGCAGCAATATCCCCTTAGAGACTAGTCGGCTGGAGGACGATGTATTGAATCTCGACGCAATATGAGTGTTCCATCGACATTAGGAGGCCCTGAACGTTACAATTAAATATCAGTCTTGCGTTGGATTCGAAAATCTAGACTCACAGGAGAACGACCATAAGGTGCCCGAGGCAGCAATAGATCCTAGGAGACATGTCAGCTGAAGGACGATGTACTGAATCTGGACGCAATATGAGTGTGTCATCGTCATAAGGAGGACCTGAACGTACCAATTATCTATCAGTTTCGCGTCGGATTCGAAAATCTAGACGCACAGGAGACGGACCATAAGGTGCCCGAGGCAGCAATATCCCCTTGGAGACAAGTCGGCTCTAGGACGATGTATTGAATCTCGACGCAATTTGAGTGTTCCATCGTCATTAGGAGGCCCTGAACAATACAATTAATTATCAATTTTGCGTCGGATTCGACAATCTAGACTTACAGGAGAACGACCATAAGGTGCCCGAGGCAGCAGTAGACCTTTGGAGACAAGTCGGCTGAAGGCCGATGTATTGAATCTTGAATCTATTTGAGAGTTCCATCGTCATTAGGAGGCCCTGAACGTTACAATTAACTATCAGGTTTGCGTCGGATTCGAAAATCTAGACTCACAGGAGAACGACCATAGGGTGCCCGAGGCAGCAATACACCCTTGGAGACAAGACGTCTGAAGGACGATGTACTGAATCTCGACGTAGTTTGAGTGTTCCATCGGCATTAGGATGCCCTAACGTTACAATTAACTATCAGTTTTGCGTCGGATTCGAAAATCTAGGCTCACAGGAGAAGGTGACACAGGCAGCAATAGACCCATGGAAACATGTCGGCTGGTGGCCGATGTATTGAATCTCGACGCAATTTGAGTGTTCCATCGACATTAGGAGGCCCTGAACGTTACAATTAACTATCAGTTTCGCGTCGGATTCGAAAATCTAGTCTCACAGGAGACGGAACATAAGGTGTCCGAGGCAGCAATATCCCCTTGGAGACAAGTCGGCTGGAGGACGATGTATTGATTCTCGACGCAATTTGAGTGTTTCATCGTCATTAGGATGCTCTGAACGTCACAAGCAACTATCAGTTTTGCGTCGGATTCGAAAATCTAGACTCACAGGAGAAGGTGCCACAGGCAGCAGTGGAGCCTTGGAAACATGTCGGCTGGTGGCCGATGTATTGAATCTCGACGCCATTTGAGTGTCCCATCGACATTACGAGGCCCTGAACGTTACAAGTAACTACAGTTTTGCTTGGGATTCGACAATCTAGACTTACAGGAGAATGACCATAAGGTGCCCGAGGTAGCAATAGACCCTTGGAGACAAGTCGGTTGGATGACGATGTATTGAATCTCGACGCAATTTGAGTGTTCCATCGTCATTAGGAGGCCCTGAACGTTACATTTAACTATCAGTTTCGCGTCTGATTCTAAAATCTAGACTCACAAGGAAGGACCATATAGTGCCCGAGGCAGCAATATCCCTTTGTAGACAAGTCGGCTGGAGGACGATGTATTGAATCTCGACACGATTTAAGTGTTCCATCGTCATTAGGAGGCCCTGAACGTTTCAATGAACTATCAGTTTCGTGTCGGATTCGAAAATCTAGACTCACAGGAGACGGACCCTATGGTGCCCGAGGCAGCAATATCCCCTTGGAGACAAGTCGGCTGGAGGACGATCTATTGAATCTCGACGTAATTTGAGTGTTCCGTCGTCATTAGGAGGCCCTGAACGTTACAATTAGCTATCACTTTTGCTTCGGATTCGAAAATCTAGACTCACAGGAGAACGACCATAAGGTGCTCGAGGCAGAAATAGACCCTTGGAGACAAGTCGGCTGAAGGTCAACGTAACGAATCTCGACACAATTTGAGTGTTCGATCGCCATTGGGAGGCCCTGAACGTTACAAGTAACTATCAGTTTGGCGTCGGATTCGACAATCTAGACTTACAGGAGACCGACCATAAGGTCCCCGAAGCAGCAATAGACCCTTGGAGACAAGTCGGTTGGAGGACGATGTATTGAACCTCGACACAATTCAAGTGTTCCATCGTCATTAGGAGGCCCTGAACGTTACAAGTAACTATCAGTTTTGCGTCGGATTCGACAATCTAGACTTACAGGAGAACGACCATTAGGTGCCCGAGCTAGACAAGTCGGTTGGATGACGATGTAGTGAATCTCGACGCAATATGAGTGTTCCATCGTCATTAGGAGGCCCTGAACGTTGCAATTAACTATCAGTTCCGCGTCTGATTCTAAAATCTAGACTCACAGGGAATGACCATATGGTGCCCGAGGCAGCAATATCCCCTTGGAGACAAATGGGCTGAAAGACGATGTATTGAATCTCGACGCAATTTAAGTGTTCCATCGTCCTTAGGAGGCATTGAACGATACAATTAACTATCAGTTTCGCGTCGGATTCGAAAATCTAGACTCACAGGAGACGGACCATATTGTGCCCAAGGCAGCAATATCAGCTTGGAGACAAGTCGGCTGGAGGACGATGTATTGAATCGCGACGCAATTTCAATGTTCCATCGTCATTAGGAGGCCCTGAACGGTACAATTAACTATCATTTTTGCGTCGAATTCGAAAATCTAGGCTCACAGGTGAACGACCATATGGTGCCCATGGCAGCAATAGACCCTTGGAGACAATTTGGCTGAGGGACGATGTATCGAATCTCGACGCAATTTAAGTGTTCCATCGTCAATTGGAGGCCCTGATCTTTACAATTAACTATCAGTTTCGCGTCGGATTCGAAAATCTAGACTCACAGGAGGCGGATCCTATGGTGCCCGAGGCAGCAATATCCCCTTGGAGACAAGTCGGCTCTAGGACGATGTATTGAATCTCGACGCAATTTGAGTGTTCCATCGTCATTAGGAGGCCCTGAACAATACAATTAATTATCAATTTTGCGTCGGATTCGACAATCTAGACTTACAGGAGAACGACCATAAGGTGCCCGAGGCAGCAGTAGACCTTTGGAGACAAGTCGGCTGAAGGCCGATGTATTGAATCTTGAATCTATTTGAGAGTTCCATCGTCATTAGGAGGCCCTGAACGTTACAATTAACTATCAGGTTTGCGTCGGATTCGAAAATCTAGACTCACAGGAGAACGACCATAAGGTGCCCGAGGCAGCAATACACCCTTGGAGACAAGACGTCTAAAGGACGATGTACTGAATCTCGACGTAGTTTGAGTGTTCCATCGGCATTAGGATGCCCTGAACGTTACAATTAACTATCAGTTTTGCGTCGGATTCGAAAATCTAGGCTCACAGGAGAAAGTGACACAGGCAGCAATAGACCCATGGAAACATGTCGGCTGGTGGCCGATGTATTGAATCTCGACGCAATTTGAGTGTTCCATCGACATTAGGAGGCCCTGAACGTTACAATTAACTATCAGTTTCGCGTCGGATTCGAAAATCTAGTCTCACAGGAGACGGAACATAAGGTGTCCGAGGCAGCAATATCCCCTTGGAGACAAGTCGGCTGGAGGACGATGTATTGATTCTCGACTCAATTTGAGTGTTTCATCGTCATTAGGATGCTCTGAACGTCACAAGCAACTATCAGTTTTGCGTCGGATTCGAAAATCTAGACTCACAGGAGAAGGTGCCACAGGCAGCAGTGGAGCCTTGGAAACATGTCGGCTGGTGGCCGATGTATTGAATCTCGACGCCATTTGAGTGTCCCATCGACATTACGAGGCCCTGAACGTTACAAGTAACTACAGTTTTGCTTGGGATTCGACAATCTAGACTTACAGGAGAATGACCATAAGGTGCCCGAGGTAGCAATAGACCCTTGGAGACAAGTCGGTTGGATGACGATGTATTGAATCTCGACGCAATTTGAGTGTTCCATTGTCATTAGGAGGCCCTGAACGTTACATTTAACTATCAGTTTCGCGTCTGATTTTAAAATCTAGACTCACAAGGAAGGACCATATAGTGCCCGAGGCAGCAATATCCCCTTGTAGACAAGTCGGCTGGAGGACGATGTATTGAATCTCGACACGATTTAAGTGTTCCATCGTCATTAGGAGGCCCTGAACGTTTCAATGAACTATCAGTTTCGTGTCGGATTCGAAAATCTAGACTCACAGGAGACGGACCCTATGGTGCCCGAGGCAGCAATATCCCCTTGTAGACAAGTCGGCTGGAGGACGATCTATTGAATCTCGACGTAATTTGAGTGTTCCGTCGTCATTAGGAGGCCCTGAACGTTACAATTAGCTATCAGTTTTGCTTCGGATTCGAAAATCTAGACTCACAGGAGAACGACCATAAGGTGCTCGAGGCAGCAATAGACCCTTGGAGACAAGTCGGCTGAAGGTCAACGTAACGAATCTCGACACAATTTGAGTGTTCGATCGCCATTGGGAGGCCCTGAACGTTACAAGTAACTATCAGTTTGGCGTCGGATTCGACAATCTAGACTTACAGGAGACCGACCATAAGGTCCCCGAAGCAGCAATAGACCCTTGGAGACAAGTCGGTTGGAGGACGATGTATTGAACCTCGACACAATTCAAGTGTTCCATCGTCATTAGGAGGCCCTGAACGTTACAAGTAACTATCAGTTTTGCGTCGGATTCGACAATCTAGACTTACAGGAGAACGACCATTAGGTGCTCGTGGTAGACAAGTCGGTTGGATGACGATGTAGTGAATCTCGACGCAATATGAGTGTTCCATCTTCATTAGGAGGCCCGGAACGTTACAATTAACTATCAGTTCCGCGTCTGATTCTAAAATCTAGACTCACAGGGAATGACCATATGGTGCCCGAGGCAGCAATATCCCCTTGGAGACAAATGGGCTGAAAGACGATGTATTGAATCTCGACGCAATTTAAGTGTTCCATCGTCCTTAGGAGGCATTGAACGATACAATTAACTATCAGTTTCGCGTCGGATTCGAAAATCTAGACTCACAGGAGACGGACCGTATTGTGCCCGAGGCAGCAATATCAGCTTGGAGACAAGTCGGCTGGAGGACGATGTATTGAATCGCGACGCAATTTCAATGTTCCATCGTCATTAGGAGGCCCTGAACGATACAATTAACTATCATTTTTGCGTCGAATTCGAAAATCTAGGCTCACAGGTGAACGACCATATGGTGCACATGGCAGCAATAGACCCTTGAGACAATTTGGCTGATGGACGAAGTATTGAATCTCGACGCAATTTAAGTGTTCCATCGTCAATTGGAGGCCCTGATCTTTACAATTAACTATCAGTTTCGCGTCGGATTCGGAAATCTAGTCTCACAGGAGACGGAACATAAGGTGTCCGAGGCAGCAACATCCCCTTGGAGACAAGTCGGCTGGAGGACGATGTATTGATTATCGACGCAATTTCAGTGTTTCATCGTCATTAGGATGCTCTTATCGTCACAAGCAACTATCAGTTTTGCGTCGGATTCGAAAATCTAGACTCACAGGAGAAGGTGCCACAGGCAGCAGTGGAGCCTTGGAAACATGTCGGCTGGTGGCCGATGTATTGAATCTCGACGCCATTTGAGTGTCCCATCGACATTACGAGGCCCTGAACGTTACAAGTAACTACAGTTTTGCTTGGGATTCGACAATCTAGACTTACAGGAGAATGACCATAAGGTGCCCGAGGTAGCAATAGACCCTTGGAGACAAGTCGGTTGGATGACGATGTATTGGATCTCGACGCAATTTGAGTGTTCCATCGTCATTAGGAGGCCCTGAACGTTACATTTAACTATCAGTTTCGCGTCTGATTCTAAAAGCTAGACTCACAAGGAAGGACCATATAGTGCCCGAGGCAGCAATATCCCATTGTAGACAAGTCGGCTGGAGGACGATGTATTGAATCTCGACACGATTTAAGTGTTCCATCGTCATTAGGAGGCTCTGAACGTTTCAATGAACTATTAGTTTCGTGTCGGATTCGAAAATCTAGACTCACAGGAGACGGACCCTATGGTGCCCGAGGCAGCAATATCCCCTTGGAGACAAGTCGGCTGGAGGACGATCTATTGAATCTCGACGTAATTTTAGTGTTCCGTCGTCATTAGGAGGCCCTGAATGTTACAAGTAACTATCAGTTTTGCTTCGGATTCGAAAATCTAGACTCACAGGAGAACGACCATAAGGTGCTCGAGGCAGCAATAGACCCTTGGAGACAAGTCGGCTGAAGGTCAACGTAACGAATCTCGACACAATTTGAGTGTTCGATCGCAATTGGGAGGCCCTGAACGTTACAAGTAACTATCAGTTTGGCGTCGGATTCGACAATCTAGACTTACAGGAGACCGACCATAAGGTGCCCGAAGCAGCAATAGACCCTTGGAGACAAGTCGGTTGGAGGACGATGTATTGAACCTCGACACAATTCAAGTGTTCCATCGTCATTAGGAGGCCCTGAACGTTACAAGTAACTATCAGTTTTGCGTCGGATTCGACAATCTAGACTTACAGGAGAACGACCATTAGGTGCCCGAGCTAGACAAGTCGGTTGGATGACGATGTAGTGAATCTCGACGCAATATGAGTGTTCCATCGTCATTAGGAGGCCCTGAACGTTGCAATTAACTATCAGTTCCGCGTCTGATTCTAAAATCTAGACTCACAGGGAATGACCATATGGTGCCCGAGGCAGCAATATCCCCTTGGAGACAAATGGGCTGAAAGACGATGTATTGAATCTCGACGCAATTTAAGTGTTCCATCGTCCTTAGGAGGCATTGAACGATACAATTAACTATCAGTTTCGCGTCGGATTCGAAAATCTAGACTCACAGGAGACGGACCATATTGTGCCCAAGGCAGCAATATCAGCTTGGAGACAAGTCGGCTGGAGGACGATGTATTGAATCGCGACGCAATTTCAATGTTCCATCGTCATTAGGAGGCCCTGAACGGTACAATTAACTATCATTTTTGCGTCGAATTCGAAAATCTAGGCTCACAGGTGAACGACCATATGGTGCCCATGGCAGCAATAGACCCTTGGAGACAATTTGGCTGAGGGACGATGTATTGAATCTCGACGCAATTTAAGTGTTCCATCGTCAATTGGAGGCCCTGATCTTTACAATTAACTATCAGTTTCGCGTCGGATTCGAAAATCTAGACTCACAGGAGGCGGATCCTATGGTGCCCGAGGCAGCAATATCCCCTTGGAGACAAGTCGGCTCTAGGACGATGTATTGAATCTCGACGCAATTTGAGTGTTCCATCGTCATTAGGAGGCCCTGAACAATACAATTAATTATCAACTTTGCGTCGGATTCGACAATCTAGACTTACAGGAGAACGACCATAAGGTGCCCGAGGCAGCAGTAGACCTTTGGAGACAAGTCGGCTGAAGGCCGATGTATTGAATCTTGAATCTATTTGAGAGTTCCATCGTCATTAGGAGGCCCTGAACGTTACAATTAACTATCAGGTTTGCGTCGGATTCGAAAATCTAGACTCTCAGGAGAACGACCATAAGGTGCCCGAGGCAGCAATACACCCTTGGAGACAAGACGTCTAAAGGACGATGTACTGAATCTCGACGTAGTTTGAGTGTTCCATCGGCATTAGGATGCCCTGAACGTTACAATTAACTATCAGTTTTGCGTCGGATTCGAAAATCTAGGCCCACAGGAGAAAGTGACACAGGCAGCAATAGACCCATGGAAACATGTCGGCTGGTGGCCGATGTATTGAATCTCGACGCAATTTGAGTGTTCCATCGACATTAGGAGGCCCTGAACGTTACAATTAACTATCAGTTTCGCGTCGGATTCGAAAATCTAGTCTCACAGGAGACGGAACATAAGGTGTCCGAGGCAGCAATATCCCCTTGGAGACAAGTCGGCTGGAGGACGATGTATTGATTCTCGACTCAATTTGAGTGTTTCATCGTCATTAGGATGCTCTGAACGTCACAAGCAACTATCAGTTTTGCGTCGGATTCGAAAATCTAGACTCACAGGAGAAGGTGCCACAGGCAGCAGTGGAGCCTTGGAAACATGTCGGCTGGTGGCCGATGTATTGAATCTCGACGCCATTTGAGTGTCCCATCGACATTACGAGGCCCTGAACGTTACAAGTAACTACAGTTTTGCTTATGATTCGACAATCTAGACTTACAGGAGAATGACCATAAGGTGCCCGAGGTAGCAATAGACCCTTGGAGACAAGTCGGTTGGATGACGATGTATTGAATCTCGACGCAATTTGAGTGTTCCATTGTCATTAGGAGGCTCTGAACGTTACATTTAACTATCAGTTTCGCGTCTGATTTTAAAATCTAGACTCACAAGGAAGGACCATATAGTGCCCGAGGCAGCAATATCCCCTTGTAGACAAGTCGGCTGGAGGACGATGTATTGAATCTCGACACGATTTAAGTGTTCCATCGTCATTAGGAGGCCCTGAACGTTTCAATGAACTATCAGTTTCGTGTCGGATTCGAAAATCTAGACTCACAGGAGACGGACCCTATGGTGCCCGAGGCAGCAATATCCCCTTGTAGACAAGTCGGCTGGAGGACGATCTATTGAATCTCGACGTAATTTGAGTGTTCCGTCGTCATTAGGAGGCCCTGAACGTTACAATTAGCTATCAGTTTTGCTTCGGATTCGAAAATCTAGACTCACAGGAGAACGACCATAAGGTGCTCGAGGCAGCAATAGACCCTTGGAGACAAGTCGGCTGAAGGTCAACGTAACGAATCTCGACACAATTTGAGTGTTCGATCGCCATTGGGAGGCCCTGAACGTTACAAGTAACTATCAGTTTGGCGTCGGATTCGACAATCTAGACTTACAGGAGACCGACCATAAGGTCCCCGAAGCAGCAATAGACCCTTGGAGACAAGTCGGTTGGAGGACGATGTATTGAACCTCGACACAATTCAAGTGTTCCATCGTCATTAGGAGGCCCTGAACGTTACAAGTAACTATCAGTTTTGCGTCGGATTCGACAATCTAGACTTACAGGAGAACGACCATTAGGTGCTCGAGGTAGACAAGTCGGTTGGATGACGATGTAGTGAATCTCGACGCAATATGAGTGTTCCATCTTCATTAGGAGGCCCGGAACGTTACAATTAACTATCAGTTCCGCGTCTGATTCTAAAATCTAGACTCACAGGGAATGACCATATGGTGCCCGAGGCAGCAATATCCCCTTGGAGACAAATGGGCTGAAAGACGATGTATTGAATCTCGACGCAATTTAAGTGTTCCATCGTCCTTAGGAGGCATTGAACGATACAATTAACTATCAGTTTCGCGTCGGATTCGAAAATCTAGACTCACAGGAGACGGACCATATTGTGCCCGAGGCAGCAATATCAGCTTGGAGACAAGTCGGCTGGAGGACGATGTATTGAATCGCGACGCAATTTCAATGTTCCATCGTCATTAGGAGGCCCTGAACGATACAATTAACTATCATTTTTGCGTCGAATTCGAAAATCTAGGCTCACAGGTGAACGACCATATGGTGCACATGGCAGCAATAGACCCTTGAGACAATTTGGCTGATGGACGATGTATTGAATCTCGACGCAATTTAAGTGTTCCATCGTCAATTGGAGGCCCTGATCTTTACAATTAACTATCAGTTTCGCGTCGGATTCGGAAATCTAGTCTCACAGGAGACGGAACATAAGGTGTCCGAGGCAGCAACATCCCCTTGGAGACAAGTCGGCTGGAGGACGATTTATTGATTATCGACGCAATTTCAGTGTTTCATCGTCATTAGGATGCTCTTATCGTCACAAGCAACTATCAGTTTTGCGTCGGATTCGAAAATCTAGACTCACAGGAGAAGGTGCCACAGGCAGCAGTGGAGCCTTGGAAACATGTCGGCTGGTGGCCGATGTATTGAATCTCGACGCCATTTGAGTGTCCCATCGACATTACGAGGCCCTGAACGTTACAAGTAACTACAGTTTTGCTTGGGATTCGACAATCTAGACTTACAGGAGAATGACCATAAGGTGCCCGAGGTAGCAATAGACCCTTGGAGACAAGTCGGTTGGATGACGATGTATTGGATCTCGACGCAATTTGAGTGTTCCATCGTCATTAGGAGGCCCTGAACGTTACATTTAACTATCAGTTTCGCGTCTGATTCTAAAATCTAGACTCACAAGGAAGGACCATATAGTGCCCGAGGCAGCAATATCCCATTGTAGACAAGTCGGCTGGAGGACGATGTATTGAATCTCGACACGATTTAAGTGTTCCATCGTCATTAGGAGGCCCTGAACGTTTCAATGAACTATTAGTTTCGTGTCGGATTCGAAAATCTAGACTCACAGGAGACGGACCCTATGGTGCCCGAGGCAGCAATATCCCCTTGGAGACAAGTCGGCTGGAGGACGATCTATTGAATCTCGACGTAATTTTAGTGTTCCGTCGTCATTAGGAGGCCCTGAATGTTACAAGTAACTATCAGTTTTGCTTCGGATTCGAAAATCTAGACTCACAGGAGAACGACCATAAGGTGCTCGAGGCAGCAATAGACCCTTGGAGACAAGTCGGCTGAAGGTCAACGTAACGAATCTCGACACAATTTGAGTGTTCGATCGCAATTGGGAGGCCCTGAACGTTACAAGTAACTATCAGTTTGGCGTCGGATTCGACAATCTAGACTTACAGGAGACCGACCATAAGGTGCCCGAAGCAGCAATAGACCCTTGGAGACAAGTCGGTTGGAGGACGATGTATTGAACCTCGATACAATTCAAGTGTTCCATCGTCATTAGGAGGCCCTGAACGTTACAAGTAACTATCAGTTTTGCGTCGGATTCGACAATCTAGACTTACAGGAGAACGACCATTAGGTGCCCGAGGTAGACAAGTCGGTTGGATGACGATGTACTGAATCTCGACGCAATATGAGTGTTCCGTCGTCATTAGGAGGCCCTGAACGTTACAATTAACTATCAGTTTTGCGTCGGATTCGAAATTCTTGACTCACAGGTGAACGCCCCTAAGGTGCCCGAGGCAGCAATAGACACTTGGAGACAGGTCGGCTGAAGGTCGATGTATTCAATCTCGACACAATTTGAGTGTACCATCGTCATTAGGAGGCCCTGAACGTTACAATCAACTATCAGTCTCGCGTCGAATTCGAAAATCTAGACTCACAGGAGCCGGACCATTTGCTTCCCGAGGCAGCAATATCCACTTGGAGACAAGTCGCCTGAAGGTCGATGTATTGAATCTCGACGCAATTTGAGTGTTCCATCGACATTAGGAGGACCTGAACGTTACAATTCACTATCAGTTTCGCGCCGGATTCGACAATCTAGACTCACAGGAGACGGACCATAAGGTGCCCGAGGCAGCAATATCCCCTTGGAGACAAGTCGGCTCTAGGACGATGTATTGAACCTCGACGCAATTTGAGTGTTCCATCGTCATTAGGAGGCCCTGAACAATACAATTAATTATCAATTTTGCGTCGGATTCGAAAATCTAGACTCACATGAGAACGACCATAAGGTGCACGAGGTAGCAATAGAGCCATGGAGACAGGTCGGCTGAAGGTCGATGTAACGATTCTCGACGCAATTTGAGTGTTCCATCGTCATTAGGAGGCCCTGAACGTTACAATTAACTATCAGTTTTGCGTCGGATTCGAAAATCTAGACTCACAGGAGAACGACCATAAGGTGCACGAGGTAGCAATAGAGCCTTGGAGACAGGTCGGCTGAAGGTCGATGTAACGATTCTCGACGCAATTTGAGCGTTCCATCGTCATTAGGAGGCCCTGAACGTTACAATTAACTATCAGTTTAGCGTCGGATTCGGAAATCTAGTCTCACATGAGAACGACCATAAGGTGCACGAGGTAGCAATAGAGCCTTGGAGACAGGTCGGCTGAAGGTCGATGTAACGATTCTCGACGCAATTTGAGTGTTCCATCGTCATTAGGAGGCCCTGAACGTTACAATTAACTATCAGTTTTGCGTCGGATTCGAAAATCTAGACTCACAGGAGAACGACCATAAGGTGCCCGAGGCAGCAATACACCCTTGGAGACAAGTCGGCTGAAGGACGATGTACTGAATCTCGACGTAGTTTGAGTGTTCCATCGGCATTAGGATGCCCTGAACGTTACAATTAACTATCAGTTTTGCGTCGGATTCGAAAATCTAGGCTCACAGTTGAAGGTGACACAGGCAGCAATAGACCCATGGAAACATGTCGGCTGGTGGCCGATGTATTGAATCTCGACGCAATTTGAGTGTTCCATCGCCATTAGGAGGCCCTGAACGTTACAAGTAACTATCTGTTTTGCGTCGGATTCGACAAACTAGACTTACAGGAGAACGACCAAATGGTGCCTGAGGCAGCAATATCCCTTTGCAAACAAGTCGGTTGGAGGACGATGTGTTGAACCTCGACACAATTTGATTGTTCCATCGTCATTAGAAGACCCTGAACGTTACAATTAACTATCAGTTTCGCGTCGGATTCGAAAATCTAGTCTCACAGGAGACGGAACATAAGGTGTCCGATGCAGCAATATCCCCTTGGAGACAAGTCGGCTGGAGGACGATGTATTGATTCTCGACGCAATTTGAGTGTTCCATCGTCATTAGGATGCTCTGAACGTCACAAGCAACTATCAGTTTTGCGTCGGATTCGATAATCTAGACTCACAGGAGAAGGTGCCACAGGCAGCAGCAGAGCCTTGGAAACATGTCGGCTGGTGGCCGATGTATTGAATCTCGATGCCATTTGAGTGTTCCATCGACATTACGAGGCCTTGAACGTTACAAGTAACTACAGTTTTGCTTGGGATTCGACAATCTAGACTTACAGGAGAATGATCATAAGGTGCCCGAGGTAGCAATAGACCCTCGGAGACAAGTCGGTTGGATGACGATGTATTGAATCTCGACGCAATTTGAGTGTTCCATCGTCATTAGAAGGCCCTGAACGTTACATTTAACTATCAGTATCGCGTCTGAGTCTAAAATCTAGACTCACAGGGAAGGACCATATAGTGCCCGAGGCAGCAATATCCCCTTGTAGACAAGTCGGGTGGAGGACGATGTATTGAATCTCGACACGATTTGAGTGTTTCATCGTCATTAGGAGGCCCTGAACGTTACAATTAACTATCAGTTTCGTGTCGGATTCGAAAATCTAGACTCACAGGAGACGGACCCTATGGTGCCCAAGGCAGCAATACCCCTTGTAGACAAGTCGCCTGGAGGACGATGTATTGAATCTCGACACGATTTGAGTGTTCCATCGTCATTAGGAGGCCCTGAATGTTACAATCAACTATCAGTTTTGCGTCGGATTCGAAAATCTACAGTCACAGGAGAACGACCATTAGGTACCCCAGGCAGCAATAGACCCTTGGAGACAATTTGGCTGAGGGACGATGTATTGAATCTCGACGCAATTTAAGCGTTCCATCGTCAATCGGAATCCCTGAACGTTACAATTAACTATCAGTTTCGCGTCGGACTCGAGAATCTAGACTCACAGGAGACGGATCCTATGGTGCCCGAGGCAGCAATATCCCCTTGGAGACAAGTCGGCTGGAGGACGATCTATTGAATCTCGACGTAATTTGAGTGTTCCGTCGTCATTAGGAGGCCCTGAACGTTACAATTAGCTATCAGTTTTGCTTCGGATTCGAAAATCTAGACTCACAGGAGAACGACCATAAGGTGCTCCAGGCAGCAATAGACTCTTGGAGACAAGTCGGCTGAAGGTCAACGTAACGAATCTCGACACAATTTGAGTGTTCAATCGCCATTGGGAGGCCCTGACCGTTACAAGTAACTATCAGTTTTGCGTCGGATTCGACAATCTAGACTTACAAGGGACCGACCATAAGGTCCCCGAAGCAGCAATAGACCCTTGGAGACAAGTCGGTTGGAGGACGATGTATTGAACCTCGACACAAGTGTTCCATCGTCATTAGGAGGCCCTGAAAGTTACAAGTAACTATCAGTTTTGCGTCGGATTCGACAATCTAGACTTACAGGAGAACGACCATTAGGTGCCCGAGGTAGACAAGTCGGTTGGATGACGATGTAGTGAATCTTGACGCAACATGAGTGTTCCATCGTCTTTAGGAGGCCCTGAACGTTACAATTAACTATCAGTTCCGCGTCTGATTCTAAAATCTAGACTCACAGGGAAGGACCATATGGTGCCCGAGGCAGCAATATACCCTTGGAGACAAGTGGGCTGAAAGACGATGTATTGAATCTCGATGCAATATAAGTGTTCCATCGTCATTAGGAGGCATTGAACGATACAATTAACTATCAGTTTCGCGTCGGATTCGAAAATCTAGGCTCACAGGTGAACGACCATAAGGTGCCCATGGCAGCAATAGACCCTTGGAGACAATTTGGCTGAGGGATAATGTATTGAATCTCGACGCAATTTAAGTGTTCCATCGTCATTAGGAGGCCCTGAACGTTACAATAAACCATCAGTTTTGCGTAGGATTCGAAAATCTTGGCTCACAGGTGAACGACCATAAGGTGCCCATGGCAGCAATAGACCCTTGGAGACAATTTGGCTGAGGGACGATGTATTGAATCTCGACGCAACTTAAGTGTTCCATCGTCATTAGGAGGCCCTGAACGTTACAATTAACCATCAGTTTTGCGTAGGATTCGAAAATCTAGACTCACAGGAGAACGACCATAAAGTGCCGGAGGCAGCAATAGACCCTTGGAGACAAGTCGCCTGAAGGACGATGTATTGAATCTCGACGCAATTTGGGTGTTCCATCGTCATTAGGAGGTCCTGAACGTTACAAGTAACTATCAGTTTTGCGTCGGATTCGACAATCTAGACTTACAGGAGAACGACCATAAAGTGCCCGAGGCACCAATAGGACCTTGGAGACAAATCGGCAGGAGGGCGATGTGATGAATCTCGACGCAATTTGAGTGTTCCATCGTCATTAGGTGACCCTGAATGTTACAATTAACTATCAGTTTCGCGGGGATTCGAAAATCGGGACTCACAGGAGACGGACCATTTGGTGCCCGAGGCAGCAATATCCCCTAGGAGACAAGTCGGCTGGAGGACGATGTATTGAATCTCGACGCAATTTGAGTGCTGCATCGTCATTAGGAGGCCCTGAACGTTACAAGTAACTATCAGTTTTGCGTCGAATTCGACAATCTAGACTTACAGGAGAACGACCAAATGGTCTCCGAGGCAGCCATAGACCCTTGGAGACAAGTCGGCTGGATGACGATGTATTGAATCTCGACGCAATTTGAGTGTTCCATCGTCATTAGGTGACCCTGAATGTTACAATTAACTATCAGTTTCGCGGGGATTCGAAAATCTAGACTCACAGGAGACGGACCATATGGTGCCCGAGGCAGCAATACCCCTTTGGAGACAAGTCGGTTGGAGGACGATGTATTGAATCTCGACGCAATTTGAGTGTTCCATCTTCGTTAGGAGGCCCTGAACGTTACAATTAACTATCACTTTTGCGTCGGATTCGAAAATCTAGACTCACAGGAGAACGGCCATAAGGTGCCCGAGGCAGCAAAAACCCTTAAAGACAAGTCGGCTTTACGACGATGTATTGAATCTCGACGCAATTTGAGTGCTCCATCGTCATTAGGAGGCCCTGAATGTTACAATTAACTATCAGTTTTGCGTCGGAATCGAAAATCTAGACCCACAGAAGAAAGTCCTTTAGGTGCCACAGGCACCAATAGACCTTTGGAGACAAGTCGGCTGAAGTCGATGTATTGAATCTCGTCGCAATTTGAGTGTTCCATCGTCATTAGGAGGCCCTGAA
This sequence comes from Schistocerca americana, assembly GCF_021461395.2. Classification (NCBI taxonomy): domain Eukaryota; kingdom Metazoa; phylum Arthropoda; class Insecta; order Orthoptera; family Acrididae; genus Schistocerca; species Schistocerca americana. Next base: position 1,587,696 of record NW_025726071.1, read on the forward strand.
CCTTACAAGTAACTATCAGTTTAGCGTCGGATTCGACAATATAGACTTTCAGTAGAACGACCATAAGGTGCCCGAGGCAGCAATAGACTCTTGGAGACAAGTCGGCTGAAGGACCATGTATTGAATCTCGACGCAATTTGATTGTTCCATCGTCATTACGAGGCCCTGAACGTTAAAATTAACCATCAGTTTTGCGTAGGATTCGAAAATCTAGACTCACAGGAGAACGACCATAAGGTGCCCGAGGCAGCAATAGACCCTAGGAGACAAGTCGCCTGAAGGACGATGTATTGAATCTCGACGCAATTTGGGTCTTCCATCGTCATTAGGAGGCCCTGGACGTTAAAATTAACTATCAGTTTCGCGTCGGATTCGAAAATCTAGACTCACAGGAGAAGGACCATATGGTACCCGAAGCAGCAATATCCCCATGGAGACAAGTCGACTGGAGGACGATGAATTGAATCTCGACGCAATTTGAGTGTTCCATCGTCATTAGGATACCCTGCACGTTACACTTAACTATCACTTATGCGTCGGATTCGAAATCTAGTCTCAGAGGAGAAGGTGCCACAGGCAGCAATAGACACTATGAAACAAGTAGGCTGGTGGCCGATGTATTGAATCTCGTCGCAATTTGAGTGTTCCATCGTCATTAAGAGGCCCCGAACCTTACAAGTAACTATCAGTTTTGCGTCGGATTCGACAATCTAGACTTACAGTAGAACGACCATAAGGTGCCCGAGACAGCAATAGACTCTTGGAGACAAGTCGGCTGAATGACTATGTATTGAATCTCGACGCAATTTGAGTGATCCACCGTTATTAGGAGGCACTGAACGTTACAATTAACCATCAGTTTTGCGTAGGATTCGAAAATCTAGACTCACAGGAGAACGACCATAAGGTGCCCGAGGCAGCAATAGACCCTTGGAGACAAGTCGCCTGAAGGACGATGTATTGAATCTCGACGCAATGTGGGTCTTCCATCGTCATTAGGAGGCCCTGGACGTTACAATTAACTATCAGTTTCGTGTCGGATTCGAAAATCTAGACTCACCGGAGAAGGACCTTATGGTGACCGAGGCAGCAATATCCCCTTGGAGACAAGTCGGCTGGAGGACGATGTATTGAATCTCGACGCAAAATGAGTGTTCGATCGTCATTTGGAGGCCCAGAATGTTACAATTAACTATCAGTTTCGCGCGGATTCGAAAACCGGGACTCACAGGAGACGGACCATTAGGTGCCCGAGGCAGCAATAGACCCTTGGAGACAGGTCGGCTGAAGGTCGATGTAACTAATCTCGAAGCAATTTGAGTGTTCCATCACCATTAGGAGGCCCTGAACGTTACAATTAACTGTCAGTTTTGAGTCGGATTCGAAAATTCAGACTCACACGAGAACGACCAGAAAGTGCCCGAGGCAGTAATAGACCCTTGGAGACAAGTCGGCTGGATGACGATGTATTGAATCTCGACGCAATTTGAGTGCTCCATCGTCATTAGTATTCCCTGAAAGTTACAATTAACTATCAGTTTTGCGTCGGATTCGAAAATCTAGACTCACAGGAGATGGAACATATGGTGCCCGAGGCAGCAATATCCAATTGGGAGACAAGTCGGTTGGTGGACGATGTATTAAATTTCGACGCAATTTGAGTGTTCCATCGTCATTACGAGGCCCTGAACGTTGCAATTAACTATCACTTTTGCGTCTGATTCGAAAAACTAGACTCACAGGAGAACGGCCAAAAGGTGCCGGAGGCAGCAGTAACCCTTAAAGACAAGTCGGCTGGAGGACGATGTATTGAATCTGGACGCAATTTGTGTGTTCCATCGTCATATTCGGGCCCTGAACGTTACAATTAACTATCAGATTTGCGTCGGATTTCAAAATCTTGTCTCACAGGAGAACGACCATGAGGTGCCCGAGGCAGCAATAGACCCTTGGAGACAAGTCGGCTGACGGACGATGTATTGAATCTCGACGCAATTTGAGTGTTCCATCGTCATCAGGAAGCCGTGAACGTTACAATTAACTATCAGTTTTGCGTCGGATTCCAAAATCTAGACTCACAGTAGAAAGTCCATAAGGTGCCACAGGCACCAATATCCCCTTGGAGACAAGTCGGCTGGAGGACGATGTATTGAATCTCGACGCAATTTGAGTGTTGCATCGTCATTACGAGGCCCTGAACGTTACAAGCAACTATCAGTTTAGCGTCGGATTCGACAATCTAGACTTACAGGAGAACGACCAAATGGGCTCCTAGGCAGCAATAGACCCTTGGAGACAAGTCAGCTGGATGACGATGTATTGAATCTCGACGCAATTTGAGTGCTCCATCGTCATTAGGAGGCCCTGAATGTTACAATTAACTATCAGTTTTGCGTCGGATTCGAAAATCTAGACTCACAGGAGACGGACCATATGGTGCCCGAGGCAGCAATCTTCCTTTGGAGACAAGTCGGTTGGAGGACGATGTATTGAATCTCGGCGCAATTTGAGTGTTCCATCGTCATTAGGAGGCCCTGAACGTAACAATTAACTATCACTTTTGTGTCGGATTCGAAAATCTAGACTCACAGGAGAACGGCCATAAGGTGCCCGAGGCAGCAAAAACCCTTAAAGGCAAGTCGGCTGGAGGACGATGTATTGAATCTCGACGCAATTTGAATGTTCGTCATTAGGAGAACTTGAACGCTACAATTAACTATCTGTTTCGCGTGGGATTCGAAAATCTAGAATCACAGGAGAATGTCCATTAGGTGCCACAGGCACCAATAGACCTTTGGAGACAAGTCGGCTGAAGTCGATGTACTGAATCTCGACACAATTTGAGTGTTCCATCGTCATTAGGAGGCTCTGAACGTTACAATTAACTATCAGGTTTGCGTCGTATTCGAAAGTCTAGACTTACAGGAGAACGACCATAAGGTGCCCGAGGCAGCAATAGACCCTTGGAGACAAGTCGCTTGGATGACGATTTATTGAATTTCGACGCAATTTGAGTGTTCCATCGTCACTAGGAGGCCCTGAACGTTACAATTAACTATCAGTTTCGCGTCTGATTCTAAAATTTAGACTCACAGGAAAGGACCATTAAGTGCCCGAGGCAGCAATATCCCATTGTAGAGAAGTCGGCTGGAGGACGATGTATTGAATCTAGACACGATTTGAGTGTTCCATCGTCATTAGGAGTCCCTGAATGTTACAATTAACTATCAGTTTTGCGTCGGATTCGGAAATCTAGACTCACAGGAGAACGACCATATGGTGCCCGAGGCAGCAATACACCCTTGGTGACAAGTCGGCTGAAGGACGATGTACTGAATCTCGACGCAATATGAGTGTTCCATCGTCATTAGGAGGCCCTGAACGTTACAATTAACTATCAGTTTTGCGTTGGATTCGAAAATCTAGACTCACAGGTGAACGACCATAAGGTGGCCGAGGCAGCAATAGACCCTTGGACACAGGTCGGCTGAAGGTCGATGTAACGAATATCGACGCAATTTGAGTGTTCCATCGTCATTAGGATGCCCTGAACGTTACAAGTAACTATCAGTTTTGTGTCGGATTCGAAAAGGTAGACTCACAGGAGTAGGTGCCACAGACAGCGATAGACCCTTGGAAACATGTCGGCTGGTGGCCGATGTATTGAATCTCGACGCAATTTGAGTGTTCCAACGTCATTAAGAGGCCCTGAACGTTACAATTGACTATCAGTTTCGCGTCTGTTTCGAAAATCTAGACTCACAGGGAAGGACCATATAGTGCCCGAGGCAGCAATATCCCCTTGTAAAGATGTCGGCTGGATGACGATATATTGAATCTCGACACAATTTGTGTGTTCCATTGTCATTAGGAGGTCCTGAACGTTACGATTCACTATCAGTTTCGCGTCGGATTCTAAAATCTAGACTCACAGGAAAAGGACCATATGGTGCCCGAGGCAGCAATAGACCCTTGGAGACAAGTCGCCTGAAGGACGATGTATTGAATCTCGACGTAAATTGAGTGTTCCATCGTCATTAGTAGGCCCTGATCGTTGCAATTAACTATCAGTTTTGCGTTGGATTCGATAATCTAGACAAAGGAGAGCGACCATAAGTTGCCCGAGGCAGCAATAGACCCTTGGAGACGGGTCGGCTGAAGGACGATGTACAGAATCTCGCCGCAATTTGAGTGTTCCATCATCATTAGGAGGCCCTGTACGTTATAATTAACTATCAGTTTTGCGTCGGATTCGAAAATTCAGACTCACAGGAGAACGACCACAAGGTGCCCGAGGCAGCAAAATCCCCATGGTGACAAGTTGGCTGGAGGACGATGAATTGAATCTCGACGCAATTTGAGTGTTCCATCGTCATTAGGATGCCCTGCAAGTTACATTTAACTATCACTTTTGCGTCGGATTCGAAATCTAGACTCACAGGAGAAGGTGCCACAGGCAGCAATAGATACTATGAAGCAAGTCAACTGGTGGCCGATGTATTGAATCTCGTCGCAATTTGAGTGTTCCATCGTCATTAGGAGGCCCTGAACTTACAAGTAAGTATCAGTTTTGCGTCGGATTCGACAATCTAGACTTACAGGAGAACGATCATAAGGTGCCCGAGGCAGCAATAGACTCTTGGAGACAAGTCGGCTGAAGGACGATGTATTGAATCTCGACGCAATTTGAGTGTTCCATCGTCATTAGGAGGCCCTGAACGTTACAATTAACCATCAGTTTTGCGTAGGATTCGAAAATCTAGACTCACAGGAGAACGACCATAAGGTGCCCGAGGCAGCAATAGACCCTTGGAGAGAAGTCGCCTGAAGGACGACGTATTGAATCTCGACGCAATTTGGGTGTTCCATCGTCATTAGGAGGCCCTGGACGTTACAATTAACTATCAGTTTCGCGTCGGATTCGAAAATCTAGACTCACAGGAGAAGGACCATATGGTGCACATGGCAGCAATATCCCCTTGGAGACAAGTCGGCTGGAGGACGATGTATTGAATCTCGACGCAAATTGAGTGTTCCATCGTCATTAGGAGGCCCTGATCGCTACAATTAACTATCTGTTTTGCGTTGGATTCGATAATCTAGACACAGGAGAACGACCATTAGGTCCCCGAGGCAGCAATAGACCCTTGGAGACAGGTCGGCTGAAGGTCGATGTAACGAATCTCGAAGCAATTTGAGTGTTCCATCATCATTAGGAGGCCCTGAACGTTACAATTAACTATCAGTTATGAGTCGGATTCGAAAAATCAGACTCACAGAAGAACGACCATAAGGTGCCCGAGGCAGCAATACCCCCATGGAGACAAGTCGGCTGGAGGACGACGTATTGAATCTCGACGCAATTTGAGTGTTCCATCGTCATTAGGAAGCCCTGCACGTTACATTTAACTATCAGTATTGCGTCGGATTCGAAAATCTAGACTCACAGGAGAAAGTGCCACAGGCAGCAATGGATACTATGAAACATGTCGGCTGGTGGCCGATGTATTGAATCTCGTCGCAATTTGAGTGCTCCATCGTCATTAGGAGGTCCTGAACGTTACAAGTAACTATCCGTTTTGCGTCGGATTCGACAATCTAGACTTACAGGAGAACGACCAGAAAGTGCCCGAGGCACCAATAGACCCCTTGGAGACAAATCGGCAGGAGGGCGATGTGATGAATCTCGACGCAATTTGAGTGTTCCACCGTCAGTAGGAGGCCCTGAATGTTACAATTAACTATCAGTTTCGCGCGGATTCGAAAATCTAGACTCACAGGAGACGGACCATATGGTGCCCGAAGCAGCAATATCCCTTTGGAGACAAGTCGGTTGGAGGACGATGTTTTGAATCTCCACGCAATTTGAATGTTCGTCATTAGGAGAACTTGAACGTTACAATTAACTATCAGTTTCGCGTCGGATTCGAAAATCTAGACTCACAGGAGACGGACCATATGGAGACCGTGGAAGCAATATGCCCTTGGAGACAAGTCGGCTGGAGGACGATGTATTGAATCTCGACACAATTTGAGTGTTCCATCGTCATTAGGAGGCGCTGAACGTTACAATTAACTATCAGTTTTGCGTCGGATTCGAAAATCTAGACTCACAGGAGAAAGTCCATTAGGTGCCACAGGCACCAATAGACCTTTGGAGACAAGTCGGCTGAAGTCGATGAATCTCGACACAATTTGAGTGTTCCATCGACATTAGGAGGCCCTGATCGTGACAATTAACTATCAGTTTTGCGTCGGATTCGACAATCTAGACTTACAGGAGAACGACCATAAGGTGACCGAGGCAGGAATAGACCCTTGGAGACAAGTCGGTTGGATGACGATGTATTGAATCTCGATGCAATTTGAGTGATCCATCGTTATTAGGAGGCCCTGAACGTTACAAGTATCTATCAGTCTTGCGTCGGATTCGACAATCTAGACTTACAGGAGAACGACCATATAGTGCCCGAGGCACCTATATACCCTTGGACTCGAGTAGGCTGGAGGACGATGAATTGTATCTCGACGCAATTCGAGTGTTCCATCGTCATTAGGAGGCGCTGAATGATACATTTAACTATCGGTTTCGCGTCGGATTCGAAAATCTAGAGTCACAGGAGACGGACCATAAGATGCACAAGGCAGCAATATCCCCTTCGAGACAAGTCGGCTGGAGGACGATGTATTGAATCTCGACGCAATTTGAGTGTTCCATCGTCATTAGGAGGCTCTGAACGTTACAATTAACTATCAGTTTTGCGTCGGATTAGCAAATCTAGACATACAGGAGAACGACCATAAGGTGCCCGAGGCAGCAACAGACCCTAGGAGACAAGTCGGTTGGATGACGATGTATTGAATTTCGACGCAATTTGAGTGTTCCATCGTCGAGGCCCTGAACGTTACAATTAACTATCAGTTTAGCGTCGGTTTCGGAAATCTAGACTCACAGGAGATCGACCATAAGGTGCCCGAGACAGGAATAGACCCTTGGAGACAAGTCGGCTGAAGGACGATGTACTGAATCTCGACAGAATATGAGTGTTCCATCGTCATTAGGAGGCCCTGAACGTTACAATTAACTATCAGTTTTGCGTTGGATTCGAAAATCTCGACTCACAGGTGAACGACCATAGGGTGCCCGAGGCAGCAGTAGACCCTTGGACACAGGTCGGCTGAAGGTCGATGTAACGGATATCGACGCAAATTGAGTGTTCCATCGTCATTGGGATGCCCTGCAAGTTACATTCAACTATCACTTTTGCGTCGGATTCGAAATCTAGACTCACAGGAGAAGGTGCTACAGGCAGCAATAGATACTATGAAACAAGTCGGCTGGTGGCCGATGTATTGAATCTCGTCGCAATTTGAGTGTTCCATCGTCATTAGGAGGCCCTGAACGTTATAAGTAACTATCATTTTTGCGTAGGATTCGAAAATCTAGACCCACAGGAGAACGACCATAAGGTGCCCGAGGCAGCAATAGACTCTTGGAGACAAGTCGGCTGAAGGACGATGTATTGAATCTCGACGCAATTTGAGTGTTCCATCGTCATTAGGAGGCCTGAACGTTACAATTAAAGATCAGTTTTGCGTAGGATTCGAAAATCTAGACTCACAGGAGAACGACCATAAGGTGCCCGAGGCAGCAATAGACCCTTGGAGACCAGTAGCCTAAAGGACGATGTACTGAATCTCGACGCAATTTGGGTGTTCCATCGTCATTAGGAGGCCCTGGACGTTACATTTAACTATCAGTATTGCGTCGGATTCGAAAATCTAGACTCACAGGAGAAGGTGCCACAGGCAGCAATAGATACTATGAAACAAGTCGGCTGGTGGCCGATGTATTGAATCTCGTCGCAATTTGAGTGTTCCATCGTCATTAGGAGGTCCTGAACGTTACAATTAACTATCAGTTTTGCGTCAGATTCGACAATCTAGACTAACAGGAAAACGACCATAAAGTGCCCGAGGCACCAATAGACCCTTGGAGACAAATCGGCAGGAGGGCGATGTGATGAATCTCGACGCAATTTGAGTGTTCCATCGTCTTTAGGAGGCCCTGAATGTTACAATTAACTATCAGTTTCGCGCGGATTCGAAAATTGGGGCTCACAGGAGACGGACCATATGGTGCCCGAGGCACCAATATCCCTTTGGAAACAAGTCGGTTGGAGGACGATGTATTGAATCTCGACGCAATTTGAGTGTTCCATCGTCATTAGGAGGCCCTAAACGCTACAATTAAATATCACTTTTGCGTCGGATTCGAAAATCTAGACTCATAGCAGAGCGGCCATAAGGTGCCCGAGGCAGCAAAAACCCTTAAAGACTAGCCGGCTGGAGGACGGTGTATTGAATCTCGACGCAATTTGAATGTTCGTCATTAGGAGAACTTGAACGTTACAATTAACTATCAGTTGCGCGTCTGATTCGAAAATCTAGACTCACAGGGAAGGACAATATAGTGCATGAGGCAGCAATATCCCGTTGTAGACAAGTCGGCCAGAGGACGATGTATTGAATCGCGACACAATTTGAGTGTTCCATCGTCATTAGGAGGCGCTGAACCTTACAATTAACTATCAGTTTTGCGTCAGATTCGAAAATCTAGACTCACAGGAGAAAGCCCATTAGGTGCCACAGGCACCAATAGACCTTTGAAGACAAGTCGGCTGAAGTCGATGTATTGAATCTCGACACAATTTGAGTGTTCCATCGTCATTAGGAGGCCCTGAACGTTACAATTAACTATCAGTTTTGCGTCGGATTCGACAATCTAGACTTACAGGAGAACGACCATAAGGTGACCGAGGCAGCAATAGACCCTTGGAGACAAGTCGGTTGGATGACGATGTATTGAATCTCGATACAATTTGAGTGATCCATCGTTATTAGGAGGCCCTGAACGTTACAAGCATCTATCAGTGTTGCGTCGGATTCGACAATATAGACTTTCAGGAGAACGACCATAAAGTGCCCGAGGTACCTATATACCCTTGGACTCAAGTCGGCTGGAGGACGATGTATTGTATCTCGACGCAATTCGAGTGTTCCATCGTCATTAGGAGGCGTTGAATGTTACATTTAACTATCGGTTTCGCGTCGGATTCAAAAATCTAGACTCACAGGACACGGATCCTATGGAGCACGAGGCATCATATCCCCTTGGAGACATATCGGCTGGAGGACGATGTATTGAATCGCGACGCAATTTGAGTGTTCCATCGTCATTAGGAGGCCCTGAACGTTACAATTAACTATCAGTTTTGCGTTGGATTCGAAAATCTAGACTCACAGGTGAACGACCATAAGGTGCCCGAGGCAGCAATAGACCCCTGGACACAGGTCGGCTGAAGGTCGATGTAACGAATATCGACGCAATTTGAGTGTTCCATCGTCATTAGGAGGCCCTGAACGTTACAATTAACTATCAGTTTTGTGTCGGATTCGGAAATCTAGACACACAGGAGAACGACCATAAGGTGCCCGAGGTAGCAATAGACCCTTGGAGACAAGTCGGTTGGATGACGATGTATCGAAAATCGACGCAATTTGAGTGTTCCATCGTCATTAGGATGCCCTGAACGTTACAAGTAACTATCAGTTTTGTGTCGGATTCGAAAAGCTAGACTCACAGGAGTAGGTGCCACAGACAGAGATAGACCCTTGGAAACATGTCGGCTGGTGGCCGATGTATTGAATCTCGACGCAATTTGAGTGTTCCATCGTCATTAAGAGGCCCTGAACGTTACAATTAACTATCAGATCCGCGTCTGTTTCGACAATCTAGACTCACAGGGAAGGACCATTAAGTGCCCGAGGCAGCAATATCCCCTTGTAAATAGTCGGCTGGAGGACGATGTATTGAATTTCGACACAATTTGTGTGTTCCATCGTCATTAGGAGGCCCTGAATGTTACAATTACCTATCAGTTTTGCGTCGGATTCGAAAATGTTGACCCACAGGAGAAGGTGCTACAGGCAGCAATAGAAACTATGAAACAAGTCGGCTGGTGGCCGATGTATTGAATTTCGACGCAATTTGAGTGTTCCATCGTCATTTGGAGGCCATGAACGTTACAAGTAACTATCAGTTTTGCGTCGGATTCGACTATCTAGACTTACAGGAGAACGACCATTAAGTGCCCGAGGCAGCAATATCCACTTTGTAGGCAAGTCGGTTGGAGGACGATGTATTCAATCTGGACGCAATTTGAGTGCTCCATCGTCATTAGGAGACCCTGAACGTTACAATTAACTATCAGTTTCGCGTCGGATTCTAAAATCTAGACTCACAGGAGAAGGATTATATGGTGCCCGAGGCAGCAATAGACCCTTGGAGACAAGTCGCCTGAAGGACGATGTATTGAATCTCGACGCATATTGAGTGTTCCATCGTCATTAGTAGGCCCTGATCATTGCAATTAACTATCAGTTTTGCGTTGAATTCGATAATCTAGACACAGGAGAGCGACCATAAGGTGCCCGAGGCAGCAATAGACCCTTGGAGACAGGTCGGCTGAAGGTCGATGTAAGAAATCTCGAAGCAATTTGAGTTTCCATCATCATTAGGTAGCCCTGAACGTTACAATTAACTATCAGTTTTGCGTCGGATTCGAAAATCTAGACTCACAGGAGAACGACCATAAGGTGCCCGAGGCAGCAATAGACCCTTGGAGACAAGTCGACTGAAGGACGATGTACAGAATCTCGACGCAATATGAGTGTTCCATCGTCATTAGGAGGCCCTGAACGTAATAATTAACTACCGGTTTTGCGTCGGATTCGAAAATTCAGACTCACAGGAGAACGACCATAAGGTGCCCGAGGCAGCAATATCCTCATGGTGACAAGTCGGCTGGAGGACGATGTATTGAATTTCGACACAATTTGAGTGTTCCATCGTCATTAGGAGGCCCTGAACCTTACAAGTAACTATCAGTTTTGCGTCGGATTCGACAATCTAGACTTACAGGAGAACGACCATAAAGTGCCCGAGGCACCAATACACCCTTGGAGATAAATCGGCAGGAGGACGGTGTGCTGAATCTCGACGCAATTTGAGTGTTCCATCGTCATTAGGAGGCCCTGAACGTTACATATAACCCTCAGTTTTGCGTAGGATTCGAAAATCTAGACTCACAGGAGAATGACCAATAGGTGCCCGAGGCAGCAATAGACCCTTGGAAACAGGTCGGCTGAAGGTCGATGTAACAAATCTCGAAGCAATTTGAGTTTCCATCATCATTAGGAGGCCCAGAGCGTTACAATTAACTATCAGTTTTGCGTCGGATTCGAAAATCTAGACTCACAGGAGAACGACCATAAGGTGCCCGAGGCAGCAATAGACCCTTGGAGACAAGTCGGCTGAAGGACGATGTACAGAATCTCGACACAATATGGGTGTTCCATCGTCACTATGAGGCCATGAACGTTATAATTAACTATCAGTTTTGCGTCGGATTCGAAAATTCAGACTCACAGGAGAACGACCATAAGGTGCCCGAGGCAGCAATATCCCCATGGTGACAAGTCGGCTGGAGGACGATGAATTGAATCTCGACGCAATTTGAGTGTTCCATCGTCATTGGGATGCCCTGAACGTTACAAGTAACTATCAGTTTTGCGTAGGATTCGAAAATCTAGACCCACAGGAGAACGACCATAAGGGCCCGAGGCAGCAATAGACTCTTGGAGACAAGTCGGCTGAAGGACGATGTATTGAATCTCGACGCAATTTGAGTGTTCCATCGTCAGTAGGAGGCCCTTAACGTTACAATTAAAGATCAGTTTTGCGTAAGATTCGAAAATCTAGACCCACAGGAGAACGACCATAAGGTGCCCGAGGCAGCAATAGACCTTTGGAGACAAGTCGGCTGAAGGACGATGTATTGAATCTCGACGCAATTTGAGTGTTCCATCGTCAGTAGGAGGCCCTGAACGTTACAATTAAAGATCAGTTTTGCGTAGGATTCGAAAATCTAGACTCACAGGAGAACGACCATAAGGTGCCCGAGGCAGCAATAGACCCTTGGAGACAAATCGGCAGGAGGGCGATGTGATGAATCTCGACGCAATTTGAGTGTTCCATCGTCTTTAGGAGGCCCTGAATGTTACAATTAACTATCAGTTTCGCGCGGATTCGAAAATTGGGGCTCACAGGAGACGGACCAAATGGTGCTCGAGGCACCAATATCCCTTTGGAGACAAGTCGGTTGGAGGACGATGTATTGAATCTCGACGCAATTTGAGTGTTCCATCGTCATTAGGAGGCCCTAAACGCTACAATTAACTATCACTTTTGCGTCGGATTCGAAAATCTAGACTCATAGCAGAGCGGCCATAAGGTGCCCGAGGCAACAAAAACCCTTAAAGACTAGCCGGCTGGAGGACGGTGTATTGTATCTCGACGCAATTTGAATGTTCGTCATTAGGAGAACTTGAACGTTACAATTAACTATCAGTTGCGCGTCTGATTCGAAAATCTAGACTCACAGGGAAGGACAATATAGTGCCTGAGGCAGCAATATCCCCTTGTAGACAAGTCGGCCAGAGGACGATGTATTGAATCTCGACACAATTTGAGTGTTCCATCGTCATTAGGAGGCCCTGAACGTTACAAGTATCTATCAGTGTTGCGTCGGATTCGACAATATAGACTTTCAGGAGAACGACCAATAGGTGCCCGAGGCAGCAATAGACCCTTGGAGACAAGTCGCCTAAAGGACGATGTATTGAATCTCGACGCAATTTGGGTGTTCCATCGTCATTAGGAGGCCCTGGACGTTACAATTAACTATCAGTTTCGCGTCGGATTCGAAAATCTAGACTCACAGGAGAAGGACCATATGGTGCCCGAGGCAGCAATATCCCCTTGGAGACAAGTCGGCTGGAGGACGATGTATTGAATCTCGACGCAAATTGAGTGTTCCATTGTCATTAGGAGGCCCTGGTCACTGCAATTAACTATCTGTTTTGCGTTGGATTCGATAAGCTAGACACAGGAGAACGACCATTAGGTGCCCGAGGCAGCAATAGACCCTAGGAGACAGGTCGGCTGAAGGTCGATGTAACGAATCTAGAAGCAATTTGAGTGTACCATCATCATTAGGAGGCCCTGAACGTTACAATTAACTATCAGTTTTGAGTCGGATTCGAAAAATCAGACTCACAGGAGAACGATCATAAGGTGCCCGAGGCAGCAATATCCCCTTGGAGACAAGTCGGCTGGAGGACGATGTATTGAATCTCGACGCAATTTGAGTGTTCCATCGTCATTAGGAGACGCTGAACCTTACAATTAACTATCAGTTTCCCGTCGGATTCGAAAATCTAGACTCACAGGAGAAAGCCCATTAGGTGCCACAGGCACCAATAGACCTTTGGAGACAAGTCGGCTGATGTCGATGTATTGAATCTCGACACAATTTGAGTGTTCCATCGTCATTAGGAGGCCCTGAACGTTACAATTAACTATCAGTTTTGCGTCGGATTCGACAATCTAGACTTACAGGAAAAAGACCATAAAGTGCCCGAGGCACCTAAATACCCTTGGACTCAAGTCGGCTGGAGGACGATGTATTGTATCTCGACGCAATTCGAGTGTTCCATCGTCATTAGGAGGCGCTGAATGTTACATTTAACTATCGGTTTTGCGTCGGATTCAAAAATATAGACTCACAGGAGACGGATCCTATGGTGCACGAGGCATCATATCCCCTTGGAGACAAGTCGGCTGGAGGACGATGTATTGAATCGCGACGCAATTTGAGTGTTCCATCGTCATTAGGAGGCCCTGAATGTTACAATTAACTATCAGTTTTGCGTCGGATTCGAAAAACTAGACTCACAGGAGACGGACCATATGGTGCCCGAGGCAGCAATATCCCTTTGGAGACAAGTCGGTTGGAGGACGATGTATTGAATCTCGACGCAATTTGAATGTTTGTCATTAGGAGAACTTGAACGTTACAATTAACTATCAGTTCCGCGTCTGATTCGAAAATCTAGACTCACAGGGAAGGACAATATAGTGCCCGAGGCAGCAATATCCCCTTGTAGACAAGTCGGCCAGAGGACGATGTATTGAATCTCGACACAATTTGAGTGTTCCATCGTCATTAGGAGGCACTGAACCTTACAATTAACTATCAGTTTCGCGTCGGATTCGAAAATCTAGACTCACAGGAGAAAGCCCATAAAGTGCCCGAGGCACCTAAATACCCTTGGACTCAAGTCGGCTGGAGGACGATGTATTGTATCTCGACGCAATTCGAGTGTTCCATCGTCATTAGGAGGCGCTGAATGTTACATTTAACTATCGGTTTTGCGTCGGATTCAAAAACATAGACTCACAGGAGACGGATCCTATGGTGCACGAGGCATCATATCCCTTTGGAGACAAGTCGGCTCTAGGACGATGTATTGAATCGCGACGCAATTTGAGTGTTCCATCGTCATTAGCAGGCCCTGAACGATACAATTAACTATCAGTTTTGCGTTGGATTCGAAAATCTAGACTCACAGGTGAACGACCATAAGGTGTCCGAGGCAGCTACAGACCCTTGGACACAGGTCAGCTGAAGGTCGATGTAACGAATATCGACGCAATTTGAGTGTTCCATCGTCATTAGGAGGCCCTGAACGTTACAATTAACTATCAGTTTTGCGTCGGATTCGGAAATCTAGACTCACAGGAGAACGACCATAAGGTGCCCGAGGCAGCAATAGACCCTTGGAGACAAATCGGCTGAAGGACGATGTACTGAATCTCGACGCAATATGAGTGTTCCATCGTTATTGGGAGGCCCTGAACGTTACAATTAACTATCAGTTTTGCGTTGGATTCGAAAATCTAGACTCACAGGTGAACGACCATAAGGTGCAGGAGGCAGCAATAGACCCTTGGACACAGGTCGGCTGAAGGTCGAAGTAACGAAAACCGACGCAATTTGAGTGTTCCAACGTCATTAGGATGCCTTGAACGTTACAAGTAACTATCAGTTTTGTGTCGGATTCGAAAAGCTAGACTCACAGGAGTAGGTGCCACAGACAGCGATAGACCCTTGGAAACATGTTGGCTGGTGGCCGATGTATTGAATCTCGACGCAATTTGAGTGTTCCATCGTCATTAAGAGGCCCTGAACGTTACAATTAACTATCAGTTTCGCGTCGGAATCTAAAATCTAGACTCACAGGAGAAGGACCATATGGTGCCCGAGGCAGCAATAGACCCTTGGAGACAAGTCGCCTGATGGACGATGTATTGAACCAGGACGCAAATTGAGTGTTCCATCGTCATTAGTAGGCCCTGATCATTGCAATTAACTATCAGTTTTGCGTTGGATTCGATAATCTAGACACAGGAGAGCAACCATAAAGTGCCTGAGGCAGAATTAGACCCTTGGAGCCAGGTCGGCTGAAGGTCCATGTAACAAATCTCGAAGCAATTTGAGTTTCCATCATCATTAGGTAGCCCTGAACGTTACAATTAACTATCAGTTTTGCGTCGGATTCGAAAATCTAGACTCACAGGAGAACGACCATAAGGTGCCCAAGGCAGCAATGGACCCTTGGAGACAAGTCGGCTGAAGGACGAATTACAGAATCTCGACGCAATATGAGTGTACCATCGTCATTAGGAGGCCCTGAACGATATAATTAACCATCGGTTTTGCGTCGGATTCGAAAATTCAGACTCACATGAGAACGACCATAATGTCCCCGTGGCAGCAATATCCCCATGGTGACAAGTCGGCTGGAGGACGATGAATTGAATCTCGACGCAATTTGAGTGTTCCATCGTGATTAGGATGCCCTGCACGTTACATTTAACTATCACTTTTGCGTCGGATCCGAAAATCTAGACTCACAGGAGAAGGTGCCACAGGCAGCAATAGACACTATGAAACAAGTCGGCTGGTGGCCGATGTGTTGAATCTCGTCGCAATTTGAGTGTTCCATCGTCATTAGGAGGCCCTGAACCTTACAAGTAACTATCAGTTTTGCGTCGGATTCGACAATCTAGACTTACAGGAGAACGACCATAAAGTGCCATAGGCACCAATACACCCTTGGAGACAAATCGGCAGGAGGACGATGTGCTGAATCTCGACGCAATTTGAGTGTTCCATCGTCGTTAGGAGGCCCTGTACGTTAAAAGTAATTATCAGTTTAGCGTCGGATTTGACAATCTAGACTTACAGGAGAACGACCAAATGGTCCCCGAGGCAGCAATATACCCTTGGATACAAGTCGGCTGGATGACGATGTATTGAATCTCGACGCAATTTGAGTGTTCCATCGTCATTATGAGGCGCTGAACGTTACAATTAAGTAACAGTTATGCGTCGTATTCGAAAATCTAGACTCACAGGAGAACGAACATAAGGTGCCCGAGGCAGCAATAGACCCTGGGAGAAATGTCAGCTGGTGGCCAATGAATTGAATGTCGACGTAATTTAAGTGTTCCATCGTCATTAGGAGGACCTGAACGTTACAATTAACTATCAGTTTTGCGTCGGATTCGACAATCTAGACATACAGGAGAACGACCATAAGGTGACCGAGGCAGAAATATCCCCTTGGAGACAAGTCGGCTGGAGGCCGATTTATTGAATCTCGACGCAATTTGAGTGTTCCATCGTCATTAGGATGCCCTGCACGTTACAATTAACTAACAGTTATGCGTCGTATTCAAAAATCTAGACTCTCGGGAGAACGAACATAAGGTGGCCGAGGCAGCAATAGACCCTAGGAGAAAAGTCAGCTGGTGGCCGATGTATTGAATCTCGACGTAATTTGAGTGTTCCAACGTCATTAGGGGGACCTGAACGTTACAATTATCTATCAGTTTTGCGTCGGATTCGAAAATGTAGACTCACAGGAGAAAGTCCATTAGGTGCCACAGGCACCATTAGACCTTTGGAGACAAGTCGGCCTAAGGGCGATGTATTGAATCTCGACCCAATTTGAGTGTTCCATCGATATTAGGAGGCCCTTAACGTTACAATTAACTATCAGTTTTGCGTCGGATTCGACTATCTAGACTTAAAGGAGAACGACCATAATGTGACCGAGGCAGCAATATCCCCTTGGAGACAAGTCGGCTGGAGGACGATTTATTGAATCTCGACGCAATTTGAGTGTTCCATCGTCATTATGATGCCCTGCACGTTAATATTAACTATCAGTTTTGCGTCGGATTCGAAAATCTAGACTCACAGGAGAAGGTGACACAGGCAGCAATAGACCCTATGAAACAAGTCGGCTGGTGGCCGATGTATTAAATCTCGACGCAATTTGAGTGTTCCATCGTCATTAAGAGGCCCTGATCGATACAATTAACTATCAGTTTCGCGTCGGATTCGAAAATCTAGACTCACAGGAGACGGACCCTATGGTGCCCGAGGCAGCAATATCCCCTTGGAGACAAGTCGGCTGGAGGACGATGTATTGAATCACGACGAAATTTGAGTGTTCCATCGTCATTAGGAGGCCCTTAGTGTTACAATTAACTGCAAGTTTTGCGTCGGATTCGAAAATCTAGACTCACAGTAGAAGGACCATTAGGTGCCCGAGGCAGCAGTAGACCCTTGGAGACAAGTCTGCTGAAGGACGATGTATTGAACCTCGACGCAATTTAAGTGTTCCATCGTCATTAGGAGGCTCTGAATGTTACATTTAACTATCAGTTTCGCGTCGGATTCGAAAATCTAGACTCACAGGAGAACGACCATAAGGTGCCCGACGCAGCAAAAACCCTTAAAGACAAGTCGGCTGGAGGACGATGTATTGAATCTCGACGCAATTTGAATGTTCGTCATTAGGGGACCCTGAACGTTACAATTAACTATCAGTTTCGCGTCTGATTCGAAAATCTAGACCCACAGGGAAGGACAGTATAGTGCCCGAGGCAGCAATATCCCCTAGTAGACAAGTCGGCTAAAGGACGATGTATTGAATCTCGACACAATTTCAGTGTTCTATCGTCATTAGGATGCCCTGCACGTTGCAATTAACTAACAGTTATGCGTCGTATTCGAAAATATAGACTCACAGGAGAACGAACATAAGGTGCCCGAGGCAGCAATAGACCCTAGGAGAAAAGTCAGCTGGTGTCCGATGTATTGAATCTCGACGTAATTTGAGTGTTCCATCGTCATTAGGAGGACCTGAACGTAACAATTAACTATCAGTTTTGCGTCGGATTCGAAAATCTAGACTCACAGGAGAAAGTCCATTAGGTGCCACAGGCACCATCAGATCTTTGGAGACAAGTCGGCTGAAGGGCGATGTATTGAATCTCGACACAATTTGAGTGTCCCATCGTCATTAAAAGGCGCTGAACGTTACAATTAACTAACAGTTATGCGTCGTATTCGAAAATCTAGACTCACAGGAGAACGAACATAAGGTGCCCGAGGCAGCGATAGACCCTAGGAGAAAAGTCAGCTGGTGGCCAATGTATTGAATCTTCACGTAATATGAGTGTTCCATCGTCATTAGGAGGACCTGAACGTTACAATTAACTATCAGTTTCGCGTCGGATACGAAAATCTAGACTCACAGGAGAAAGTCCATTAGGTGAAACAGGCACCATTAACCTTTGGAGACAAGTCGGCTGAAGGGCGATGTATTGAATCTCGACACAATTTCTGTGTTCTATCGTCATTAGGATGCAATGCACGTTACAATTAACTAACAGTTATGCGTCGTATTCGAAAATCTAGACTCGCAGGAGAACGAATATAAGGTGCCCGAGGCAGCAATAGACCCTGGGAGAAAAGTCAGCTGGTGGCCAATGTATTGAATCTCGACGTAATTTGAGTGTTCCATCGTCATTAGGAGGACCTGAACTTTACAATTAACTATCAGTTTCGCGTCGGATACGAAAATCTAGACTCACAGGAGAAAGTCCACTAGGTGAAACAGGCACCATTAGACCTTTAGAGACAAGTCGGCTGAAGGGTGATGTATTGAATCTCGACACAATTTCAGTGTTCTATCGTCAGTAGGATGCCCTGCACGTTACAATTAACTAACAGTTATGCGTCGTATTCGAAAATATAGACTCACAGGAGAACGAACATAAGGTGCCCGAGGCAGCAATAGACCCTAGGAGAAAAGTCAGCTGGTGGCCGATGTATTGAATCTCGACGTAATTTGAGTGTTCCATCGTCATTAGGAGGACCTGAACGTAACAATTAACTATCAGTTTCGCGTCGGGTCCGAAAATCTAGACTCACAGGAGAAAGTCCATTAGGTGCCACAGGCACCATTAGATCTTTGGAGACAAGTCGGCTGAAGGGCGATGTATTGAATCTCGACACAATTTGAGTGTTCCATCGTCATTAGGAGGCCCTTAACGTTACAATTACCTATCAGTTTTGCGTCGGATTCGACAATCTAGACTCACAGGAGAACGACCATAATGTGACCGAGGCAGCAATATCCCCTTGGAGACAAGTCGGTTAGATGACGATGTATTGAATCTCGACGCAATTTGAGTGTTCCGTCGTCATTAGGAGGCCCTGAACGTTACAATTAACTATCAGTTTGGCGTGTGATACTAAAATCTAGACTCACAGGGAAGGACCATATAGTGCCCGAGGCAGCAATATCCCCATGTAGACAAGTCGGCTGGAGGACGATGTACTGAATCTAGACGCAATATGAGTGTTCCATCGTAATTAGGAGGCCCTCAACGTTACAATTAACTACGTTACAATTAACTATCAGTTTTGCGTCGGATTCGAAAAACTAGACTCACAGGAGAAGGTGCCACAGGCAGCGATAGACCCTGGGAAACATGTCGGCTGGTGTCTGATGTATTGACTCTCGACGCAATTTGAGTGTTCCATCGTCATTAAGGGGCCCTGAACGTTACAATTAACTATCAGTTTCGCTTCTGTTTCGAAAATCTAGACTCACAGGGAAGGACCATAAAGTGCCCGAGGCAGCAATATCCCCTTGTAGACAAGTCGGCTGGAGGACGATATATTGAATCTCGACACAATTTGAGTGTTCCATCGTCATTAGGAGGCCCTGAACGTTACAATTAACTATCAGTTATGCGTCGGATTCGAAAATCTTGATCCACAGGAGAAGGTGCCACAGGCAGTAATAGAAACTATGAAAGAAGTCGGCTGGTGGCCGATGTATTGAATCTCGTCGCCATTTGAGTGTTGCATCGCCATTAGGAGGCCCTGAAAGTTACAAGTAACTATCAGTTTAGCGTCAGATTCGACAATCTAGACTGACAGGAGAACGACCAAATGGTCCCCGATGCAGCAATAGACCCTTGGATACAAGTCGGCTGCATGACGATGTATTGAATCTCGACGCAATTTGAGTGTTCCATCGTCATGAGGAGGCCCTGAATGTTACAATTAGGTATCAGTTTTGCGTCGGATACAAAAATCTAGACTCACAGGAGACGGACCATAAGGTGCCCGAGGTAGCAAAAACCCTTAAAGACATGTCGGTTGGAGGACGATGTATTGAATCTCGACGCAATTTGAATGTTCGTCATTAGGAAACACTGAACGTTACAATTAACTATCAGTTTCGCGTCGGATTCGAAAATCTAGACTCACAGGAGACGGACCATATGGAGCCCGTGGAAGCAATATGCCATTGGAGACAATTCGGCTGGAGGACGATGTATTGAATCTCGACGCAATTTGAGTGTTCCATCGTCATTCGGGGGCCCTGAACGTTACAATTAACTATCAGATTTGCGTCGGATTAGAAAATGTAGACTCACAGGAGAACGACCATAATGTGCCCGAAGCACCAATATACCCTTGGACACAAGTCGGCTGGCGGACGATGTATTGAATCTCGACGCAATTCGAGTGTTCCATCGCCATTAGGAGGCCCTGAACCTTACAAGTAACTATCAGGTTTGCGTCGGATTCGACAATCTAGACTTACAGGAGAACGACCATAAAGTGCCCGAGGCACCAATAGACCCTTGGAGACAAATCGGCAGGAGGACGATGTGCTGAATCTCGACGCAATTTGAGTGTTCCATCGTCATTAGGAGGCCCTGAACGTTACAATTAACTATCAGTTTTGCGTCGGATTCGAAAATCTAGACTCACAGGAGAAAGTCCATTAGGTGCCACATGCACCATTAGACCTTTGGAGACAAGTAGGCTGGAGGACGATGTATTGAATCTCGACGCAATTTGAGTGTTCCATCGTCATTCGGGGGCCCTGAACGTTACAAGTAACTATCAGATTTGCGTCGGATTTGAAAATGTAGACTCACGGGAGAACGACCATAAGGTGCCCGAGGCAGCAATGATCGCTTAGCGACAAGTCGGCTGAAGGACGATGTATTGAATCTCTACGCAATTTGAGTGTTCCATCGTCATTAGGATTCCCTGAACGTTACAAGTATCTATCAGTTTTGCGTCGGATTCGACAATCTAGACTTGCAGGAGAACGACCATAATGTGCCCGAAGCACCAATATACCTTTGGACACAAGTCGGCTGGAGGACGATGTATTGAATCTCGACGCAATTCGAGTGTTCCATCGCCATTAGGAGGCCCTGAATGTTACATTTAACTATCAGTTTCGCGTCGGATTCGAAAATCTAGACTCACAGGAGACGGACCATATGATGCCCGAGGCAGTAATATCCCCTTGGAGACAAGTCGGCTGGAAAACGATGTATTAAATCTCGACGCAATTTGAGTGTTCCATCGTCAATAGGAGGCCCTGAACGTTACAATTAACTATCAGTTTTGCGTCGGATTCGACAATCTAGACTCACAGGACAAGATGCCACAGGCAGCAATAGATACTATGAAACAAGTCGGCTGGTGGCCGATGTATTGAATCACGTAGCAATTTGAGTGTTCCATCGTCATTAGGAGGCCCTGAACCTTGCAAGTAACTATCAGGTTTGCGTCGGATTCGACAATCTAGACTTACAGGAGAACGACCATAAAGTGCCCGAGGCACCAATAGACCCTTGGAGACAAATCGGCAGGAGGACGATGTGCTGAATCTCGACGCAATTTGAGTGTTCCATCGTCATTAGGAGGCCCTGAATGTTACAATTAACTATCAGTTTCGCGTCTGATTCTAAAATCTGGACTCACAGGGAAGGTTCATATAGTGCCCGAGGCAGCAATATCGCCTTTTGGACAAGTCGGCTGGAGGACGATGTATTGAATCTCGACGCAATTTGAGTGTTCCATCGTCATTAGGATACCCTGCACGTTACATTTAACTATCAGTTTTGCGTCGGATTCGAAAATCTAGACTCACAGGAGAAGGTGCCACAGGCAGCAATAGATACTATGAAACAAGTCGGTGGGTGGCCGATGTATTGAATCTCGTCGCAATTTGAGTGTTTCATCGTCATTAGGAGGCCCTGAACTTTACAAGTAACTATCAGTTTAGCGTCGGATTTGACAATCTAGACTTACAGGAGAACGACCAAATGGTCCCCGAGGCAGCAATAGACACTTGGATACAAGTCGGGTGGATAACGATGTATTGAATCTCGACGCAATATGAGTGTTCCATCGTCATTAGGAGGCCCTGAATGTTACAATTAACTATCAGTTTTGCGTCGGATTCGAAAATCTAGACTCACAGCAGACGGACCATATGGTGCCCGAGGCAGCAATATCCCTTTGGAGACAAGTCGGTTGGAGGACGATGTATTGAATCTCGACGCAATTTGAGTGTTCCATCGTCACTAGGAGGCCCTGAACGTTACAATTAACTATCAGTTTTGCGTCGGATTCGAAAATCTAGAGTCACAGGAGAACGACCATAAGGTGCCCGACGCAGCAAAAAGCCTTAAAGACAAGTCGGCTGAAGGACGATATATTGAATCTCGACGCAATTTGAGTGTTACATCGTCATTAGGAAGCCGTGAACGTTACAATTAACTATCAGTTTCGCGTCTCATTCGAAAATGTAGACTCACAGGGAAGGACAATATAGTGCCCGAGGCAGCAATATCCCCTAGTATACAAGTCGGCTAGAGGACGATGTATTGAATCTCGACACAATTTGAGTGTTCCATCGTCATTAGGAGGCGGTGAACGTTACAATTAACTAACAGTTATGCGTCGTATTCGAAGATCTAGACTCACAGGAGAACGAACATAAGGTGCCCGAGGCAGCAATACACCCTGGGAGAAAAGTCTGCTGGTGGCCAATGTATTGAATCTCGACGTAATTTGAGTGTTCCATCGTCATTAGGAGGATCTGAACGTTACAATTAACTATCAGTTTCGCGTCGGATTCGAAAATCTAGACTCACGGGAGAAAGTCCATTACGTGCCACAGGCACCATTAGACCTTTGGAGACAAGTCGGCTGAAGGGCGATGTATTGAATCTCGATGCAATTTGAATGTTCGTCATTAGGAGACCCTGAACGTTACCATTAACTATCAGTTTCGCGTCGGATTCGAAAATCTAGACTCACAGGAGACGGACCATATGGAGCCCGTGGAAGCAATTTGCCCTTGGAGACACGTCGGCTGGAGGACGATTTATTGAATCTCGACGCAATTTGAGTGTTCCATCGTCATTAGGATGCCCTGCACGTTACAATTAACTAACAGTTATGCGTCGTATTCGAAAATCTAGACTCACAGAAGAACGAAGATAAGGTGCCCGAGGCAGCAATAGACCCTAGGAGAAAAGTCAGCTGGTGGCCGATGTATTGATTTTCGACGTAATTTGAGTGTTCCATCGTCATTAGGGGGACCTGAACGTTACAATTAACTATCAGTTTAGCGTCGGATACGAAAATCTAGTCTTACAGGAGAACGACCATAAGGTGACCGAGGCAGCAATATCCCCTTGTAGACAAGTCGGCTGGAGGACGATGTATTGAATCTCGACGCAATTTGAGTGTTCCATCGTCAAAAGAATGCCCTGCACGTTACAATTAACTATCAGTTTTGCGTCGGATTCGAAAACCTAGACTCACAGGAGAAGGTGCCACAGGCAGCAATAGACCCTATGAAACAAGTCGGCTGGTGGCCGATGTATTGAATCACGACGCAATTTGAGTGTTCCATCGTCATTAGGAGGCCCTAAACGTTACAATTAACTATCAGTTTCGCGTCGGATTCGAAAATCTAGACTCATAGGAGACGGACCATAAGGTGCCGAGGCAGCAATATCCCCTTGTAGACAAGTCGGCTGCAGGACGATGTATTGAATCTCGACACAATTTGAGTGTTCCATCGTAATTAGGAGGCCCTGAACGTTACAATTAACTATCAGTTTTGCGTCGGATTCGAAAATCTTGACCCACAAGAGAAGGTGCCACAGGCAGTAATAGAAACTATGAAACATGTCGGCTGGTGGCCGATGAATTGAACCTCGACGCAATTTGAGTGTTGCATCGTCATTAGGAGGCCCTGAAAGTTACAAGTAACTATCAGTTTAGCGTCGGATTCGACAATCTAGACTGACAGGAGAACGACCAAATGGTCCCCGAGGCAGCAAAAGACCCTTGGATACAAGTCGGCTGCATGACGATGTATTGAATCTCGACGCAATTTGAGTGTTCCATCGTCATTAGCAGGCCCTGACGTTACAATTAACTATCAGTTTTGCGTCGGATACGAAAATCTAGACTTACAGGAGAACGACCATACGGTGCCCGAGGCAGCAATAGACCCTTGGAGGCAAGTCGGTTGGATGACGATGTATTGAATCTCAACGCAATTTGAGTGTTCCATCGTCATTAGGAGGCCCTGAACGTTACAAGTAACTATCAGTTTGGCGTCTGATTCTAAAATCTAGACACACAGGGAAGGACCATGTAGTGCTGAGGCAGCAATATCCCCTTGGAGACAAGTCGGCAGAAGGAAGCAATATGAGTGTTCCATCGTCATTAGGAGGCCCTCAACGTTACAATTAACTACGTTACAATTAACTATCAGTTTCGCGTCGGATTCGAAAATATAGACGGACAGGAGACGGGACAAATTGGCTGGAGGAAGATGTATTGAATCTCGACGCAATTTGAGTGTTCCATCGTCATTAGGAGGCCCTGAACGTTACAAGTAACTATCAGTTTTGCGTCGGATTCGAAAAGCTAGACTCACAGGAGAAGGTGCCACAGGCAGCGATAGATCCTTGGAAACATGTCGGCTGGTGGCCGATGTATTGAATCTCGACGCAATTTGAGTATTCCATCGTCATTAAGAGGCCCTGAACGTTACAATTAACTATCAGTTTCGCGTCTGTTTCGAAAATCTAGACTCACAGGGAAGGACCATATAGTGCCCGAGGCAGCAATATCCCCTTGTAGACAAGTCGGCTGGAGGACGATTTATTGAATCTCGACGCAATTTGAGTGCTCCATCGCCATTAGGATGCCCTGCACGTTACACTTAACTAACAGTTATGCGTCGTATTCGAAAATCTAGACTCGCAGAAGAACGAACATAAGGTGCCCGAGGCAGCAATAGACCCTAGGAGAAAAGTCAGCTGGTGGCCGATGTGTTGAATCTCGACGTAATTTGAGTGTTCCATCGTCATTAGGAGGACCTGAACGTTACAATTAACTATCAGTTTTGCGTCGGATTCGAAAATCTAGACTCACAGGAGAAAGTCCATTAGGTGCCACAGGCACCATTAGACCTTTGGAGACAAGTCGGCTGAAGGGCGATGTATTGAATCTCGACACAATTTGAGTGTTCCATCGTCATTAGGAGGCCCTTAACGTTACAATTAACTATCAGTTTTGCCTCGGATTCGACAATCTAGACTTACAGGAGAACGACAATAAGGTGACCGAGGCAGCAATATCCCCTTGGAGACACGTCGGCTGGAGGACGATTTATTGAATCTCGACACAATTTGAGTGTTCCATCGTCTTTATGATGCCCTGCACGTTACAATTAACTATCAGTTTTGCGTCGGATTCGAAAATCTAGACTCACAGGAGATGGTGCCACAGGCAGCAATAGACCCTATGAAACAAGTCGGCTGGTGGCCGATGTATTAAATCTCGACGCAATTTGAGTGTTCCATCGTTATTAGGAGGCCCTGAACGTTACAAGTATCTATCGGTTTTGCGTCGGATTCGACAATCTAGACTTACAGGAGAACGACCATAAAGTGCCCGAGGCACAAGTCGGCTGGAAGACGATGTATTGAATCTCGACGCAATTCGAGTGTTCCATCGTCATTAAGAGGCGCTGAACGATACAATTAACTATCAGTTTTGCGTCGGATTCGACAATCTAGACTTACAGGGGAACGACCATAAGGTGACCGAGGCAGCAATATCCCCTTGGAGACAAGTCGGATGGAGGACGATGTATTGAATCTCGACGCAATTTGAGTGTTCCATCGTCAAAAGGATGCCCTGCACGTTACAATTAACTACCAGTTTTGCGTCGGATTCGAAAATCTAGACTCACTGGAGAAGGTGCCACAGGCAGCAATAGACCCTATGAAACAAGTCGGCTGGTGGCCGATATATTGAATCAAGACGCAATTTGAGTGTTCCATCGTTATTAGGAGGCCCTGAACGTTACAAGTATTTATCAGTTTTGCGTCGGATTAGACAATCTAGACTTACGGGAGAACGACCATAAAAAGCCGAGGCACCAATATACCCTTGGACTCAAGTCGGCTGGAGGACGATGTATTGAATCTCGAGGCAATTCTAGTGTTCCATCGTCATTAGCAGGCCCTGACGTTACAATTAACTATCAGTTTTGCGTCGGATTCGAAAATCTAGACTTACAGGAGAACGACCATATGGTGCCCGAGGCAGCAATAGAACCCTTGGAGGCAAGTCGGTTGGATGACGATGTATTGAATCTCGACGCAATTTGAGTGTTCCATCGTCATTAGGAGGCCCTCAACGTTACAATTAACTACGTTACAATTAACTGTCAGTTTCGCGTCGGAATCCAAACACTAGACGGACAGGAGACGGGACAGATCGGCTGGAGGAAGATGTATTGAATCTCGACGCAATTTGAGTGTTCCATCGTCATTAGGAGGCCCTAAACGTTACAATTAACTATCAGTTTCGCGTCGGATTCGAAAATCTAGACTCATAGGAGACGGACCATAAGGTGCCGAGGCAGCAATATCCCCTTGTAGACAAGTCGGCTGGAGGACGATGTATTGAATCTCGACACAATTTGAGTGTTCCATCGTAATTAGGAGGCCCTGAACGTTACAATTAACTATCAGTTTTGCGTCGGATTCGAAAATCTTGACCCACAAGAGAAGGTGCCACAGGCAGTAATAGAAACTATGAAACATGTCGGCTGGTGGCCGATGAATTGAACCTCGACGCAATTTGAGTGTTGCATCGTCATTAGGAGGCCCTGAAATTTACAAGTAACTATCAGTTTAGCGTCGGATTCGACAATCTAGACTGACAGGAGAACGACTATATGGTCCCCGAGGCAGCAAAAGACCCTTGGATACAAGTCGGCTGCATGACGATGTATTGAATCTCGACGCAATTTGAGTGTTCCATCGTCATTAGGAGGCCCTGAACGTTACAAGTATCTATCAGTTTTGCGTCGGATTCGACAATTTAGACTTACAGGAGAGCGACCATAATGTGCCCGAGGCACAAATATACCCTTGGACACAAGTCGGCTGGAGGACGATGTATTGAATCTCGACGCAATTCGAGCGTTCCATCGTCATTAGGAGGTCCTGAACATTACAATTAACTATCAGTTTTCCGTCGAATTCGAAAATCTAGACTTACAGGAGAACGACCATAAGGTGCCCGAGGCAGCAATAGACCCTTGGAGACAAGTCGGCTGGATGACGATGTATTGAATCTCGACGCAATTTGAGTGTTCCATCGTCATTAGGAGGCCCTGAACGTTACAATTAACTATCAGTTTTGCGTCGTATTCGAAAATCTAGACTCACAGGAAGACGAACATAAGGTGCCCGAGGCACCAAATGACCCTTGGAGACAAATCGGTAGGAGTACGATGTGCTGAATCTCGACGCAATGTGAATGTTGCATCGTCATTAGGAGGCCCTGAACGTTACAAGTAACTATCAGTTTAGGGTCGTATTGGACAATCTAGACTTACAGGAGAACGACCAAATGGTCCCTGAGGCAGCAATAGACCCTTGGAAACAAGTCGGCTGGATGACGATGTATTGAATCTCGACGCAATTTGAGTGTTCCTTCGTCACTAGGAGGCCCTGAACGTTGCAATTAACTGTCAGTTTTGCGTCAGATTCGAAAATCTAGACTTACAGGAGATCGACCATAAGGTGCCCGACGCAGCAAAAACCCTTAAAGACAAGTCGGCTGGAGGACGATGTATTGAATCGCGACGCAATTTGAATGTTCGTCATTAGGAGACCCTGAACGTTACAATTAACTATCAGTTTCGCGTCGGATTCGAAAATCTAGACTCACAGGAGACGGACCATATGGAGCCCGTGGAAGCAATATGCCCTTGGAGACAAGTCGGCTGGAGGACGATGTATTGAATCTCGACGCAATTTGAGTGTTCCATCGTCATTCGGGGGCCCTGAACGTTACCATTAACTATCAGATTTGCGTCGGATATGAAAATCTAGACTCACAGGAGAACTACCATAAGGTGCTAGAGGCAGCAATAGACCCTTGGCGACAAGTCGGCTGAAGGACGATGTATTGAATCTCGACGCAATTTCAGTGTTCATTCGTCATTAGGAAGCCGTGAACGTTACATTTAACTATCAGTTTCGCGTCTGATTCGAAAATCTAGACTCACAGGGAAGGACAATATAGTACCCGAGGCAGCAATATCCCCTAGTAGACAAGTCGGCTAGAGGACGATGTATTGAATCTCGACACAATTTGAGTGTTCCATCGTCATTAGGAGGCGCTGAACGTTACAATTAACTAACAGTTATGCGTTGTATTCGAAAATCTAGACTCACAGGAAAACGAACATAAGGTGCCCGAGGCAGCAGCAGACCCTGGGGGAAAAGTCAGCTGGTGGCCAAAGTAATGAATCTCGACGTAATTTGAATGTTCCATCGTCATTCGGAGGACCTGAACGTTGCAATTAACTATCAGTTTCGCGTCGGATTTGAAAATCTAGACTCACAGGAGAGGGTCCATTAGGTGCCACAGGCACCATTGGACCTTTGGAGACAAGTCGGTTGAAGGGCGATGTATTGAATCTCGACGCAACTTGAGTGTTCCATCGTCAAAAGGATGCCCTGCACGTTACAATTAACTATCAGTTTTGCGTCGGATTCGAAAATCTAGACTCACAGGAGACGGTGTCACAGGTAGCAATAGACCCTATGAAACAAGTCGGCTGGTGGCCGATGTATTGAATCACGACGCAATTTGAGTGTTCCATCGTTATTAGGAGGCCCTGAACGTTACAAGTATCTATCAGTTTTGCGTCGGATTCGACAATCTAGACTTACAGGAGAACGACCATAATGTGCCAAGGCACCAATATACCCTTGGACTCAAGTCGGCTGGAGGACGATGCATTGAATCTCGACGCAATTTGAGTGTTCCATCGTCAAGAGGATGCCCTGCACGTTACAATTAACTTTCAGTTTTGCGTCTGATTCGAAAATCTGGACTTACAGGAGAACGACCATAAGGTGCCCGAGGCAGCAATAGACCCTTGGAGACAAGTCGGCTGGAGAACGATTTATTGAATCTCGACGCAATTTGAGTGTTCCATCGTCATTAGGATGCCCTGCACGTTACAATTAACTAACGGTTATGCGTCGTATCCGAAAATCTAGACTTACAGGAGAACGACCATAAGGTGACCGAGGCAGCAATATCCCTTGGAGACAAGTCGGCTGGAGGACGATTTATTGAATCTTGACGGAATTTGAGTGTTCCATCGTCATTAAGATGCCCTGCACGTTACAATTAACTATCAGTTTTGCGTCGGATTCGAAAATCTAGACTCACAGGAGAAGGTGGCACAATCAGCAATAGACCCTACGAAACAAGTCGGCTGGTGGCGATGTATTTAATCTCGACGCAATTTGAGTGTTCCATCGTTATTAGGAGGCCCTGAACGTTACAAGTATCTATCAGTTTTGCGTCGGATTCGACAATCTAGACTTACAGGAGAACGACCATAAAGGGCCCGAGGCACAAGTCGGGTGGAAGACGATGTATTGAATCTCGACGCAATTCGAGTGTTCCATCGTCATTAAGAGGCCCTATACGTTCCAATTAACTATCAGTTTTGCGTCGGATTCGACAATCTAGACTTACAGGAGAACGACCATAAGGTGACCGAGGCAGCAATATCATCTTGGAGACAAGTAACCTGGAGGACGATGTATTGAATCTCGAAGCAATTTTGAGTGTTCCAACGTCAAAAGGATGCCCTGCACGTTACAATTAACTATCAGTTTTGCGTCGGATTCGAAAATCTAGACTCACAGGAGAAGGTGCCACAGGCAGCAGTAGACACTATGAATCAAGTCGGCCGGTAGCCGATGTATTGAATCTCGACGTAATTTGAGTGTTCCATCGTCATTAGGAGGACCTATACGTTACAATTAATTATCAGTTTTGCGTCGGATTCGAAAATCTAGACTCACAGGAGGATGCCCTTTAGGTGCAACAGGCACCATTAGACCTTTGGAGACAAGTCGGCTGAAGCGCGATGTATTGATACTCGACACAATTTGAGTGTTCCATCGTCATTAGGAGGCCCTTAACGTTACAATTAACAATCAGTTTTGCGTCGGATTCGACAATCTAGACTTACAGGAGAACGACCATAAAGGGCCCAAGGCACAAGTCGGGTGGAAGACGATGTATTGAATCTCGACGCAATTCGAGTGTTCCATCGTCATTAAGAGGCCCTGTACGTTCCAATTAACTATCAGTTTTGCGTCGGATTCGACAATCTAGACTTACAGGAGAACGACCATAAGGTGACCGAGGCAGCAGCAGACCCTGGGGGAAAAGTCAGCTGGTGGCCAAAGTAATGAATCTCGACGTAATTTGAATGTTCCATCGTCATTCGGAGGACCTGAACGTTGCAATTAACTATCAGTTTCGCGTCGGATTTGAAAATCTAGACTCACAGGAGAGAGTCCATTAGGTGCCACAGGCACCATTGGACCTTTGGAGACAAGTCGGTTGAAGGGCGATGTATTGAATCTCGACGCAACTTGAGTGTTCCATCGTCAAAAGGATGCCCCGCACGTTACAATTAACTATCAGTTTTGCGTCGGATTCGAAAATCTAGACTTACAGGAGAACGACCATATGGTGCCCGAGGCAGCAATAGAACCCTTGGAGACAAGTCGGTTGGATGACGATGTATTGAATCTCGACGCAATTTGAGTGTTCCATCGTCATTAGGAGGCCCTCAACGTTACAATTAACTACGTTACAATTAACTGTCAGTTTCGCGTCGGATTCCAAACACTAGACGGACAGGAGACGGGACAGATCGGCTGGAGGAAGATGTATTGAATCTCGACGCAATTTGAGTGTTCCATCGTCATTAGGAGGCCCTAAACGTTACAATTAACTATCAGTTTCGCGTCGGATTCGAAAATCTAGACTCATAGGAGACGGACCATAAGGTGCCGAGGCAGCAATATCCCCTTGTAGACAAGTCGGCTGGAGGACGATGTATTGAATCTCGACACAATTTGAGTGTTCCATCGTAATTAGGAGGCCCTGAACGTTACAATTAACTATCAGTTTTGCGTCGGATTCGAAAATCTTGACCCACAAGAGAAGGTGCCACAGGCAGTAATAGAAACTATGAAACATGTCGGCTGGTGGCCGATGAATTGAACCTCGACGCAATTTGAGTGTTGCATCGTCATTAGGAGGCCCTGAAATTTACAAGTAACTATCAGTTTAGCGTCGGATTCGACAATCTAGACTGACAGGAGAACGACCAAATGGTCCCCGAGGCAGCAAAAGACCCTTGGATACAAGTCGGCTGCATGACGATGTATTGAATCTCGACGCAATTTGAGTGTTCCATCGTCATTAGGAGGCCCTGAACGTTACAAGTATCTATCAGTTTTGCGTCGGATTCGACAATTTAGACTTACAGGAGAACGACCATAATGTGCCCGAGGCACAAATATACCCTTGGACACAAGTCGGCTGGAGGACGATGTATTGAATCTCGACGCAATTCGAGCGTTCCATCGTCATTAGGAGGTCCTGAACATTACAATTAACTATCAGTTTTCCGTCGAATTCGAAAATCTAGACTTACAGGAGAACGACCATAATGTGCCCGAGGCAGCAATAGACCCTTGGAGACAAGTCGGCTGGATGACGATGTATTGAATCTCGACGCAATTTGAGTGTTCCATCGTCATTAGGAGGCCCTGAACGTTACAATTAACTATCAGTTTTGCGTCGTATTCGAAAATCTAGACTCACAGGAAGACGAACATAAGGTGCCCGAGGCACCAAATGACCTTTGGAGACAAATCGGCAGGAGTACGATGTGCTGAATCTCGACGCAATTTGAGTGTTGCATCGTCATTAGGAGACCCTGAACGTTACAAGTAACTATCAGTTTAGGGTCGGATTGGACAATCTAGACTTACAGGAGAACGA
This sequence comes from Schistocerca americana, assembly GCF_021461395.2. Classification (NCBI taxonomy): domain Eukaryota; kingdom Metazoa; phylum Arthropoda; class Insecta; order Orthoptera; family Acrididae; genus Schistocerca; species Schistocerca americana. The sequence goes on from NW_025726071.1 coordinate 1,620,287, forward strand.
CCAAATGGTCCCTGAGGCAGCAATAGACCCTTGGAAACAAGTCGGCTGGATGACGATGTATTGAATCTCGACGCAATTTGAGTGTTCTTTCGTCACTAGGAGGCCCTGAACGTTGCAATTAACTGTCAGTTTTGCGTCAGATTCGAAAATCTAGACTTACAGGAGATCGACCATAAGGTGCCCGACGCAGCAAAAACCCTTAAAGACAAGTCGGCTGGAGGACGATGTATTGAATCTCGACGCAATTTGAATGTTCGTCATTAGGAGACCCTGAACGTTACAATTAACTATCAGTTTCGCGTCGGATTCGAAAATCTAGACTCACAGGAGACGGACCATATGGAGCCCGTGGAAGCAATATGCCCTTGGAGACAAGTCGGCTGGAGGACGATGTATTGAATCTCGACGCAATTTGAGTGTTCCATCGTCATTCGGGGGCCCTGAACGTTACCATTAACTATCAGATTTGCGTCGGATATGAAAATCTAGACTCACAGGAGAACTACCATAAGGTGCTAGAGGCAGCAATAGACCCTTGGCGACAAGTCGGCTGAAGGACGATGTATTGAATCTCGACGCAATTTGAGTGTTCATTCGTCATTAGGAAGCCGTGAACGTTACAATTAACTATCAGTTTCGCGTCTGATTCGAAAATCTAGACTCACAGGGAAGGACAATATAGTACCCGAGGCAGCAATATCCCCTAGTAGACAAGTCGGCTTGAGGACGATGTATTGAATCTCGACACAATTTGAGTGTTCCATCGTCATTAGGAGGCGCTGAACGTTACAATTAACTAACAGTTATGCGTTGTATTCGAAAATCTAGACTCACAGGAAAACGAACATAAGGTGCCCGAGGCAGCAGCAGACCCTGGGGGAAAAGTCAGCTGGTGGCCAAAGTAATGAATCTCGACGTAATTTGAATGTTCCATCGTCATTCGGAGGACCTGAACGTTGCAATTAACTATCAGTTTCGCGTCGGATTTGAAAATCTAGACTCACAGGAGAGAGTCCATTAGGTGCCACAGGCACCATTGGACCTTTGGAGACAAGTCGGTTGAAGGGCGATGTATTGAATCTCGACGCAACTTGAGTGTTCCATCGTCAAAAGGATGCCCTGCACGTTACAATTAACTATCAGTTTTGCGTCGGATTCGAAAATCTAGACTCACAGGAGACGGTATCACAGGTAGCAATAGACCCTATGAAACAAGTCGGCTGGTGGCCGATGTATTGAATCACGACGCAATTTGAGTGTTCCATCGTTATTAGGAGGCCCTGAACGTTACAAGTATCTATCAGTTTTGCGTCGGATTCGACAATCTAGACTTACAGGAGAACGACCATAATGTGCCAAGGCACCAATATACCCTTGGACTCAAGTCGGCTGGAGGACGATGCATTGAATCTCGACGCAATTTGAGTGTTCCATCGTCAAGAGGATGCCCTGCACGTTACAATTAACTTTCAGTTTTGCGTCGGATTCGAAAATCTGGACTTACAGGAGAACGACCATAAGGTGCCCGAGGCAGCAATAGACCCTTGGAGACAAGTCGGCTGGAGAACGATTTATTGAATCTCGACGCAATTTGAGTGTTCCATCGTCATTAGGATGCCCTGCACGTTACAATTAACTAACGGTTATGCGTCGTATCCGAAAATCTAGACTTACAGGAGAACGACCATAAGGTGACCGAGGCAGCAATATCCCTTGGAGACAAGTCGGCTGGAGGACGATTTATTGAATCTTGACGGAATTTGAGTGTTCCATCGTCATTAAGATGCCCTGCACGTTACAATTAACTATCAGTTTTGCGTCGGATTCGAAAATCTAGACTCACAGGAGAAGGTGGCACAATCAGCAATAGACCCTACGAAACAAGTCGGCTGGTGGCGATGTATTTAATCTCGACGCAATTTGAGTGTTCCATCGTTATTAGGAGGCCCCGAACGTTACAAGTATCTATCAGTTTTGCGTCGGATTCGACAATCTAGACTTACAGGATAACGACCATAAAGGGCCCGAGGCACAAGTCGGGTGGAAGACGATGTATTGAATCTCGACGCAATTCGAGTGTTCCATCGTCATTAAGAGGCCCTATACGTTCCAATTAACTATCAGTTTTGCGTCGGATTCGACAATCTAGACTTACAGGAGAACGACCATAAGGTGACCGAGGCAGCAATATCATCTTGGAGACAAGTAGGCTGGAGGACGATGTATTGAATCTCGACGCAATTTTGAGTGTTCCAACGTCAAAAGGATGCCCTGCACGTTACAATTAACTATCAGTTTTGCGTCGGATTCGAAAATCTAGACTCACAGGAGAAGGTGCCACAGGCAGCAATAGACACTATGAAACAAGTCGGCCGGTAGCCGATGTATTGAATCTCGACGTAATTTGAGTGTTCCATCGTCATTAGGAGGACCTATACGTTACAATTAATTATCAGTTTTGCGTCGGATTCGAAAATCTAGACTCACAGGAGAAAGCCCTTTAGGTGCAACAGGCACCATTAGACCTTTGGAGACAAGTCGGCTGAAGCGCGATGTATTGATACTCGACACAATTTGAGTGTTCCATCGTCATTAGGAGGCCCTTAACGTTACAATTAACAATCAGTTTTGCGTCGGATTCGACAATCTAGACTTACAGGAGAACGACCATTAAGGGCCCAAGGCACAAGTCGGGTGGAAGACGATGTATTGAATCTCGACGCAATTCGAGTGTTCCATCGTCATTAAGAGGCCCTGTACGTTCCAATTAACTATCAGTTTTGCGTCGGATTCGACAATCTAGACTTACAGGAGAACGACCATAAGGTGACCGAGGCAGCAATATCCCCTTGGAGACAAGTAGGCTGGTGGCCGATGTATTGAATCACGACGCAATTTGAGTGTTCGATCGTTATTAGGAGGCCCTGAACGTTACAAGTATCTATCAGTTTTGCGTCGGATTCGACAATCTAGACTTACAGGAGAACGACCATAAAGTGCCGAGGCACCAATATACCCTTGGACTGAAGTCGGCTGGAGGACGATGATTTGATTCTGGACGCAATTTGAGTGTTCCATCGTCAAAAGGATGCCCTGCACGTTACAATTAACTATCAGTTTTGCGTCGGATTCGAAAATCTAGACTCACAGGGAAGGACATTATAGTGCCTGCGGCAGCAATATCCCCTAGTAGACAAGTCGGCTAGAGGACGATGTATTGAATCTCGACACAATTTGAGTGTTCCATCGTTATTAGGAGGCGCTGAACGTTACAATTAAATAACAGTTATGAGTCGTATTCGAAAATCTAGACTCACAAGAGAACGAACATAAGGTGCCCGAGCCAGCAATAGACCCTGGGAGAAAAGTCAGCTGGTGGACAATGTATTGAATCTCGACGTAATTTGAGTGTTCCATCGTCATTAGGAGGACCTATACGTTACAATTAATTATCAGTTTTGCGTCGGATTCGAAAATCTAGACTCACAGGAGAAAGCCCTTTAGGTGCAACAGGCACCATTAGACCTTTGGAGACAAGTCGGCTGAAGCGCGATGTATTGATACTCGACACAATTTGAGTGTTCCATCGTCATTAGGAGGCCCTTAACGTTACAATTAACAATCAGTTTTGCGTCGGATTCGACAATCTAGACTTACAGGAGAACGACCATTAAGGGCCCAAGGCACAAGTCGGGTGGAAGACAATGTATTGAATCTCGACGCAATTCGAGTGTTCCATCGTCATCAAGAGGCCCTGTACGTTCCAATTAACTATCAGTTTTGCGTCGGATTCGACAATCTAGACTTACAGGAGAACGACCATAAGGTGACCGAGGCAGCAATATCCCCTTGGAGACAAGTAGGCTGGTGGCCGATGTATTGAATCACGACGCAATTTGAGTGTTCGATCGTTATTAGGAGGCCCTGAACGTTACAAGTATCTATCAGTTTTGCGTCGGATTCGACAATCTAGACTTACAGGAGAACGACCATAAAGTGCCGAGGCACCAATATACCCTTGGACTGAAGTCGTCTGGAGGACGATGATTTGATTCTGGACGCAATTTGAGTGTTCCATCGTCAAAAGGATGCCCTGCACGTTACAATTAACTATCAGTTTTGCGTCGGATTCGAAAATCTAGACTCACAGGGAAGGACATTATAGTGCCTGCGGCAGCAATATCCCCTAGTAGACAAGTCGGCTAGAGGACGATGTATTGAATCTCGACACAATTTGAGTGTTCCATCGTTATTAGGAGGCGCTGAACGTTACAATTAAATAACAGTTATGAGTCGTATTCGAAAATCTAGACTCACAAGAGAACGAACATAAGGTGCCCGAGCCAGCAATAGACCCTGGGAGAAAAGTCAGCTGGTGGACAATGTATTGAATCTCGACGTAATTTGAGTGTTCCATCGTCATTAGGAGGACCTGAACGTTACAATTATCTATCAGTTTCGCGTCGGATTCGAAAATCTAGACTCACAGGAGAATGTCCATTTGGTGCCACAGGCACCATTAGACCTTTGGAGACAATCGGCTGAAGGGCGATGTATTGAATCTCGACGCAATTTGAGTGTTCCATCGTCAAAAGGATGCCCTGCACTTTACAATTAACTATCAGTTTTGCGTCGGATTCGAAAATCTAGACTCACAGGAGAAGGTGCCACAGGCAGCAATAGACCCTATGAAACAAGTCGGCTGGTAGCCGATGTATTGAATCACGACGCAATTTGAGTGTTCCATCGTTATTAGGAGGCCCTGAACGTTACAAGTATCTATCTGTTTTGCGTCGGATTCGACAATCTAGACTTACAGGAGAACGACCATAAAGTGCCGAGGCACCAATATACCCTTGGATTCAAGTCGGCTGGAGGACGATGTATTGAATCTCGACGCAATTTGAGTGTTCCATCGTCAAAAGGATGCCCTGCACGTTACAATTAACTATCAGTTTTGCGTCGGATTCAAAAATCTAGACTTACAGGAGATCGACCATAAGGTGCCCGAGGCAGCAATAGACCCTTGGAGACAAGTCGGTTGGATGACGATGTATTGAATCTCGGAGCAATTTGAGTGTTCCATCGTCATTAGGAGGACCTGTACGTTTCAATTAATTATCAGTTTTGCGTCGGATTCGACAATCTAGACTTACAGGAGAACGACCATAAAGTGCCCGAGGCACAAGTCGGGTCGTAGACGATTTATTGAATCTCGACGCAATTCGAGTGTTCCATCGTCATTAAGAGGCCCTGAACGTTCCAATTAACTATCAGTTTTGCGTCGGATTCGAAACCTAGACTTACAGGAGAACGACCATAAAGTGCCGAGGCACCAATATACCCTTGGACTGAAGTCGGCTGGAAAACGATGTATTGAATCTCGACGCAATTTGAGTGATCCATCGTCAAAAGGATGCCCTGCACGTTACAATTAACTATCAGTTTCGCGTCGGATTCGAAAATCTAGACTCACAGGAGAGAGTCCATTAGGTGCCACAGGCACCATTAGACCTTTGGAGACAAGTCGGCGGAAGGGCGATGTATTGAATCTCGACGCAATTTGAGTGTTCCTTCGTCAAAACGATGCCCTGCACGTTACAATTAACTATCAGTTTTGCGTCGGATTCGAAAATCTAGACTCACAGGGGAAGGTGCCACAGGCAGCAATAGACCCTATGAAACAAGTCGGCTGGTGGCCGATGTATTGAATCACGATGCAATTTGAGTGTTCCATTGTTATTAGGAGGCCCTGAACGTTACAAGTATCTATCAGTTTTGCGTCGGATTCGACAATCTAGACTTACAGGAGAACGACCATAAAGTGCCGTGGCACCAATATACCCTTGGACTCAAGTCGGCTGGAGGACGATGTATTGAATCTCGACGCAATTTGAGTGTTCCATCGTCAAAAGGATGCCCTGCACGTTACAATTAACTATCAGTTTTGCGTCGGATTCAAAAATCTAGACCTACAGGAGATCGACCATAAGGTGCCCGAGGCAGCAATAGACCCTTGGAGACAAGTCGGTTGGATGACGATGTATTAAATTTCGGCGCAATTTGAGTGTACCATCGTCATTAGGAGGCCCTGAACGTTACAATTAACTATCAGTTTGGCGTCTGATTCTAAAATCTAGACTCACAGGGATGGACCATATAGTGCACGGCGCGGCAATATCCGCTTGTAGACAAATCGGCTGGAGGACGATGTATTGAATCTCGACACGATTTGAGTGTTCCATCGTCATTAAGAAGCCCCGAACGTTACAATTAACTATCAGTTTCGCGTCGGATTCGAAAATCTAGGCTCTCAGGTGAACGACCATCAATGCCCGAGGCAGCAATAGACCCTTGGAGACAAGTCGGCGGAAGGACGATGTACTGAATCTCGCCGCAATATGAGTGTTCCATCGTCATTAGGAGGCCCTCAACGTTACAATTAACTACGTTACAATTAACTAACAGTTATGCGTCGTATTCGAAAATCTAGACTCACAGGAGAACGAACATAAGGTGCCCAAGGCAGCAATAGACCCTACGAGAAAAGTCAGCTAGTGGCCGATGTATTGAATCTCGACGTAATCTGAGTGTTCCAGCGTAATTAGGAGGACCTGTACGTTACAATTAACTATCAGTTTTGCGTCGGATTCGAAAATCTAGACTCACAGGAGAAAGTCCATTAGGTGCCACAGGCACCATTAGACCTATGGAGACAAGTCGGCTGAAGGGCGATGTATTGATTCTCGACACAATTTGAGTGTTCCATCGTCATTAGGAGGCCCTTAACGTTACAATTAACTATCAGTTTCGGGTCTGATTCGAAAATCTAGACTCACAGGGAAGGACAATATAGTGCCCGATGCAGCAATATCCCCTAGTAGACAAGTCGGCTAGAGGACGATGTATTGAATCTCGACACAATTTGAGTGTTCCATCGTCATTATGGGGCGCTGAATGTTACAATTAACTAACAGTTATGCGTCGTATTCGAAAATCTAGACTCACAGGAGAACGAACATAAGGTTCCCGAGGCAGCAATAGACCCTGGGAGAAAAGTCAGCTGGTTGCCAATGTATTGAATCTCGACGTAATTTGAGTGTTCCATCGTCATTAGGAGGACATGAACGTTACAATTAACTATCAGTTTCGCGTCGGATTCGAAAATCTAGACTCACAGGAGAAAGTCCATTAGGTGCCACAGGCACCAATAGACCTTTGGAAACAAGTCGGCTGAAGGGCGATGTATTGAATCTCGACGCAATTTGAGTGTTCCATCGTCAAAAGGATGCCCTGCACGTTACAATTAACTATCAGTTTTGCGTCGGATTCGAAAATCTAGACTCACAGGAGAAGGTGCCACAGGCAGCAATAGACCCAATGAAACAAGTCGGCTGGTGGCCGATGTATTGAATCACGACGCAATTTGAGTGTTCCATCGTTATTAGGAGTGCCTGAAGGTTACAAGTATCTATCAGTTTTGCGTTGAATTCGACAATCTAGACTTACAGGAGAACGACCATAAAGTGCCGAGGCACCAATATACCCTTGGACTCAAGGCGGCTTTAGGACGAAGTATTGAATCTCGACGCAATGTCAATGTTCCATCGTCATTAGGAGGCCCTGAACGTTACAATTAACTATCAGTTTTGCGTCGGACTCGAAAATCTAGGCTCACAGGTGAACGACCATCAGGTGCCCGAGGCAGCAATAGACCCTTGGAGAACAAGTCGGCTGAATGACGATGTACTGAATCTCGACGCAATATGAGTGTTCCATCGTCATTAGGAGACCCTAAACGTTACAATTAACTATCAGTTTAGCGTCGGATTCGAAAATCTAGACTCATAGGAGACGGACCATAAGGTGCCGAGGCAGCAATATCCCCTTGGAGACAAGTCGGCTGGAGGACGATTTATTGAATCTCGACGCAATTTGAGTGTTCCATCGTCATTAGGATGCCCTGCACGTTACAATTAACTAACAGTTATGCGTCGTATTCGAAAATCTAGACTCACAGGAGAAAGTCCATTAGGTGCCACAGGCACCAATAGACCTTTGGAAACAAGTCCGCTGAAGGGCGATGTTTTGAATCTCGACGCAATTTGAGTGTTCCATCGTCAAAAGGATGCCTTACACGTTACAATTAACTATCAGTTTTGCGTCGGATTCGAAAATCTAGACTCACAGGAGAAAGTCCATTAGGTGCCACAGGCACCATTAGACCTTTGGAGACAAGTCGGCTGAAGGGCGATGTATTGAATCTCGACACAATTTGAGTGTTCCATCGTCATTAGGAGGCCCTTAACGTTACAATTAACTATTAGTTTCGCGTCTAATTCGAAAATCTAGACTCACAGGGAAGGACAATATAGTGCCCGAGGCAGCAATATCCCCTAGTAGACAAGTCGGCTAGAGGACGATGTATTGAATCTCGACACAATTTGAGTGTTCCATCGTCATTAGGAGGCGCTGAACGTTACAATTAACTAACAGTTATGCGTCGTATTCGAAAATCTAGACTCACAGGAGAACGAACGTAAGGTGCCCGAGGCAGCGATATACCCTGGGAGAAAAGTCAGCTGGTTGCCAATGTATTGAATCTCGACGTAATTTGAGTGTTCCATCGTCATTAGGAGGACCTGAACGTTACAATTAACTATCAGTTTTGCGTCGGACTCGAAAATCTAGGCTCACAGGAGAAGGTGCCACAGGCAGCAATAGACCCTATGAAACAAGTCGGCTGGTGGCCGATGTATTGAATCACGACGCAATTTGAGTGTTACATCGTTATTAGGAGTCCCTGAAGGTTACAAGTATCTATCAGTTTTGCGTCGGATTCGACAATCTAGACTTACAGGAGAACGACCATAAAGTGCCGAGGCACCAATATACCCTTGGACTCAAGTCGGCTGGAGGACGATGTATTGAATCTCGTCGCAATTTGACTGTTCCATCGTCAAAAGGATGCCCTGCACGTTACAATTAACTATCAGTTTTGCGTCGGATTCGAAAATCTTGACTTACAGGAGATCGACCATAAGGTGCCCGAGGCAGCAATAGACCCTTGGAGACAAGTTGGTTGGTTGACGATGTATTGAATCTCGGCGCAATGTGAGTGTTCCATCGTCATTAGGAGGCCCTGAACGTTACAATTAACTATCAGTTTTGCGTCGGACTCGAAAATCTAGGCTCACAGGTGGACGGCCATCAGGTGCCCGAGGCAGCAATAGACCCTTGGAGAACAAGTCGGCTGAAGGGCGATGTACAGAATCTCGACGTAATATGAGTGTTCCATCGTCATTAGGAGGAACCCAACGTTACAATTAACTACGTTACAATTAACTATGAGTTTCGCGTCGGATTCGAAAATCTAGACGGACAGGAGACGGGACAAATCGGCTGGAGGAAGATGTATTGAATCTCGATGCAATTTGGGTGTTCCATCGTCATTAGGGGGCCCCAAACGTAGCAATTAACTGTCAGGTTAGCGTCGCATTCGAAATTCTAGACTCATAGTAGACGGACCATCAGGTGCCGGGGCAGCAATATCCCCTTGGAGACAAGTCGGCTGGAGGACGATTTATTGAATCTCGACGCAATTTGAGTGTTCCATCGTCATTAGGATGCCCTGCACGTTACAATTAACTAACAGTTATGCGTCGTATCCGAAAATCTACACTCACAGGAGAACGAATATAAGGTGCCCGAGGCAGCAATAGACCCTAGGAGAAAAGTCAGCTGGTGGCCGATGTATTGAATCTCGACATAATTTGAGTGTTCCATCGTCATTAGGAGGAGCTGTACGTTACAATTAATAATCAGTTTTGCGTCGGATTCGAAAATCTAGACTCACAGGAGAAAGTCCATTAGGTGCCACAGGCACCATTAGACCTTTGGAGACAAGTCGGCTGAAGCGCGATGTATTGAATCACGACACAATTTGAATGTTCCATCGCCATTAGGAGGCCCTTAACGTTACAATTAACTATCAGTTTTGCGTCGGATTCGACAATCTAGACTTACAGGAGAACGACCATAAGGTGACCGAGGCAGCAATATCCCCTTGGAGACAAGTCGGCTGAAGGTCGATGTATTGAATATCGACGCAATTTGAGTGTTCCAACGTCATTAGGAGGCGCTGAACGATACAATTAACTAACAGTTATGCGTCGTATTTGAAAATCTAGACTCACAGGAGAACGAACATAAGGTGCCCGAGGCAGCAATAGAACCTGGGAGAAAAGTCAGCTGGTGGACAATGTATTGAATCTCGACGTAATTTGAGTGTTCCATCGTCATTAGGAGGCCCTGAACGTTACAAGTATCTATCAGTTTTGCGTCGGATTCGACAATCTAGACTCACAGGAGAACGACCATAAAGTGCCGAGGCACCAATATACCCTTGGACCCAAGTCGGCTACAAGACGATTTATTGAGTCTCGACGCAATTTGAGTGTTCCATCGTCATTAGGATGCCCTGCACGTTATAATTAACTAACAGTTATGCGTCGTATTCGAAAATCTAGACTCACAGGAGAACGATCATAAGGTGCCCGAGGCAGCAATAGACCCCAGGAGAAAAGTCAGCTGGTGGCCGATGTATTGAATCTCGACGTAATTTGAGTGTTTTATCGTCATTAGGAGGACCTGTACTTTACAGTTAACTATCAGTTTTGCGTCGGATTCGAAAATCTAGACTCACACGAGAAAGTCCATTAGGTGCCACAGGCACCATTACACCTTTGGAGACAAGTCGGCTGATGGGCGATGTATTGAATCTCGACACAATTTGAGTGTTCCATCGTCGTTAAGAGCCCCTTAACGTTACAATTAACTATCAGTTTTGCGTCGGATTCGACAATATAGACTTACAGGAGAACGACCATAAGGTGACCGAGGCAGCAATATCCCCTTGGAGACAAGTCGGCTGGAGGACGATTTATTGAATCTCGACGGAATTTGAGTGTTCCATCGTCTTTATGATGCCCTGCACGTTACAATTAACTATCAGTTTTGCGTCGGATTCGAAAATCTAGACTCACAGGAGAAGGTGCCACAGGCAGCAATGGACCCTATGAAACAAGTCGGCTGGTGGCCGATGTATTAAATCTCGCCGCAATTTGAGTGTTCCATCGTTATGAGGAGGCCCTGAACGTTACAAGTATCTATCAGTTTTGCGTCGGATTCGACAATCTAGACTTACAGGAGAACGACCATAAAGTGCCCGAGCCACAAGTCGGGTGGAAGACGATGTATTGAATCTCGACGCAATTCGAGTGTTCCATCGTCATTAAGAGGCCCTGAACGATTCAATTAACTATCAGTTTTGCGTCGGATTCGACAATCTAGACTTACAGGAGAACGACCATAAGGTGACCGAGGCAGCAATATCCCCTTGGAGACAAGTCGGCTGGAGGACGATGTATTGAGTCTCGGCGCAACTTGAGTGTTCCTTCGTCATTAGGAGGCCCTGAACATTACAATTAACTATCAGTTTGGCGTCTGATTCTAAAATCTAGACTCACAGGGAAGGACCATATAGTGCCCGAGGCAGCAATATCCCCTTGTAGACAAGTCGGCTGGAGGACGATGTATTGAATCTCGACACGATTTGAGTGTTCCATCGTCATTAAGAGGCCCTGAACGTTACAATTAACTATCAGTTTTTCGTCGGATTCGAAAATCTAGGCTCACAGGTGATCGACCATCAGGTGCCCGAGGCTGCAATAGACCCTTGGAGACAAGTCGGCTGAAGGACTATGTACTGAATCTCGACGCAATATGAGTGTTCCATCGTCATCAGGAGGCCTTCAACGTTACAATTAACTACGTTACAATTAACTATCAGTTTCGCGTCGGATTCGAAAATCTAGACTCACAGGAGAACGACCATTAGGTGCCCGAGCGGGAATATCATCTTGTAGACAAGTCGGCTGAAGGACGATATATTGAATCTCGACACGATTTGAGTGTTGCATCGTCATTAGGAGGCCCTGAACGTTACATGTAACTATCAGTTTAGCGTCGGATTGGTCAATCTAGACTTACAGGAGAACGACCAAATGGTCCCCGAGGCAGCAATAGACCATTGTATACAAGTCGGCTGATTGACGATGTATTGAATCTCGACGCAATTTGAGTGTTCCATCGTCATTAGGAGGCCCAGAATGTTTCAATTAACTATCAGTTTTGCATCGGATTCGAAAATCTAGTCTCACAGGAGACGGACCATATGGTGCCCGAGGCAGCATTATCCCTATGGAGACAAGTCGGCAGGAGGACGATGTATTGAATCTCGACGCAATTTGAGTGTTCCATCGTCATTAGGAGGCCCTGAACGTTACAATTAACTATCAGTTTTGCGTCGGATTCGAAAATCTAGACTCATAGGAGACGGACGAAAAGGTGCCGAGGCAGCAATATCCCCCTGGAGACAAGTCGGCTGGAGGACGATGTATTGAATCCCGACTCAATTTGAGTGTTCCATCGTCATTAGGATGCCCTGAACGTTACAAGTAACTATCATTTTTGCGTCGCATTCGAAAATCTTGACCCACAGGAGAAGGTGCCACAGGCAGCAATAGAAACTATGAAACAAGTCGGCTGGTGGCTGATGTATTGAAAATCGACGCAATTTGAGTGTTCCATCGTCATTAGGAGGCCCTGAACGTTACAAGTAACTATCAGCTTTACGTCGGATTCGACAATCTAGACTTACAGGAGAACGACCATTAAGTGCCCAAGGCAGCAATATCCACTTGAAGACAGGTCGGCTGAAGGACGATGTATTGAATCTCGACGCAATTTGAGTGTTCCATTGTCATTAGGTGGCCCTGAACGTTACAATTAACTATCACTCTCGCGTCGGATTCGAAGATCTAGACTCACAGGACCCAGACCATTTGGTTCCCGAGGCAGCAAATCCACTTGGAGACAAGTCGGCTGGATGACGATGTATTGAATCTCGACGCTATTTGAGTGTTCCATCGTCACTCGGGGCCCCTGAACGTAACAATTAACTATCAGATTTGCGTCGGATTTGAAAATCTACACTCACAGGACAACGACCATAAGGTGCCCGAGGCAGCTATAGACCCTTGGAGACAAGTCGGCTGGAGGACGATGTATTGAAACTCGAAGCAATTTGAGTATTCCATCGTTATTAGGTGGCCCTGAACGTTACAATTACCCTCAGTTTTGCGTAGGATTCGAAAATCTAGACTCACAGGAGAACGACCATAAGGTGCCCGAGGCAGGAATAGACCCTTGGACACAAGTCGCCTGAAGGACGATGTATTGAATCTCGACGCAATTTGGGTGTTCCATCGTCATTAGGAGGCCCTGGACGTTACAATTAACTATCAGTTTCGCGTCGGATTCGAAAATCTAGACTCACAGGAGAATGACCATATCGAGGCAGCAATATCCAGTTGGAGACAATTCGGCTGGAGGACGATGAATGAATCTCGACGCAAAGTGAGTGTTCCATCGTCATTAGGATTCCTGATCGTTGCAATTAACTATCAGTGCTGCGTTGGATTCGATAATCTAGACACAGGAGAACGACCATATGGTGCCCGAGGCAGCAATAGACCCTTGGAGACAGGTCAGCTGAAGGACGATGTACTGAATCTCGACGCAATATGAGTGTTCCATCGTCATTAGGAGGCCCTGAACGTTACAATTAACTATCAGTTTTGCGTAGGATTCGAAAATTCAGACTCACAGGAGAACGACCATAAGGTGCCCGAGGCAGCAATAACCCCATGGAGACAAATCGGCTGGAGGACGATGTATTGAATCTCGACGCAATTTGAGTGTTCCATCGTCATTAGGATGCCCTGCACGTTACATTTAACATTCAGTTTTGCGTCGGATTCGAAAATCTAGACTCACAGGAGACGGACCATATGGAGCCCGTGGAAGCAACATGCCCTTGGAGGCAAGTCGGCTGGAGGACGATGTATTGAATCTCGACGCAATTTGAGTGTTCCATCGTCATTAGGAAACCGTGAACGTTACAATTAACTATCAGTTTTGGGTCGGCTTCGAATATCTAGACTCACAGGAGAAAGTCCATTAGGTGCCACAGGCACCATTAGACCTTTGGAGACAAGTCGGCTAAAGGGCGATGTATTGAAACTCGACACAATTTGAGTGTTCCATCGTCATTAGGAGGCCCTGAACGTTACAATTAACTATCAGTTTCGCGTCGGATTCGAAAATCAATACTCACAGGAGACGGACCCTATGGTGCCCGAAGCAACAATATCCCCTTGGAGACAAGTCGGCTGGAGGACGATGTATTGAATGGCGACGATATTTGAGTGTTCCATCGTCATTAGGAGGCCCTGAATGTTACAATTATCTACCAGTTTTGCGTCGGATTCGAAAATCTAGATTCACAGGAGAACGACCATTAGGTGCCCGACGCAGCAATAGACACTTGGAGACAAGTCGGCTGAAGGACGATGTATTGAATTTCGACGCAATTTAAGTGTTCCATCGTCATTAGGAGGCCCTGAACGATACAATTAACTATCAGTTTCGCGTCTGATTCGAAAATCTAGACTCACAGTAGACGGACCATATGGTGCCCGAGGCAGCAATATCCCCTTGGAGACAGGTTGGCTGAAGGTCGATGTAACGAATCTCGACGCAATTTGAGTGTTCCATCGTCATTAGGAGGCCCTGAACGTTACAATTAACTATCAGTGTCGCGTCGGATTCGAAAATCTAGACTCACACGAGCCGGACCATTTTGTTCCCGAGGCAGCAAATCCACTTGGAGACAAGTCGGCTGGAGGACGATGTATCGATTCTCGACGCAATTTGTGTGTTCCATCGTCGTTAGGAGGCCCTGAACGTTACAATTAACTATCACTTTTGCGTCGGATTCGAAAATCTAGATTCACAGGAAAACGACCATAAGGTGCCCGAGGCAGCAATAGACCCTTGGAGACAAGTCGGCTGAAGGACGATGTATTGAATCTCGAAGTTATTTGAGTGTTCCATTGTTATTAGGAGGCCCTGAACGTTACAATTAACCATCAGTTTTGCGTAGGATTCAAAAATCTAGACCCACTGGAGAACGACCATAAGGTGCCCGAGGCAGCAATAGACTCTTGGAGTCAAGTCGGCTGTAGGACGATGTATTGAATCTCGACGCAATTTGGGTGTTCCATCGTCATTCGGAGGCCCTCGACGTTACAATCAACTATCAGTTTCGCGTCGGATTCGGAAATCTAGACTCACAGGAGAAAGACCATATGGTGCCCGAGGCATCAATATCCCCTTGGAGACAAGTCGGCTGGAGGACGATGAATTGAATCTCTACGTAACATGAGTGTTCCATCGTCATTAGGAGGCCCTGATCATTGCAATTAACTATCAGTGTTGCGTTGGATTCAATAATCTACACACAGGAGAACGACCATAAGGTGCCCGAGGCAGCAATAGGCCCTTGGAGACAGGTCGGCTGAAGGACGATGATCTGAATCTCGACGCAATATGAGTGTTCCATCGTCATTAGGAGGCCCTGAACGTTACAATTAACTATCAGTTTTGCGTCGGATTCGAAAATTCAGACTCACAGGAGAACGAACTTAAGGTGCCTCAGGCAGCAATATCCCCATTGTGACAAGTCGGCTGGAGGACGATGTATCGAATCTCGACGCAATTTGAGTGTTCCATCGTCATTAGGATGCCCTGCACGTTACATTTAACTATCAGTTTTGCGTCGGATTCGAAAGTCTAGACTCACAGGAGAAGGTGCCACAGGCAGCAATAGATACTATGAAACAAGTCGGCTGGTGGCTGATGTATTGAATCTCATCGCAATTTGAGTGTTCAATCGTCATTAGGAGGCCCTGAACCTTACAAGTATCTATCAGTTTTGCGTCGGATTCGACAATCTAGACATACAGGAGAACGAACATAAAGTGCCCGAGGCACCAATAGACCCATGGAGACAAATCTGCAGGAGGACGATGTGTTGAATCACGACGCAATTTTAGTGTTCCATCGTCATTTAGAGGCCCTTGAAAGTTACATTTAACTATCAGTTTCGCGCGGATTCGAAAATCGGGACTCACAGGAGACGGACCTGGTGCCCGAGGCAGCAATATTCCCTTGGAGACAAGTCGTCTAGAGGACGATGTATTGAATCTCGACGCAATTTGAGTGTTGCATCGTCATTAGGAGGCCCTGAACGTTACAAGTAACTATCAGTTTAGCGTAGGATTCGATAATCTAGACTTACAGGAGAACGACCAAATGGTCCCCGAGGCAGCAATATACCCTTGGATACAAGTCGGCTGGATGACGATGTATTGAATCTCGACGCAATTAGAGTGTTCCATCGTCATTAGGAGGCCCTGAATGTTACAATTAACTATCAGGTTTTGCGTGGGATTCGAAAATCTAGACTCACAGGAGACGGACCATATGGTGCCCGAAGCAGCAATATCCCTTTGGAGACAAGTCGGTTGGAGTACGATGTATTGAATCTCGACGCAATTTGAGTGTTCCATCGTCATTAGGAGGCCTTGAACGTTACAAATAACTATCAGTTTTGCGTCGGTTTCGAAAATCTAGACTCACAGGAGGTCGACCATAAGGTGCCCGACGCAGCAAAAACCCTTAAAGACAAGTCGGCTGGAGGACGATGTATTTAATCTCGACGCAATTTGAATGTTCGTCATTAGGAGACCCTGAACGTTACAATTAACTATCAGTTTCACGTCGGATTCGAAAATCTAGACTCACCGGGAAGGACAATATAGTGCCCGAGGCAGCAATATCCCCTTGTAGACAAGTCGGCTAGAGGACGATGTATTGAATCTCGACACAATTTGAGTGTTCCATCGTCTTTAGGAGGCGCTAACGTTACAATTAACTATTAGTTATGTGTCGGATTCGAAAATCTAGACTGACAAAAGAACGACCATAAGGTGCCCGAGGCAGCAATAGACCCCGGGAGAAAAGTCAGCTGGTCGCCGATGTATTGAATTTCGACGTAATTTGAGTGTTCCATCGTCATTAGGAGGACCTGAACGTTACAATTAAGTATCAGTTTAGCGTCGGATTCGAAAATCTAGACTCACAGGAGAAAGTCCATTAGGTGCCACAGGCACCATTAGACCTTTGGTGACAAGTCGGCTGAAGGGCGATGTATTGAATTTCGACACAATTTGAGTGTTCCATCGTCATTAGGACGCCCTGAACGTTACAATTAACTTTCAGTTTTGCGTTGGATTCGACAATCTAGACGTACGGGAGAACGACCATAAGGTGACCGAGGCAGCAATATTCCCTTGGAGACAATTCGGCTGGAGGACGATGTATTGAATCTCGATGCAATTTGAGTGTTCCATCGTCATTAGAAGGCCTGAACGTTACAAGTATCTATCAGTTTTGCGTCGGATTCTACAATCTTGACTTACAGGAGAACGACCATAAAGTGCCCGAGGCACCAATATACCCTTGGACACAAGTCGGCTGGAGGACGATGTATTGAATCTCGACGCAATTCGAGTGTTCCATCGTCATTAGGAGGCCCTGAGTGTTACATTTAACTATCAGTTTCGCGTCGGATTCGAAAATCTAGACTCGCAGGAGTCGGACCATATGATGCCCGAGGCAGCAGTATCCCCTTGGAGACAAGTCGGCTGGAGGACGATGTATTGAATCTCGACACGATTTGAGTGTTCCATCGTCATTAGGAGGCCCTGAACATTACAATTAACTATCAGTTTTGCGTCGGATTCGACAATATAGACTTACAGGAGAACGACCATAAAGTGCCCGAGGCACCAATATACCCTTGGACACAAGTCGCCTGGAGGACGATGTATTGAATCTCGACGCAATTCGAGTGTTTCATCGTCATTAGGAGGCCCTGAATGTTACATTTAACTATCAGTTTTGCGTCGGATTCGAAAATCTAAACTCACAGGAGACGGGCCATATGCTGCCCGTGGGAGCAATATGCCCTTGGAGGCAAGTCGGCTGGAGGACGATGTATTGAATGTCGACGCAATTTGAGTGTTCCATCGTCTTTAGGAGCCCCTGAACGATACAAGTAACTATCAGTTTTGCGTCGGATCGACAATCTAGACTTACAGGAGAACGACCATTAAGTGCCCAAGGCAGCAATATCCACTTGGAGACAAGTCGGATGGAGGACGATTTATTGTATCTCGACGCAATTTGAGTGTTCCATCGTCATTAGGAGGCCCTGAACGTTACAATTATAACTATCAGTTTTGCGTACGATTCGAAAATCTAGACTCACAGGAGAACAACCATAAGGTGCCCGAGGCAGCAATAGACCCTTGGAGACAGGTCGGCTGAAGGTCGATGTAACGAATATCGACGCAATTTGGGTGTTCCTTCGTCAATAGGAGGCCCTGGACGTTATAATTAACTATCAGTTTCGCGTCGGATTCGAAAATCTAGACTCACAGGAGAAGGACCATATGGTGCCCGAGGCAGCAATAGACCCTTGGAGACAAATCGGCACAAGGTCGATGTGTTCAATCTCGACGCAATTTGAGTGTTCCATTGTCATTTGGAGGCCCTGAATGTTGCAATTAACTATCAGTTTCGCGCGGATTCGAAAATCGGGACTCACAGGAGACGGACTATATGGTGCTCGAGGCAGCAATATCAACTTGGAGACAAGTCGGCTGGAGGACGATGAATTGAATCTCGATGCAATTTGAGTGTTGCATCGTCATTAGGAGGCCCTGAACGTTACAAGTAACTATCAGTTTAGCGTCGGATTCGACAAACTAGACTTACAGGAGAACGACCAAATGGTCCCCGAGGCAGCAATAGACCCTTGGAGACAAGTCGGCTGGATGACAATATATTGAATCTCGACGCAATTTGAGTGTTCCATCGTCACTCAGGGGCCCTGAACGTAACAATTAACTATCAGATTTGCGTCGGATTTGAAAATCTACACTCACAGGAGAACGACCATAAGGTGCCCGAGGCAGCAATAGACCCTCAGAGACAAGTCGGCTGAAGGACGATGTATTGAATCTCGACGCAATTTGAGTGTTCCATCGTCTTTAGGAAGCCGAGAACGTTACAATTAACTATCAGTTTCGCGTCTGATTCGAAAATCTAGACACACAGGGAAGGACTATATAGTGCCCGAGGCAGCAATATCGCCTTGTAGACAAGTCGGCTAGAGGACGATGTATTGAATCTCGACACAGTTTGAGTGTTCCATCGTCATTAGGAGGCGCTGAACGTTACAATTAACTATCAGTTATGCGTCGGATTCGAAAAAATAGACCCACAGGAGAACGACCATAAGGTGCCCGAGGCAGCAATAGACCCTTGGAGACAGGTCGGCTGAAGGTAGATGTAGCCCGCATCTCGTGGTCGTGCGGTAGCGGTCTCGCTTCCCACGCCCGGGTTCCCGGGTTCGATTCCCGGCGGGGTCAGGGATTTTCTCTGCCTCGTGATGGCTTGGTGTTGTGTGCTGTCCTTAGGTTAGTTAGGTTTAAGTAGTTCTAAGTTCTAGGGGACTGATGACCATAGATGTTAAGTCCCATATTGCTCAGAGCCATTTGAACCATTTGAAGGTAGATGTAACGAATATCGACGCAATTTGGGTGTTCCTTCGTCATTAGGAGGACCTGAACGTTACAATTAACTATCAGTTTGGCGTCGGATTCGAAAATCTATACTCACAGGAGAAAGTCCATTAGGTGCCACAGGCACCAATAGACCTTTGGAGAAAAGTCGGCTGAACTGCGATGTATTGAATCACGACACAATTTGAGTGTTCCATCGTCATTAGGAGGCCCTGTACGTTACCATTAACTATCACTTTTGCGTCGGATTCGACAATCTAGATTTACAGGAGAACGACCATAAGATGACCGAGGCAGCAATATCCCCTTGGAGACAAGTCGGCTGGAGGACGATGTATTGAATCTCGACCCAATTCGAGTGTTCCATCGTCATTAGGAGGCCCTGAATGTTACATTTAACTATCAGTTTCGCGTTGTATTCGAAAATCTAGACTCACAGGAGACGGACCATATGATGCCCGATGCAGCAATATCCCCTTGGAGACAAGTCGGCTGGCGGACGATGTATTGAATCTCGACGCAAATTAAGTGCTCCATCGTCATTAGGAGGCCCTGATCATTGCAATTAACTATCAGTTTTTCGTTGGATTCGAAAATCTAGACACAGGAGAACGACCATAAAGTGCCCGAGGCACCAATAGACCCTTGGAGACAAATCGGCACAAGGACGATGTGTTCAATCTCGACGCAATTTGAGTGTTCCATTGTCATTTGGAGGCCCTGAATGTTACAATTAACAATCAGTTTCGCGTGAATTCGAAAATCGGGACTCACAGGAGACGGACCATATGGTGCCCGAGGCAGCAATATCCCCTTGGAGACAAGTCGGCTGGAGGACGATGTATTGAATCTCGATGCAATTTGAGTGTTCCATCATCATTAGGAGACCCTGATCGTTACAATTAATCATCAGTCTTGCGTCAGATTCGAAAATCTAGACTCACATGACACGGACCATAAGGTGCCCGAGACAGCAATATCCCCTTGGAGCCGAGTCGGCTGGAGGTTAATGTATTAATTCTCGACGCAATTCGAAGGTTTCATCATCATTAGGAGGCCCTGAACGTTACAATTAACTATCAGTTTTGCGTCGGATTCGACAATATAGACTTACAGGAGAACGACCATAAAGTGCCCGAGGCACCAATATACCCTTGGACACAAGTCGCCTGGAGGACGATGTATTGAATCTCGACGCAATTCGAGTGTTGCATCGTCATTAGGAGGCCCTGAACGTTACAAGTAACTATCAGTTTAGCGTCGGATTCGACAATCTAGACTTACAGGAGAACGACCAAATGGTCCCCGAGGCAGCAATAGACCCTTGGAGACAAGTCGGTTGGATGACGATGTATTGAATCTCGACGCAATTTGAGTGTTCCATCGTCACTCGGGGGCCCTGAACGTAACGACTAACTATCAGATTTGCGTCGGATTTGAAAATCTACACTCACAGGAGAACGACCATAAGGTGCCCGAGGCAGCAATATACCCTCAGAAACAAGTCGGCTGAAGGACGATGTATTGAATCTCGACGCAATTTGAGTGTTCCATCGTCATTAGGAAGCCGAGAACGTTACAATTAACTATCAGTTTCGCGTCTGATTCGAAAATCTAGACTCACAGGAGAGCGACCATAAGGTGCCCGAGGCAGCAATAGACCCTTGGAGACAACTCGGCTGAAGGACGATGTATTGAATCTCGAAGCAATTTGAGTGTTCCATCGTCATTAGGAAGCCGTGAACGTTACAATTAACTATCAGTTTCGCGTCTGATTCGAAAATCTAGACTCACAGGGAAGGACTATATAGTGCCCGAGGCAGCAATATCCCCTTGTAGACAAGTCGCATAGGACGATGTATTCAATTTCGACACAATTTGAGTGCTCCATCGTCATTAGGAGGCGCTGAACGTTACAATTAACTATCAGTTCCGCGTCGGATTCGAAAATCTAGACTCACAGGAGACGGAAAATATGATGCCCGATGCAGCAAATCCCCTTGGAGACAAGTCGCCTGGAGGACGATGTATTGAATCTCGACGCAATTTGAGTGTTCCATCGTCATTAGGAGGGCCTGAACGTTACAATTAACTATCTGTTTTACGTCGGATTCGAAGACCTATTCTCACAGTAAGACGACCAAAAGCTGCACGTGGCAGCAATAGACCTATGGAGACAAGTCGGCTGAAGGACGATGTATTGAATCTCGACACAATTTGAGTGTTCCATCATCATTAGGAGACCCTGATCGTTACAATTAACCATCAGTCTTGCGTCAGATTCGAAAATCTAGACTCACATGACACGGACCATAAGGTGCCCGGGACAGCAACATCCCCTTTTAGCCGAGTCGGCTGGAGGTTAATGTATTAATTCTCGACGCAATAAGAGGGTTCCATCATCATTAGGAGGCCCTGAACATTACAATTAACTATCATTTTTGCGTCGGATTCGACAATATAGACATACAGGAGAACGACCATAAAGTGCCCGAGGCACCAATATACCCTTGGACACAAGTCGCCTGGAGGACGATGTATTGAATCTCGACGCAATTCGAGTGTTTCATCGTCATTAGGAGGCCCTGAATGTTACATTTAACTATCAGTTTTGCGTCGGATTCGAAAATCTAGACTCACAGGAGACGGACCATATGCTGCCCGTGGGAGCAATTTGCCCTTGGAGGCAAGTCGGCTGGAGGACGATGTATTGAATGTCGACGCAATTTGAGTGTTCCATCGTCTTTAGGAGGCCCTGAACGATACAAGTAACTATCAGTTTTCCGTCGGATCGACAATCTAGACTTACAGGAGAGCGACCATTAAGTGCCCGAGGCAGCAATATCCTCTTCGAGACAAGTCGGATGGAGGACGATTTATTGTATCTCGACGCAATTTGAGTGTTCCATCGTCATTAGGAGGCCCTGAACGTTACAATTATAACTATCAGTTTTGCGTACGATTCGAAAATCTAGACTCACAGGAGAACAACCGTAAGGTGCCCGAGGCAGCAATAGACCCTTGGAGACAAGTCGGCTGAAGGTCGATGTAACGAATATCGACGCAATTTGGGTGTTCCTTCGTCAATAGGAGGCCCTGGACGTTATAATTAACTATCAGTTTCGCGTCGGATTCGAAAATCTAGACTCACAGGAGAAGGACTATATGGTGCCCGATGCAGCAATAGACCCTTGGAGACAAATCGGCACAAGGACGATGTGTTCAATCTCGACGCAATTTGAGTGTTCCATTGTCATTTATAGGCCCTGAATGTTGCAATTAACTATCAGTTTCGCGCGGATTCGAAAATCGGGACTCACAGGAGACGGACTATATGGTGCTCGAGGCAGCAATATCAACTTGGAGACAAGTCGGCTGGAGGACGATGTATTGAATCTCGACCCAATTCGAGTGTTCCATCGTCATTAGGAGGCCCTGAATGTTACATTTAACTATCAGTTTCGCGTTGTATTCGAAAATCTAGACTCACAGGAGACGGACCATAAGATGCCCGATGCAGCAATATCCCCTTGGAGACAAGTCGGCTGGAGGACGATTTATTGAATCTCGACGCAAATTGAGTGTTCCATCGTCATTAAGAGGCCCTGATCATTGCAATTAACTATCAGTTTTTCGTTGGATTCGAAAATCTAGACGCAGGAGAACGACCATAAAGTGCCCGAGGCACCAATAGACCCTTGGAGACAAATCGGCACAAGGACGATGTGTTCAATCTCGACGCAATTTGAGTGTTCCATTGTCATTTGGAGGCCCTGAATGTTACAATTAACTATCAGTTTCGCGTGAATTCGAAAATCGGGACTCACAGGAGATGGACCATATGGTGCCCGAGGCAGCAATATCCCTTGGAGACAAGTCGGCTGGAGGACGATGTATTGAATCTCGATGCAGTTTGAGTGTTCCATCATCATTAGGAGACCCTGATCGTTACAATTAACCATCAGTCTTGCGTCAGATTCGAAAATCTAGACTCACATGACACGGACCATAAGGTGCCCGAGACAGCAATATCCCCTTGGAGCCGAGTCGGCTGGAGGTTAATGTATTAATTCTCGACGCAATCCGAAGGTTTCATCATCATTAGGAGGCCCTGAACGTTACAATTAACTATCAGTTTTGCGTCGGATTCGACAATATAGACTTACAGGAGAACGATCATAAAGTGCCCGAGGCAGCAATATCCCCTTGGAGACAAGTCGGCTGGAGGACGATGTATTGAACCTCGACGCAATTCGAGTGTTTCATCGTCATTAGGAGGCCCTGAATGTTACATTTAACTATCAGTTTTGCGTCGGATTCGAAAATCTAGACTCACAGGAGACGGACCATATGCTGCCCGTGGGAGCAATATGCCCTTGGAGGCAAGTCGGCTGGAGGACGATGTATTGAATGTCGACGCAATTTGAGTGTTCCATCGTCATTCGGGGGCTCTGAACATTACAATTAACTATCAGATTTGCGTCGGATTCGAAAATCTAGAATCACAGGAGAAGGTGCCACAGGCAGCAATAGACCCTATGAAACAAGTCGGCTGGTGGCCGATGTATTGAATCTCGACGCAATTTGAGTGTTCCATCGTCTTTAGGAGGCCCTGAACGATACATGTAACTATCAGTTTTGCGTCGGATCGACAATCTAGACTTACAGGGGAACGACCATTAAGTGCCCGAGGCAGCAATATCCACTTGGAGACAAGTCGGATGGAGGACGATGTATTGTATCTCGACGCAATTTGAGTGTTCCATCGTCATTAGGAGGCCCTGAACGTTACAATTATAACTATCAGTTTTGCGTACGATTCGAAAATCTAGACTCACAGGAGAACAACCATAAGGTGCCCGAGGCAGCAATAGACCATTGGAGACAGGTCGGCTGAAGGTCGATGTAACGAATATCGACGCAATTTGGGTGTTCCTTCGTCAATAGGAGGCCCTGGACGTTATAATTAACTATCAGTTTCGCGTCGGATTCGATAATCTACACTCACAGGAGAAGGACCATATGGTGTCCGAGGCAGCAATAGACCCTTGGAGACAAATCGGCACAAGGACGATTTGTTCAATCTCGACGCAATTTGAGTGTTCCATTGTCATTTGGAGGCCCTGAATGTTGCAATTAACTATCAGTTTCGCGCGGATTCGAAAATCGGGACCCACAGGAGACGGACCATATGGTGCTCGAGGCAGCAATATCAACTTGGAGACAAGTCGGCTGGAGGGCGATGTATTGAATCCCGATGCAATTTGAGTGTTCCATCGTCATTAGGAGGGCCTGAACGTTACAAGTAACTATCAGTTTAGCGTCGGATTCGACAATCTAGACTTACAGGAGGACGACCAAATGGACCCCGAGGCAACAATAGACCCTTGAGGACAAGTCAGCTGGATGACGATGTATTGAATCTCGTCGCAATTTGAGTGTTCCATCGTCATTAGGAAGCCGTGAACGTTATAATTAACTATCAGTTTCGCGTCTGATTCGAAAATATAGACACACAGGGAAGGACTATATAGTGCCCGAGGCAGCAATATCGCCTTGTAGACAAGTCGGCTAGAGGACGATGTATTGAATCTCGACACAGTTTGAGTGTTCCATCGTCATTAGGAGGCCCTGATCATTGCAATTAACTATCAGTTTTGCGTTGGATTCGAAAATCTAGACACAGGAGAACGACCATAAAGTGCCCAGGGCACCAATAGACCCTTGGAGACAAATCGCCACAAGGACGATGTGTTCAATCTCGACGCAATTTGAGTGTTCCATTGTCATTTGGAGGCCCTGAATGTTACAATTAACTATCAGTTTCGCGTGAATTCGAATATCGGGACTCACAGGAGACGGACCATATGGTGCCCGAGGCAGCAATATCCCCTTGGAGACAAGTCGGCTGGAGGACGATGTATTGAAACTCGATGCAATTTGAGTGTTGCATCGTCATTAGGAGGCCCTGAACGTTACAAGTAACTATCAGTTTAGCGTCGGATTCGACAATCTAGACTTACAGGAGAACGACCAAATGGTCCCCGAGGCAGCAATAGACCCTTGGAGAAAAGTCGGCTGGATGACGATGTATTGAATCTCGACGCTATTTGAGTGTTCCATCGTCACTCGGGGGCCCTGAACGTAACAATTAACTATCAGGTTTGCGTCGGATTTGAAAATCTAGACTCACAGGAGAGCGACCATAAGGTGCCCGAGGCAGCAATAGACCCTTGGAGACAAGTCGGCTAGAGAACGATGTATTGAATCTCGACGCAATTTGAGTGTTCCATCGTCATTAGCAGGCGCTGAACGTTACAATTAACTATCAGTTCCTCGTCGGATTGGAAAATCTAGACTCACAGGAGACGGAAAATATGATGCCCGATGCAGCAAATCCCCTTGGAGACGAGTCGGCTGGAGGACGATGTATTGAATCTCGACGCAATTTGAGTGTTCCATCGTCATTAGGAGGGCATGAACGTTACAATTAACTATCTGTTTTACGTCGGATTCGAAAATCTATTCTCACAGGAAGACGACAGAAAGCTGCACGTGGCAGCAATAGACATATGGAGACAAGTCGGCTGAAGGACGATGTATTGAATCTCGACACTATTTGAGTGTTCCATCATCATTAGGAGACCCTGATCGTTACAATTAACTATCAGTCTTGCGTCAGATTCGAAAATCTAGACTCACATGACACGGACCATAAGGTGCCCGAGACAGCAATATCCCCTTGGAGCCGAGTCGGCTGGAGGTTAATGTATTGATTCTCGACGCAATTTGAGTGTTCCATCATCATTAGGAGGCCCTGAACGTTACAATTAACTATCAGCTTTGCGTCGGATTCGACAATATAGACTTACAGGAGAACGACCATAAAGTGCCCGAGGCACCAATATACCCTTGGACACAAGTCGCCTGGAGGACGATGTATTGAATCTCGACGCAATTCGAGTGTTCCATCGTCATTAGGAGGCCCTGAATGTTACATTTAACTATCAGTTTCGCGTCGGATACGAAAATCTAGACTCACAGGAGACGGACCATATGCTGCCCGTGGGAGCAATATGCCCATGGAGGCAAGTCGGCTGGAGGACGATGTATTGAATCTCGACACGATTTGAGTGTTAAATCATCATTAGGAGACCCTGATCGTTACAATTAACCATCAGTCTGGCGTCAGATACGAAAATCTAGACTCACATGACACGGACCATAAGGAGCCCGAGACAGCAATATCCCCTTGGAGCCGAGTCGGCTGGAGGTTAATGTATTGATTCCCGAAGCAATTTGAGTGTTCCATCATCATTAGGAGGCCCTGAACATTACAATTAACTATCAGTTTTGCGTCGGATTCGACAATATAGACTTACAGGAGAACGACCATAAAGTGCCAGAGGCACCATATACCCTTGGACACAAGTCGCCTGGAGGACGATGTATTGAATCTCGACGCAATTCGAGTGTTCCATCGTCATTAGGAGGCCCTGAATGTTACATTTAACTATCAGTTTCGCGTCGGATTCGAAAATCTAGACTCACAGGAGACGGACCATATGCTGCCCGTGGGAGCAATATGCCCATGGAGGCAAGTCGGCTGGAGGACGATGTATTGAATCTCGACGCAATTTGAGTGTTCCATCGTCATTCGGGGGCCCTGAACGTTACAATTAACTATCAGATTTGCGTCGGATTCGAAAATCTAGACTCACAGGAGAAGGTGCCACAGGCAGCAATAGACCCTATGAATCAAGTCGGCTGGTGGCCGATGTATTGAATCTCGACGCAATTTGAGTGTTCCATCGATTTTAGGAGGCCCTGAACGTTACAAGTATCTATCAGTTTTGCGTCGGATTCGACAATCTAGACTTACAGGAGAACGACCATAAAGTGCCCGAGGCACCAATATACCCTTGGACACAAGTCGGCTGGAGGACGTTGTATTGAATCTCGACACATTTCGTGTGTTCCATCGTCATTAGGAGGCCCTGAATGTTACAATTAACTATCAGTTTTGCGACCAATTCGAAAATCTAGACTCAAAGGAGAACGACCATAAGGTGCCCGAGGCAGCAACAGACCCTTGGAGACAAGTCGGCTGAACGACGATGTATTGAATCTCGACGCAATTTGAGTGTTCCATCGTCATTAGGAGGCCCTGAACGTTACTATTAACTATCAGTTTTGCGACGGATTCGACAATCTAGATTTACAGGAGAACGACCATAAGGTGACCGAGGCAGCAATATCCCCTTGGAGACAAGTCGGCTGGAGGACGATGTATTGAATCTCGACGCAATTTGAGTGTTCCATCATCATTACGATGCCCTGCACGTTACAATTAACTATCAGTTTTGCGTCGGATTCGAAAATCTAGACTCCCAGGAGAAGGTGCCACAGGCAGCAATAGACCCTATGAAACAAGTCGGTTGGTAGCCGATGTATTGAATCTCGACGCAATTTGAGTGTTCCATCGTTATTAGGAGGCCTTTAACGTTACAAGTATCTATCAGTTTTGCGTCGGATTCGACAATCTAGACCTACAGGAGAACGACCATAAAGTGCCCGAGGCACCAATATACCCGGACACAAGTCGGCTGGAGGACGTTGTATTGAATCTCGACACAATTCGAATGTTCCATCGTCATTAGGAGGCCCTGAACGATACAATTAACTATCAGTTTTGCAACGGATTCGAAAATCTAGACTCAAAGGAGAACGACCATAAGGTGCCCGAGGGAGCAATAGACACTTGGAGACAAGTCGGCTGAAGGACGTTGTATTGAATCTCGACGCAATTTGAGTGTTCCATCGTCATTAGGAAGCCCTGAACGTTACAATTAACTATCAGTTATGCGTCATAATTCGAAAATCTAGACTCACAGGAGAACGACCATAAGGTGCCCGAGGCAGCAATAGACCCTTGGAGCCAATTCGGCTGAAGGACGATGTACTGAATGTGGACGCAATTTAAGGGTTCCATCGTCATTAGGTGGCCCTGAACGTTACAATTAAATATCAGTTTCGCGTCGGATACGAAAATCTAGACTCACAGGAGACGGAACATACGGTGCCCGAAGCAGCAATATACCCTTGGAGACAAATCGGCTGGAGGACGTTGAAATAAATCTCGACGCAATTTGAGTGTTCCATCGTCATTAGGAGGCCCAGAACGTTACAATTAACTATCTGTTTTGCGTCGGATTCGAAAATCTAGACTCACAAGAGAAAGTCCATTAGGTGCCACAGGCACCAATAGACCTTTGGAGACAAGTCGGCTGAAGGGCGACGTATTGAATCTCGACGCAATTTGAGTGCTCCATCGTCATTAGGAGGCCCTGAACGTTACAATTAACCATCAGTTTTGCGTAGGATTCGAAAATCTAGACTCACAGGAGAACGACCATAAGGGGCCCGAGTCAGCAATAGACCCTTGGATACAAGTCGGCTGAAGGAAGATGTATTCAATCTCGAAGCAATTTGAGTGTTCCATCGTCATTAGGAAGCCGTGAACGTTACAATTAACTATCAGTTTCGCGTCCGATTCGAAAATATAGACACACAGGGAAGGACTATATTGTGCCCGAGGCAGCAATATCGCCTTGTAGACAAGTCGGCTAGAGGACGATGTATTGAATCTCGACACAGTTTGAGTGTTCCATCGTCATTAGGAGGCGCTGAACGTTACAATTAACTATCACTTATGCGTCGGATTCGAAAAAATAGACTCACAGGAGAACGACCATGAGGTGCCCGAGGCAGCAAAAGACCCATGGAGAAAAGTCAGCTGGTGGCCGATGTATTGAATCTCGACGTAATTTGAGTGTTCCATCGTCATTAGGAGGACCTGAACGTTACAATTAACTATCAGTTAGGCGTCGGATTCGAAAATCTAGACTCACAGGAGAAAGTCCATTAGGTGCCACAGGCACCAATAGACCTTTGGAGAAAAGTCGGCTGAACTGCGATGTATTGAATCACGACACAATTTGAGTGTTCCATCGACATTAGGAGGCCCTGAACGTTACCATCAACTATCAGTTTTGCGTCGGATTCGACAATCTAGATTTACAGGAGAACGACCATAAGGTGACCGAGGCAGCAATATCCCCTTGGAGACAAGTCGGCTGGAGGACGATGCATTGAACCTCGACCCAACTCGAGTGTTCCATCGTCATTAGGAGGACCTGAATGTTACATTTAACTATCAGTTTTGCGTCGTTTTCGAAAATCTAGACTCACAGGAGACGGACCATATGATGCCCGATGCAGCAATATCCCCTTGGAGACAAGTCGGCTGGAGGACGATGTATTGAATCTCGACGCAAATTGAGTGTTCCATCGTCATTAGGAGGCCCTGATCATTGCAATTAACTATCAGTTTTGCGTTGGATTCGAAAATCTAGACACAGGAGAACGACCATAAAGTGCCCGAGGCACCAATAGACCCTTGGAGACAAATCGGCACAAGGACGATGTGTTCAATCTCGACGCAATTTGAGTGTTCCATTGTCATTTGGAGGCCCTGAATGTTACAATTAACTATCAGTTTCGCGTGAATTCGAATATCGGGACTCACAGGAGACGGACCATATGGTGCCCGAGGCAGCAATATCCCCTTGGAGACAAGTCGGCTGGAGGACGATGTATTGAATCTCGATGCAATTTGAGTGTTGCATCGTCATTAGGAGGCCCTGAACGGTACAAGTAACTATCAGTTTAGCGTCGGATTCGACAATCTAGACTTACAGGAGAACGACAAAATGGTCCCCGAGGCAGCAATAGACCCTTGGAGAAAAGTCGGCTGGATGACGATGTATTGAATCTCGACGCTATTTGAGTGTTCCATCGTCACTCGGGGGCCCTGTACGTATCAATTAACTATCAGATTTGCGTCGGATTTGAAAATCTAGACTCACAGGCGAGCGACCATAAGGTGCCCGAGGCAGCAATAGACCCTTGGTGACAAGTCGGCTAGAAAACGATGTACTGAATCTCGACGCAATTTGAGTGTTCCATCGTCATTAGCAGGCGCTGAACGTTACAATTAACTATCAGTTCCTCGTCGGATTGGAAAATCTAGACTCACAAGAGACGGAAAATATGATGCCCGATGCAGCAAATCCCCTCGGAGACGAGTCGGCTGGAGGACGATGTATTGAATCTCGACGCAATTTGAGTGTTCCATCGTCATTAGGAGGGCATGAACGTTACAATTTACTATCTGTTTTACGTCGGATTCGAAAACCTATTCTCACAGGAAGACGACCAAAAGCTGCACGTGGCAGCAATAGACCTATGGAGACAAGTCGGCTGAAGGACGATGTATTGAATCTCGACACTATTTGAGTGTTCCATCATCATTAGGAGACCCTGATCGTTACAATTAACTATCAGTCTTGCGTCAGATTCGAAAATCTAGACTCACATGACACGGACCATAAGGTGCCCGAGACAGCAATATCCCCTTGGAGCCGAGTCGGCTGGAGGTTAATGTATTAATTCTCGACGCAATTTGAGTGTTCCATCATTATTAGGAGGCCCTGAACGTTACAATTAACTATCAGCTTTGCGTCGGATTCGACAATATAGACTTACAGGAGAACGACCATAAAGTGCCCGAGGCACCAATATACCCTTGGACACAAGTCGCCTGGAGGACGATGTATTGAATCTCGACGCAATTCGAGTGTTCCATCGTCATTAGGAGGCCCTGAATGTTACATTTAACTATCAGTTTCGCGTCGGATACGAAAATCTAGACTCACAGGAGACGGACCATATGCTGCCCGTGGGAGCAATATGCCCATGGAGGCAAGTCGGCTGGAGGACGACGTATTGAATCTCGACACAATTTGAGTGTTCCATCATCATTAGGAGACCCTGATCGTTACAATTAACCATCAGTCTTGCGTCAGATACGAAAATCTAGACTCACATGACACGGACCATAAGGAGCGCGAGACAGCAATATCCCCTTGGAGCCGAGTCGGCTGGAGGTTAATGTATTGATTCTCGAAGCAATTTGAGTGTTCCATCATCATTAGGAGGCCCTGAACATTACAATTAACTATCAGTTTTGCGTCGGATTCGACAATGTAGACTTACAGTAGAACGACCATAAAGTGCCCGAGGCACCATATACCCTTGGACACAAGTCGCCTGGAGGACGATGTATTGAATCTCGACGCAATTCGAGTGTTCCATCGTCATTAGGAGGCCCTGAATGTTACATTTAACTATCAGTTTCGCGTCGGATTCGAAAATCTAGACTCACAGGAGACGGACCATATGCTGCCCGTGGGAGCAATATGCCCATGGAGGCAAGTCGGCTGGAGGACGATGTATTGAATCTCGACGCAATTTGAGTGTTCCATCGTCATTCGGGGGCCCTGAACGTTACAATTAACTATCAGATTTGCGTCGGATTCGAAAATCTAGACTCACAGGAGAAGGTGCCACAGGCAGCAATAGACCCTATGAATCAAGTCGGCTGGAGGCCGATGTATTGAATCTCGACGCAATTTGAGTGTTCCATCGTTATTAGGAGGCCCTGAACGTTACAAGTATCTATCAGTTTTGCGTCGGATTCGACAATCTAGACTTACAGGAGAACGACCATAAAGTGCCCGAGGCACCAATATACCCATGGACACAAGCCGGCTGGAGGACGTTGTATTGAATCTCGACACATTTCGAGTGTTCCATCGTCATTAGGAGGCCCTGAAAGTTACAATTAACTATCAGTTTTGCGACCAATTCGAAAATCTAGACTCAAAGGAGAACGACCATAAGGTGCCCGAGGCAGCAATAGACCCTTGGAGACAAGTCGGCTGAACGTCGATGTATTGAATCTCGACGCAATTTGAGTGTTCCATCGTCATTAGGAGGCCCTGAACGTTACTATTAACTATCAGTTTTGCGACGGATTCGAAAATCTAGACTCAAAGGAGAACGACAAAAAGGTGCCCGAGGCAGCAATAGACCCTTGGAGACAAGTCGGCTGAAGGACGTTGTATTGAATCTCGACGCAATTTGAGTGTTCCATCGTCATTAGGAAGCCCTGAACGTTACAATTAACTATCAGTTTTGCGTCATAATTCGAAAATCTAGACTCACAGGAGAACGACCATAAGGTGCCCGAGGCAGCAATAGACCCTTGGAGACAAGTCGGCCGAAGGACGATGTACTGAATGTGGACGCAATTTAAGGGTTCCATCGTCATTAGGTGGCCCTGAACGTTACAATTAAATATCAGTTTCGCGTCGGATACGAAAATCTAGACTTACAGGAGAACGACCATAAAGTGCCCGAGGCACCAATATACCCTTGGACCCAAGTCGCCTGGAGGACGATGTATTGAATCTCGACGCAATTCGAGTGTTCCATCGTCATTAGGAGGCCCTGAATGTTACATTTAACTATCAGTTTCGCGTCGGATTCGAAAATCTGGACACACTGGAGACGGACCATATGGTGCCCGAGGCAGCAATATCCCCTTGGAGACAAGTCGGCTGGAGGCCGATGTTTTGAATCTCGACGGAATTTGTGTGTTCCAGCGTCATTAGGAGGCCCTGAACGTTTCAATCAGTTTTGCGTTGGATTCGAAAATCCAGACTCAAAGGAGAACGAACATAAGGTGCCCGAGGGAGCTATAGACCCTTGGAGACAAGTCGGCTGAAGGACGTTGTATTGAATCTCGACGCAATTTGAGTGTTCCATCGTCATTAGGAAGCCCTGAACGTTACAATTAACTATCAGTTTTGCGTCATAATTCGAAAATCTAGACTCACAGGAGAACGACCATAAGGTGCCCGAGGCAGCAATAGACCCTTGGAGACAAGTCGGCCGAAGGACGATGTACTGAATGTGGACGCAATTTAAGGGTTCCATCGTCATTAGGTGGCCCTGAACGTTACAATTAAATATCAGTTTCGCGTCGGATACGAAAATCTAGACTCACAGGAGACGGAACATACGGTGCCCGAAGCAGCAATATACCCTTGGAGACAAATCGGCTGGAGGACGATGAAATAAATCTCGACGCAATTTGAGTGTTCCATCGTCATTAGGAGGCCCAGAACGTTACAATTAACTATCTGTTTTGCGTCGGATTCGAAAATCTAGACTCACAAGAGAAAGTCCATTAGGTGCCACAGGCACCAATAGACCTTTGGAGACACGTCGGCTGAAGGGCGATGTATTGAATCTCGACGTAATTTGAGTGTTCCATCGTCATTAGGAGGCCCTGAACGTTACAATTAACCATCAGTTTTGCGTAGGATTCGAAAATCTAGACTCACAGGAGAACGACCATAAGGTGCCCGAGTCAGCAATAGACCCTTGGATACAAGTCAGCTGAAGGAAGATGTATTGAATCTCGACGCAATTTGAGTGTTCCATCATTATTAGGAGACCCTGGACGTTACAATTAACTATCAGTTTCGCGTCGGATTCGAAAATCTAGACTCACAGGAGACGGACCATATGGTGTCCGAGGCAGCAATATCCCCTTGGAGACAAGTCGGCTGGAGGACGACGTATTTAATCTCGACGCAATTCGAGTGTTCCATAGTCATTAGGAGGCTCCGAATGTTACAATTAACCATCTGTTTCGCGTCGGATTCGAAAATCTAGACTCACAGGAGACGGACCATATGGTGCCCGAGGCAACAATATCCCCTTGGAGACAAGTGGCTGGAGGACGATGTATTGAATCTCGACGAAATTTGAGTGTTCCATCGTCATTAGGAGGCCCTGAACGTTACAATAAACTACCAGTCTCGCGTCGGATTCGAAAAACTAGACTCACAGGAGACGGACCATATGGTTCCCGAGGCAGCAATATCCACTTGGAGACAAGTCGGCTGGAGGACGATGTATTAAATCTCGACGCAATTTGAGTGTTCCATCGTCATTAGGATGCCCTGCACGTTACAATTAACTATCAGTTTTGCGTCGGATTCGAAAATCTAGACTGAAATGAGAAGGTGCCACAGGCAGCAATAGACCCTATGAAACAAGTCGACTGGTGGCCGATGTATTGAATCTCGATGCAATTAGAGTGTTCCATCGTCATTAGGAGGCCCTGAACGTTACAATTATTCATCAGTTTTGCGTAGGATTCGGAAAATCTAGACTCACAGGAGACCGACTATAAGGTGCCCGAGGCAACAATAGACCCTTGGAGACAAGTCGGCTGAAGGAAGATGTATTGAATCTCGACGCAATTTGAGTGTTCCATCATTATTAGGAGGCCCTGGACGTTACAATTAACCATCAGTTTTGCGTCGGATTCGAAAATCTAGACTCACAGGAGAAAGTCCATTAGGTGCCACAGGCACCAATAGACCTTTGGAGAAAAGTCAGCTGAAGGGCGATGTATTGAATCACGACACGATTCGAGTGTTCCATCGTCATTAGGAGGCCCTGAACGTTACAATTAACTATCAGTTTTGCGTCGGATTCGACAATCTAGACTTACAGGAGAAGGACCATAAGGTGACCGAGGCAGCAATATCCCCTTGGAGACAAGTCGGCTGGAGGACGATGTATTGAATTTCGATGCAATTTGAGTGTTCCATCGTCATTAGGATCCCCCTGCACGTTACAATTAACTATCAGTATTGCGTCGGATTCGACAATCTAGACTTACAGGAGAACGACCATAAAGTGCCCGAGGCACCAATATACCCGGACACAAGTCGGCTGGAGGACGTTGTATTGAATCTCGACACAATTCGAATGTTCCATCGTCATTAGGAGGCCCTGTACGATACAATTAACTATCAGTTTTGCGACGGATTCGAAAATCTAGACTCAAAGGAGAACGACCATAAGGTGCCCGAGGGAGCAATAGACCCTTGGAGACAAGTCGGCTGAAGGACGTTGTATTGAATCTCGACGCAATTTGAGTGTTCCATCGTCATTAGGAAGCCCTGAACGTTGCAATTAACTATCAGTTTTGCGTCATAATTCGAAAATCTAGACTCACAGGAGAACGACAATAAGGTGCCCGAGGCAGCAATAGACCCTTGGAGACAAGTCGGCTGAAGGACGATGTACTGCATCTAGACGCAATTTAAGCGTTCCATCGTCATTAGGTGGCCCTGAACGTTACAATTAAATATCAGTTTCGCGTCAGATACGAAAATCTAGACTCACGGGAGACGGAACATACGGTGCCCGAAGCAGCAATATACCCTTGGAGACAAATCGGCTGGAGGACGATGTAATGAATCTCGACGAATTTTTGAGTGTTCCATCGTCATTAGGAGGCCCTGAACGTTACATTTAACTATCAGTTACGTGTCGGATTCGAAAATCTAGAATCACAGGAGACGGACCAAATGGTGCCAGAGGCAGCAATATCCCCTTGGAGGCAAGTCGGCTGGAGGCCGATGTATTGAATATCGACGGAATTAGAGTGTTCCATCGTCATTAGGAGGCCCTGAACGTTACAATCAGTTTTGCGTTGGATTCGAAAATCCAGACTCAAAGGAAAGGAGAACGACCATAAGGTGCCCGAGGCAGCAATAGACCTTTGGAGACAAGTCGGCTGAAGGACGATGTATTAAATATCGACGCAATTTGAATGTTCGTCATTAGGAGACCCTGAACGTTACGATTAACTATCAGTTGCGCGTCGGATTCGAAAATCTAGACTCACAGGAGAACGACCATAAGGTGCCCGAGGCAGCAAAAACCCTTGGAGACAAGTTGGCTGGAGGACGATGTATTGAATCTCGACGCAATTTGAATGTTCGTCATTAGGAGACCCTGAACGTTACGATTAACTATCAGTTGCGCGTCGGATTCGAAAATCTAGACTCACAGGAGACGGACCATATGCTGCCCGTAGGAGCAATATGACCATGGAGACAAGTCGGCTGGAGGACGATGTATTGAATCTCGACGCAATTTGAGTGTTCCATCGTCATTCGGGGGCCCTGAACGTTACAATTAACTATCAGTTTCGCGTCGGATTCGAAAATCTAGAATCACAGGGAAGGACAATATAGTGGCCGAGGCAGCAATATCCCCTTGTAGACAAGTCGGCTGGAGGACGATGTATTGAATCTCGACGCAATTTGAGTGTTCTATCGTCATCAGGAGGCGCTAAACGTTAAAATTAACTATCAGTTATGCGTCGGATTCGAAAATCTAGACTCACAGGAGGAGAACCATAAGGTGCCTGAGTAAGCAATAGACCTTTGGAGACAAGTCGGCTGAAGGGCGATGTATTGAATCTCGACGCAATTAGAGTGTTTCATCGTCATTAGTAGCGCTGAACGTTACAATTAACTATCAGTTTTAAGTCGGATTCGACAATCTAGACTTACAGGAGGGCGACCATAAGGTGCCCGAGGCAGCAATATCCCCTTGGAGACAAGTCGGCTGGAGGGCGATGTATTGAAACTCGACGCAATTTGAGTGTTCCATCGTCAATAAGAGGCCCTGAACGTTACAATTAACTATCAGTTTTGCGTCGGATTCGAAAATCTGGACTCACAGGAGACGGACCATAAGGTGCCCGAGGCAGCAATAGACCTTTGGAGACAAGTCGGCTGAAGGGCGATGCATTAAATCTCGACGCAATTTGAGTGTTATATCGTCATTAGGAGGAGCTGAACGTTACAATTAACTATCAGTTTTGCGTCGGATTCGAAAATCTAGACTGACATGAGAAGGTGCCACAGGCAGCAATAGACCCTATGAAACAAGTCGGCTGGTGGCCGATGTATTGAATCTCGACGCAATTTGAGTGTTCCATCGTCATTAGGAGGCGCTGAACGTTACAATTAAGGGGAGTTGGAATGCCGGAAAATGGAAAAAATTCACATTTTCAGTTTTTAACCTTATAACTTAATTTGAAATTTTCTGCTTAAAATGGTGCAAAATTTGTTAAGAAATTCCAATTGGAAGTATTTTTATTTAATTTTTCAAAATTACATGTGCGCCCAGCAAAGTTACCCATCTTGTGATTTGTACACATTTAAATCTTCGCATTTCCGAAAACATTACATATAGAAGGCTGTGGATTTCACTCTTCAGTTGTAGAATCTTTGATCCTTCCATAGGTACCATTGTTTTTACGACTAGCTGTGTTTATTGTTCAGTTTTTGATCTGTGAGTGTTTGTTTTGAGCCTCGAGTTTAGTTTGTCGCTCATTTGGAGTTTGTTATCTGTCTTGTTTTGACTTTCAGTGGTGAGTGCGTAGTTTCTACGATGCCTAGGAGTGCATCATTATTTAAAAAGCGAAAGTTTCGCGGTAATAGATTTACAAATAACGTTTGTTCAAGTGATTCTGCTTCAGCACCTGTTGATGCTGGTGAAAGTTCTGACGTTTGTACAGCTGAGATGTGTGAAGGAGACACGCCCACCAGTGCATCAAAAAAGAAGTTATCAAACCGTGCAAGTGAAATTACAGATGAAGCTTCTAATGAACAATATGTTTTAGTCGACTTTCCTGTTTTTACTGAGTTTATGAAGAAATGTTTGTGTTGTAATCTTTGTGGAGGTTCTTTTGATATGAACATAACAAAATCTATAGGACTTTCCTGCAAAATTGCTATAGTTTGTGCCAGTTGTGAAAATGAGACCTGTTTTTGGAGCTCTAAAACATGCAGTAGCAATTTGTTTGAGAGTAATATCAGGCTAATGTATGCAATGAGAGCAATTGGTAAAGGACATACTGCTGCTCAAACATTTTGTGCCATAATGAATCTTCCACCTCCACCTGCTAAAATTGACAATTACACTGAAGTGA
Organism: Schistocerca americana; assembly: GCF_021461395.2. Taxonomy (NCBI): domain Eukaryota; kingdom Metazoa; phylum Arthropoda; class Insecta; order Orthoptera; family Acrididae; genus Schistocerca; species Schistocerca americana. The sequence continues at coordinate 1,658,681 of NW_025726071.1, forward strand.
TAGGAGATGCTGTTCAGTCTGTAGCAGATTTATCAATGAAAGCTGCTGCCAGTGAAGCAAAATATATAAATGAAGGAAACCCAGATATCCCTGTTGCTTTTGATGGAACCTGGCAGAAAAGGGGTCACACATCCAAAAATGCTGTTGCTACTGTTACTAGTGTGGACAGCGGTAAAGTTTTGGACTATGAAGTGCTCACTAAACATTGTTACCATTGTGCATCTGGTAAGATAGAAGCAGCTCACATATGTAGCAAGAATTATGAAGGTACGAGTGGAGGCATGGAGGCTGCCGCTGCTGTGAAAATGTTTAGCAGATCAGAAAAAGAACGGGGAGTATTTTACACAAAATTCCTTGGAGATGGGGACTCCAAGGCATACAAAAGTGTTACAGAATCCATGCCATATGTCAATAAGACAATAACTAAACTAGAATGTGTCGGTCATGTTCAGAAACGAATGGGCACTCGTCTAAGGAAACTGAAACAGAATCTGAAGGACAAAATTTTGTCAGATGGTAAAACCATTAGAGGTCGCCTGTCAGATAAAATTATAAATGAATTACAACAATACTATGGTATGGCAATAAGAAATAATGCAAATAATTTGCAGGAAATGAGACAAGCTGTATGGGCCACATATTTACATCGATCATCAACTGATGATAATCCTCAACATTTTGCTTGTCCAGATGGTCCTCAGTCATGGTGCAATTATAGAAAATCTCAAGCTACTGGGGATCCTTATCACCATAAAAATTATATTCCATTGGCTGTTATGGAAGTAATTAAACCAATATATAGAGACTTGGGGCATCCTGATCTTCTGCGAAAATGTCTTCATGGTTGTACCCAGAATCAAAACGAGTCGTTCAACAACCTCATTTGGACTCGTGTACCTAAGAATGTATTTGTTGGGATAAAAACATTGAAATGGGGAGTCAGTGATGCTGTTATTTCATTCAATGATGGTCATATGGGTAGGCTAAAGGTCATGGCAAGGCTCGGCATTGCTCCTGGTATCAACACCATCAGAGGTCTTCAGCTTCTGGACAGCGTGCGAGTAAGGAAGGCTCAGTATGCAGCTGAATTTAATACAAAAAAAGCAAGGGCAGCAAGGAGAAGAAAGCTTCTAGGTGAAGAAGAAGAACTAGAAGATGACCCTGATTACTCTGCTGGACACTTTTGATAATAGAATAAAAGGTATTTGTGAATTTTCATAATAAATTACTTTAATCGCATTTTCTGGCATTTGACATTTTTAGTGTTACATGTACCTTTATCTCATAAACCACTCAACCAACAACATTCAAATTTTCAGAAATGCTGCAAAACAGTTCAAAGAGGCCACTGAACTAGAATCATGACAAGAACTGGCTTATTCTCTGAACTAGGGAAGTTTATGTTATACTTTTTCCAATAAAAAATGGCTTAATGGTAAAAAATTCATAAATACTATACCAACAAAAAGAAAACATTGGTTCTAGTTCAGTGGGCTCACAATATATGCTGAAAACCTCTGCCAGAATTTCAAAGTTCTGAAGATAATAGTTCCAAAGAAAAAGGTACACAAAGTTAGCAAATTTAACATTGGCGAGATAGGGCATTCCAACTCCCCTTAACTATCAGTCTCGCGTCGGAATCGATAATCTAGACTCACAGGAGACGGACCATATGGTTCCCGAGGCAGCAATATCCACTTGGAGACAAGTCGGCTGAAGGACGATGTATTGAATCTCGACGCAATTAGAGTGTTCCTTTGTCATTAGGAGGCCCTGACCGTTACAGTTAACTATCAGTCTCGCGTCGGATTCGAAAATCTAGACTCACAGGAGACGGACCATATGGTTACCGAGGCAGCTATATCCACTTGGAGACAAGTCGGCTGGAGAAAGATGTATTGAATCTCGACGCAATTTGAGTGTTCCATCGTCATTAGGAGCCCCTGAACGTTACAATTAACCATCAGTTTTGCGTAGGATTCGAAAATCTACACTCACAGGAGAACGACCATAAGGTGCCCGAGGCAGCAATAGACCCTTGGATACAAGTCGGCTGAAGGAAGATGTATTGAATCTCGACGCAATTTTGTTTTTTCCATCATTATTAGGAGGCCCTGGACGTTACAATTAACTATCAGTTTCGCGTCGGATTCAAAAATCTAGACTAACAGGAGACCGACCATATGGTGACCGAGGCAGAAATATCCCCATGGAGACAAGTCGGCAGGAGGCCGATGTATTGAATCTCGACGAAATTTGAGTGTTCCATCGTCATTAGGGTGCCCTGAACGTTACAAGTATCTATCAGTTTTGCGTCGGATTCGACAATCTAGATTTACAGGAGAACGACCATAAAGTGCCCGAGGCAGCAATAGACCCTTGGAGACAAGTCGGCTGGAGGACGATGTATTGAATCTCGACGCAATTTGAGTGTTCCATCGTCATTAGGAGGCCCTGAACGTTACAATAAACTATCAGTCTCGCGTCGGATTCGAAAATCTAGACTCAAAGGAGACGGACCACATGGTTCCCGAGGCAGCAATATCCACTTGGAGACAAGTCGGCTGGAGGACGATGTATTAAATCTCGACGCAATTTGAGTGTTCCATCGTCATTAGGAGGCCCTGAACGTTACAATAAACTATCAGTCTCGCGTCGGATTCGAAAAACTAGACTCACAGGAGACGGACCACATGGTTCCCGAGGCAGCAATATCCACTTGGAAAAAAGTCGGCTGGAGGGCGATGTATTAAATCTCGACGCAATTTGAGTGATCTATCGTCATTGGGAGGCCCTGAACGTTACAATTAACCATCAGTTTTGCGTAGGATTCTGAAAATCTAGACTCACAGGAGAACGACTATAAGGTGCCCGAGGCAGCAATAGCCCCTTGGAGACAAGTCGGCTTAAGGAAGATGTATTGAATCTCGACGCAATTTGAGTGTTCCATCATTATTAGGAGGCCCTGGACGTTACAATTAACAATTAGTGTCGCGTCGTATTCGAAAATCTAGACTCGCAAGAGACGGACCATATGGTGCCCGTGAGAGGAATATCACCTTGGAGACAAGTCGGCTGGAGGACGATGTATTGAATCTCGACGCAATTTGAGTGTTCCATCGTCATTAGGAGGAACTGAACGTTACAATTAACTATCAGTTTTGCGTCGGATTCGACAATCTAGACTTACAGGAGAACGACCATAAAGTGCCCGAGGCAGCAATAGACCCTTGGAGGCAAGCCGGCTGGAGGACGATGTATAGAATCTCGACGCAATTTGAGTGTTCCATCGTCATTAGGATTCCCTGAACGTTACAATTAACTATCAGTCTCGCTTTGGATTCGAAAATCTAGACTCACAGGAGACGGACCATATGGTTCCCGAGGCAGCAATATCCACTAGGAAACTAGTCCTCTGGAGGACGATGTATTGAATCTCGACGCAATTAGAGTGTTCCATCGTCATTAGGATGCCCTGCACGTTACAATTAACTATCAGTTTTGCGTCGGATTCGAAAATCTAGACTGACATGAGAAGGTGCCACAGGCAGCAATAGACCCTATGAAACAAGTCGGCTGGTGGCCGATGTATTCAATCTCGTCGCAATATGAGTGTTCCATCGTCATTAGGAGGCCCTGAACGTTGCAATTAACTATCAGTTTCGCGTCGGATTCGAAAATCTATATTCAAAGGAGAACGACCATAAGGTGCCTGAGGCAGCAATAGACCCTTGGAGACAAGTCGGCTGAAGGACGATGTATTGAATCTCGACGCAATTTGAGTGTTCCATCGTCATTAGGGGGCCCTGAACGTTACAATTAACTATCAGTCTCGCGTCGGATTCGAAAATCTAGACTCACAGGAGACGGACCATATGGTTCCCGAGGCAACAATATCCACTTGGAGACAAGTCGGCTGAAGGACGATGTATTGAATCTCGACGCAATTTGAGTGTTCCATCGTCATTAGGAGGCCCTGAACGTTACAGTTAACCATCACTTTTGCGTAGGATTCGGAAAATCTAGACTCACAGGAGAACGACTATAAGATGAACGAGGCAGGAGTAGACCCTTGGAGACAAGTCGGCTGAAGGAAGATGTATTGAATCTCGACGCAATTTGAGTGTTCCATCATTATTAGGAGGCCCTGGACGTTACAATTAACTATCAGTTTCGCGTCGGATTCGAAAATCTTGACTCACAGGAGACGGACAATATGGTGCCCGTGGGAGCAGTATCCCCTTGGAGACAAGTCGGCTGGAGGACGATGTATTGAATCTCGACGCAATTTGAGTGTTCCATCGTCATTAGGAGGAACTGAACGTTACAATTAACTATCAGTTATGTGTCGGATTCGAAAATCTTAACTCACCGGAGAACGACCATATGGTGCCCGAGGCAGCAAAATCCCCATGGAGACTAGTCGGCAGGAGGCCGATGAACTGAGTCTCGACGAAATTTGAGTGTTCCATCGTCATTAGGAGGCCCTGATCGTTACAAGTATCTATCAGTTTTGCGTCGGATTCGATAATCTAGACTTACAGGAGAACGACCATAAAGTGCCCGAGGCAGCAATAGACCCTTGGAGGCAAGTCGGCTGGAGGACGATGTATTGAATCTCGACGCAATTTGAGTGTTCCATCATCATTAGGAGGCCCTGAACGTTACAATTAACTATCAGTCTCGCTTTGGATTCGAAAATCTAGACTCACAGGAGACGGACCATATGGTTCCCGAGGCAGCAATATCCACTAGGAAACTAGTCCTCTGGAGGACGATGTATTGAATCTCGACGCAATTAGAGTGTTCCATCGTCATTAGGATGCCCTGCACGTTACAATTAACTATCAGTTTTGCGTCGGATTCGAAAATCTAGACTGACATGAGAAGGTGCCACAGGCAGCAATAGACCCTATGAAACAAGTCGGCTGGTGGCCGATGTATTCAATCTCGACGCAATTTGAGTGTTCCATCGTCATTAGGAGGCCCTGAACGTTGCAATTAACTATCAGTTTCGCGTCGGATTCGAAAATCTAGATTCAAAGGAGAACGACCATAAGGTGCCCGAGGCAGCAATAGACCCTTGGAGACAATTCGGCTGAAGGACGATGTATTGAATCTCGACGCAATTTGAGTGTTCCATCGTCATTAGGGGGCCCTGAACGTTACAATTAACTATCAGTCTCGCGTCGGATTCGAAAATCTAGACTCACAGGAGACGGACCATATGTTTCCCGAGGCAACAATATCCACTTGGAGACAAGTCGGCTGAAGGACGATGTATTGAATCTCGACGCAATTTGAGTGTTCCATCGTCATTAGGAGGCCCTGAACGTTACAATTAACCATCACTTTTGCGTAGGATTCGGAAAATCTAGACTCACAGGAGAACGACTATAAGATGCCCGAGGCAGCAGTAGACCCTTGGAGACAAGTCGGCTGAAAGAAGATGTATTGAATCTTGACACAATTTGAGTGTTCCATCATTATTAGGAGGCCCTGGACGTTACAATTAACTATCAGTTTCGCGTCGGATTCAAAAATCTAGACTAACAGGAGACCGACCATATGGTGACCGAGGCAGAAATATCCCCATGGAGACAAGTCGGCAGGAGGCCGATGTATTGAATCTCGACGAAATTTGAGTGTTCCATCGTCATTAGGGTGCCCTGAACGTTACAAGTATCTATCAGTTTTGCGTCGGATTCGACAATCTAGATTTACAGGAGAACGACCATAAAGTGCCCGAGGCAGCAATAGACCCTTGGAGACAAGTCGGCTGGAGGACGATGTATTGAATCTCGACGCAATTTGAGTGTTCCATCGTCATTAGGAGGCCCTGAACGTTACAATAAACTATCAGTCTCGCGTCGGATTCGAAAATCTAGACTCACAGGAGACGGACCACATGGTTCCCGAGGCAGCAATATCCACTTGGAGACAAGTCGGCTGGAGGACGATGTATTAAATCTCGACGCAATTTGAGTGTTCCATCGTCATTAGGAGGCCCTGAACGTTACAATAAACTATCAGTCTCGCGTCGGATTCGAAAATCTAGACTCACAGGAGACGGACCACATGGTTCCCGAGGCAGCAATATCCACTTGGAGACAAGTCGGCTGGAGGGCGATGTATTAAATCTCGACGCAATTTGAGTGATCTATCGTCATTGGGAGGCCCTGAACGTTACAATTAACCATCAGTTTTGCATAGGATTCTGAAAATCTAGACTCACAGGAGAACGACTATAAGGTGCCCGAGGCAGCAATAGCCCCTTGGAGACAAGTCGGCTGAAGGAAGATGTATTGAATCTCGACGCAATTTGAGTGTTCCATCATTATTAGGAGGCCCTGGACGTTACAATTAACAATTAGTGTCGCGTCGTATTCGAAAATCTAGACTCGCAAGAGACGGACCATATTGTGCCCGTGAGAGGAATATCACCTTGGAGACAAGTCGGCTGGAGGACGATGTATTGAATCTCGACGCAATTTGAGTGTTCCATCGTCATTAGGAGGAACTGAACGTTACAATTAACTATCAGTTATGTGTCGGATTCGAAAATCTAAACTCACCGGAGAACGACCATATGGTGCCCGAGGCAGCAAAATCCCCATGGAGGCTAGTCGGCAGGAGGCCGATGAACTGAGTCTCGACGAAATTTGAGTGTTCCATCGTCATTACGAGGCCCTGAACGTTACAAGTATCTATCAGTTTTGCGTCGGATTCGACAATCTAGACTTACAGGAGAACGTCCATAAAGTGCCCGAGGCAGCAATAGACCCTTGGAGGCAAGTCGGCTGGAGGACGATGTATAGAATCTCGACGCAGTTTGAGTGTTCCATCGTCATTAGGAGACCCTGAACGTTACAATTAACTATCAGTCTCGCTTTGGATTCGAAAATCTAGACTCACAGGAGACGGACCATATGGTTCCCGAGGCAGCAATATCCACTAGGAAACTAGTCCTCTGGAGGACGATGTATTGAATCTCGACGCAATTAGAGTGTTCCATCGTCATTAGGATGCCCTGGACGTTACAATTAACTATCAGTTTCGCGTCGGATTCGAAAATCTAGACTAACAGGAGACCGACCATATGGTGACCGAGGCAGAAATATCCCCATGGAGACAAGTCGGCAGGAGGCCGATGTATTGAATCTCGACGAAATTTGAGTGTTCCATCGTCATTAGGAGGCCCTGAACGTTACAATTAACCATCAGTTTTGCGTAGGATTCGAAAATCTACACTCACAGGAGAACGACCATAAGGTGCCCGAGGCAGCAATAGACCCTTGGATACAAGTCGGCTGAAGGAAGATGTATTGAATCTCGACGCAATTTGTTTTTTCCATCATTATTAGGAGGCCCTGGACGTTACAATTAACTATCAGTTTCGCGTCGGATTCAAAAATCTAGACTAACAGGAGACCGACCATATGGTGACCGAGGCAGAAATATCCCCATGGAGACTTGTCGGCAGGAGGCCGATGTATTGAATCTCGACGAAATTTGAGTGTTCCATCGTCACTAGGGTGCCCTGAACGTTACAAGTATCTATCAGTTTTGCGTCGGATTCGACAATCTAGATTTACAGGAGAACGACCATAAAGTGCCCGAGGCAGCAATAGACCCTTGGAGACAAGTCGGCTGGAGGACGATGTATTGAATCTCGACGCAATTTGAGTGTTCCATCGTCATTAGGAGGCCCTGAACGTTACAATAAACTATCAGTCTCGCGTCGGATTCGAAAATCTAGACTCACAGGAGACGGACCACATGGTTCCCGAGGCAGCAATATCCACTTGGAGACAAGTCGGCTGGAGGACGATGTATTAAATCTCGACGCAATTTGAGTGTTCCATCGTCATTAGGAGGCCCTGAACGTTACAATAAACTATCAGTCTCGCGTCGGATTCGAAAATCTAGACTCACAGGAGACGGACCACATGGTTCCCGAGGCAGCAATATCCACTTGGAGACAAGTCGGCTGGAGGGCGATGTATTAAATCTCGACGCAATTTGAGTGATCTATCGTCATTGGGAGGCCCTGAACGTTACAATTAACCATCAGTTTTGCGTAGGATTCTGAAAATCTAGACTCACAGGAGAACGACTATAAGGTGCCCGAGGCAGCAATAGCCCCTTGGAGACAAGTCGGCTGAAGGAAGATGTATTGAATCTCGACGCAATTTGAGTGTTCCATCATTATTAGGAGGCCCTGGACGTTACAATTAACAATTAGTGTCGCGTCGTATTCGAAAATCTAGACTCGCAAGAGACGGACCATATTGTGCCCGTGAGAGGAATATCACCTTGGAGACAAGTCGGCTGGAGGACGATGTATTGAATCTCGACGCAATTTGAGTGTTCCATCGTCATTAGGAGGAACTGAACGTTACAATTAACTATCAGTTATGTGTCGGATTCGAAAATCTAAACTCACCGGAGAACGACCATATGGTGCCCGAGGCAGCAAAATCCCCATGGAGGCTAGTCGGCAGGAGGCCGATGAACTGAGTCTCGACGAAATTTGAGTGTTCCATCGTCATTACGAGGCCCTGAACGTTACAAGTATCTATCAGTTTTGCGTCGGATTCGACAATCTAGACTTACAGGAGAACGACCATAAAGTGCCCGAGGCAGCAATAGACCCTTGGAGGCAAGTCGGCTGGAGGACGATGTATAGAATCTCGACGCAATTTGAGTGTTCCATCGTCATTAGGAGGCCCTGAACGTTACAATTAACTATCAGTCTCGCTTTGGATTCGAAAATCTAGACTCACAGGAGACGGACCATATGGTTCCCGAGGCAGCAATATCCACTAGGAAACTAGTCCTCTGGAGGACGATGTATTGAATCTCGACGCAATTAGAGTGTTCCATCGTCATTAGGATGCCCTGCACGTTACAATTAACTATCAGTTTTGCGTCGGATTCGAAAATCTAGACTGACATGAGAAGGTGCCACAGGCAGCAATAGACCCTATGAAACAAGTCGGCTGGTGGCCGATGTATTCAATCTCGTCGCAATTTGAGTGTTCCATCGTCATTAGGAGGCCCTGAACGTTGCAATTAACTATCAGTTTCGCGTCGGATTCGAAAATCTATATTCAAAGGAGAACGACCATAAGGTGCCTGAGGCAGCAATAGACCCTTGGAGACAAGTCGGCTGAAGGACGATGTATTGAATCTCGACGCAATTTGAGTGTTCCATCGTCATTAGGGGGCCCTGAACGTTTCAATTAACTATCAGTCTCGCGTCGGATTCGAAAATCTAGACTCACAGGAGACGGACCATATGGTTCCCGAGGCAACAATATCCACTTGGAGACAAGTCGGCTGAAGGACGATGTATTGAATCTCGACGCAATTTGAGTGTTCCATCGTCATTAGGAGGCCCTGAACGTTACAATTAACCATCACTTTTGCGTAGGATTCGGAAAATCTAGACTCACAGGAGAACGACTATAAGATGAACGAGGCAGCAGTAGACCCTTGGAGACAAGTCGGCTGAAGGAAGATGTATTGAATCTCGACGCAATTTGAGTGTTCCATCATTATTAGGAGGCCCTGGACGTTACAATTAACTATCAGTTTCGCGTCGGATTCGAAAATCTTGACTCACGGGAGACGGACAATATGGTGCCCGTGGGAGCAGTATCCCCTTGGAGACAAGTCGGCTGGAGGACGATGTATTGAATCTCGACGCAATTTGAGTGTTCCATCGTCATTAGGAGGAACTGAACGTTACAATTAACTATCAGTTATGTGTCGGATTCGAAAATCTTAACTCACCGGAGAACGACCATATGGTGCCCGAGGCAGCAAAATCCCCATGGAGACTAGTCGGCAGGAGGCCGATGAACTGAGTCTCGACGAAATTTGAGTGTTCCATCGTCATTAGGAGGCCCTGAACGTTACAAGTATCTATCAGTTTTGCGTCGGATTCGACAATCTAGACTTACAGGAGAACGACCATAAAGTGCCCGAGGCAGCAATAGACCCTTGGAGGCAAGTCGGCTGGAGGACGATGTATTGAATCTCGACGCAATTTGAGTGTTCCATCATCATTAGGAGGCCCTGAACGTTACAATTAACTATCAGTCTCGCTTTGGATTCGAAAATCTAGACTCACAGGAGACGGACCATATGGTTCCCGAGGCAGCAATATCCACTAGGAAACTAGTCCTCTGGAGGACGTTGTATTGAATCTCGACGCAATTAGAGTGTTCCATCGTCATTAGGATGCCCTGCACGTTACAATTAACTATCAGTTTTGCGTCGGATTCGAAAATCTAGACTGACATGAGAAGGTGCCACAGGCAGCAATAGACCCTATGAAACAAGTCGGCTGGTGGCCGATGTATTCAATCTCGACGCAATTTGAGTGTTCCATCGTCATTAGGAGGCCCTGAACGTTGCAATTAACTATCAGTTTCGCGTCGGATTCGAAAATCTAGATTCAAAGGAGAACGACCATAAGGTGCCCGAGGCAGCAATAGACCCTTGGAGACAATTCGGCTGAAGGACGATGTATTGAATCTCGACGCAATTTGAGTGTTCCATCGTCATTAGGGGGCCCTGAATGTTACAATTAACTATCAGTCTCGCGTCGGATTCGAAAATCTAGACTCACAGGAGACGGACCATATGGTTCCAGAGGCAACAATATCCACTTGGAGACAAGTCGGCTGAAGGACGATGTATTGAATCTCGACGCAATTTGAGTGTTCCATCGTCATTAGGAGGCCCTGAACGTTACAATTAACCATCAGTATTGCGTAGGATTTGGAAAATCTAGACTCACAGGAGAACGACAATAAGATGTCCGAGGCAGCAGTAGACCCTTGGAGACAAGTCGGCTGAAGGAAGATGTATTGAATCTCGACGCAATTTGAGTGTTCCATCATTATTAGGAGGCCCTGGACGTTACAATTAACTATCAGTTTCGCGTCGGATTCGAAAATCTAGACTCACAGGAGACGGACAATATGGTGCCCGTGGGAGCAGTATCCCCTTGAAGACAAGTCGGCTGGAGGACGATGTATTGAATCTCGACGCAAATTGAGTGTTCCATCGTCATTAGGAGGCCCTGAACGTTGCAATTAACTATCAGTTTCGCGTCGGATTCGAAAATTTAGATTCAAAGGAGAACGACCATAAGGTGCCCGAGGCAGCAATAGACCCTTGGAGACAAGTCGGCTGAAGGACGATGTACTGAATCTCGACGCAATTTGAGTGTTCCATCGTCATTAGGGGGCCCTGAACGTTACAATTAACTATCAGTCTCGCGTCGGATTCGAAAATCTAGACTCACAGGAGACGGACCATATGGTTCCCGAGGCAACAATATCCACTTGGAGACAAGTCGGCTGAAGGACGATGTATTGAATCTCGACGCAATTTGAGTGTTCCATCGTCATTAGGAGGCCCTGAACGTTACAATTAACCATCACATTTGCGTAGGATTCGGAAAATCTAGACTCACAGGAGAACGACTATAAGATGCCCGAGGCAGCAGTAGACCCTTGGAGACAAGTCGGCTGAAGGAAGATGTATTTAATCTCGACGCAATTTGAGTGTTCCATCATTATTAGGAGGCCCTGGACGTTACAATTTACTATCAGTTTCGCGTCGGATTCGAAAATCTAGACTCACATGAGACGGACCATATGGTGCCCGTGGGAGCAATATCCCCTTGGAGTCAAGTCGGCTGGAGGACGATGTATTGTATCTCGAAGCAATTTGAGTGTTCCATCGTCATTAGGAGGAACTGAACGTTACAATTAACTGTCAGTTATGTGTCGGATTCGAAAATCTAAACTCACCGGAGAACGACCATATGGTGCTCGAGGCAGCAACATCCCCATGGAGACAAGTCGGCAGGAGGCCGATGAACTGAGTCTCGACGCAATTAGAGTGTTCCATCGTCATTAGGATGCCCTGCACGTTACAATTAACTATCAGTTTTGCGTCAGATTCGAAAATCTAGACTGACATGAGAAGGTGCCACATTCAGCAATAGACCCTATGAAACAAGTCGGATGGTGGCCGACGAATTCAATCTCGACGCAATTTGAGTGTTCCATCGTCATTAGGAGGCCCTGAACGTTGCAATTAACTATCAGTTTTGCGTCGAATTCGAAAATCTAGACTGACATGAGAAGGTGCCACAGGCAGCAATAGACCCTATGAAACAAGTCGGCTGGTGGCCGATGTATTCAATCTCGACGCAATTTGAGTGTTCCATCGTCATTAGGAGGCCCTGAACGTTGCAATTAACTATCAGTTTCGCGTCGGATTCGAAAATCTAGATTCAAAGGAGAACGAACATAAGGTGCCCGAGGCAGCAATGGACTCTTGGAGACAAGTCGGCTGAAGGACGATGTATTGAATCTCGATGCAATTTGAGTGTTCCATCGTCATTAGGGGGCCTTGAACGTTACAATTAACCATCAGTATTGCGTAGGATTTGGAAAATCTAGACTCACAGGAGAACGACTATAAGATGCCCGAGGCAGCAGTAGACCCTTGGAGACAAGTCGGCTGAAGGAAGATGTATCTAATCTCGACGCAATTTGAGTGTTCCATCATTATTAGGAGGCCCTGGACGTTACAATTAACTATCAGTTTGGCGTCGGATTCGAAAATCTAGACTCACAGGAGACGGACAATATGGTGCCCGTGGGAGCAGTATCCCCTTGAAAACAAGTCGGCTGGAGGACGATGTATTGAATCTCGACGCAAATTGAGTGTTCCACCGTCATTAGGAGGCCCTGAACGTTGCAATTAACTATCAGTTTCGCGTCGGATTCGAAAATCTAGATTCAAAGGAGAACGACCATAAGGTGCCCGAGGCAGCAATAGACCCTTGGAGACAAGTCGGCTGAATTACGATGTACTGAATCTCGACGCAATTTGAGTGTTCCATCGTCATTAGGGGGCCCTGAACGTTACAATTAACTATCAGTCTCGCGTCGGATTCGAAAATCTAGACTCACAGGAGACGGACCATATGGTTCCCGAGGCAACAATATCCACTTGGAGACAAGTCGGCTGAAGGACGATGTATTGAATCTCGACGCAATTTGAGTGTTCCATCGTCATTAGGAGGCCCTGAACGTTACAATTAACCATCACTTTTGCGTAGGATTCGGAAAATCTAGACTCACAGGAGAACGACTATAAGATGCCCGAGGCAGCAGTAGACCCTTGGAGACAAGTCGGCTGAAGGAAGATGTATTGAATCTCGACGCAATTTGAGTGTTCCATCATTATTAGGAGGCCCTGGACGTTACAATTTACTATCAGTTTCGCGTCGGATTCGAAAATCTAGACTCACAGGAGACGGGCCATATGGTGCCCGTGGGAGCAGTATCCCCTTGAAAACAAGTCGGCTGGAGGACGATGTATTGAATCTCGACGCAAATTGAGTGTTCCACCGTCATTAGGAGGCCCTGAACGTTGCAATTAACTATCAGTTTCGCGTCGGATTCGAAAATCTAGATTCAAAGGAGAACGACCATAAGGTGCCCGAGGCAGCAATAGACCCTTGGAGACAAGTCGGCTGAATTACGATGTACTGAATCTCGACGCAATTTGAGTGTTCGATCGTCATTAGGGGGCCCTGAACGTTACAATTAACTATCAGTCTCGCGTCGGATTCGAAAATCTAGACTCACAGGAGACGGACCATATGGTTCCCGAGGCAACAATATCCACTTGGAAACAAGTCGGCTGAAGGACGATGTATTGAATCTCGACGCAATTTGAGTGTTCCATCGTCATTAGGAGGCCCTGAACGTTACAATTAACCATCACTTTTGCGTAGGATTCGGAAAATCTAGACTCACAGGAGAACGACTATAAGATGCCCGAGGCAGCAGTAGACCCTTGGAGACAAGTCGGCTGAAGGAAGATGTATTGAATCTCGACGCAATTTGAGTGTTCCATCATTATTAGGAGGCCCTGGACGTTACAATTTACTATCAGTTTCGCGTCGGATTCGAAAATCTAGACTCACAGGAGACGGGCCATATGGTGCCCGTGGGAGCAATATCCCCTTGGAGAGAAGTCGGCTGGAGGACGATGTATTGTATCTCGTCGCAATTTGAGTGTTCCATCGTCATTAGGAGGAACTGAACGTTACAATTAGCTATCAGTTATGTGTCGGATTCGAAAATCTAAACTCACCGGAGAACGACCATATGGTGCCCGAGGCAGCAATATCCCCATGGAGACAAGTCGGCAGGAGGCCGATGAACTGAGTCTCGAAGAAATTTGAGTGTCCCATCGTCATTAGGAGGCCCTGAACGTTACAAGTATCTATCAGTTTTCCGTCGGATTCGACAATCTAGACTTACAGGAGAACGACCATAAAGTGATCGAGGCAGCAATAGACCCTTGGAGGCAAGTCGGCTGGAGGACGATGTATTGAATCTCGACGCAATTTGAGTGTTCCATCGTCATTAGGAGGCCCTGAACGTTGCAATTAACTATCAGTCTCGCTTTGGATTCGAAAATCTGGACTCACAGGAGACGGACCATATGGTTCCCGAGGCAGCAATATCCACTAGGAAACAAGTCCTCTGGAGGACGATGTATTGAATCTCGACGCAATTTGAGTGTTCCATCCTCATTAGGATGCCCTTCACGTTACAATTAACTATCAGTTTTGCGTCGGATTCGAAAATCTAGACTGACATGAGAAGGTGCCACAGGCAGCGATAGACCCTATGAAACAAGTCGGCTGGTGGCCGATGTATTCAATCTCGACGCAATTTGAGTGTTCCATCGTCATTAGGAGGCCCTGAACGTTGCAATTAACTATCAGTTTCGCGTCGGATTCGAAAATCTAGATTCAAAGGAGAACGACCATAAGGTGCCCGAGGCAGCAATAGATTCTTGGAGACAAGTCGGCTGAAGGACGATGTATTGAATCTCGACGCAATTTGAGTGTTCCATCGTCATTAGGGGGCCTTTAACGTTACAATTAACTATCAGAATCGCGTCGGATTCGAAAATCTAGACTCACAGGAGACGGACCATATGGTTCCCGAGGCAACAATATCCACTTGGAGACAAGTCGGCTGAAGGACGATGTATTGAATCTCGACGCAATTTGAGTGTTCCATCGTCATTAGGAGGCCCTGAACGTTACAATTAACCATCAGTTTTGCGTAGGATTTGGAAAATCTAGACTCACAGGAGAACGACTATAAGATGCCCGAGGCAGCAGAAGACCCTTGGAGACAAGTCGGCTGAAGGAAGATGTATTGAATCTCGGCGCAATTTGAGTGTTCCATCATTATTAGGAGGCCCTGGACGTTACAATTAACTATCAGTTTCGCGTCGGATTCGAAAATCTAGACTCACAGGAGACGGACAATATGGTGCCCGTGGGAGCAGTATCCCCTTGGAGACAAGTCGGCTGGAGGACGATGTATTGAATCTCGACGCAATTTGAGTGTTCCATCGTCATTAGGAGGAACTGAACGTTACAATTAACTATCAGTTATGTGTCGGATTCGAAAATCTAAACTCACCGGAGAACGACCATATGGTGCCCGAGGCAGCAAAATCCCCATGGAGACTAGTCGGCAGGAGGCCGATGAACTGAGTCTCGACGAAATTTGAGTGTTCCATCGTCATTAGGAGGCCCTGAACGTTACAAGTATCTATCAGTTTTGCGTCGGATTCGACAATCTAGACTTACAGGAGAACGACCATAAAGTGCCCGAGGCAGCAATAGACCCTTGGAGGCAAGTCGGCTGGAGGACGATGTATTGAATCTCGACGCAATTTGAGTGTTCCATCGTCATTAGGAATCCCTGAACGTTACAATTAACTATCAGTCTCGCTTTGGTTTCGAAAATCTAGACTCACAGGAGACGGACCATATGGTTCCCGAGGCAGCAATATCCACTAGGAAACTAGTCCTCTGGAGGACGATGTATTGAATATCGACGCAATTAGAGTGTTCCATCGTCATTAGGATGCCCTGCACGTTACAATTAACTATCAGTTTTGCGTCGGATTCGAAAATCTAGACTGACATGAGAAGGTGCCACAGGCAGCAACAGACCCAATGAAACAAGTCGGCTGGTGGCCGATGTATTCAATCTCGACGCAATTTGAGTGATCCATCGTCATTAGGAGGCCCTGAAAGTTGCAATTAACTATCAGTTTCGCGTCGGATTCGAAAATCTAGATTCAAAGGAGAACGACCATAAGGTGCCCGGGGCAGCAATAGACCCTTGGAGACAAGTCGGCTGAAGGACGATGTATTGAATCTCGACGCAATTTGAGTGTTCCATCGTCATCAGGGGGCCCTGAAAGTTACAATTAACTATCAGTCTCGCGTCGGATTCGAAAATCTAGACTCACAGGAGACGGACCATATGGTTCCCGAGGCAACAATATCCACTTGGAGACAAGTCGGCTGAAGGACGCTGTATTGAATCTCGACGCATTTGAGTGTTCCATCGTCATTAGGAGGCCCTGAACGTTAGAATTAACCATCACTTTTGCGTAGGATTCGGAAAATCTAGACTCACAGGAGAGCGACTATAAGATGCCCGAGGCAGCAGTAGACCCTTGGAGACAAGTCGGCTGAAGGAAGATGTATTGAATCTCGACGCAATTTGAGTGTTCCATTATTATTAGGAGGTTCTGGACGTTACAATTTACTATCAGTTTCGCGTCGGATTCGAAAATCTAGACTAACAGGAGAAGGACCATATGGTGCCCGTGGGAGCAATATCCCCTTGGAGACAAGTCGGCTGGAGGTCGATGTATTGTATCTCGACGCAATTTGAGTGTTCCATCGTCATTAGGAGGAACTGAACGTTACAATTAACTATCAGTTATGTGTCGGATTCCTAAATCTAAACTCACCGGAGAACGACCATATGGTGCCCGAGGCAGCAAAATCCCCATGGAGACTAGTCGGCAGGAGGCCGATGAACTGAGTCTCGACGAAATTTGAGTGTTCCATCGTCATTAGGAGGCCTTAACGTTACAAGTATCTATCAGTTTTGCGTCGGATTCGACAATGTAGACTTACAGGAGAACGACCATAAAGTGCCCGAGGCAGCAATAGACCCTTGGAGGCAAGTCGGCTGGAGGACGATGTATTGAATCTCGACGCAATTTGAGTGTTCCATCATCATTAGGAGGCCCTGAACGTTGCAATTAACTATCAGTTTCGCGTCGGATTCAAAAATCTAGATTCAAAGGAGAACGACCATAAGGTGCCCGAGGCAGCAATGGACTCTTGGAGACAAGTCGGCTGAAGGACGATGTACTGAATCTCGACGCAATTTGAGTGTTCCATCGTCATTAGGGGGCCTTGAACGTTACAATTAACTATCAGTCTCGCGTCGGATTCGAAAATCTAGACTCACAGGAGACGGGCCATATGGTTCCCGAGGCAACAATGTCCACTTGGAGACAAGTCGGTTGAAGGACGATGTATTGAATCTCGACGCAATTTGAGTGTTCCATCGTCATTAGGAGGCCCTGAACGTTACAATTAACCATCAGTTTTGCGTAGGATTTGGAAAATCTAGACTCACAGGAGAACGACTATAAGATGCCCGTGGCAGCAGTAGACCCTTGGAGACAAGTCGGCTGAAGGAAGATGTATTGAATCTCGACGCAATTTGAGTGTTCCATCATCATTAGGAGGCCCTGGACGTTACAATTAACTATCAGTTATGTGTCGGATTCGAAAATCTAAACTCACCGGAGAACGACAATATGGTGCCCGAGGCAGCAATATCCCCATGGAGACAAGTCGGCAGGAGGCCGATGAACTGAGTCTCGACGAAATTTGAGTGTTCCATCGGCATTAGGAGGCCCTGAACGTTACAAGTATCTATCAGTTTTGCGTCGGATTCGACAATCTAGACTTACAGGAGAACGACCATAAAGTGCCCGAGGCAGCAATAGACCCTTGGAGGCAAGTCGGCTGGAGGACAATGTATTGAATCTCGACGCAATTTGAGTGTTCCATCGTCATTAGGGGGCCCTGAACGTTACAATTAACTATCAGTCTCGCGTCGGATTCGAAAATCTAGACTCACAGGAGACGGACCATATGGTTCCCGAGGCAACAATATCCACTTGGAGACAAGTCGGCTGAAGGACGATGTATTGAATCTCGACGCAATTTGAGTGTTCCATCGTCATTAGGAGGCCCTGAACGTTACAATTAACCATCAGTTTTGCGTAGGTTTTGGAAAATCTAGACTCACAGGAGAACGACTATAAGATGCCCGAGGCAGCAGTAGACCCTTGGAGACAAGTCGGCTGAAGGAAGATGTATTGAATCTCGACGCAATTTGAGTGTTCCATCATTATTAGGAGGCCCTGGACGTTACAATTAACTATCAGTTTCGCGTCGGATTCGAAAATCTAGACTCACAGGAGACGGACCATATGGTTCCCGAGGCAGCAATATCCACTAGGAAACTAGTCCTCTGGAGGACAAAGTATTGAATCTCGACGCAATTAGAGTGTTCCATCGTCATTAGGGTGCCCTGCACGTTACAATTAACTATCAGTTTTGCATCGGATTCGAAAATCTAGACTGACATGAGAAGGTGCCACAGGCAGCAATAGACCCTATGAAACAAGTCGGCTGGTGGCCGATGTATTCAATCTCGACGCAATTTGAGTGTTCCATCGTCATTAGGAGGCCCTGAACGTCGCAATTAACTATCAGTTTCGCGCCGGATTCGAAAATCTAAATTCACAGGAGAACGACTATAAGATGGCCGAGGCAGCAGTAGACCCTTGGAGACAAGTCGGCTGAAGGAAGATGTATTGAATCTCGACGCAATTTGAGTGTTCCATCATTATTAGGAGGCCCTGGACGTTACAATTTACTATCAGTTTCGCGTCGGATTCGAAAATCTAGACTCACAGGAGACGGACCATATGGTGCCCGTGGGAGCAATATCCCCATGGAGACGAGTCGGCTGGAGGACGATGTATTGTATCTCGACGCAATTTGAGTGTTCCATCGTCATTAGGAGGAACTGAACGTTACAATTAACTATCAGTTATGTGTCGGATTCGAAAATCTAAACTCACCGGAGAACGACAATATGGTGCCCGAGGCAGCAATATCCCCATGGAGACAAGTCGGCAGGAGGCCGATGAACTGAGGCTCGACGAAATTTGAGTGTTCCATCGGCATTAGGAGGCCCTGAACGTTACAAGTATCTATCAGTTTTGCGTCGGATTCGACAATCTAGACTTACAGGAGAACGACCATAAAGTGCCCGAGGCAGCAATAGACCCTTGGAGGCAAGTCGGCTGGAGGAGAATGTATTGAATCTCGACGCAATTTGAGTGTTCCATCGTCATTAGGAGGCCCTGAACGTTACAATTAACTATTAGTCTCGCGTCGGATTCGAAAATCTAGACTCACAGGAGACTGACCATATGGTTGCCGAGGCAGCAATATCCACTAGGAGACAAGTCGGCTGGAGGACGATGTATTGAATCTCGACGCAATTTGAGTGTTCCATCGTCATTAGGATGCCCTGCACGTTACAACTAACTATCAGTTTTGCGTCGGATTCGAAAATCTAGACTGACATGAAAAGGTGCCACAGGCAGCAATAGACCCTATGAAACAAGTCGGCTGGTGGCCGATGTATTCAATCTCGACGCAATTTGAGTGTTCCATCGTCATTAGGAGGCCCTGAACGTTACAAATAACTATCAGTTTTGCGTCGGATTCGAAAATGTAGACTCAAAGGAGAACGACCATATGGTTCCCGAGGCAGCGATAGACCCTTGGATAAAAGTCGGCTGAAGGACGATGTATTGAATCTCGACGCAATTTGAGTGTTCCATCGTCATTAGGAGGCCCTGAACGTTACAATTAACCATCAGTTTTGCGTAGGATTCGAAAATCTAGACTCACAGGAGATCGATCATAAGGTGCCCGAGACAGCAATAGACCCTTGGAGACAAGTCGGCTGGTGGCCGATGTATTGAATCTCGACGCAATTTGAGAGTTCCATCGTCATTAGGAGGCGCTGAACGTTACAATTAACTATCAGTCCCGCGTCGGAATCGATAATCTAGACTCACAGGAGACGGACCATATGGTTCCCGAGGCAGCAATATCCACTTGGAGACAAGTCGGCTGAAGGACGATGTATTGAATCTCGACGCAATTAGAGTGTTCCTTTGTCATTAGGAGGCCCTGACCGTTACAATTAACTATCAGTCTCGCGTCGGATTCGAAAATCTAGACTCACAGGAGACGGACCATATGGTGCCCGAGGCAACAATATCCCCTTGGAGACAAGTCGGCTGGAGGACGATGTATTGAATCTCGACGAAATTTGAGTGTTCCATCGTCATTAGGATGCCTTGTACGTTACAATAAACTATCAGTCTCGAGTCGGATTCGAAAATCTAGACTCACAGGAGACGGACCATATGGTTCCCGAGGCAGCAATATCCACTTGGAGACAAGTCGGCTGGAGGACGATGTATTAAATCTCGACGCAATTTGAGTGTTTCATCGTCATTAGGAGGCCCTGAACGTTACAATAAAATATCAGTTTCACGTCGGATTCGAAAATCTAGACTCACAGGAGACGGACCATATGGTTCCCGAGGCAGCAATATTCACTTGGAGACAAGTCGGCTGGAGGACGATGTATTAAATCTCGACGCATTTTGAGTGTTCCATCGTCATTGGGAGGCCCTGAACGTTACAATTAACCATCAGATTTGCGTAGGATTCGGAAAATCTAAACTCACAGGAGAACGACTATAAGGTGCCCGAGGCAGCAATAGCCCCTTGGAGACAAGTCGGCTGAAGGAAGATGAATTGAGTCTCGACGCAATTTGAGTGTTCCATCATTATTAGGAGGCCCTGGACGTTACAATTAACTATTAGTTTCGCGTCGTATTCGAAAATCTAGACTCGCAGGAGACGGACCATATTGTGCCCGTGGGAGGAATATCCCCTTGGAGACAAGTCGGCTGGAGGACGATGTATTAAATCTCGACGCAATTTGAGTGTTCCATCGTCATTAGGAGGCCCTGAACGTTACAATTAACTATCAGTCTCGCTTTGGATTCGAAAATCTAGACTCACAGGAGACGGACCATATGGTTCCCGAGGCAGCAATATCCACTAGGAAACAAGTCCTCTGGAGGACGATGTATTGAATCTCGACGCAATTTGAGCGTTCCATCGTCATTAGGATGCCCTGCACGTTACAATTAACTATCAGTTTTGCGTCGGATTCGAAAATCTAGACTGACATGAGAAGGTGCCACAGGCAGCAATAGACCCTATGAAACAAGTCGGCTGGTGGCCGATGTATTCAATCTCGACGCAATTTGAGTGTTCCATCGTCATTAGGAGGCCCTGAACGTTGCAATTAACTATCAGTTTCGTGTCGGATTCGAAAATCTAGATTCAAAGGAGAACGACCATAAGGTGCCCGAGGCAGCAATAGACCCTTGGAGGCAAGTCGGCTGAAGGACGATGTATTGAATCTCGACGCAATTTGAGTGTTCCATCGTCATTAGGGGGCCCTGAACGTTACAATTAACTATCAGTCTCGCGTCGGATTCGAAAATCTAAACTCACAGGAGACGGACTATATGGTTCCCGAGGCAACAATATCCACTTGGAGACAAGTCTGCTGAAGGACAATGTATTGAATCTCGACGCAATTTGAGTGTTCCATCGTCATTAGGAGGCCCTGAACGTTACAATTAACCATCAGTTTTGCGTAGGATTCGGAAAATCTAGACTCACAGTAGAACGACTATAAGATGCCCGAGGCAGCAGTAGACCCTTGGAGACAAGTCGGCTGAAGGAAGATGTATTGAATCTCGACGCAATTTGAGTGTTCCATCATTATTAGGAGGCCCTGGACGTCACAATTAACTATCAGTTTCGCGTCGCATTCGAAAATCTAGACTCACAGGAGACGGACCATATGGTGCCCGTGGGAGCAATATCCCCATGGAGACAAGTCGGCTGGAGGACGATGTATTGTATCTCGACGCAATTTGAGTGTTCCATCGTCATTAGGAGGAACTGAACGTTACAATTAACTATCAGTTATGTGTCGGATTCGAAAATCTAAACTCACCGGAGAACGACAATATGGTGCCCGAGGCAGCAATATCCCCATGGAGACAAGTCGGCAGGAGGCCGATGAACTGAGTCTCGACGAAATTTGAGTGTTCCATCGGCATTAGGAGGCCCTGAACGTTACAAGTATCTATCAGTTTTGCGTCGGATTCGACAATCTAGACTTACAGGAGAACGACCATAAAGTGCCCGAGGCAGCAATAGACCCTTGGAGGCAAGTCGGCTGGAGGACGATGTATTGGATCTCGACGCAATTTGAGTGTTCCATCGTCATTAGGAGGCCCTGAACGTTACAATTAACTACTAGCCTCGCGTCGGATTCGAAAATCTAGACTCACAGGAGACTGACCATATGGTTGCCGAGGCAGCAATATCCACTAGGAGACAAGTCGGCTGGAGGACGATGTATTGAATCTCGACGCAATTTGAGTGTTCCATCGTCATTAGGATGCCCTGCACGTTACAACTAACTATCAGTTTTGCGTCGGATTCGAAAATCTAGACTGACATGAAAAGGTGCCACAGGCAGCAATAGACCCTATGAAACAAGTCGCCTGGTGGCCGATGTATTCATTCTCGACGCAATTTGAGTGTTCCATCGTCATTAGGAGGCCCTGAACGTTACAAATCACTATCAGTTTTGCGTCGGATTCGAAAATCTAGACTCAAAGGAGAACGACCATATGGTTCCCGAGGCAGCGATAGACCCTTGGATGAAAGTCGGCTGAAGGACGATGTATTGAATCTCGACGCAATTTGAGTGTTCCATCGTCATTAGGAGGCCCTGAACGTTACAATAAACTATCAGTTTCACGTCGGATTCGAAAATCTAGACTACCAGGAGACGGACCATATGGTTCCCGAGGCAGCAATATGCACTTGGAGACAAGTCGGCTGGAGGACGATGTATTAAATCTCGACGCATTTTGAGTGTTCCATCGTCATTGGGAGGCCCTGAACGTTACAATTAATCATCAGTTTTGCGTAGGATTCGGAAAATCTAAACTCACAGGAGAACGACTATAAGGTGCCCGAGGCAGCAATAGCCCCTTGGAGACAAGTCGGCTGAAGGAAGATGAATTGAGTCTCGACGCAATTTGAGTGTTCCATCATTATTAGGAGGCCCTGGACGTTACAATTAACTATTAGTTTCGCGTCGTATTCGAAAATCTAGACTCGCAGGAGACGGACCATATTGTGCCCGTGGGAGGAATATCCCCTTGGAGACAAGTCGGCTGGAGGACGATGTATTGAGTCTCGACGAAATTTGAGTGTTCCATCGTCATTAGGAGGCCCTGAACGTTACAAGTATCTATCAGTTTTGCGTCGGATTCGACAATCTAGGCTTACAGGAGAACGACCATAAAGTGCAGGACGCAGCAATAGACCCTTGGAGACAAGTCCGCTGGAGGACGATGTGTTGAATCTCGACGCAATTTGAGTGTTCCATCGTCATTAGGAGGCCCTGAACGTTACAATTAACTATCAGTCTCGCGTCGGATTCGAAAATCTAGACTCACAGGAGACGGACCATATGGTTCCCGAGGCAGCAATATCCACTAGGAGACAAGTCGGCTGGAGGACGATGTATTGAATCTCGACGCAATTTCAGTGTTCCATCGACATTAGGATGCCCTGCACGTTACAACTAACTATCAGTTTTGCGTCGGATTCGAAAATCTAGACTGACATGAAAAGGTGCCACAGGCAGCAAAAGACCCTATGAAACAAGTCGGCTGGTGGCCGATGTATTCAATCTCGACGCAATTTGAGTGTTCCATCGTTATTAGGAGGCCCAGAACGTTACAAATAACTATCAGTTTTGCGTCGGATTCGAAAATCTAGACTCAAAGGAGGACGACCATATGGTTCCCGAGGCAGCGATAGACCCTTTGAGACAAGTCGGCTGAAGGACGATGTATTGAATCTCGACGCAATTTGAGTGTTCCATCGTCATTAGGAGGCCCTGAACGTTACAATTAACCATCAGTTTTGCGTAGGATTCGAAAATCTGGACTCACAGGAGATCGATCATAAGGTGCTCGAGACAGCAATAGACCCTTGGAGACAAGTCGGCTGAAGGACGATGTATTGAATCTCGACGCAATTTGAGTGTTCCATCGTCATTAGGAGGCTTTGGACGTTACGTTTCGCGTCGGATTCGAAAATCTACACTCACAGGAGACGGACCATATGGTGCCCGAGGCAGCAATATCTACTTGGAGACAAGTCGGCTGGAGGACGATGTATTGAATCTCGACGCAATTTGAGTGTTCCATCGTCATTAGCAGGCCCTGAACGTTGCGAGTATCTATCAGTTTTGCGTCGGATTCGACAATATAGAATACAGCAGAACGACCATAAAGTGCCCGAGGCACCAATAGACCCTTGGAGACAAGTCGGCTGGAGGACGATGTATTGAATCTCGACGCAATTCGAGTGTTCCATCGTCATTAGGAGGCCCTGAACGTTACAATTAACTATCAGTTTTTCAGCGGATTCGTAAATCTAGACTCAAAGGAGAACGACCGTAAAGTGCCCGAGGCAGCAATAGACCCTTGGAGACAAGTCGGTTGATAGACGAAGTATTGAATCTCGACGCAATTAGAGTGTTCCATCGTCATTAGGAGGCTCTGGACGTTACAATTAACTATCAGTTTCTAATCGGATTCGAAAATCTAGACTCACAGGAGACGGACCATATGGTGTCCGAGGCAGCAATTTCCCCTTGGAGACAATTCGGCTGGAGGACGATGTATTGAATCTCGACGCAATTTGAGTGTTCCATCGTCATTAGGAGGCCCAGAACGTTACAATTAACCATCAGTTTTGCGTAGGATTCGAAATTCTAGACTCACAGGAGAACGACCATAAGGTGCCCGAGGCAACAATAGACCCTTGGAGACAAGTCGGCTGAAGGACGATGTATTGAATCTCGACGCAATTTGAGTGTTCCATCGTCATTAGGAGGCCCTGAATGTTTCAATTAACTATCAGTTTCGCGTCGGATTCGAAAATCTAGACTCACAGGAGACGGACCATATGGTGCCCGAGGCAGCAATATCCCCTTGGAGACAAGTCGGCTGAAAGACCATGTATTGAATCTCGACGCAATTTGAGTGTTCCATCGTTATTAGGAGGCCCTGAACGTTACAATTAACTATCAGTTTTGCGTCGGATTCGAAAATCTTGACTCAAAGGAGAACGACCATAAGGTGCCCGAGGCAGCAATAGACCCTTGGAGACAAGTCGGCTGAAGGACGAAGTATTGAATCTCGACGCAATTAGAGTGTTTCCCCGTCATTATGAGGCCCAGAACGTTACAATTAACTGTCAGTCTCGCGTCGGATTCGAAAATCTAGACTCACAGGAGACGAACCATATGGTTCCCGAGACAGCAATAACCACTTGGAGGCAAGTCGGCTGGAGGACGATGTATTGAATCTCGACGCAATTTGAGTGTTCCATCGACATTAGGAGGCCCTGAACGGTACAATTAACCATCAGTTTTGCGTAGGTTTCGAAAATCTAGACTCACAGGAGATCGACCATAAGGTGCCCGAGGCAGCAATAGACCCTTGGAGACAAGTCGGCTGAAGGAAGATGTATTGAATCTCGACGCATTTTGAGTGTTCCATCGTCATTAGGAGGCCCTGAATGTTTCAATTACCTATCAGTTTCGCGTCGGATTCGACAATCTAGAATACAGGAGAACGACCATAAAGTGCCCGAGGCACCAATAGACCTTTGGAGACAAGTCGGCTGGAGGACGATGTATTGAATCTCGACGCAATTCAAGTGTTCCATCGTCATTCGGAGGCCCTGAATGTTTCAATTAACTATCAGTTTCGCGACGGATTCGAAAATCTATATTCACAGGAGACGGACCATATGGTGCCCGAGGCAGCAATATCCCCTTGGAGACAAGTCAGCTGAAGGTCGATGTATTGAATCTCGACGCATTTTGAGTGTTCCATCGTCATTAGGAGGCCCTGAACGTTACAATTAACTATCAGGTTTTCGGCGGATTCGTAAATCTAGACTCAAAGGAGAAGGACCGTAAGGTGCCCGAGGCAGCAATAGACCCTTGGAGACAAGTCGGTTGATAGACGAAGTATTGAATCTCGACGCAATTAGAGTGTTCCATCGTCATTAGGAGACCCTGAACGTTACAATTAACTATCAGTCTCGCGTCGGATTCGAAAATCTACACTCACAGGAGACGGACCATAAGGTGCCCGAGGCAGCTATAAACTCTTGGAGACAAGTCGGCTGAATAAAAATGTATTGAATCTCGACGCAATTTGAGTGTTCCATCGTCATTAGGAGGCTCTGGACGTTACAGTTAACTATGAGTTTCGCGTCGGATTCGAAAATCTAGACTCACAGGAGACGGACCATATGATGTCCGAGGCAGCAATATCCCCTTGGAGACAATTCGGCTGGAGGGCGATGTATTGAATCTCGACGCAATTTGAGTGTTCCATCGTCATTAGGAGGCCCTGAACGTTATAATTAACTATCAGTTTTGCGTCGGATTCGAAAATCTAGACTCGAAGGAGAACGACGATAAGGTGCCCGAGGCAGCAATGGACCCTTGGAGACAAGTCGGCTGAAGGACGGTGTATTGAATCTCGAAGCAATTTGAGTGTTCCATCGTCATTAGGAGGCCCTGAAGGTTACATTTAACTATCAGTCTCGCGTCGGATTCGAAAATCTAGACTCACAGGAGACGGACCATACGGTTCCCGAGGCAGCAATATCCACTTGGAGACAAGTCGGCTGAAGGACGTTGTATTGAAACTCGACGCAATTTGAGTGTTCCATCGTCATTAGGAGGCCCCGAACGTTACAATTAACCATCAGTTTTGCGTAGGATTCGAAAATCTAGACTCACAGGAGAACGACCATAAGGTGCCCGAGGCAACAATAGACCCTTGGAGACAAGTCGGCTGAAGGACGATGTATTAAATCTCGACGCAATTTGAGTGTTCCATCGTCGTTAGGAGGCCCTCGACGTTACAATGAACTATCAGTTTCGCGTCGGATTCGAAAATCTAGACTCACAGGAAACGTACCATATGGTGTCCGAGGCAGCAATATCCCATTGGAGACAAGTCGGCTAAAGGATGATGTATTGAATCTCGACGCAATTTGAGTGTTCCATCGTCATTAGGAGGCCATGAATGTTACAATTAACTATCAGTTTTGCGTCGGATTCGAAAATCTAGACTCACTGAAGAACGACCATAAGGTTCCCGAGGCAGCAATAGACCCTTGGAGACAAGGCGCCTGGAGGACGATGTACTGACTCTCGACGCAATTCGAGTGTTCCATCGTCATTAGGAGGCCCTGAACGTTACAACTAACTACAACGTTTGCGTCGGATTCGAAAATCTAGACTCACAGGAGACGGACCATATGGTGCCTGATGCAGCAATATCCCCTTGGAGACGAGTCGCCTGGAAAACGATATATTGAATCTCGACGCAATTTGAGTGTTCCATCGTCATTAGGAGGCCCTAAACGTTAGAATGAAATATCAGTTTTGCGTCGGATTCGAAAATCTAGTCCCAAAGGAGCAAGACCATTAGGCGCGAAAGGCAGCGATAGACTCTGGGAGACAAGTCGGCTTTATGACGATGTATTGAATCGCGACGCAATTTGAGTGTTCCATCGTCATTAGGAGGCCCCTAACTTTGCAATTAACTTTCAGTTTTGCGTCGGATTCGAAAATCTAGACTCACTGGATAACGACCATAAGGTGCCGAGGCAGAAATAGATTCTTGGAGACAAGTCGCCTGGAGGACGATGTATTGACTCTCGACGCAATTCGAGTGTTCCATCGTCATTAGGAGGCCATGAACGTTACAATTAACCATCAGTTTTGCGTCGGATTCCAAAATATAGACTCACACCAGGCGGACCATAAGGTGCCCGAGGCAGCAATATCCCCTTGTAGACAAGTCGGCTGGAGGACGATGTATTGAATCTCGACGCAATTTGAATGTTCCATCGTTATTAGGAGGCGCTGAACGTTACAATTAACTACAAGTTATGCGTCGGATTCGTTAATCTAGACTCACAGATGAACGACGATAAGGTGCCCGAGGCAGCAATACCCCCTTGGAGACAAGTAGGCTGGAGGACGATGTATTGAATGTCGACGCAATTTGAGTGTTCCATCGTCATTAGGAGGCCATGAACGTTACAATTAACCATCAGTTTTACGTCGGATTCGAAAATCTAGAATCACATGAGGCGGACCATAAGGTGCCCGCTGCAGCAATATCCCCTTGGAGACAAGTCACCTGGAGGACGATGTATTGAATCTCGACGCAATTTGTGTGTTCTTCGTCATTAGGAGGTCCTGAACGTTACAATTAACTATGTTTTGCTTCGGATTCGAAAATCTGCACTTACAGAAGCAAGACCATTAGGTGCCAGAGACAGCAATAGACGCTTGGAGACAAGTCGGCTGGAGGACGATGTATTGAATCGCGACGCAATTTGAGTGTTCCATCGTCATTAGGAGGCCATGAACGTTATAATTAACTATCAGTTTTGCGTCGGATTCGAAAATCTAGACTCCCTGGAGAACGACCATAAGGTGCCCGAGGCAGCAAGATCCCCTTGTAGACAAGTCGGCTGGAGGACGGTGTATTGAATCTCGACGCAATTTGAGTGTTCCTTCGTCATTAGGAGGCACTGAACGTTACAATTAACTATCATTTCTGCGTCGGATTCGAAAATCTAGACTCACATGAGGCGGACCATAAGGTCCCCGCGGCAGCAATATCCCCTTGTAGACAAGTCGGCTAGAGGACAATGTATTGAAACTCGACGCAATTTGAGTGTTTTATCGTCATTAGGAGGTGCTGAACGTTACAATTAACTACAAGTTTTGCGTCGGGTTCGAAAATCTAGACTCACAGGGGACGGACCAAATGATGCCCGATGCAGCAATATCCCCTTGGAGACAAGTCGCCTGGAGGACGATGTATTGAATCTCGACGCAATTTGAGTGTTCTTTCGTCGTTAGGAGGCCATGAACGTTACAATTAACTATCAGTTTTGCATCGGATTCGATAATCTAGACTCACTGGAGAACGACCATATGGTGATCGAGGCAGCAATATCCCCTTGTAGACAATTCGGCTGGAGGACGATGTATTGAATCTCGACCCAATTTGAGTGTTCCATCGTCATTAGAAGGCCCTGAACGTTACAATTAACTACAAGTTATGCGTCCAATTCGTTAATCTAGACTCACAGGGGACGAAACATATGGTGCCCGAGGCAGCAATAACCCCTTGGAGACAAGTCGGCTGGAGGACGATGTATTGAATCTCGACGCAATTTGAGTGTTCCATCGTCATTAGGAGGCCACGAACGTTACAATTAACCATCAGTTTTGCGTCGGATTCGAAAATCTAGACTCACAGGAGGTGGACCATAAGGTGCCCGAGGCAGCAATATCCCCTTGTAGACAAGTCGGCTGGAGAACAATGTATTGAATCTCGACGCAATTTGAGTGTTCTATCGTCATTAGGAGGCGCTGAACGTTACAATTGACTATCAGTTATGCGTTGGATCTGAACGTCTAGACTCACAGGAGGACGACCATAAGCTGCCCAGGGCAGCAATAGACCCTTTGAGACAAGTGGGCTGGAGGACGATGTATTGACTCTCGACGCAATTCGAGTGTTCCATCGTCATTAGGAGGCCCTGAACGTTACAATTAACTACACCGTTTGCGTCGGATTCGAAAATCTAGACTCACAGGAGACGGACCATATGGTGCCTGATGCAGCAATATCCCCTCGGAGACGACTCGCATGGAAAACGATATATTAAATCTCGACGCAATTTGAGTGTTCCATCGTCACTAGGAGGCCCTAAACGTTAGAATGAAATATCAGTTTTGCGTCGGATTCGAAAATCTAGACCCACAGGAGCAAGACCATTAGGCGCCATAGGTAGCAATAGACCCTTGGAGACAAGTCGGCTTTAGGACGATGTATTGAATCGCGACGCAATTTGAGTGTTCCATCGTCATTAGGAGGCCCCTAACGTTGCAATTAACTATCAGTTTTGCGTCGGATTCGAAAATCTAGACTTACTGGAGAACGACTATAAGGTGCCGAGGCAGAAATAGACCCTTGGAGACAAGTTGCCTGGAGGACGATGTATTGACTCTCGACGCAATTCGAGTGTTCCATCGTCATTAGGAGGCCATGAACGTTACAATTAACTATCAGTTTTGCGTCGGATTCCAAAATCTAGACTCACACCAGGCGGACCATAACGTGCCCGAAACAGCAATATCCCCTTGTAGACAAGTCGGCTGGAGGACGATGTATTGAATCTCGACGCAATTTGAATGTTCCATCGTCATTAGGAGGCACTGAACGTTACAATTAACTACAAGTTATGCGTCGGATTCGTTAATCTAGACTCACAGAAGAACGACGATAAGGTGCCCGAGGCAGCAGTATCCCCTTGGAGACAAGTAGGCTGGAGGACGATGTATTGAATGTCGACGCAATTTGAGTGTTCCATCGTCATTAGGAGTCCATGTACGTGACCATTAACCATCAGTTTTACGTCGGATTCGAAAATCTAGAATCACATGAGGCGGACCATAAGGTGCCCGAGGCAGCAATATCCCCTTGTAGACAAGTCGCCTGGAGGACAATGTATTGAATCTCGACGCAATTTGAGTGTTCTATCGTCATTAGGAGGCGCTGAACGTTACAATTGACTATCAGTTATGCGTTGGATCTGAACGTTTAGACTCACAGGAGGACAACCATAAGCTGCCCAGGGCAGCAATAGACCCTTTGAGACAAGTGGGCTGGAGGACGATGTATTGACTCTCGACGCAATTCGAGTGTTCCATCGTCATTAGGAGGCCCTGAACGTTACAATTAACTACAACGTTTGGGTCGGATTCGAAAATCTAGACTCACAGGAGACGGACCATATGGTGCCTGATGCAGCAATATCCCCTTGGAGCCGAGTCGCTTGGAAAACGATATATTGAATCTCGACGCAATTTGAGTGTTCCATCGTCATTAGGAGGCCCTAAACGTTAGAATGAAATATCAGTTTGGCGTCGGATTCGAAAATCTAGACTCACAGGAGCAAGACCATTAGGCGCCATAGGTAGCAATAGACCCTTGGAGACAAGTCGGCTGGAGGACGATGTATTGAATCTCGACGCAATTTGAGTGTTCCATCGTCATTAGGAGGCCACGAACGTTACAATTAACCATAAGTTTTGCGTCGGATTCGAAAATCTAGACTCACAGGAGGTGGACCATAAGGTGCCCGAGGCAGCAATATCCCCTTGTAGACAAGTCGGCTGGAGAACAATGTATTGAATCTCGACGCAATTTGAGTGTTCTATCGTCATTAGGAGGCGCTGAACGTTACAATTGACTATCAGTTATGCGTTGGATCTGAACGTCTAGACTCACAGGAGGACGACCGTAAGCTGCCCAGGGCAGCAATAGACCCTTTGAGACAAGTGGGCTGGAGGACGATGTATTGACTCTCGACGCAATTCGAGTGTTCCATCGTCATTAGGAGGCCCTGAACGTTACAATTAACTACAACGTTTGCGTCGGATTCGAAAATCTAGACTCACAGGAGACGGACCATATGGTGCCTGATGCAGCAATATCCCCTTGGAGACGAGTCGCCTGGAAAACGATATATTGAATCTCGACGCAATTTGAGTGTTCCATCGTCATTAGGAGGCCCTAAACGTTAGAATGAAATATCAGTTTTGCGTCGGATTCGAAAATCTAGACTCACAGGAGCAAGACCATTAGGCGCCATAGGTAGCAATAGACCCTTGGAGACAAGTCGACTTTAGGACGATGTATTGAATCGCGACGCAATTTGAGTGTTCCATCGTCATTAGGAGGCCCCTAACGTTGCAATTAACTATCAGTTTTGCGTCGGATTCGAAAATCTAGACTCACTGGAGAACGACCATAAGGTGCCGAGGCAGAAATAGACCCTTGGAGACAAGTCGCCTGGAGGACGATGTACTGACTCTCGACGCAATTCGAGTGTTCCATCGTCATTAGGAGGCCATGTACGTTACAATTAACCATCAGTTTTGCGTCGGATTCCAAAATCTAGACTCACACCAGGCGGACCATAACGTGCCCGAAACAGCAATATCCCCTTGTAGACAAGTAGGCTGGAGGACGATGTATTGAATCTCGACGCAATTTGAATGTTCCATCGTCATTAGGAGGCGCTGAACGTTACAATTAACTACAAGTTATGCGTCGGATTCGTTAATCTAGACTCACAGAAGAACGACGATAAGGTGCCCGAGGCAGCAATGTCCCCTTGGAGACAAGTAGGCTGGAGGACGATGTATTGAATGTCGACGCAATTTGAGTGTTCCATCGTCATTAGGAGTCCATGTACGTTACAATTAACCATCAGTTTTACGTCGATTTCGAAAATCTAGAATCACATGAGGCGGACCATAAGGTGCCCGAGGCAGCAATATCCCCTTGTAGACAAGTCGGCTGGAGAACAATGTATTGAATCTCGAAGCAATTTGAGTGTTCTATCGTCATTAGGAGGCGCTGAACGTTACAATTGACTAACAGTTATGCGTCGGATTCGAAAATCTAGACTCACTGGAGAACGACCATAAGGTGCCGAGGCAGAAATAGACCCTTGGAGACAAGTCGCCTGGAGGACGATGTATTGACGCATTTCGAGTGTTCCATCGTCATTAGGAGGCCATGAACGTTACAATCAACCATCAGTGTTGCGTCGGATTCCAAAATCTAGACTCACACCAGGCGGACCATAACGTGCCCGAAACAGCAATATCCCCTTGTAGACAAGTCGGCTGGAGGACGATGTATTGAATCTCGACGCAATTTGAGTGTTCCATCGTCATTAGGAGGCCCTGAACGTTACAATTAACTACAAGTTATGCGTCCAATTCGTTAATCTAGACTCACAGGGGACGAAACATATGGTACCCGAGGCAGCAATAACCCCTTGGAGACAAGTCGGCTGGAGGACGATGTATTGAATCTCGAAGCAATTTGAGTGTTCCATCGTCATTAGGAGGCCACGAACGTTACTATTAACCATAAGATTTGCGTCGGATTCGAAAATCTAGACTCACAGGAGGTGGACCATAAGGTGCCCGAGGCAGCAATATCCCCTTGTAGACAAGTCGGCTGGAGAACAATGTATTGAATCTCGACGCAATTTGAGTGTTCTATCGTCATTAGGAGGCGCTGAACGTTACAATTGACTATCAGTTATGCGTTGGATCTGAACGTCTAGACTCACAGGAGGACGACCATAAGCTGCTCAGGGCAGCAATAGACCCTTTAAGACAAGTGGGCTGGAGGACGATGTATTGACTCTCGACGCAATTCGAGTGTTCCATCGTCATTACGAGGCCCTGAACGTTACAATTAACTACAACGTTTGCGTCGGATTCGAAAATCTAGACTCACAGGAGACGGACCATATGGTGCCTGATGCAGCAATATCCCCTTGGAGACGAGTCGCCTGGAAAACGATATATTGAATCTCGACGCAATTTGAGTGTTCCATTGTCATTAGGAGGCCCTAAACGTTAGAATGAAATATCAGTTTTGCGTCGGATTCGAAAATCTAGACTCACAGGAGCAAGACCATTAGGCGCCATAGGTAGCAATAGACCCTTGGAGACAAGTCGGCTTTAGGACGATGTAATGAATCGCGACGCAATTTGAGTGTTCCATCGTCATTAGGAGGCCCCTAACGTTGCAATTAACTATCAGATTTGCGTCGGATTCCAAAATCTAGACTCACACTAGGCGGACCATAACGTGCCCGAAACAGCAATATCCCCTTGTAGACAAGTCGGCTGGAGGACGATGTATTGAATCTCGACGCAATTTGAATGTTCCATCGTCATTAGGAGGCGCTGAACGTTACAATTAACTACAAGTTATGCGTCGGATTCGTTAATATAGACTCACAGAAGAACGACGATAAGGTGCCCGAGGCAGCAATATCCCCTTGGAGACAAGTAGGCTGGAGGACGATGTATTGAATGTCGACGCAATTTGAGTGTTCCATCGTCATTAGGAGTCCATGTACGTTACAATTAACCATCAGTTTTACGTCGGATTCGAAAATCTAGAATCACATGAGGCGGACCATAAGGTGCCCGCTGCAGCAATATCCCCTTGGAGACAAGCCGCCTGGAGGACGATGTATTGAATCTCGACGCAATTTGTGTGTTCTTCATCATTAGGAGGTCCTGAACGTTACAATTAACTATCATTTTTCGTCGGATTCGAAAATCTAGACTCACAGGAGAAGGACCACTTGGTGCCCGAGGCAGCAATTTCCCGTTGGAGACAAGTCGGTGGGAGGACGATGTATTGAATCTCGACGCAATTTGAGTGTTCTATCGTCATTAGGAGGCCCTGAACGTTACAATTAACTACAAGTCATGCGTCGGATTCGTTAATCTAGACTCACAGGGGACGAAACATATGGTGCCCGAGGCAGCAATAACCCCTTGGAGACAAGTCGGCTGGAGGACGATGTATTGAATCTCGACGCAATTTGAGTGTTCCATCGTCATTAGGAGGCCACGAACGTTACAATTAACCATAAGTTTTGCGTTGGATTCGAAAATCTAGACTCACAGGAGGTGGACCATAAGGTGCCCGAGGCAGCAATATCCCCTTGTAGACAAGTCGGCTGGAGAACAATGTAATGAATCTCGACGCAATTTGAGTGTTCTATCGTCATTAGGAGGCGCTGAACGTTACAACTGACTATCAGTTATGCGTTGGATCTGAACGTCTAGACTCACAGGAGAACGACCATAAGCTGCCCAGGGCAGCAATAGACCCTTTGAGACAAGTGGGCTGGAGGACGATGTATTGAATCTCTACGCAATTTGAGTGTTCCATAGTCATTAGGAGGCCCTGAACGTTACAATTAACTACAAGTTATGCGTCGGATTCGTTAATCTAGACTCACAGGGGACGAAACATATGGTGACCGAGGCAGCAATATGACCTTGGAGACAAGTCGGCAGGAGGACGATGTATTAAATCTCGACGCAATGTGAGTGTTCCATCGTCATTAGGAGGCGCTGAACATTGCAATTAACTATCAGTTATTCGTCGGATTCGAAAATCTACTCACAGGAGAACGACCATAAAGTGCCCGAAGCAGGAATAAACCCTTGGAGACAAGTAGGCTGGAGGACGATGTATTGAATCTCGACGCAAGTTGTGTGTTCCATCGTCATTAGGAGGCCATGAACGTTACAGTTAGCCATCAGTTTTGCGTCGGATTCGAAAATCTAGACTCACAGGAGGCGGACCATAAGGTGCCCGCGGCGGCAATATCCCCATGTAAACAAGTCGGCAGGAGGACAATGTATTGAATCTCGACGCATTTTGATTGTTCTATGGTCATTAGCAGGCCCTGAACGTTACAATTAACTATTAGTTTTGCGTCGGATTCGAAAATCTAGACTCACAGAAGAACGACGATAAGGTGCCCGAGGCAGCAATATCCCCTTGGAGACAAGTAGGCTGGAGGACGATGTATTGAATCTCGACGCAATTTGAGTGTTCCTTCGTCATTAGGAGGTCCTGAACGTTGCAATTAACTGTCAGTTTGGCGTCGGATTCGAAAATCTGGACTTACAGGAGCAAGACCATTAGGTGCCAGAGACAGCAATAGACCCTTGGAGACAAGTCGGCTGGAGGACGATGTATTGAATCTCAACGCAATTTGAGTGTTCCATGGTCATTAGGAGGCCATGAACGATACAATTAATCATCAGTTTTGCGTCGGATTCCAAAATCTAGACTCACAGGAGGCGGACCATAAGGTGCCCAAGGCAGTGCCCCTTGTAGACAAGTCGGCTGGAGAGCGATGTATTGAATCTCGATGCAATTTGAGTGTTCTATCGTCATTAGGAGGCACTGAACGTTACAATTAACTATCAGTTACGCTTTGGATCCGAACGTCTAGACTCACTGGAGAACGACCATAAGCTGCCCGAGGCAGCAATATCCCCTTGGAGACAAGTCGGCTGGAGGACGATGTATTGAATCTCGACGCAATTTGAGTGTTCCTTCGTCATTAGGAGGTCCTAAACGTTACAATTACTCTCAGTTTTGCGTCGGATTCAAAAATCTGGACTCACAGGAGCAAGACCATTAGGTGCCATAGGCAGCAATAGACCCTTGGAGACAAGTCGGCTTTAGGACATTGTATTGAATCGCGACGCAATTTGAGTGTTCCATCGTCATTAGGAGGCAGTTAACGTTACAATTAACTATCAGTTTTGCGTCGGATTCGAAAATCTAGACTCACTGGAGGACGACCATAAGGTGCCCGAGGCAGCAATAGTCCCTTGGAGACAAGTCGCCTGGAGGACGATGTATTGACTCTCGACGCAATTCGAGTATTCCATCGTCATTTGGAGGACCTGAACATTACAATTAACTATCAGATTTGCTTCGGATTCGAAAATCTAGACTCCCAGGAGAACGAAAATTAGGTGCCACAGGCAGCAATAGACCCTTGGAGACAAATCGGCTGGAGAACGATGTATTGAATCGCGACGCAATTTGAGTGTTCCATCGTCATTAGGAGGCCATGAACGTTACAATTAACCATCAGTTTTGCGTGGGATTCGAAAATCTACACTAACAGGAGCTGGACCATAAGGTGCCCGAGACAGCAATATCCCCTTGTAGATAAGTCAGCTGGAGAACGATGTATTGAATCTCGACGCAATTTGAGTGTTCTATCGTCATTAGGAGGCCCTGAACGATACAATTAACTTTTAGTTTTGCGTCGGATTCGAAAATCTAGACTCACAGAAGAACGACGATAAGGTGCCCGAGGCAGCAATATCCCCTTGGAGACAAGTAGGCTGGAGGACGATGTATTGAATCTCGACGCAAAATGAGTGTTCCATCGTCATTAGGAGGCCATGAACGTTACAGTTAACCATCAGTTTTGCGTCGGATTCGAAAATCTAGACTCACAGGAGGCGGACCATAAGGTGCCCGCGGCGGCAATATCCCCTCGTAGGCAAGTCGGCAGGAGGACAATGTATTGAGTCTCGACGCATTTTGAGTGTTCTATGGTCATTAGGAGGCCCTGAACGTTACAATTAACTATTAGTTTTGCGTCGGATTCGAAAATCTAGACTCACAGAAGAACGACGATAAGGTGCCCGAGGCAGCAATATCCCCTTAGAGACAAGTAGGCTGGAGGACGATGTATTGAATCTCGACGCAATTTGAGTGTTCCTTCGTCATTAGGAGGTCCTGAACGTTGCAATTAACTGTCAGTTTTGCGTCGGATTCGAAAATCTGGACTTACAGGAGTAAGACCATTAGGTTCCAGAGACAGCAATAGACCCTTGGAGACAAGTCGGCTGGAGGACGATGTATTGAATCTCGACGCAATTTGAGTGTTCCATGGTTATTAGGAGGCCATGAAC
Organism: Schistocerca americana; assembly: GCF_021461395.2. Taxonomy (NCBI): domain Eukaryota; kingdom Metazoa; phylum Arthropoda; class Insecta; order Orthoptera; family Acrididae; genus Schistocerca; species Schistocerca americana. The sequence goes on from NW_025726071.1 coordinate 1,696,363, forward strand.
GATACAATTATCCATCAGTTTTGCGTCGGATTCCAAAATCTAGACTCACAGGAGGCGGACCATAAGGTGCCCAAGGCAGTGCCCCTTGTAGACAAGTCGGCTGGAGAGCGATGTATTGAATCTCGAAGCAATTTGAGTGTTCTATCGTCATTAGGAGGCACTGAACGTTACAATTAACTATCAGTCACGCTTTGGATCCGAACGTCTAGACTCACAGGAGAACGACCATAAGCTGCCCGAGGCAGCAATAGACCCTTGGAGACATGTCGCCTGGAAAACGATGTATTGAATCTAGACGCAATCTGAGTGTTCCATAGTCATTAGTAGGCCCTTAACGTTACAATTAACCATCAGATTTGCGTCGGAATCGAAAATCTAGACTCACAGGAGCCGGAGCATAAGGTGCCCGAGACAGCAATATCCCTTTGGAGACAAGTCGGCTGGAGGACGATGTATTGAATCTCGACGCAATTTGAGTGTTCCTTCGTCATTAGGAGGTCCTGGACGTTACAATTAAACTATCAGTTTTTCGTCGGATTCGAAAATCTAGACTCACAGGAGCAAGACCATTAGGTGCCATAGGCAGCAATAGACCCTTGGAGACAAGTCTTCTTTAGGACGATGTATTGAATCGCGACGCAATTTGAGTGTTCCATCGTCATTAGTAGGCCCTTAACGTTACAATTAACTATCAGTTTTGCGTCGGATTCGAAAATCTAGACTCACTGGAGGACGACCATAAGGTGCCCGAGGCAGCTATAGTCCCTTGGAGACAAGTCGCCTGGAGGACGATGTATTGACTCTCGACGCAATTTGAGTGTTCCATCGTAATTAGTAGGCCCTGACCGTCACAACTAACCATCAGTATTGCGTCGGATTCGAAAATCTAGACTCACAGGAGGCGGAGCATAAAGTGCCCGAGACAGCAATATCGCTTTGGAGACAAGGCGGCTGGAGGACGATGTATTGAATCGCGGCGCAATTGGAGTGTTCCATCGTCATTAGGAGGCCATGAACGTTACAATTAACCATCAGTTTTGCGTCGGACTCGAAAATCTAGACTCACAGGAGGCGGACCATAAGGTGCCCTCGGCGGCAATATCCCCTTGTAGACAAGTCGGATGGAGGACAATGTATTGAATCTCGACGCAATTTGAGTGTTCATTCGTCATTAGGAAGCGCTGAACGTTACAATTATCTACAAGTTTTGCGTCGGGTTCGAAAATCTAGACTCACAGGAGACGGACCAAATGGTGCCCGAGGCAGCAATATCCCCTTGGAGAGAAGTCGGGTGGAGAACGATGTGTTGAATCTCGAAGCAATTTGAGTGTTCTATCGTCATTAGTAGGCGCTGAGCGCTATAATTGACTATCATTTATGCGTCCTATCCGAAAATCTAGACTCACAGGAGAAAGACCATAAGGTGCCTGAAGCAGCACTAGACCCTTGGAGACAAGTCGGCTGGAGGTCGACGTATTGGATCTTGAGGCTATTTGAGTGTTCCATCGTCATTAGGAGGCCCTGAACGTTACAATTAACTATTAGATTGGCGTCGGTTTCGAAAATCTAGACTCACAGAAGAACGACGATAAGGTGCCCGAGGCAGCAATATACCCTTGGAGACAAGTAGGCTGGAGGATGATGTATTGAAGCTCGAAGCAATTTGAGAGTTCCATCGTCATTAGGAGGCCATGAACGTTACAATTAACCATCAGTTTTGCGTCGGATTCGAAAATCAAGACCCACAAGAGGTGGACCATAAGGTGCCCGAGGCAGCAATATCCCCTTGTAGACAAGTCGGCTGGAGGACAATGTATTGAATCTCGACGCAATTTGAGTGTTCTATCGTCATTATGAGGCGCTGAACGTTACAATTAACTATCAGTTATGCGTTGGATCCGAACGTCTAGACTCATAGGAGAACGACCATAAGCTGCCCGAGGTAGCAATAGACCCTTGGAGACAAATGGGCTGGAGGACGATGTATTGAATCTCTACGCAATTTGAGTGTTCCATCGTCATTAGGAGGCCCTGAACGTTACAATTTACTACAAGTTTTGCGTCGGGTTCGAAAATCTAGATTCACAGGAGACGGACCATATGGTGCCCGAGGCAGCAACATCCCCTTGGAGGCAAGTCGCCTGGAAAACGATGTATTGAATCTAGACGCAATTTAAGTGTTCCTTCGACTTTAGTAGGTCCTGAAGGTTACAATTAACTATCAGTTTTGCGTCGGATTCGCAAATCTAGACCCACAGGAGCAAGACCATAAGTTGCCCGAGGTAGCTATATCCCCTTGTAGACAAGTTGGCTGGAGGACGATGTATTGAATCTGAACGTTGCAATTAACTATCAGTTATTCTCAGGATTCAAAAATCTATTCACAGGAGAACGACCATAATGTGCCCGAGGCAGGAATAGATCCTTGGAGACAAGTCGGCTGGAGGACGATGTATTGAATCTCGACGCAATTTGAGTGTTCCTTCGTCATTAGGAGGCCCTGAACGTTACAATTAACTATCATTTTTGCGTCGGATTCGAAAATCTAGAACACAGGAGAAGGACCACATGGTGCCCGAGGCAGCAATATCCCGTTGGAGACAAGTCGGTGGGAGGACGATGTATTGAATCTCGACGCAATTTGAGTATTCCATCGTCATTAGGAGGCCCTGAACGTTACAATTAACTACAAGTTATGCGTCGGATTCGTTAATCTAGACTCACAGAGGGCGAAACATATGGTGCCCGAGGCAGCAATATCCCCTTGGAGACAGGTCGGCTGGAGGATGATGTATTGAATCACGACGCAATTTGAGTGTTCCACCGTCATTAGGAGGCCCTAACGTTACAGTTAAATATCAGTTTTGTGTCGGATTAGAAAATATACACTCACGGGAGACGGAACATAATGGTGCCCGGGGCAGCAATATCCCCTTGGAGACAAGTCGGCTGGAGGACGACGTATTGAATCTGAACGCAATTTCAGTGTTCTATCGCCATTAGGAGGCCCTGAACGTTACCATTAACCATCAGTTTTGCGTCGGATTCGAAAATCTAGACTCACAGGAGGCGGACCATAAGGTGCCCAAGGCAGTGCCCCTTGTAGACAAGTCGGGTGGAGAACGATGTATTGAATCTCGACGCAATTTGAGTGTTCTATCGTCATTAGTGGGCGCTGAACGCTATAATTAACCATCAGTTATGCGTCGGATCCGAAAATCTAGACTCACAGAAGAACGACGATAAGGTGCCCGAGGCAGCAATATACCCTTGGAGACAAGTGGGCTGGAGGACGATGTATTGACTCTCGACGCAATTTGTGTGTTCCATCGTCATTAGTAGGCCATGAGCCTTACAATCAACTATCAGATTTGCGTCGGATTCGAAAATCTAGACTCCCAGGAGAATGGCAATTAAATGCCACGGGCAGCAATAGACCCTTGGAGACAAATCGGCTGAAGGACGATGTATTGAATCGCGACGCAATATGAGTGTTCCATCGTCATTAGTAGGCCCTGACCGTTACAATTAACCATCAGTTTTGCGTCGGATTCGAAAATCTAGACTCACAGGAGACGGAGCATAAGGTGCCCGAGACAGCAATATCCCTTTGGAGACAAGTCGGCTGGAGGACGATGTATTGATTCTCGACGCAATTTGAATGTTCCTTCGTCATTAGTAAGTCCTGAACGATACAATTAACTATCAGTTTTGCGTCGGATTCGAAAATCTAGACTCACAGGAGGCGGACCATAAGATGCCCGCGGCAGCAATATCCCCTTGTAGACAAGTCGGCTGGAGGACAATGTATTGAATCTCGACACAATTTGAGTGTTCTATCGTCATTACGAGGCGCTAAACGTTACAACTAACTATCAGTGTTGCGTCGGATTCGAAAATCCAGACTCACAGGAAACGGAGAATAAGGAGCCCGAGACAGCAATATCCCTTTTGAGACAAGTCGGCTGGAGGACGATGTATTGAATCTCGACGCAATTTGAGTGTTCCTTCGTCATTAGGAGGTCCTGAACGTTACAATTAACTACAAGTTTTGCGTCGGGATCGAAAATCTAGACTCACAGGAGACGGACCATATGGTGCCCGAGGCAGCAATAGACCCTTTGAGACAAGTCGGCTTTAGGACGATGTATTGAATCGCTACGCAATTTGAGTGCTCCATCGTCATTAGAGGCCCTTAACGTTGCAATTAACTATCAATTTTGCGTCGGATTCGAAAATCTAGACTCACTGGAGAACGACCATAGTGTGCCGAGGCAGAAATAGTCCCTTGGAGACAAGTCGGCTGGAGGTCGATGTATTGAAACCCGACGCAATTTGAGTGTTCCATCGTCACTAGGAGGCCCTTAACGTTACAATTAACTATCTGTTTTGCGTCGGATTCGAAAATCTAGACTCCCAGAAGAACGACAATTAGGTACCACAGGCACCAATAGACCCTTGGAGACAAATCGGCTAGAGAACGATGTATTGAATCGCGACGCAATTTGAGTGCTCCATCGTCAATAGGAGGCCATGAACGTTACTATTAACCATTAGTTTTGCGCCGGATTCGAAAATCTAGACTCACAGGAGGCGGACCATAAGGTGCCCGAGGCAGCAATATCCCCTTGTAGACAAGTCGGCTGGAGGACGATGTATTGAATCTCGACGCAATTTGAGTGTTCCATCGTCATAAGGAGGCGCTGACGTTGCAGTTAACTGTCAGTTATTCGTCGGATTCGAAAATCTACTGACAGGAGATCGACCAGAAGGTGCCCGAGGCAGGAATAGACCCTTGGAGACAAGTCGGCTGGAGGACGATGTACTAAATCTCGACGCAATTTGAGAGTTCCTTCGTCATTAGGAGGCCCTGAACGTTACAATTAAATATCAGTTTTGTGTCGGATTCGAAAATCTAGACTCACAGGAGACGGAACAAATGGTGCCCGAGGCAGCAGTATCCCCTCGTACACAAGTCGGCTGGAAAACGATGTATTGAATCTCGACGCAATTTGAGTGTTCCATCGTCATTAGGAGGCCATGAACGTTACAATTAACCATCAGTTTTGCGTCGGATTCCAAAATCTAGACTCACAGGAGACGGACCATAAGGTGCCCAAGGCAGTGCCCCTTGTACACAAGTCGGCTGGAGAACGATGTATTGAATCTCGACGCAATTTGAGTCTTCTATCGTCAGTAGTAGGCCCTGGCCGTTACAATTAACCATTAGCTTTGCGTCGGATTCGAAAATCTAGACTCACAGGAGACGGACCATATGGTGCCCGAGGCAGCAATATCCCCTTGGAGACAAGTCGGCTGGTGGACGCCGTATTGAATCTGAACGCAATTTGAGTGTTCTATCGTCATTAGGATGCCCTGAACGTTACAATTAACCATCACTTTTGCGTCGGATTCCAAAATCTAGACTCACAGGAGGCGGACCATAAGGTGCCCAAGGCAGTGCCCGTTGTAGAAAAGTCGGCGGGAGGACGATGTATTGAATCTCGACGCAATTTAAGTGTTCTATCATTAGTAGGCGCTGAACGTAATAATTAACTATCAGTTATGCGTCGGATCCGAAAATCTAGACTCACAGGAGAAAGACCATAAGGTGCCTGAAGCAGCAATAGACCCTTGGAGACAAGTCGGCTGGAGGACGACGTATTGGATCTCGACGCAATTTGAGTGTTTCATTGTCATTAGGAGGCCCTGAACGTTACAATTAACTATTAGATTTGCGTCGGTTTCGAAAATCTAGACTCACAGAAGAACGACGATAAGGTGCCCGAGGCAGCTATGTACCCTTGGAGACAAGTAGGCTGGAGTGCGATGTATTGAATCTTGACGCAATTTGAGTGGTCCATCGTCATTAGGAGGCCAAGAACGTTACAGTTAACCAACTATTTTGCGTCGGTTTCGACATCACAGGAGGTGGACCATAAGGTGCCTGAGGCAGCAATATCCCCTTGTAGACAATCGGCTGGAGGACAATGTATTGAATCTCGACGCAATTTGAGTGTTCTATCGTCATTAGGAGGCGCTGTACGTTACAATTAAATATCAGTTATGCGTTGGATCCGAAAGTCTAGACTCACAGAAAAACGACCATAAGCTGCCCGAGGCAGCAATAGACCCTTGGAGACAAGTGGGCTGGAGGACGATGTATTGAATCTCGACGCAATTTGAGTGTTCCATCGTCATTAAGTGGCCCTGAACGTTACAATTAAGTATCAGATCTGCGTCGGATTCGAAAATCTAGACTCACAGGAGAACGACAATAAGGTGCCACAGGCAGCAATAGACCCTTGGAGACAAATCGGCTGGAGGACGATGCATTCAATCGCGACGCAATTTGAGTGTTCCAGCGTCAGTAGGAGGCCCTGGCCGTTACAATTAACCATTACCTTTGCGTCGGATTCGAAAATCTAGACACACAGGAGACGGAGCATAAGGTGCCCGAGGCAGCAATATCCCCTTGTAGACAAGTCGGCTGGAGGACGATGTATTTAATCTCGACGCAATTTGAGTGTTCCTTCGTCATTAGTAGGTCCAGAGAGTTACAATTTACTATCAGTATTGCGTCGGATTCGAAAATCTAGACTCACAGGAGCAAGACCATTAGGTGCCAGAGACAGCTATAGACCCTTGGAGACAAGTCGGCTGGAGGACGATGTATTGAATCGCGACGCAATTTGAGTGTTCCATCGTCATTAGTAGGCCATAAACGTTACAATTAACCATCAGTTTTGCGTCGGATTCGAAAATCTAGACTCACAGGAGCCGGACCATAAGGTGCCCGAGGCAGCAATATCCCCTTGTAGACAAGTCGGCTGGAGGACGATGTACTGAATCTCGACGCAATATGAATGTTCCATCGTCATTAGGAGGCGCTGAACGTTACAATTAACTATCAGTTATTCGTCGGCTTCGAAAATCTAGACTCACAGGAGAACGTCCATAAGATGCCCGAGGCAGGAATAGACCCTTGGAGACAAGTCGGCTGGAGGACGATGTATTGATTCTCGACGCAATTTGAGTGTTCCATCGTATTTAGGAGGCCCTGAACGTTACAATTAACTACAAGTTTTGCGTCGGATTCGAAAATCTAGACTCACAGAAGAACGACGATAAGATGCCCGAGGCAGCAATATCCCCTTAGAGACAAGTCGGCTGGAGGACGATGTATTGAATCTCGACGCAATTAGAGTGTTCCATCGTCATTAGGAGGCCATGAACGTTACAATTAACCATCAGTTTTGCGTCGGATTCCAAAATCTAGACTTGTAGACAAGTCGGATGGAGAACGATGTATTGAATCTCGACACAATTTGAGTGTTCTATCGTCATTAGTAGGCGCTGAACGCTATAATTAACTATCAGTTATGCGTCGGATCCGAAAATCTAGACTCACAGGAGAAAGACCATAAGGTGCCTGAAGCAGCAATAGACCCTTGGAGACAAGTCGTCTGGAGGACGACGTATTGGATCTCGACGCAATTTGAGTGTTCCATTGTCATTAGGAGGCCCTGAACGTTACAATTAACTATTAGATTTGCGTCGGTATCAAAAATCTAGACTCACAGAAGAACGACGATAAGGTGCCCGAGGCAGCAATATACCCTTGGAGAGAAGTAGGCTGGAGGGCGATGTATTGAATCTCGACGCAATTTGAGTGTTCCATCGTCATTAGGAGGCCCTGAACGTTACAATTAACAACAAGTTTTGCGTCGGGTTCTAAAGTCTAGACTCACAGGAGACGGACCATATGGTGCCCGAGGCAGCAATATCCTCTTCGAGACAAGTCGCCTGGAAAGCGATGTATTGAATCTAGACACAATTTGAGTCTTCCATCGTCATTACGAGGCCGTAAACGTTAGAATGAAATATCAGTTTTGCGTCGGATTAGAAAATCTAGACTCACAGGAGAACGACCATAAGGTGCCCGAGGCAGCAGTAGACCCTTTGAGAGAAGTCGCCTGGAGGACGATGTATTGACTCTCGACGCAATTCGAGTTTTCCATCGTCATTAGTAGGCCCTGAACGTTACAATTAACTATCAGATTTGCGTCGGATTCAAAAATCTAGACTCCCAATAGAACGACAATTCGGTGCCACAGGTAGCAATAGACCCTTTGAGACAAATCGGCTGGAGGACGATGTATTGAATCGCGACGCAATTTGAGTGTTCCATCGTCATTAAGAGGCCCTGAACGTTACAATTAAGTATCAGATCTGCGTCGGATTCGAAAATCTAGACTCACAGGAGAACGACAATAAGGTGCCACAGGCAGCAATATCCCTTTGGAGACAAGTCGGCTGGAGGACGATGGATTGAATCTCGACGCAATTTGAGTGTTCTTCGTCATAAGGAGGTCCTGAACGTTACAATTAACCATCAGTGTTGCTTCGGATCCCAAAATCTAGACTCACAGTAGGCGGACCATAAGGTGCCCAAGGTAGTGCCACTTGTAGGCAAGTCGGCTGGAGAACGATGTATTGAATCTCGACGCAATTTGAGTGTTCCATCGTCATTAGGAGGCCCTGAACGTTACAATTAACTATTAGATTTGCGTCGGTTTTGAAAATCTAGACTTACAGAAGAACGACGATAAGGTGACCGAGGCAACAATATACCCTTGGAGACAAGTAGGCTGAAGGCAATGTATTGAATCTCGACGCAATTTGAGTGTTCCATCGTCATTAGGAGGCCATGAACGTTACAATTAACCATCAGTTTTGCGTCGGATTAGACCTCACCGGAGGTGGACCATAAGGTGCCCGAGGCAGCAATATCCCCATGTAGACAAGTCGGCTGGAGGACAATGTATTGAATCTCGACGCAATGTGAGTGTTCTATCGTCATTAGGAGGCACTAAACGTTAGAATGAAATATCAGTTTTGCGTCGGATTCGAAAATCTAGACTCACAGGAGAACGACCATAAGCTGCCCGAGGCAGCAGTAGACCCTTTGAGAGAAGTCGCCTGGAGGACGATGTATTGACTCTCGACGCAATTCGAGTGTTCCATCGTCATTAGTAGGCCCTGAACGTTACAATTAACTATCAGATTTGCGTCGGATTCGAAAATCTAGGCTCCCAATAGAACGACAATTCGGTGCCACAGGCAGCAATAGACCCTTTCAGACAAATCGGCTGCAGGACGATGTATTGAATCGCGACGCAATTTGAGTGTTCCATCGTCATTAAGAGGCCCTGAACGTTACAATTAAGTATCAGATCTGCGTCGGATTCGAAAATCTAGACTCACAGGAGAACGACAATAAGGTGCCACAGGCAGCAATAGACCCTTGGAGACAAATCGGCTGGAGGACGATGCATTCAATCGCGACGCAATTTGAGTGTTCCAGCGTCAGTAGGAGGCCCTGGCCGTTACAATTAACCATTACCTTTGCGTCGGATTCGAAAATCTAGACACACAGGAGACGGAGCATAAGGTGCCCGAGACAGCAATATCCCTTTGGAGACAAGTCGGCTATAGGACGATGTATTTAATCTCGACGCAATTAGAGTGTTCCTTCGTCATTAGTAGGTCCTGAAAGTTACAATTAACTATCAGTATTGCGTCCCCTTGGAGACAAGTAAGCTGGAGGACGATGTATTGAATCTCGAGGCAATTTGAGTGTTCCACCGTCATTAGGAAGCCATGAACGTTACAATTAACCATCAGTTTTGCGTCGGATTCGACCTCACAGGAGGTGGACCATAAGGTGCCCGAGGCAGCAATATCCCCTAGTAGACAAGTCGGCTGGAGGACAATGTATTGAATCTCGACGCAATTTGAGTGTTCCATCGTCATTAGGAGGCCATGAATGTTACAATTAACTATCAGTTTTGCGTCGGATTCGAAAATCTAGACTCACTGGAGAACGACCATAAGGTGCCCGAGGCAGCAATAGACCCTTGGAGATAAGTCGCCTGGAGGACGATGTATTGACTCTCGACGCAATTCGAGTGTTCCATCGACATTAGGAGGCCCTCAACGTTACAATTAACTACAAGTTTTGCGTCGGGTCCGAAAATCTAGACTCACAGGAGACGGAGCATATGGTGCCCGAGACAGCAATATCCCTTTGGAGACATGTCGGCTGGAGGACGATGTATTGAATCTCGACGCAATTTGAGTGTTCCTTCGTCATTAGGAGGACCTGAACGTTACCATTAACTATCAGTTTTGCGTTGGATTCGAAAATCTAGACTCACAGGAGCAAGGCCATTAGGTGCCAGAGACTGCAATAGACCCTTGGAGAAAAGTCGGCTGGAGGACGATGTATTGAATCGCGACGCAATTTGAGTGTTCCATCGTCATTAGGAGGCCATGAATGTTACAATTAACTATCAGTTTTGCGTCGGATTCGAAAATCTAGACTCACTGGAGAACGACCATAAGGTGCCCGAGGCAGCAATAGACCCTTGGAGATAAGTCGCCTGGAGGACGATGTATTGACTCTCGACGCAATTCGAGTGTTCCATCGACATTAGGAGGCTCTGAACGTTACAATTAAGTCTCAGATTTGCGTCGGATTCGAAAATCTAGACTCACAGGGGTTCGACAATAAGGTGCCACAGGCAGAAATTGACCCTTGGAAACAAGTCGGCTGGAGGACGACGTACTGAATCGCGACGCAATTTGAGTGTTCCATCGTCATTAGGAAGCCATGAACGTTACAATTAACCATCAGTTTTGCGTCGGATTCGACCTCACAGGAGGTGGACCATAAGGTGCCCGAGGCAGCAATATCCCCTTGTAGACAAGTCGGCTGGAGGACAATGTATTGAATCTCGACGCAATTTGAGTGTTCTACCGTTATTAGGAGGCGCTGAACGATACAATTGACTATCAGTTATGCGTTGGATCCGAAAGTCTAGACTCACAGGAGAACGACCATAAGCTGCCCGAGGCAGGAATAGACCCTTGGAGACAAGTGGGCTGCAGGACGATGGATTGAATCTCGATGCTATTTGAGTGTTCCATCGTCATTAGGAGGCCCTGAACGTTACAATTAACTACAAGTTTTGCGTCGGGTTCGAAAATCTAGACTCACAGGAGACGGACCATATGGTGCCCGAGACAGCAATATCCTCTTGGAGACAAGTCGCCTGGAAAACGATAAATTGAATCTAGACGCAATTTGAGTGTTCCATCGTCATTATGAGGCTATAAACGTTACAATGAAATATCAGTTTAGCGTCGGATTCGAAAATCTAGACTCACAGGAGCAAGACCATTAGGTGCCATAGGCAGCAATAGACCCTTGGAGACAAGATTGCTTTAGGTCGATGTATTGAATCGCGGCGCAATTTGAGTGTTCCATCGTCATTAGGAGGCCCTTAACGTTGCAATTAACTATCAGTTTTTCGTCGGATTCGAAAATCTAGACTCACTGGAGAACGACCATAAGGTGCCGAGGCAGGAATAGACCCTTGGAGACAAGTCGGCTGGAGGACGATGTATTGAATCTCGACGCAATTTTAGTGTTCCATCGTCATTAGGAGGCCCTCAACGTTACAATTAACTACAAGTTTTGCGTCGGGTCCGAAAATCTAGACTCACAGGAGACGGACCATATGGTGCCCGAGGCAGCAATGTCCTCTTGGAGACAAGTCGCCAGGAAAACGATGTATTGAATCTAGACGCAATTTGAGTGTTCCATCGTGATTAGGAGGCTCTAAACTTTAGAATGAAATATCAGTTTAGCGTCGGATTCGAAAATCTAGACTCACAGTAGAGCGACCATAAGGTGCCCGATTCAGCAATAGACCCTTTGAGACAAGTCGCCTGGAAGACGATGTATTGACTCTTGACGCAATTCGAGTGTTCCATTGTCATCAGTAGGCCCTGAACGTTACAATTAACTATCAGATTTACGTCGGATTCGAAAATCTAGACGCATAGGAGAACGACAATTAGGTGACACAGGCAGCAATAGACCCTTGGAAACAAATCGGCTGGAGGACGATGTATTGAATCGCGACGCAATTTGAGATTTCCATCGTTATTAGGAGGCCCTTATCGTTGCAATTAACTATCAGTTTTTCGTCGGATTCGAAAATCTAGATTCACTGGAGAACGAACATAAGGTGCCGAGGCAGAAATAGACCCTTGGAGACAAGTCGCCTGCAGGACGATGTATTGACTCTCGACGCAATTCCTGTGTTCCATCGCCATTAGGAGGCTCTGAACGTTACAATTAAGTATTAGGTTTCCGTCGGATTCGAAAATCCAGACTCACAGAAGAACTACGATAAGGTGCCCGAGGCAGCAATATCCCGTCGGAGACAAGTCGGCGGGAGGAAGATGTATTGAATCTGGACGCATTTTGAGTATTCTATCGTCATTAGGAGGCCCTGAACGTTACAATTAACTACAACTTTTGCGTCGGATTCGAAAATCTAGACTCACAGGAGAAGGACCATATGGCTCCCGAGGCAGCAATATCCCCTTGGAGACAAATCGGCACAAGGACGATGTGTTCAATCTCGACGCAATTTGAGTGTCCATGGTCATTAGGAGGCCATGAACGGTACACTCAACCATCCGTTTTGCGTCGGATTCGAAAATCTAGACTCACAGAAGAACGACGATAAGGTGCCCGAGGCAGCAATTTCCGTTGGAGACAAGTAGGCTGGAAACGATGCATTTAATCTCGACGCAATTTGAGTGTTCCATCGTCATTAGGTGGCCGTGAACGTTACAATTAACCATCGGTTTTGCGTCGGATTCGAAAATCTAGACTCACAGGAGGCGAAACAGAAGTTGCCCGCGGAAGCAATATCCCCTTGTAGACAAGTCGGCTGGAGGCCGATGTATTGCATCTCGACGCAATTTGAATGTTCCCTCGTCATTAGGAGGCCCTAAACGTTAGAATGAAATACCAGTTTTGCGTCGGAATCGAAAATCTGGACTCACAGGAGCAAGACCATTACGTGTCATAGGCAGCGATAGACCCTTGGAGACAAGTCGGCTTTAGGACGATGTATTGAATCGCGACGCAATTCGAGTGTTCCATCGTCTTTAAGGGGCTCTGAACGTTACAATTAAGTATCAGATTTGCGTCGGATTCGAAAATCTAGACTCACAGGAGAACGACAATAAGGTGTCACAGGCAGCAATAGACCCTTGGAGACAAATCGGCTGGAGGACGATGTATTCAATCGCGACGCAATTTTAGTGTTCCATCGTCAGTAGGAGGCCCTGACCGTTACAATTAACCATTAGTTTTGCGTCGGATTCGAAAATCTAGACACACAGGAGACGGTGCAATAGGTTCCCGAGACAGCAATATCCCTTTGGAGACAAGTCGGTTGGAGGACGATGTATTTAATCTCGACGCAATTTGAGTGTTCCTTCGTGATTAGTAGGTCCTGAACGTTACAATTAACTATCAGTTTTGCGTCGGATTCGAATATCTAGACTCACAGGAGCAAGACCATTAGGTGCCAGAGACAGCAATAGACCCTTGGAGACAAGTCGGCTGGAAGACGATGGATTGAATTGCGACGCAATTTGACTGTTCCATCGTCATTAGGAGGCCATGAACGTTACAATTAACCATCAGTTTTGCGTCGGATACGAAAATCTAGACTCACAGGAGGCGGACCATAAGGTGCCCGAGGCAGCAATATCCCGTTGGAGACAAGTCGGCGGGAGGACGATGTATTGAATCTAGACGTAATTTGAGTGCTCCATCGTCATTAGGAGGCCCTGAACGTTACAATTAACCACATGTTATGCGTCGGATTCGTTAATCTAGACTGACAGTTGACGAACCATATGGTGTCCGAGGTAGCAATATCCCCTTGGAGGCAAGTCGGCTGGAGGACGATGTATTGAATCTCGACGCAATTTGAGTGTTCCATCGTCATTAGGAGGCCCTTAACGTTACAATGAAATATCAGTTTTGTGTCGGATTGGAAAATCTAGACTCACAGGACACGGACCATATGGTGCCCGAGGCAGAAATATCCCCTTGGAGACAAGTCGGCTGGAGGACGATGTATTGAATCTCGACGCTATTTTAGTGTTCTTCGTCACTAGGAGGTCCTGAACGATACAATTAACTATCAGTTATGCGTCGGATTCGAAAATCTGGACTTACAGGAGCAAGACCATTAGTTGCCAGAGACAGCAATGGACCCTTGGAGACAAGTGATCCATCGTCATTAGGAGGCCATGTTCGTTACAATTAACTATCAGTTTTGCGTCGGATTCGAAAATCTAGACTCACTGGAGAACGACCATAAGGTGCCCGAGGCAGCAATATCCCCTTGTACACAAGTCGACTGGAGGACGATGTATTGAATCTCGACGCAATTTGAGTGTTCCATCGTCATTAGGAGGCCCTTAACGTTACAATTAAATATCAGTTTTGTGTCGGATTAGAAAATCTAGACTCACAGGAGACGGAACATATGGTGCCGATTCAGCAATATCCCCTTGGAGACAAGTCGGCTGGAGGACGACGTATTGAATCTGAACGCAATTTGAGTGTTCTATCGTCATTACGAGGCCGTGAACGTTACCATTAACAATTAGTTTTGCGTCGGATTCGAAAATCTAGACTCACAGAAGAACGACGATATGATGCCGGAGGCAGCAATATCCCCTTAGAGACAAGTCGGCTGGAGGACGATGTATTGAATCTCGACGCAATTTCAGTGTTCCATCGTCATTAGGAGGCCCTGAAAGTTACAATTAACTACAAGTTTTGCGTCGGATTCGAAAATCTAGACTCACAGGAGAACGACCATAAGGTGCCCGAGGTAGCAATAGACCCAATGAGACAAGTCGCCTGGAGGACGATGTATTGTCTCTCGACGCAATTCGAGTGTTCCATCGTCATTAGTAGGCCCTGAACGTTACAATTAACTATCAGTTTTGCGTCGGATTCGAAAATCTAGACTCCCAGGAGAACGACAATTAGGTGCCACAGGCAGCAATATACCCTTGGAGTCAAATCGGCTGGAGGACGATGTATTGATTCGCGACGCAATTTGAGTGTTCCATCGTTATTAGTAGGCCCTGACCGTTACAATTAACCATCAGTTTTGCGTCGGATTCGAAAATCTAGACTCACAGGAGACGGAGCATAAGGTGCCAGAGACAGCAATATCCATTTGGAGACAAGTCGGCTGGAGGACGATGTATTGACTCTCGACGCAATTCGAGTTTTCCATCGTCATTAGGAGGCCCTGAACGTTACAATTAACTACAACGTTTGCGTCTGATTCGAAAATCTAGACTCACAGGAGCAAGACCATTACGTGCCAGAGACAGCAATAGACCCTTGGAGACAAGTCGGCTGGAGGACGATGGATTGAATTGCGACGCAATTAGACTGTTCCATCGTCATTAGGAGGCCATGAACGTTACAATTAACCATCAGTTTTTCGTCGGATTCGAAAATCTAGACTCACAGGAGGCGGACCATAAGGTGCCCGAGGCAGCAATGTCCCGTTGGAGACAAGTCGGCGGGAGGACGCTATATTGAATCTAGACGCAATTTGAGTGCTCCATCGTCATTAGGAGGCCCTGAACGTTACAATTAACTACAAGTTATGCGTCGGATTCGTTAATCTAGACTGACAGTAGACGAACCATATGGTGCCCGAGGCAGCAATATCCCCTTGGAGAGAAGTCGGCTGGTGGACGACGTATTGAATCTCGACGCAATTTGAGTGTTTTATCGTCATTAGCAGGCCCCAAACGTTACAATTAACTATCAGATTTGCGTCGGATTCGAAAATCTAGACTCACAGAGGAACGACGATAAGATGCCCGAGGCAGCAGTATCCCCTTAGAGACAAGTCGGCTGGAGACGATGTATTGAATCTCGACTCAATTCAAGTGTTCCATCGTCATTAGGAGGCCTTGAACGTTACAATTAACTACAACGTTTGCGTCGCATTCGAAAATCTAGACCCACAGGAGACGGACCATATGGTGCCCGAGGCAGCAATATCCCCTTGGAGACAAGTCGGCTGGTGGACGACGTATTGAATCTCGACGCAATTTGAGTGTTCCATGGTCATTAGGAGGCCATGAACGTTACACTTAACCATCCGTTTTGCGTCGGATTCGAAAATCTAGACCCACAGAAGAACGACGATAAGGTGCCCGAGGCAGCAATTTCCCTTGGAGATAAGTAGGCTGGAGAACGATGTATTTAATCTCGACGCAATTTGAGTGTTCCATCGTCATTAGGAGGCCGTGAACGTTACAATTAACCATGGGTTTTGCGACGGATTCGCAAATCTAGTCTCACAGGAGGCGAAACATAAGGTGCCCGCGGAAGCAATATCCCCTTGTAGACAAGTCGGCTGGAGGTCGATGTATTGCATCTCAACGCAATTTGAATGTTCCCTCGTCATTAGGAGGCCCTAAACGTTAGAATGAAATACCAGTTTTGCGTCGGAATCGAAAATCCAGACTCACAGGAGCAAGACCATTATTTGCCATAGGCAGCGATAGACCCTTGGAGACAAGTCGGCTTTAGGACGATGTATTGAATCGGGACGCAATTCGAGTGTTCCATCCTCATTAAGGGGCTCTGAACGTTACAATTAAGTATCAGATTTGCGTCGGATTCGAAAATCTAGACTCACAGGAGCAAGACCATTAGGTGCCAGAGACAGCAATAGACCCTTGGAGACAAGTCGGCTGGAGGACGATGGATTCAATTGCGACCCAATTTGACTGTTCCATCGTCATTAGGAGGCCATGAACGTTACAATTAACCATCAGTTTTGCGTCGGATTCGAAAATCTAGACTCACAGAAGAACGACGATAAGATGCCCGAGGCAGCAATATCCCCTTAGAGACAAGTCGGCTGGAGGACGATGTATTGAATCTCGACGCAATTTGAGTGATCTTTCGTCATTAGCAGGCCCTGAACGTTACAATTAACTATCAGATTTGCGTCGGATTCGAAAATCTAGACTCACAGAAGAACGACGAGAAGATGCCCGAGGCAGCAATACACCGTAGAGACAAGTCGGCTGGAGGACGATGTATTGAATCTCGACGCATTTTGAGTGATCCATCGTCATTAGGAGGCCATGAACGTTACACTTAACGATCAGTTTTGCGTCGGATTCGAAAATCTAGACTCACAGGAGATGGACCATTAGGTGCCCGAGGCAGCAATATCCCCTTGGAGAGAAGTCGGCTGGTGGACGACGTATTGAATCTCGACGCAATTTGAGTGTCTATCGTCATTAGTAGGCCCTGAACGTTACAATTAACTATCAGATTTGCGTCGGATTCGAAAATCTAGACTCACAGAGGAACGACGATATGATGCCCGAGGCAGCAATATCCCCTTAGGGACAAGTCGGCTGGAGGACGATGTATTGAATCTCGACGCAATTCGAGTGTTCCATCGTCATTAGGAGGCCCTGAACGTTACAATTAACTACAACGTATGCGTCGCATTCGAAAATCTAGACTCACAGGAGACGGACCATATGGTGCCCGAGGCAGCAATATCCCCTTGGAGACAAGACTTCTGGTGGACAACGTATTGAATCTCGACGCAATTTGAGTGTTCCATGGTCATTAGGAGGCCATGAACGTTTCACTTAACCATCCGTTTTGCGTCGGATTCGAAAATCTAGACTCACAGAAGAACGACGATAAGGTGCCCGAGGCAGCAATTTCCCTTGGAGACAAGTAGGCTGGTTAACGATGTATTTAATCTCGACGCAATTTGAGTGTACCATCGTCATTAGGAGGCCATGAACGTTACAATTAACCATCGGTTTTGCGTCGGGTTCGAAAATCTAGACTCACAGGAGGCGAAACATAAGGTGCCCGCGGAAGCAATATCCCCTTGTAGACAAGTCGGCTGGAGGACGATGTATTGCATCTCGACGCAATTTGAATGTTCCATCGTCATTAGGAGGCGCTGAACGTTACAATTAACTATCAGTTATTCGTCGGATTCGAAAATCTAGACTCACAGGAGAAGGCCTACATGGTGCCCGAGGCAGCAATATCCCGTTGGAGACAAGTCGCCTGGAAAACGATGTATTGAATCT
The DNA here is from genome assembly GCF_021461395.2 of Schistocerca americana. NCBI lineage: Eukaryota > Metazoa > Arthropoda > Insecta > Orthoptera > Acrididae > Schistocerca > Schistocerca americana. The sequence continues at coordinate 1,714,420 of NW_025726071.1, forward strand.
CGACGCAATTTGAGTGTTCCATCGTCATTAGGAGGCCCTAAACGTTAGAACGAAATATCGGTTTTGCGTCGGATTCGAAAATCTAGACTCACAGGAGCAAGACCATTAGGTGCCATAGGCAGCAATAGACCCTTGGAGACAAGTCGGCTTTAGGACGATGTATTGAATTGCGACGCAATTCGAGTATTCCATCGTCATTATTAGGCTCTGAACGTTACAATTAAGTATCAGATTTGCGTCGGATTCGAAAATCTAGATTCACAGGAGAACGACAATAAGGTGCCACAGGCAGCAATAGACACTTGGAGACAAATCGGCTGGAGGACGATGTATTCAATCGCGACGCAATTTGAGTGTTCCATCGTCAGTAGGAAGCCCTGACCGTTACAATTAACCATTACTTTTGCGTCGGATTCGAAAATATAGACACACAGGAGACGGAGCATAAGGTGCCCGAGACAGCAATATCCCTTTGGAGACAAGTCGGCTGGAGGACGATGTATTCAATCTCGACGCAATTTGAGTGTTCCATCGTCATTAGGAGACCATGAACGTTACAATTAACCATCAGTTTTGCGTCGGATTCGAAAATCTAGACTCACAGGACGCGGACCATAAGGTGCCCGAGGTAGCAATATCCCCTTGTAGACAAGTCGGCTGGAGGACGATGTATTGAATCTCGACGAAATATGAATGTTCCATCGTCATTGGGAGGCGCTGAACGTTACAATTAACTATCAGTTATTCGTCGGATTCGAAAATCTAGACTCACAGGGGAACGACCATAAGGTGCCCGAGGCAGGAATAGACCCTTGGAGACAAGTCGGCTGGTGGACGATGTATTGAATCTCGACGCAATTTGAGTGTTCCATCGTCATTAGGAGGCCATGAACGTTACAATTAACTATTAGTTTTGCGTCGGATTCGAAAATCTAGACACACAGAAGAACTACGATAAGGTGCCCGAGGCAGCAATATCCCGTTGGAGACAATTCGGCGGGAGGACGATGTATTGAATCCAGACGCAATTTGAGTACTCCATCGTCATTAGGAGGCCCTGAACCTTACAATTAACTGCAAGTTATGCGTCGGATTCGTTAATCTAACCTGACAGGGGACGAACCATATGGTGCCCGAGGCAGCAATATCCCCTTGGAGACAAGTCGGCTGTTGGACGACGTATTGAATCTCGGCGCAATTTGAGTGTTCTATCGTCATTAGGAGGCCCTGAACGTTACAATTAAATATCAGATTTGCGTCGGATTCGAAAATCTAGACTTACAGATGAACGACGATAAGATGCCTGAGGCAGCAATATCCCCTTAGAGTCAAGTCGGGTGGAGGACGATGTATTGAATCACGACGCAATTTGAGTGTTACATCGTCATTAGGAGGCCATGAACGTTACAATTAACCATCAGTTTTGCGTCAGATTCGAAAATCTAGACTCACAGGAGAAGGACCACATGGTGCCCGAGGCAGCAATATCCCGTTGGAGACAAGTCGGTGGGAGGACAATGTATTGAAACTCGACGCAATTTGAGTGTTCCATCGTCATTAGGAGACCCTGAACGTTACAATTAACTACAAGTTATGCGTCGGATTCGTTAATCTAGACTCACAGGGGACGAAACATATGGTGCCCGAGGCAGCAAAATCCCCATGGAGACAAGTCGGCTGGAGAACGATATATTGAATCTCGACGCAATTTGAGTGTTCAATCGTCTTTAGGAGGCCCATTACGTTTCAATTAAATATCAGTTTTGTGTCGGATTAGAAAATCTAGACTCACACGAGATGGAGCATATGGTGCCCGAGGCAGCAATATCCCCTTGGAGACAAGTCGGCTGAAGGACGACGTATTGAATCTCAACGCAATTTGAGTGTTCTATCGTCATTAGGAGGCCCTGAACGTTACCATTAACCATTGGTTTTGCGTCGGATTCGAAAATCTAGACTCACAGAAGAACGACGATAAGATGCCCGAGGCAGCTATATCCCCTTAGAGACAAATCGGCTGGAGGACGATGTATTGAATCTCGACGCAATTTGAGTGTTCCATCGCCATTAGGAGGCCATGAACGTTACAATTAACCATCAATTTTGGGTCGGATTTCAAAATCTAGACTCACAGGAGGCGGACCATAAGGTGCCCAAGGCAGTGCCCCTTGTAGACAAGTCGGCGGGAGAACGATGTATTGATTCTCGACGCAATTTGAGTGTTATATCGTCTTTAGTAGGCGCTGAACGCTATAATTAACTATCAGTTATGCGTCGGATACGAAAATCTAGACTCACAGGAGAAAGACCATAAGGTGCCTGAAGCAGCGATAGACCCTTGGAGACAAGTCGGCTGGAGGACAACGTATTGGATCTCGACGCAATTTGAGTGTTCCATCGCCATTAGGAGGACATGAACGTTACAATTAACCATCAGTTTTGCGTCGGATTCGAAAATCTAGACTCACAGGAGGTGTACCATAAGGTGCCCGAGGCAGCAATATCCCCTTGGAGACAAGTAGGCTGGAGGACGATGTATTGAATCGCGACGCAATTTGAGTGTTCCATCGTCATTAGGTGGCCATGAACGTTGCAAGTAACCATCAGTTTTGCGTCGGATTCGAAAATCTAGACTCACAGGAGGCGGACCATAAGGTGCCCGAGGCAGCAATATCCCCGTGCAGATAAGTCGGCTGGAGGACGTTGTATTGAATCTAGACGCAATCTGAGTGCTCCATCTTCATTAGGAGGCCCTGAAACTTACAATTAACTACAAGTTATGCGTCGGATTCGTTAATCTAGACTGAAAGGGGTCGAACCATATGGTGCCAGAGGCAGCAATATCCCCTTGAGGGCAAGTCGGCTTGAGGACGATGTATTGGATCTCGACGCAATTTGAGTGTTCCATCGTCATTAGGAGGCCCTTAACGTTACAATTAAATATCAGTTTTGTGTCGGATTCGAAAATCTAGACTCACAGGAGACGGACCATATGGTGCCCGAGGCAGAAATATCCCCGTGGAGACAAGTCGGCTGGAGGACGACGTATTGAATCTCGACGCTATTTGAGTGTTCTATCGTCATTAGGAGGCCCAGAACGTTACAATTAATTATTAGTTTTGCGTCGGGTTCGAAAATCTAGACTCACAGAAGAATGACGATAAGGTGCCCGAGGCAGCAATATCCCCTTGGAGACAAGTAGGCTGGAGGACGATGTAATGAATCTCGACGCAAATTGAGTGTTCCATAGTCATTAGGATGCCATGAACGTTACAATTAACTATTAGTTTTGCGTCGGATGCGAAAATCTAGACTCACAGAAGTACGACGATAAGGTGCCCGAGGCAGGAATAGACCCTTGGAGACAAGTCGGCTGGTGGACGAAGTATTGAATCTCGACGCAATTTGAGTGTTCCATCGTCATTAGGAGGCCATGAACGTTACAATTAACTATTAGTTTTGCGTCGGGTTCGAAAATCTAGACTCACAGGAGACGGACCATATGGTGCCCGACGCAGCAATATCCCCTTGGAAACAAGTCTCCTGGAAAACGATGTATTGAATCTAGACGCAATTTGAGTGTCCCATCGTCATTAGGAGGCCCTAAACGTTAAAATGAAATATCAGTTTTGCGTCAAATTCGAAAATCTAGACTCACAGGAGAACGACCATAAGGTGCCCGAGGCAGCAATAGACCCTTTGCGACAAGTCGCCTGGAGGACGGTGTAATGACTCTCGAGGCAATTCGAGTGTTCCATCGTCATTAGTAGGCCCTGAACGTTACAATTAACTTTGAGATTTGCGTCGGATTCGAAAATCTAGACTCACTGGAGAACGACCATAAGTTCCGAGGCAGAAATAGACCCTTGGAGACAAGTCGCCTGGAGGACGATGTATTGACTCTCGACGCAATTCGAGTGTTCCATCGTCGTTAGGGGGCTCTGAACGTTACAATTAAGTATCAGATTTGCGTCGGATTCGAAAATTTAGACTCACAGGAGAACGACAATAAGGTGCCACAGGCAGCAATAGACCCTTGAAGGCGAATCGGCTAGAGGACGATGTAATGAATCGCGACGCAATTAGAACGTTCCATCGTCATTAGTAGGCCCTGACCGTTACAATTAACCATCAGTTTTGCGTAGGATTCGAAAATCTAGACTCACAGGAGACGGAGCATAAGGTGCCCGAGACAGCAATATCCCTTTGGAGACAAGTCGGCTGGAGGACGATGGAATGACTCTCGACGCAATTCGAGTGTTCCATCGTCATTAGAAGGCCCTGAACGTTAAAATTATCTACAACGTTTGCGTCGGATTCCAAAATCTAGACTCACAGGAGACGGACCATACGGTGCCCGATGCAGCAATATCCCCTTGGAGACAAGGCGCCTGGAAAACGATGTATTGAATCTCGACGCAATTTGAGTGTTCTATCGTCATTAGGAGGCCCTAAACCTTAGAATTAAATATCAGTTTTGCGTCGGATTCGAAAATCTAGACTCCCAGGAGCAAGAACATTAGTTGCCATAGGCAGCAATAGACCCTTGGAGACAAGTCGGCTTTAGGACGATGTATTGAATCGCGACGGAATTTGAGTGTTCCATCGTCATTGAGAGGCCCTTAACGTTGCATTTAACTATCAGTTTTGCGTCGGATTCAAAAACCTAGACTCACTGGAGAACGACCATAAGTTCCAAGGCAGAAATAGACCCTTGGAGACAAGTCGCCTAGAGGACGATGTATTGACTCTCGACGCAATTCGAGTGTTCCATCGTCATTAGGAGGCTCTGAACGTTACAATTAAGTATCAGATTTGCGTCGGATTCGAAAATCTAGACTCACAGGAGAACGACAATAAGGTGCCACAGGCAGCAATAGACCCTTGGAGTCAAATCGGCTGGAGGACGATGTATTCAATCGCGACCGAATTTGAGTGTTCCATCGTCAGTAGGAGTCCCTGACCGTTACAATGAACCATTAGTTTTGCGTCGGATACGAAAATCTAGACACACAGGAGACGGAGCATAAGGTGCCCGAGACAGCAATAGACCCTTGGAGACAAGTCGGCTGGAGGCCAATGTATTGAATCGCGACGTAATTTGAGTGTTTCATCGTCATTAGGAGGCCATGAACGTTACAATTAACCATCAGTTTTGCGTCGGATTCGAAAATGTAGACTCACTGGAGGCGGACCATAAGGTGCCCGAGGCAGGAATAGACCCCTGGAGGCAAGTCGGCTGGTGGACGATGTATTGAATCTCGATGCAATTTGAGTGTTCCATCGTCATTAGGAGGCCATTAACGTTACAATTAACTATTAGTTTTGCGTCGGATTCGAAAATCTAGACTCACAGGAGCAAGACCATTAGGTGCCAGAGACAGCAATAGACCCTTGGTGATAAGTCGGCTGCAGGACGATATATTGAATCGCGTTGCAATTTGAGTGTTCCATCGTCATTAGGAGGCTATGAACGTTACAATTAACTATCAGTTTTGCGTCGGATTCGAAAATCTAGACTCACTGGAGAACGACCATAAGGTGCCCGAGACAGCAATAGACCCTTGGAGACAAGTCGCCTCGAGGACGATGTATTGACTCTCGACGCAATTCGAGTGTTCCATCGTCATTAGGAGGCCATGAACGTTACAATTAACTATTAGTTTTGCGTCGGATTCGAAAATCTAGACTCACAGAAGAACGACGATAAGGTGCCCGAGGCAGCAATATCCCGTTGGAGACAAGTCGGCGGGTGGACGATGTATTGAATCTCGAAGCGATTTGAGTGCTCCATCGTCATTAAGAGGCCCTGAACGTTACAATTAACTACAAGTTATGCGTCGGATTCGTTAATCTAGACTCACAGGGGACGAACCATATGGTGCCCGAGGCAGCAATATCCCCTTGGAGGCAAGTCGGCTGAAGGACGATGTATTGAATCTCGCCGCAATTTGAGTGTTCCATCGTCATTAGGAGGGCCTTAACGTTACAATTAAATATCAGTTTTGTGTCGGTTTCGAAAATCTAGACTCACAGGTGACGGAACATAAGGTGCCCGCGGCAGCAATATCCCCTTGTAGACAAGTCAGCTGGAGGACAATGTATTGAATCTCGACGCAATTTGAGTGTTCTATCGTCATTAGGAGGCGCTGAACGTTGCAATTAACTATCAGATATGCGTCGGATCCGAAAATCTAGACTCACAGGAGAACGACCATAAGGTGCCCGAGGCAGAAATAGACCCTTGGAGACATGTGGGCTGGAGGGCGATGTATTGAATCTCGACGCAATTTGAGTGTTCCATCGTCATTAGGAGGCCCTGAACGTTACAATTAACTACAAGTTTTGCGTCGGGTTCGAAAATCTAGACTCACAGGAGACGGACCATATGGTGCCCGAGGCAGCAATATCCCCTTGGAGACAAGTCGCCTGGAAAACCATGTATTAAATCTCGACGCAATTTGAGTGATCCAACGTCATTAGGAGGCCCTAAACGTTAGAAAGATATATCAGTTTTGTGTCGGATTCGAAAATCTAGACTCACAGGAGACGACCATATGGTGCCCGATGCAGCAATATCCCCTTGGAGGCAAGTCGCCTGAAAAACGATGTGTTGAATCGCGACGCAATTTGAGTGTTCCATCGTCATTAGGAGGCCATGAACGTATCAATTAACCATCAGTTTTGCGTCGGATTCGAAAATCTAGACTCACAGGAGGCGGACCATAAGTTGCCCGAGGTACCAATATCCCCTTGTAGACAAGTCGGCTGGAGGACGATGTATTGAATCTCGACGCAATTTGAATGTTCCATCGTCATTAGGAGGCACTGAACGTTACAATTAACTATCAGTTATTCGTCGGATTCGAAAATCTAGACTCACAGGAGAACGACCATAAGGTGCCCGAGGCAGGAATAGACCCTTGGAGACAAGTCGGCTGGAGGACGATTACTGAATCTCGACGCAATGTAAGTGTTCCATCGTCATTAGGAGGCCATGAACGTTACAACTAACTGTTAGTTTTGCGTCGGATTCGAAAATCTAGACTCACAGAAGTACGACGATAAGGTGCCCGAGGCACCAATATCCCGTTGGAGACAAGTCGGCGGGAGGACGATGTATTGAATCTCGACGCAATTTGAGTGCTCCATCGTCATTTGGAGGCCATGAACGTTACAATTAACTACAATTTATGCGTCGGATTCGTTAATCTAGACTAACAGGGGCCGAACCATATGGTGCCCGAGGCAGCAATATCCCCTTGGAGACAAGTAGGCTGGAGAACGACGTACTGAATCTCGACGCAATTTGAGTGTTTTATCGTCATTAGGAGGCCCTGAACGTTACAATTAACTACAAGGTTTGCGTCGGGTTCGAAAATCTAGACTCACAGAAGACGGACCATATGGTGCCCGAGGCAGCAATATCCCCTTGGAGACAAGTCGCCTGGAAAACGATGTATTGAATCTCGACGCAATTTGAGTGATCCATCGTCATTAGGGGGCCCTAATAATTAGAATGAAATATCAGTTTTGTGTCGGATTCGAAAATCTAGACTCACAGGAGACGGACCATATGGTGCCCGAGGCAGCAATATCCCCTTGGAGACAAATCGCCTGGTGGACGACGTATTGAATCTCCACGCAATTTGAGTGTTCTATCGTCATTAGGAGGCCCTGAACGTTACAATTAACTATCAGTTTTGCGTCGGATTCGAAAATCTAGACTCACAGGAGACTGAGCATATAGTGCCCGAGACAGCAATATCCCTTTGGAGACAAGTCGGCTGGAGGACGATGTATTGAATCTCGACGCTATTTGAGTGTTCCATCGTCATTAGGAGGTCCTGAACGTTACAATTAACTATCACTTTTGCGTCGGATTCGAAAATCTAGACTCACAGGAGCAGGACCATTAGGTGCCAGTGACAGCAATAGACCCTTGCAGACAAGTCGGCTAGAAGACGATATATTGAATCGCGACGCAATTTGAGTGTTCCATCGTCATTAATAGACAATGAACGCTACAATTTACTATCAGTTTTGCGTCGGATTCGAAAATCTAGACTCACTGGAGAACGATCATAAGGTGCCCGAGATAGCAATAGAACCTTTGAGACAAGTCGCCTGGAGGACGATGTATTGACTCTGGACGCAATTCGAGTGTTCCATCGTCATTAGGAGGCGCTGAACGTTACAGTTAATTATCAGTTATTCGTCGGATTCGAAAATCTAGACTCACAGGAGAACGACCATAAGGTGCCCGAGGCAGGAATAGACCCTTGGAGACAAGTCGGCTGGAGGACGATGAATTGAATGTCGACGCAATTTGAGTGTTCCATCGTCATTTGGAGACCATGAACGTTACAACTAACTGTTAGTTTTGCGTCGGATTCGAAAATCTAGACTCACAGAAGTACGACGATAAGGTGCCCGAGGCACCAATATCCCGTTGGAGACAAGTCGGCGGGAGGACGATGAATTGAATCTCGACGCAATTTGAGTGCTCCATCGTCATTAGGAGGCCCTGAACGTTGCAATTAACTACAAGTTATGCATCGGATTCTTTAATCTAGACTCACAGAGGCGTACCATATGGTGCCCGAGGCAGCAATATCCCCTTGGAGGCAAGTCGGCTGGAGGACGATGCATTGAATCTCCACGCAATTTGAGGGTTCCATCGCCATTAGGAGGCCATGAACGTTACAATTAACTATTAGTTTTGCGTGGGATTCGAAAATCTAGATTCACAGAAGAACGACGATAAGGTGCCCGAGGCAGCAATATCCACTTGGAGACAAGTAGGCTGGAGAACGATGTATTGAATGTCGACGCAATTTGAGTGCTCCATCGTCATTAGGAGGCCATGAACGTTACAATTAACCATCAGTTTTGAGTCGGATGAGAAAATCTAGACTCACTGGAGGCTGACCATAAGGTGCCCACGGCTGCAATATCCCCTTGTAGACAAGTCGGCTGGAGGACAATGTTTTGAATCTCGACGCAATTTCAGTGTTCTATCGTCATTAGGAGGCACTGAACGTTACAATTAACTATCAGATATGCGTCGGATCCGAAAATCTAGACTCACAGGAGAACGACCATAAGGTTCCCGAGGCAGCAATAGACCTTTGGAGACATGTGGGCTGGAGGACGATGTATTGAATCTCGACGCAATTTGAGTGTTCCATCGTCATTAGGCGGCCCTGAACGCTATTATTAACTACAAGTTTTGCGTCGGGTTCGAAAATCTAGACTCACAGAAGGACCATATGGTGCCCGAGGCAGCAATATCCCCTTGGAGACAAGTCGCCTGGTGGACGACGTATTGAATCTCGACGCAATTTGAGTGTTCTATCGTCATTAGGAGGCCCTGAAAGTTACAATTAACTATCAGTTTTGCGTCGGATTCGAAAATCTAGACTCACAGGAGCAAGACCGTTAGGTGCCAGATACAGCAGTAGACCCTTGCAGACAAGTCGGGTGGAAGACGATGTATTGAATCGCGAAGCAATTTGAGTGTTCCATTGTCTTTAAGAGGCCATGAACGTTACAATTAACTATCAGTTTTGTGTCGGATTCGAAAATTTAGACTTACTGGAGAACGACCATAAAGTGCCCGAGGTAGCAATAGACCCGCGGAGACAAGTCGCCTGGAGAACAATATATTGACTCTCGACGCAATTCGAGTGTTCCATCGTCATTAGGAGGCCCTGAACATTACAACTAACTATCAGATTTGCGTCGGATTCGAAAATCTAGACTCCCAGAAGAACGACATTTAGGTGCCACAGGCAGCAATAGAACCCTGGAGACAAATCGGCTGGAGGACGATGTATTGAATCGCGACGCAATTTGAGTGTTCCATCGTCATTAGGAGGCCCTGACCGTTACAACCATCAGTTTTGGGTCGGATTCGAAAATCTAGACTCACAGGAGACGGAGCAATAGGTACCCGAGACAGCAATATCTCTTTGGAGACAAGTCGGCCGGAGGAAGACGTATTGAATCTCGACGCAATTTGAGTGTTCCATCGTCATTAGGAGGTCCTGATCGTTACAATTAACTATCAGTTTTGCGTCGGATACGAAAATCTAGATTCACAGGAGACGGACCTCATGGTGCACGAGGCAGCAATATCCCGTTGGAGACAAGGCGGCGGGTGAACGATGTATTGAATCTCGACGTAATTTGAGTGTTCCATCGTCATTAGGAGGCCCTGAACGTTACAATTAACTATCAGATTTGCGTCGGATTCGAAAATCTAGACTCACAGGAGTCGAACCTATGGTGCCCGAGGCAGCAGTATCCCCTTGGAGACAAGTCGGCTGGAGGACGACGTATTAAATCTCGACGCAATTTGAGTGTTCCATCGTCATTAGGAGGTCCTGAACGTTACAATTAACTATTAGATTTGCGTCGGATTCGATAATCGAGACTCACAGGGGAACGACCATAAGGTGCCCGAGGCAGCAATATCCCCTTGGTGACAAGTCGGCTGGAGGACGATGTATTGAATCGCTACGCAATTTGAGTCTTCCATCGTCATTAGGAGGCCCGGAAGCTTACAATTAACTATCAGATATGCGTCTGATTCGACAATCTAGACTCACAGGAGAACGACCATAAGGTGCCCGAGGCAGCAATATCCCTTTAGAGACAAGTCGGCTGGAGGACGATGTATTGAATCTCGACGCAATTTGAGTGTTCCATCGTCATTAGGAGGCCCTTAACGTTATAATTAAATATCAGTTTTGCGTCGGATTCGAAAAGCTAGACTCACAGGAGCAAGACCATTATTTGCCAGAGGCCGCAATTGACCCTTGGAGACATGTCGGCAGAAGGACGATGTATTGAATCGCGACGCAATTTGAGTGTTCCATCGTCATTAGGAGGCCCTGACCGTTACAATTAACCATCAGTTTTGCGTCGGATTCGAAAATCTAGACTCACAGGAGACGGAGCATAAGATGCCACAGGCACCAATAGACCCTTGGAGAAAAATCGGCTGGAGGACGATGTATTGAATTGCGACACAATTTTGGTGCCCCTTCGTTATTAGGAGGTCCTGAACGTTACAATTAACTATCAGTTTTGCGTCGGATTCGAAAATCTAGACTCACAGGAGCAAGACCGTTAGGTGCCAGATACAGCAGTAGACCCTTGCAGACAAGTCGGGTGGAAGACGATGTATTGAATCGCGAAGCAATTTGAGTGTTCCATTGTCTTTAGGAGGCCATGAACGTTACAATTAACTATCAGTTTTGCGTCGGATTCGAAAATTTAGACTTACTGGGGAACGACCATAAAGTGCCCAAGGTAGCAATAGACCCTTGGAGACAAGTCGCCTGGAGAACAACATATTGACTCTCGACGCAATTCGAGTGTTCCATCGTCATTAGGAGGCCCTGAACATTACAACTAACTATCAGATTTGCGTCGGATTCGAAAATCTAGACTCCCAGAAGAACGGCGATTAGGTGCCCGAAGCAGCAATATCCCCTTGGAGACAAGTCGGCTGCATTACGATGTATTGAATCGCGACGCAATTTGAGCGTTCCATCGTCATTAGGAGGGCATGAACGTTACAATTAACCATCGGTTTTGCGTTGGATTCGAAAATCTAGACTAACAGGAGACGGACCACATGGTGCCCAAGGCAGCAATATCCCGTTGGAGACAAGGCGGTGGGTGGACGATGTATTGAATCTCGACGCAATTTGAGTGTTCCATCGTCATTAGGAGGCCCTTAACGTTACAATTAAATATCAGTTTTGCGTCGGATTCGATAATCTAGACTCACAGCAGCAAGTCCATTTGGTGCCAAAAGCTGCAATTGACCCTTGGAGACAAGTCGGCTGGAGATCGATGTATTGAATCACGACGCAATTTGAGTGTTCCATCGTCATTAGGAGGCCCTGACCGTTACAATTAACCATCAGTTTTGTGTCGGATTCGAAAATCTAGACTCACAGGAGACGGAGCATAAGGTGCCCGAGACAGCTATATCCCTTTTGGAGACAAATCGGTTGGAGGACGATGTATTGAATCTCGACGCAATTTGAGTGTTCCTTCGTCATTAGGAGGTCCTGAACGTTACAATTAACTATCAGTTTTGCGTCGGATTCGAAAATCTAGACTCACGGGAGCAAGACCGTTAGGTGCCAGAGACAGCAGTAGACCCTTGCAGACAAGTCGGATGGAAGACGATGTATTGAATCGCGAAGCAATTTCAGTGTTCCATCGTCTTTAGGAGGCCATGAACGTTACAATTAACTATCAGTTTTGCGTCGGATTCGAACATCTAGACTCACTGGAGAACGACCATAAAGTGCCCGAGGTAGCAATAGACCCTTGGAGACAAGTCGCCTGGAGGACAATGTATTGACTCTCGACGCAATTTGAGTGTTCCATCGTCATTAGGAGGCCCTGAACATTACAACTAACTATCAGATTTGCGTCGGATTCGAAAATCTAGACTCCCAGAAGAACGACAATTAGGTGCAACAGGCAGCAATAGAACCCTGGAGACAAATCGGCTGGAGGACGATGTATTGAATCGCGACGCAATTTGAGTGTTCCATCGTCATTAGGAGGCCCTGACCATTACAACCATCAGTTTCGCGTCGGATTCGAAAATCTAGAGTCACAGGAGACGGAGCATAAAGTGCCCGAGACAGCAATATCCCTTTGGAGACAAGGCGGCTGGAGGACGATGTATTGAATCTCGACGCAATTTGAGTGTTCCATCGTCATTAGGAGGTCCTGAACGTTACAATTAACTATCAGATTTGCGTCGGATTCCATAATCGAGACTCACAGGAGAACGACCATAAGGTGCCCGAGGCAGCAATATCCCCTTGGAGACAAGTCAGCTGGAGGACGGTGTATTGAATCGCTACGCAATTTGAGTCTTCCATCGTCATTAGGAGACCCGGAACGTTACAATTAACTATCAGATATGCGTCTGATTCGATAATCTAGACTCACAGGAGAACGACCATAAGGTGCCCGAGGCAGCAATATCCCCTTACAGACAAGTCGGCTGGAGGACGATGTATTGAATCTCGACGCAATTTGAGTGTTCTATCTTCATTAGGTGGCCATTAACGTTACAATTAAATATCAGTTTTGCGTCGGATTCGAAAAGCTAGACTCACAGGAGCAAGACCATTATTTGGCAGAGGCCGCAATTGACCCTTGGAGACATGTCGGCAGAAGGACGATGTATTGAATCGCGACGCAATTTGAGTGTTCCATCGTTATTAGGAGGCCCTGACCGTTACAATTAACCATCAGTTTTGCGTCGGATTCGAAAATCTAGGCTCACAGGAGACGGAGCATAAGATGCCACAGGCACCAATAGACCCTTGGAGACAAATCAGCTGGAGGACGATGTATTGAATCGCGACGCAATTTTGGTGTTCCATCGTCATTAGGAGGCCTTGACCGTTACAATTAACCATCAGTTTTGGTTCGGATTCGAAAATCTAGACTCACAGGAGACGGAGCATTAGGTACCCGAGACAGCAATATCTCTTTGGAGACAAGTCGGCCGGAGGAAGACGTATTGAATCTCGACGCAAATTGAGTGTTCCATCGTCATTAGGAGGTCCTGATCGTTACAATTAACTATCAGTTTTGCGTCGGATTCGAAAATCTAGACTCACAGGAGACGGACCTCATGCTGCCCGAGGCAGCAATATCCCGTTGGAGACAAGGCGGCGGGTGAACGATGTATTGAATCTCGACGTAATTTGAGTGTTCCATCGTCATTAGGAGGCCCTGAACGTTACAATTAACTATCAGATTTGCGTCGGATTCGAAAATCTAGACTCACAGGAGACGAACCTATGGTGCCCGAGGCAGCAGTATCCCCTTGGAGACAAGTCGGCTGGAGGACGACGTATTAAATCTCGACGCAATTTGAGTGTTCTATCGTCAATAGGAGGCCCTGAAAGTTACAATTAACTATTAGTTTTGCGCCGGATTCGAAAATCTAGACTCACAGAAGAACGGCGATTAGGTGCCCGAGGCAGCAATATCCCCTTGGAGACAAGTCGGCTGCATTACGATGTATTGAATCTCGACGCAATTTGAGTGTTCCATCGTCATTAGGAGGGCATGAACGTTACAATTAACCATCAGTTTTGCGTTGGATTCGAAAATCTAGACTAACAGGAGACGGACCACATGGTGCCCGAGGCAGCAATATCCCGTTGGAAACAAGGCGGCGGGTGGACGATGTATTGAATCTCGACGCAATTTGAGTCTTCCATCGTCATTAGGAGGCCCTTAACGTTACAATTAAATATCAGTTTTGCGTCGGTTTCCAAAATCTAGGCTCACAGCAGCAAGTCCATTTGGTGCCAAAAGCTGCAATTGACCCTTGGAAACAAGTCGGCTGGAGATCGATGTATTGAATCACGACGCAATTTGAGTGTTCCATCGTCATTAGGAGGCCCTGACCGTTACAATTAACATCAGTTTTGTGTCGGATTCGAAAATCTAGACTCACTGGAGAACGACCATAAAGTGCCCGAGGTAGCAATAGACCCTTGGAGACAAGTCGCCTGGAGGACGATGTATTGACTCTCGACGTAATTCGAGTGTTCCATCGTCATTAGGAGGCCCTGAACATTACAATTGACTATCAGATTTGCGTCGGATTCAAAAATCTAGACTCCCAGATGAACGACAATTAGGTGCCACAGGCAGCAATAGAACCCTGGAGGCAAATCGGCTGGAGGACGATGTATTGAATCGCGACGCAATTTGAGCGTTCCATCGTCATTGGGAGGCCCTGACCGTTACAACCATCAGTTTTGCGTCGAATTCGAAAATCTAGAGTCACAGGAGACGGTGCATAAAGTGCCCGAGACAGCAATATCCCTTTGGAGACAAGGCGGCTGGAGGACGATGTATTGAATCTCGACGCAATTTGAGTGTTCCATCGTCATTAGGAGGTCCTGAACGTTGCAATTAACTATCAGATTTGCGTCGGATTCGATAATCGAGACTCACAGGAGAACGACCATAAGGTGCCCGAGCCAGCAATATCCCCTTGGAGACAAGTCGGCTGGAGGACGATGTATTGATTCTCGACGCAATTTTAGTGTTCCATCGTCATTAGAAGGCCATGAACTTTACAATTAACCATCAGTTTTGCGTCGGACTCGAAATTCTAGACTCACAGAAGAAGGACTATATGGTGCCCGAGGCAGCAATATCCCCTTGTAGACAAGTCGCCTGGAGGACAATGTATTGGATCTCGACGCAATTTGAGTGTTCTATCGTCATTAGGAGGCGCTGAACGTTACAATTAACTATCAGTTATGCGTCGGATCCGAAAATCTAGACTCACAGGAGAAGGACTATATTGTGCCAGAGGCAGCAATATCCCCTTGGAGACAAGTCGGCTGGAGGACGATGTATTAAATCGCTACGCAATTTGAGTCTTCCATCGTCATAAGGAGGCCCTGATCGTTACAATTGACTATCAGATATGCGTCTGATTCGATAATCTAGACTCACAGGAGAACGACCATAAGGTGCCCGAGGCACCAATATCCCCTTAGAGACAAGTCGGCTGGAGGACGATGTATTGAATAGCGGCGCAATTTTAGTGTTCCATCGTCATTAGGAGGCCTTGACCGTTACAATTAACCATCAGATTTGGGTCGGGTTCGAAAATCTAGACTCACAGGAGACGGAGCATTAGGTACCCGAGACAGCAATATCTCTTTGGAGACAAGTCGGCCTGAGGAAGACGTATTGAATCTCGACGCAATTTGAGTGTTCCATCGTGTTTAGGAGGCCCTGAACGTTACAATTAACTATCAGATTTGCATCGGATTCGAAAATCTAGACTCACAGGAGACGAACCTATGGTGCCCGAGGCAGCAGTATCCCCTTGGAAACAAGTCGGCTGGAGGACGACGTATTAAATCTCGACGCAATTTGAGTGTTCCTTCGTCCTTACTAGGCCCTTAACGTTACAATTAAATATCAGTTTTGCGTCGGATTCGAAAATCTAGACTCACAGCAGCAAGTCCATTTGGTGCCAAAATCAGCAATTGACCCTTGGAGACAAGTCGGCTGGAGATCAATGTATTGAATCACGACGCAATTTGAGTGTTCCATCGTCATTAGGAGGCCCTGAACGTTACAATTAACTATGTTATGCGACGGATTCGAAAATCTAGACTCACAGGATAACAACCATGCGGTGCCCCAGGCAGCAGTAGACACTTGGAGACAAGTCGGCTGGAGGCAGCTGTGTTGAATCACGACGCAATTTGAGTGATCCATCGTCATTAGGAGGCGCTGAATGTTACTATTATTTATCAGTTTCGCGTCGGATTCGAAAATCTAGACTCACAGGAGAACGACAATTAGGTGCCACAGGCAGCAATAGACCCTTGGAGACAAATCGGCTGGAGGACGATGTATTGAATCTCGACGCAATTTGAGTGTTCCATCGTCATTAGGAGGCCCTGACCGTTACAATTAACCATCAGTTTTGTGTTGGATTCGAAAATCTAGACTCACAGGAGACGGAGCATAAGGTGCCCGAGACAGCTATATCCCTTTTGGAGACAAGTCGGTTGGAGGACGATGTATTGAATCTCGACGCAATTTGAGTGTTCCTTCGTCATTAGGAGGTCCTGAACGTTACAATTAACTATCAGTTTTGCGTCGGATTCGAAAATCTAGACTCACAGGAGCAAGACCGTTAGGTGCCAGAGACAGCAGTAGACCCTTGCAGACAAGTCGGATGGAAGACGATGTATTGAATCGCGAAGCAATTTGAGTGTTCCATCGTCTTTAGGAGGCCATGAATGTTACAATTAACTATCAGTTTTGCGTCTGATTCGAAAATCTAGACTCGCTGGAGAACGACCATAATGTGCCCGAGGTAGCAATAGACCCTTGGAGACAAGTCGCCTGGAGGACGATGTATTGACTCCCGACGCAATTCGAGTGTTCCATCGTCATTAGGAGGCCCTGAACATTACAATTAACTATCAGATTTGCGTCGGATTCGAAAATCTAGACTCCCAGAAGAACGACAATTAGGTGCCACAGGCAGCAATAGAACCCTGGAGACAAATCGGCTGGAGGACGATGTATTGAACCGCGACGCAATTTGAGCTTTCCAACGTCATTAGGAGGCCCTGACCGTTACAACCATCAGTTTTGCGTCGAATTCGAAAACCTAGACTCACAGCAGCAAGTCCATTAGGTGCTAAAAGCAGCAATTGACCCTTGGAGACAAGTCGGCTGGAGATCGATGTATTGAATCACGACGCAATTTGAGTGCTCCATCGTCATTAGGAGGCCCTGAACGTTACAATTAACTATGTTATGCGACGGATTCGAAAATCTAGACTCACAGGATAACAACCATGCGGTGCCCCAGGAAGCAGTAGACACTTGGAGACAAGTCGGCTGGAGGACAATGTATTGAATCTCGACGCAATTTGAGTGTTCCATCGTCATTAGGAGGTCCTGGTCGTTACAATTAACCATCAGTTTTGCGTCGGATTCGAAAATCTAGACTCACAGGAGACGGAGCATTAGGTGTCCGAGACAGCAATATCCCTTTGGAGACAAGTCGGCTGGAGGTCGATGTATTGAATCTCGACGCAATTTGAGTGATCCATCGTCATTAGGAAGCCCTTAACGTTACAATTAAATATCAGTTTTGTGTCGGATTCGAAAATCTAGACTCACAGGAGACGGATCATATGGTGCCCGAGGCAGCATTATCCCCTTGGAGACAAGTCGGCTGGAGGACGATGCATTGAATCTCGACGCAATTTGAGTGTTCCATCGTCATTAGGAGTTCCTGATCGTTACAATTAACTATCAGTTTTGCGTCGGATTCGAAAATCTGGACTCCCAGAAGAACGAAAATTAGGTGCCACAGGCAGCAATAGAACCCTGGACACAAATCGGCTGGAGGACGATGTATTGAATCGCGACGCAATTTGAGTGTTCCATCGTCATTAGGAGGCCCTTAACGTTACAATTAACCATCAGTTTTGCGTCGGATTCGAAAATCTAGACTCACAGAGGACGGAGCATAAAGTGCCCGAGACAGCAATATCCCTTTGGAGACAAGTCGGCTGGAGGACGATGTATTGAATCGCTACGCAATTTGAGTGTTCCATCGTCATTAGGAGGCCCTGAACGTTACAATTAACTATCAGATTTGCGTCGGATTCGATTATCTAGACTCACAGGAGAACGACCATAAGGCGCCCGAGGCAGCAAAATCCCCTTGGAGACAAGTCGGCTGGAGGACAATGTATGGAATCTCGACGCAATTCGAGTGTTCTATCGTCATTAGGAGGCGCTGAACGTTACAATTAACTATCAGTTATGCGTCGGATCCGAAAATCTAGACTTACAGGGGAACGACCATAAGGTGCCCGAGGCAGCAATAGACCCTTGGAGACAAGTGGGCTGGAGGACGATGTATTGAATCTCGACGCAATTTGAGTGTTCCATCGTCATTAGGAGGCCCTGAACGTTACAATTAACTACAAGTTTAGCGTCGGGTTCGAAAATCTAGACTCACAGGAGACGGATCATATGGTGCCCGAGGCAGCAATTGACCCTTGGAGACAAATCGCCTGGAGGACGATGTATTGACTCTCGACGCAATTCGAGTGTTCTATCGTAATTAGTAGGCCCTGAACGTTATAATTAACCATCAGATATGCGTCGGATCCGAAAATCTATACCCACAGAAGAACGTCAATTAGGTTGCACAGGCAGCTATAGACCCTTGGAGCCAAATCGGCTGGTGGAAGATGTATTGAATCGCGACGCAATTTGACTGTTCCATCGTCCTTAGGAGGCCCTTAACGTTACAATTAAATATCAGTTTTGTGTCGGATTCGAAAATCAAGACTCACAGGAGACGGACCATATGGTGCCCGAGGCAGCAATATGCCCTTGGAGACAAGTCGGCTGGAGGACGACGTATTGAATGTCGAAGCAATTTGAGTGTTCTATAGTCATTAGGAGGCCCTGAACGTTACAAATCACTATTAGTTTTGCGTCGAATTCGAAAATATAGGCTCACAGGAGACGGACCATATGGTGCCCGAGGCAGCAATATCCTCGTGGAGCAAGTCGGCTGGAGGACGATGTATTTTTATCTCGACGCAATTTGAGAATTCCATCGTCATTAGGAGGCCATGAACGCTACAAATAACCATCAGTTTTGCGTCGGATTCAAAAATCTAGACTCACAGGAGGATGACCATAAGGTGCCCGAGGCAGCAATAGACCCTGGGAGACAAGTCGGCTGGAGGACGATGTATTGAATCTCGACGCAATTTGGGTGTTCCTTCGTCATTCGGAGTTCCTGAACGTTAGCACTAACTATCATTTTTGCGTCGTATTCGAAAATCTAGACTCACAGGAGACGGACCACATGTTGCCCGAGGCAGCAGTATCCCGTTGGAGACAAGGCGGCGGATGGACGATGTATTGAATCTCGACGCAATTTGAGTGTTCCATCGTCATTAGGAGGCCCTGATCGTTACAATTAACTACAAGTTTTGCGTCGGATTCGAAAATGTAGACTCACAGGAGACGAAACATTTGGTGCCCGATGCAGCAATATCCCCTTGGGGACAAGTCGGCTGGAAGACGATTAATTGAATCTCGACACAATTTGAGTGATCCATGGTCATTAGGAGGCCCTTAACGTAACAAAAAACCATCAGTTTTTCGTCGGATTCGAAAATCGAGACTCACAGGAGACGGAGCACAAGGTGCCCGAGACAGCAATATCCCTTTGGAGACAAGTCGGCTGGTGGACGATGTAATGAATCTCGACGCAATTTGAGTTTTCCATCGTCATTAGGAGGTCCTCAAGGTTACAATTAACTATCAGTTTTGCGTCGGATTCCAAAATCTACAGTCACAGGGGACGGACCACATGGTGCCCGAGGCAGCAATATCCCGTTGGAGACAAGGCGGCGGGTAGACGATGTATTGAATCTCGACGTAATTTGAGTGTTCCGTCGTCATTAGGAGGCCCTGAACGTTACAATTAACTACAACTCTTACGTCGGATTCGAAAATCTAGATTCACAGGAGACGGACCATATGGTGCCCGAGGCAGCAATATCCCCTCGGAGACAAGTCGGCTGGAGGACGACGTATTGAATCTCGAAGCAATTTGAGTGTTCTATAGTCATTAGGAGGCCCTGAACGTTACAATTAACTATTAGTTTTGCGTCGCATTCGAAAATCTGGACTCACAGAAGAACGACGATAAGGTGCCCCAGGCAGCAATATCCCCTTGGAGACAAGTCGGCTGGAGGAAGATGTATTGAATCTCGACGCAATTTGAGTGTTCCTTCGTCATTAGGAGTCCCTGAACGTTAGCATTAACTATCATTTTTGCGTCGGATTCGAAAATCTAGACTAACAGGAGACGGACCACATGTTGCTTGAGGCAGCAATACCCCGTCGGAGACAAGGCGGCGGATGGACGATGTATTGAATCTGGAAGCAATTTGAATGTTCAATCGTCATTAGGAGGCGCTGAACGTTACAATTAACTATCAGTTACGCGTCGGATCCGAAAATCTAGACTCACAGGAGACGGACCATAAGGTATCCGAAGCAGCAATAGACCCTTGGAGACAAGTCGGCTGGAGGACGACGTATTGAATCTCGAAGCAGTTTGAGTGTTCTATTGTCATTAGGAGGCCCTGAACGTTGCAATTTACTATTAGTTTTGCGTCGGATTCGAAAATCTAGACTCACAGATGAACGAGGATAAGATGCCCGAGGCAGCAATATCCCCTTGGAGACAAGTCGGCTGGAGGACGATGTATTGAATCTCAACTAAATTTGAGTGCTCTATCGTCATTAGGAAGCGCTGAACTTTGCAATGAACTATCAGTTATGGGTCGGATCTGAAAATCTAGACTCACAGGTGAACGACCATAAGGTGCCCGATGCAGCAATACACCGTTCGAGTCAAGTCGGCTGGAGGACGATGTATTGAATCCCGACGCTACTTGAGTGTTCCTTCGTCATTAGGAGTCCCTGAACGTTAAGATCAACTATCAATTTTGCGTCGGATTCGAAATTCTAGACTCACAGGAGACGGACCACATGGTGCCCGAGGCAGCAATTTCCCGTTGGAGACAAGTCGGCGCGAGGACGATATATTGAATCTCCACGCAATCTGAGTGTTCCATTGTTATTAGGAGGCTCTGAACGTTACAATTAACTACAAGTTTTGCGTCGGATTCGAAAATCTAGACTCACAGGAGACGGAGCGTAAGGTGCCCGAGACAGCAATATCCCATTGGAGACAATTTGGCTGGAGGACGATGTATAGAATCTCGACGCAATTTGAGTGTTCCATCGTCATTAGGAGGTCCTGAACGTAACAATTAACTATCAGTTTTTCGTCGGATTCGAAAATCTAGACTCTCGGGAGACGGACCACTTGGTGCCCGAGGCAGCAATATCCCGTTGGAGACAAGGCGGCGGGTGGACGATGTTTTGAATCTCGACGCAATTTGAGTGTTCCATCGTCATTAGGAGGCCCTTAGAGTTACAAATAACCATCAGTTTTTCGTCGGATTCGAAAATCGAGACTCACAGGAGACGGAGCACAGGGTGCCCGAGACAGCTATATCCCTTTGGAGACAAGTCGGCTGAAGGACGATGTATTGAATCTCGACGCAATTTGAGTTTTCCATCGTCGTTAGGAGGACCCCAACGTTACAATTAACTATCAGTTTTGCGTCGGATTCGAAAATCTAGAGTCACAGGAGACGGATCCCATTGTGCCCGCGGCAGCAATATCCTGTTGGAGACAAGGCGGCTGGTGGACGATGTATTGAATCTCGACGTAACTTGAGTGTTCCATCGTCATTAGGAGGCCCTGAACGTTACAATTAACTACAACGTTTGCGTCGGATTCGAAAATCTAGACTCACAGGAGACGGACCATATGGTGCCCGAGGCAGCAAAATCCTCTTGGAGACAAATCGGCTGGAGGACGACGTATTGAATCTCGACGCAATTTGAGTGTTCTATCGACATTAGGAGGCCCTGAACGTTACAGTTAACTATTAGTTTTGCGTCGGATTCGAAAATCTAGACTCACAGAAGAACGACGATAAGGTGCCCGAGGCAGCAATATCCCCTTGGAGACAAGTGGGCTGGAGGACAATGTATTGAATCTCGACGCGATTTGAATGTTCCATCGTCATTAGGAGCCCATGAACGTTACAATTAACCATCGGTTTTGCGTCGGATTCGAAAATATAGACTCACAGGGGACGGACCACATGGTGCCCGAGGCAGCAATATCAAGTTGGAGACAAGGCGGCGGGTGGACGACGTATTGAATCTCGACGCAATTTGAGTGCTCCATCGTCAATAGGAGGCAGTTAACGTTACAATTAAAAATCAGTTTTGCGTTGGATTTGAAAATCTAGACTCACAGGTGGCGTAGCATAAAGTGCCCGAGACAGCAATATCCCTTTGGAGACAAGTTGGCAGGAGGACGATGTATTGAATCTCGACGCAATTTGAGTGTTCCATCGTCATTACAATTAACTATCAGTTAACGTCGGATCCGAAAACCTAGAGTCACAGGAGAAGCACCGTAAGGTACCCGAAGCAGCAATAGACCCTTGGAGACAAGTCGGCTGGAGGACGACGTATTGAATCTCGAAGCAATTTGAGTGTTCTATAGTCATTAGGAGGCCCTGAACGTTACAATTAACTATTAGTTTTGCGTCGGATTCGAAAATCTAGTCTCACAGAAGAACGACGATAAGGTGCCCGAGGCACCAATATCCCCTTGGAGACAAGTCGGCTGGAGGACGGTGTATTGAACCTAGACGCAATTTGATTGTTCCATCGTCGATAGGAGGTCCTGAACGTAACAATTAACTATCAGTTTTACGCCGGATTCGAAAATCTAGACTCACAGGAGACGGACCACATGGTGCCCGAGGCAGCAATATCCCGTTTTAGACAAGGCGGCGGGTGGACGATGTATTAGATCTCGACGTAATTTGAGTGTTCGATCGTTATTAGAAGGCCCTGAACGTTACAATTAACTACAACTTTTGCGTCGGAAACCAAAAATCTAGACTCACAGTAGACGGACCATATGGTGCCCGAGGCAGCATTATCCCATTGGAGACAAATCGGCTGGAGGACGACGTATTGAATCTCGACGCAATTTGAGTGTTCTATCGTCATTATGAGGCCCTGACCGTTACAATTAACCATCAGTTTTGCGTCGGATTCGAAAATCTAGACTCACAGGAGACGGAGCATAAGGTGCCACAGGCACCAATAGACCCTTGGAGACAAATCAGCTTGAGGACGATGTATTGTATCTCGACGCAGTTTAGTGTTCCATCGTCAATATGAGGCCCTGACCGTTACAATTAACCATCAGTTTTGCGGCGGATTCGAAAATCTAGACTCACAGGAGACGGAGCATAAGGTGCCCGAGACAGCAATATCCCTTTGGAGACAAGTCGCCTGGAGGACGATGTATTGAATCTCGACGCAATTTGAGTGTTCCATCGACATTAGGAGGTCCTGAACGTTACAATTAACTATCAGTTTTGCGTCGGATTCGAAATTCTAGACTCACAGGAGAAGGACTATATGGTGCCCGAGGCAGCAATATTCTTTTGGAGACAAGTCGGCTGGAGGACGATGTATTGAATCTCGACGCAATTTGAGTGTTCCATCATCATTAGGAGGCTCTGAACGTTACAATTAGCAGTCCGTTTTGCGTCGGATTTGAATATCTGGACTCACAGGCGAACGACCATAAGGTGCCCGAGGTAGCAATCGACGCTTGGAGACAAGTCGGCTGAAGGACGATGTATTGAATCTCGAGGCAATTTCAGTGTTCCATAGTCATTAGGAGGCCCTGAACGTTACAATTAACTATCAGTTATGCGTCCTATTCGAAAACTAGACTCACAGGAGAACGACCATGCGGTGCCCCAGGTAGCAATAGCCACTTGGAGACAAGTCGGCTGGAGGCCGCCGTGTTGAATCACGACGCAATTTGAGTGTTCCATCGTCATTAGGGGGCGCTGAATGTTACAATTAACTATCAGTTATGCGTCTGATTCTAAAATATAGGCTCACAGGAGAACGACCATAAGGTGCCCGAGGCAGCAATATCCCCTTGTACACAAGTCGGCTGGAGGACGATGCATTGAATCTCGACGCAATTGGAGTGTTCCATCGTCATTAGGAGGCCCTGAACGTTACAATTAACTACAAGTTATGCGTCGGATTCGTTAATCTAGACTCACAGGGGACGGACCATATGGTGCCCGAGGCAGCAATATCTCCTTGGAGACAAGTCGGCTGGAGGACGTTGTATTGAATCTCGACTTAATTTGAGTGTTTCATCGTCATTAGGAGACCATGAACGTTACAATTAACCATCAGTTATGCGTCGGATCCGAAAATCTAGACTCAGAGGAGAACGATCTTAAGGTGGCCGATGCAGCAATAGACCCTTGGAGACAAGTCGGCTGGAGGACGATGTATTGAATCTCGACGCAATTTGAGTGTTCCTTCGTCATTAGGAGTCCCTGAACGTTACCATTAACAATAATTTTTGCGTCGGATTCGAAAATCTAGACTCACAGGAGACGGACCACATGGTGCCCGAGGCAGCAATATTCCGTTGGAGACAAGTCGGCGCGAGGACGATGAATTGAATCTCGACGCAATTTGTGTGTTCCATTGTCATTAGGAGGCCCTGATCGTTACAATTAACTACAAGTTTTGCGTCGGATTCGAAAATATAGACTCACAGGAGATGGAATATATGGTGCCCGAGGCAGCAATATCCCCTTGGAGACAAGTCGGCTGGAGGACGATGTATTGAATCTCGACGCAATTTGAGTTTTCCATCGTCATTAGGAGGTCCTCAAAGTTACAATTAACTATCAGTTTTCTGTCGGATTCGAAAATCTAGAGTCACAGGAGACGGACTTCATGGTGCCCGAGGCAGCAATATCCCGTTGGAGACAAGGCGGCTGGTGGACGATGTATTGAATCTCGACGTAATTTGAGTGTTCCATCGTCATTAGGAGGCCCTGAACTTTACAATGAACTACAACTTTTGCGTCGGATTTGAAAATCTAGACTCACAGGAGGCGGACCATATGGTGCCCGAGACAGCAAAATCCCCTTGGAGACAAGTCGGCTGGAGGACGACGTAGTGAATCTCGACGCAATTTGAGTGTTCTATCGAAATTAGGAGGCCCTGAACGTTACAATTTACTATTAGTTTTGCGTCGGGTTGGAAAATCTTGACTCACAGAAGAACGACGATAAGGTGCCCGAGGCAGCAATATCCCCTTGGAGACAAGTCGGCAGGAGGACGATTTATTGAATCTCGACGCAATTTGAGTGTTCCATCGTCATTAGGATTTCGTGAACGTTACAATTAACTATCAGTTTTGCGTCGGATTCGAAAATCTAGAATCTCAGGAGACGGACCACAAGGTGCCCGAGGCAGCAATGTCCTGTTGGAGACAAGGCGGCGGGTGGACGATGTATTGAATCTCGAAACAAGTTGAGTGTTCTACCGTC
This sequence comes from Schistocerca americana, assembly GCF_021461395.2. NCBI lineage: Eukaryota > Metazoa > Arthropoda > Insecta > Orthoptera > Acrididae > Schistocerca > Schistocerca americana. The sequence continues at coordinate 1,740,061 of NW_025726071.1, forward strand.
ATTAGAAGGCGCTGAACGTTACAATTAACTATCAGTTAAGCGTCGAATCCGAAAATCTAGACTCACAGAAGAACGACCATAAGGTACCCGTGGCAGCAAATGACCCTTGGAGACAAGTCGGCTGGAGGACGATGTATTGAATCGCGACGCAATTTTGGTGTTCCATCGTCATTAGGAGGCCCTGAAAGTTACAATCAACTATCAGTTTTGCGTCGGATTCGAAAATCAAGACTCACGGGACAAGGGCCACATGGTTCCCGAGGCAGCAATATCCCGTTGGAGACAAGTCAGCGGGAGGACGATGTATTGAATCTCGACGCAATTTGAGTGTTCCATCGTCATTATGAGGCCCTTAACGTTACAATTCAATATCAGTTTCGCGTCGGATTCGAAAATCTAGACTCACAGGAGAACTACCATAAGGTGCCCGAGGCAGCAATAGACCCTTGGAGTCAAGTCGGCTGGAGGACGATGTATTGTATCGCGACGCAATTTGAGTGTTCCATCGTGATTAGGAGGCCCTGAATGTTACAATTAACTATCAGTTTTTCGTCGGATTCGAAAATCTAGACAAACTGTAGACGTACCATGAGGTGCCCGAGGCAGCAATATCCCCTTGGAGACCAATCCGCTGGAGGACGATGTATTGAATCTCGACGCTATTTGAGTTTTCCATCGTCATTAGGAGGACCTCAACGTTACAATTAACTATCAGTATTGCGTCGGATTCGAAAATCTAGAGTCACAGGAGACGGATCCCATTGTGCCCGCGGCAGCAATATCGTGTTGGAGACAAGGCGGCTGGTGGACGATGTATTGAATCTCGACGTAATTTGAGTGTTCCACCGTCATTAGGAGGCCCTGAACGTTACAATTAACTACAACGTTTGCGTCGGATTCGAAAATCTAGACTCACAGGAGACGGACCATATGGTGCCCGAGGCAGCAAAATCCTCTTGGAGACAAATCGGCTGGAGGTCGACGTATTGAATCTCGACGCAATTTGAGTGCTCCATCGTCAATAGGAGGCCCTTAACGTTACAATTAAAAATCAGTTTTGCGTTGGATTCGAAAATCTAGACTCACAGGAGGCGTAGCATAAAGTGCCCGAGACAGCAATATCCCTTTGGAGACAAGTTGGCTGGAGGACGATGTATTGAATCTCGACGCAATTAGAGTGTTCCACCGTCATTACAATTAACTATCAGTTAACGTCGGATCCGAAAATCTAGAGTCACAGGAGAAGCACCGTAAGGTACCCGAAGCAGCAATAGACCCTTGGAGACAAGTCGGCTGGAGGACGACGTATTGAATCTCGAAGCAATTTGAGTGTTCTATAGTCATTAGGAGGCCCTGAACGTTACAATTAACTATTAGTTTTGCGTCGGATTCGAAAATCTAGTCTCTCAGTAGAACGACGATAAGGTGCGCGAGGCACCACATACCCTTGGAGACAAGTCGGCTGGAGGACGGTGTATTGAACCTAGACGCAATTTGAGTTTTCCATCGTCATTAGGAGGCCATGAACGTTACAATTAACCATCAGTTTTGCGTCGGATTCGAAAATCTAGAATCACAGGAGGCGGACCATAAGAATCCCGAGGCAGCAAAATCCCCTTGTAGACAAGTCGGCTGGAGGACGATGTATCGAATCTCGACGCAATTTGATTGTTCCATCGTCGATAGGAGGTCCTGAACGTAACAATTAACTATCAGTTTTGCGCCGGATTCGAAAATCTAGACTCACAGGAGACGGACCACATGATGCCCGAGGCAGCAATATCCCGTTGGAGACAAGGCGGCGGGTGGACGATGTATTAAATCTCGACGTAATTTGAGTGTTCGATCGTTATTAGAAGGCCCTGAACGTTACAATTAACTACAACTTTTGCGTCGGAAACCAAAGATCTAGACTCACAGTAGACGGACCATATGGTGCCCGAGGCAGCATTATCCCATTTGAGACAAATCGGCTGGAGGACGACGTATTGAATCTCGACGCAATTTGAGTGTTCTATCGTCATTATGAGGCCCTGACCGTTACAATTAACCATCAGTTTTGCGGCGGATTCGAAAATCTAGACTCACAGGAGACGGAGCGTAAGGTGCCCGAGACAGCAATATCCCTTTGGAGACAAGTCGCCTGGAGGACGATGTATTGAATCTCGACGCAATTTGAGTGTTCCATCGACATTAGGAGGTCCTGAACGTTACAATTAACTATCAGTTTTGCGTCGGATTCTAAATTCTAGACTCACAGGAGAAGGACTATATGGTGCCCGAGGCAGCAATATTCCCTTGGAGACAAGTCGGCTGGAGGACGATGTATTGAATCTCGACGCAATTTGAGTGTTCCATCATCATTAGGAGGCTCTGAACGTTACAATTAGCAGTCCGTTTTGCGTCGGATTTGAATATCTGGACTCACAGGCGAACGACCATAAGGTGACCGAGGTAGCTGTAAACCCATGGAAACAAGTTGGCTGGAGGACGATGTACTTAATCTCGACGCAATTTGAGTGTCCCATCGTCATTAGGAGGCGGTGAACATTACAATTAACTATCAGTTATGTGTCGGAATCGAAAATGTAGACTCACAGGAGAACGACCATAAGGTGCCCGAGGCAGCAATCGACGCTTGGAGACAAGTCGGCTGAAGGACGATGTATTGAATCTCGAGGCAATTTCAGTGTTCCATAGTCATTAGGAGTCCCTGAACGTTACAATTAACCATCAGTTATGCGTCGGATTCGAAAACTAGACTCACAGGAGAACGACCATGCGGTGCCCCAGGTAGCAATAGACACTTGGAGACAAGTCGGCTGGAGGCCGCCGTGTTGAATCACGACGCAATTTGAGTGTTCCATCGTCATTAGGGGGCGCTGAATGTTACAATTAACTATCAGTTATGCGTCTGATTCTAAAATATAGACTCACAGGAGAACGACCATAAGGTGCCCGAGGCAGCAATATCCCCTTGTACACAAGTCGGCTGGAGGACGATGTATTGAATCTCGACGCAATTTGAGTTCTCCATCGTCATTAGGAGGTCCTCAAAGTTACAATTAACTATCAGTTTTCTGTCGGATTCGAAAATCTAGAGTCACAGGAGACGGACTTCATGGTGCACGAGGCAGCAATATCCCGTTGGAGACAAGGCGGCTGGTGGACGATGTATTGACTCTCGACGCAATTTGAGTGTTCCATCGTCATTAGGAGGCGCTGAACGTTACAATTCACTATCATTTTTGCGTCACATGCTAAAATTTAAACTCACGGGAGACGGACCATATGGTGCCCGAGGCAGCAATATCCCCTTGGAGGCAAGTCGGCTGGATGACGATGTATTGAACCTCGACGCAATTTGAGTGTTCCATCGTCACTAGGAGGCCCTGAACGTTGCAATTAAATATCAGTCTTGCGTCGGATTCGAAAACCGAGACTCTCAGGAGAACGACCATAACGTGCCCGAGGCAGCAATAGAACCTTGGAGACAAGTCGGCTGAAGGACGATGTATTGAATCTCAACCCAATTTGAGTGCTCCATCGTCATTAGGGGGCCCTGAAAGCTACAATTAACTATCAGTTTCGCATTGGAAACGAAAATCTAGACTCACTGGAGAAGGACCATATGGTGCCCGAGGCAGCAATGTCCTCTTAGAGACAATTCGGCTTAGGGCCGATGTATTGAATCGCGACGCAATTTGAGTGTTCCATCGTCATTAGGAGGCCCTGAACGTTACAATTAACTATCAGTTTTGCGCCGGATTCTAAAATCAAGACTCACAGGAGAACGACCATAAGGTGCCCGAGGCAGCAAGAGACCCTTGGAGACAAGTCGGCCAAATGACGATGTATTGAATCTCGACGCTATTTCAGTGTTCCATCGTCAATAGGAAGCCCTGAACGATACAATTAACAATCAGTTTGGCGTCGGATTCGAAAATCTAGACTCACAGGAGAACTACCATAAGGTGCCCGAGGCAGCAATAGACCCTTGGAGTCAAGTCGGCTGGAGGACGATGTATTGTATCGCGACGCAATTTGAGTGTTCCATCGTGATTAGGAGGCCCTGAATGTTACAATTAACTATCAGTTTTTCGTCGGATTCGAAAATCTAGACAAACTGTAGACGTACCATGAGGTGCCCGAGGCAGGAATATCCCCTTGGAGACCAATCCACTGGAGGACGATGTATTCAATCGCGACGCAATTTGAGTGCCCCATCGTCATTAGGAGGCCCTGAACGTTACAATTAACTATCAGTTTTGCGTCGGATTCGAAAATGTAGAAGCACCGTAGACGGATCATGTGGTGCCCGAGGCAGCGATATCCAGTTGGACATAATTCTTCTGGAGGACGATGTATTGAATCTCGTCGCAATTTGAGTGTGCCATCGTCATTAGGAAGCCCAGAACTTCACAATTAAGGATCAGTTATGCGTCGGATTCGAAAATCTGGAATCACAGGAGAACGACCAAAAGGTGCCCGTGGCAGCAATAGACATTTGGAGACAAGTCGGCTGGAGGCCGATGTATTGAATCTCGACGCAATTTGAGTGTTCCTTCGTCATTAGGAGGCGCCGAAGGCTGCAATTAACCATCAGTTATGCGTCGGATTCGAAAATCTAGACACACAGGAGAACGACCAGAAGGTGCCCCAGGCAGCAATAGACCCTTCGAGACAAGTCGGATGGAGTACGATGTATTGACTCTCGACGCAATTTGAGTGTTCCGTCGTCATTAGGAGGCCCTGAACGTTAAAATTAACAATCAGTTTCGCGTCGGATTCGAAAATCTAGACTCACAGGAGAACGACCATAAGGAGCCTGAATCAGCAATATCCCCATGGAGGAAGTCTGCTGGAATACGATGAATTGAATCTCGACGCAATTTGACTGTTCCATCGTCAATAGGAGGCCCTGAACGTTACAATTAACTATCAGTTTCGCGTCGGATTCGAAAATCTAGACTCACAGGAGAACGACCATAAGGAGCCTGAGGCAGCAATATCCCCATGCAGGAAGTCTGCTGGAATACGATGAATTGAATCTCGACGCACTCTGAGTATTCTATCGTCATTAGGAGGCCCTTAACGTTACAGTTAACTATCAGTTTTGCGTCGGGTTCGAAAATCTAGATTCACAGGAGAACGATCATAAGGTGCCCGAGGCAGCAATAGACCCTTGGAGACAAGTCGGTTGGAGGCCGATGTAGTGAATCACGACGCAATTTGAGAGTTCCATCATCATTTGGAGGATCTGAACGTTACAAATAACTTCTGTTTCGCGTCGGATTCGAAAATCTAGACTCACAGGAGACGGACCACGTGGACCCCGAGGCAACAATACCCCTTGGAGAGAAATCGGCTGGAGGACGATGTATTGGATCGCGACGCAATTTGAGTGATCCATCGTCATTAGGAGGCCATGAACGTTACAATTAACTATCAGTTTTGCGTCGGATTCGAAAATCTAGACTCACAGGAGGCGGACCATAAGGTGCCCGAGGCAGCAATATCCCCTTGTAGACAAGTCGGCTGGAAGACGATGTATTGAATCTCGATGCATTTTGTGTGTTCCATCGGCATGAGGAGGCTCTGAACGTTACAATTAGCAGTCCGTTTTGCGTCGGATTCGAATATCTGGACTCACAGGAGAACGACGATAAGGTGACCGAGGTAGCAATAGACCATGGAGACAAGTCGGCTGGAGGACGATGTATTCAATCTCGACGCAATTTGAGTGTTCCATCGTCATTAGGAGGCCCTGAACGTTACAATTAACTATCAGTTATGTGTCGGAATCGAAAATGTAGACTCACAGGAGAACGACCATAAGGTGCCCGAGGCAGCAATGGACGCATGGAGACAAGTCGGCTGAAGGACGATGTATTGAATCTCGACGCAATTTGAGTGTTCCATCGTCACTAGGAGGCCCTGAACGTTACAATTAACTAACATTTTTTCGTCGGAATCGAAAATCTAGACTCACAGGAGAAGGACCATATGGTGCCCGAGGCTGCAATGTCCCCTTGGAGACAATTCGGCTGGAGGCCGATGTATTGAATCTCGACACAATTTGAGTGTTCCATCGTCATTAGGACGCCCTGAACGTTACAATTAACAATCAGTTTTGCGTCGGATTCTAAAATCAAGAATCACAGGAGAACGACCATAAGGTGTCCGAGGCAGCAATAGACCCTTGGAGACAAGTCGGCCAAACGACGATGTATTGAATCTCGACGCTATTTCAGTGTTCCATCGTCAATAGGAAGCCCTGAACGTTACAATTAACAATCAGTTTCGCGTCGGATTCGAAAATCTAGACTCACAGGAGAACGACCATAAGGTGCCCGAGGCAGCAATATCCCCATGGAGAGAAGTCAGCTGGAGGACGATGTATTGAATCTCGACGCAGATTGAGTATTCGATCGTCATTAGGAGGCCCGGAACGCTACAATTAATTATCAGTTTTGCGTCGGGTTCGAAAATCTAGACTCACAGGAGAACGAGCATAAGATGCCCGATGCAGCAATAGACCATTGGAGTCAAGTAGGCTGGAGGACGATGTATTGGATCGCGACGCAATTTGAGTGTTCCATCGTCATTAGGAGGCCCTGAATGTTACAATTAACTATCAGTTTTTCGTCGGATTCGAAAATCTAGACTTACTGTAGACGGACCTTAAGGTGCCCGAGGCAGCAATATCCCCTTGGAGACCTGTCCGCTGGAAGACGATGTATTGAATCGCGACGCAATTTGAGCGCCCCATCGTGATTTGGAGGCCCTGAAAGTTACAATTACTTATCAGTTTTGCGTCGGATTCGACAATGTAGAATCACCGGAGAACGGTCATAAGGTGCCCAAGGCAGCAATAGACCCTTGGAGACAAGTCGGCTGGAGGACGATGTATCGGATCGCGACGCAATTTGAGTCTTCCATCGTCATTAGGAGGCCCTGAAAGCTACAATTATCTATCAGTTTCGCATTGGAATCGAAAATCTAGACTCACAGGAGAACGACCATAAGGTGCCCGAGGCAGCAACAGACCCTTCGAGACAAGTCGGCTGAAGGACGATGTATTGAATCTCGACGCAATTTGAGTGTTCCATCGTCATAAGGAGGCCCTGAACGTTACAATTAACTATCAGTTATGTGTCGGAATCGAAAATGTAGACTCACAGGAGAACGACCATAAGGTGCCCGAGGCAGCAATGGACGCATGGACACAAGTCGGCTGAAGGACGATGTATTGAATATCGACGCTATTTCAGTGTTCCATCGTCATTAGGAGGCCATGAACGTTACAATTAACTGTCGGTTATGCGTCATATTTGAAAATCTAGACTCATATGAGAACGACCATGCGGTGCCCCAGGCAGCAATATAACCTTGGAGACAAGTCGGGTGGAGGACAATGTATTGAATCTCGACGCAATTTGAGTGTTCCATCGTCATTAAGAGGCCCTGAACGTTACAATTAACTATCAGTTATGCGTCGGATTCTAAAAATCTAGACTCACAGGAGAGCGACCATAAGGTGTCCGAGTCAGCAATATCAACTTGGAGACAAATCGGCTGGAGGCAGATGTATTACATCTCGACGCAATTTGAGTGTTCCATCGTCATTAGGAGGCGCTGAACGTTACACTTAACTATCAGTTATTCGTCGGATTCGATAATCTAGACTCACAGGAGAACGACCATAAGGAGCCTGAGGGAGGAATAGACCCTCGGAGTCAAGTCGGCTGGAGGACGATGTATTGAATCGCGACGCAATTTGAGTGTTCCATCGTCATTAGGAGGCACTGAACGTTACAATTAACTATCATTTTTTCGTCGGATTCGAAAATCTAGACTCACAGGAGACGGACCACATGGAGCACGAGGCAGCAATATCCCCTTGCAGACAAGTCGGCTGGAAGACGATGTATTGACTCTCGACGCAATTTGAGTGTTCCATCGTCATTAGGAGGCGCTGAACGTTACAATTCACTATCATTTTTGTGTCGGATTCGAAAATTTAGACCCCAGGAGACGGACCATATGGTGCCCGAGGCAGCAATATCCCCTTGGAGGCAAGTCGGGTGGATGGCGATTTATTGGACCTAGACGCAATTTGAGTGTTCCATCGTCACTAGGAGGCCCTGAACGTTGCAATTAACTATCAGTTTTGCGTCGGATTCGAAAATCGAGACTCACAGGAGAACGACCATAACGTGCCAGAGGCAGCAATAGAACCTTGGAGACAAGTCGGCTGAAGGACGATGTATTGAATCTCGACGCAATTTGAGTGTTCCATCGTCATTAGGAGGACCTGAAAGTCACAATTAACTATCAGTTTCGCATCGGAATCGACAATCTAGACTCACAGGGGAAGGACCATATGGTGCCCGAGGCTGCAATGTCCCCTTGGAGACAATTCGGCTGAGGGCGATGTATTGAATCTCGACGCAGATTGAGTATTCGATCGTCATTAGGAGGCCCTGAACGTTACAATTAATTATCAGTTTTGCGTCGGGTTCGAAAATCTAGACTCACAGGTGAACGAGCATAAGATTCCCGAGGCAGCAATAGGCCATTGGAGTCAAGTAGGCTGGAGGACGATGTATTGGATCGCGACGCAATTTGAGTGTTCCATCGTCATTAGGATGCCCTGAATGTTACAATTAACTATCAGTTTTTCGCCGGATTCGAAAATCTATACACACTGTAGACGGACCATAAGGTGCCCGAGGCAGCAATGTCCCCTTGGAGACCTGCCCGCTGGAAGACGATGTATTGAATCGCGACGCAATTTGAGCGCCCCATCGTGATTTGGAGGCCCTGAAAGTTACAATTACTTATCAGTTTTGCGTCGGATTCGACAATGTAGAATCACCGGAGAACGATCATAAGGTGCCCAAGGCAGCAATAGACCCTTGGAGACAAGTCGGCTGGAGGACGATGTATCGGATCGCGACGCAATTTGAGTGTTCCATCGTCATTAGGAGGCCCTGAACGTTACAATTAACTATCAGTTATGCGTCGGATTCTAAAAATCTAGACTCACCGGAGAACGACCACAAGGTGTCCGAGTCAACAATATCACCTTGGAGACAAGTCGGCTGGAGGCCGATGTGTTAAATCTCGACGCAATTTGAGTGTTCCATCGTCATTAGGAGGCGCTGAACGTTACAATTAACTATCAGTTATTCGTCGGATTCGATAATCTAGACTCACAGGAGAACGACCATAAGGTGCCAGAGGCAGCAATAGACCCTAGGAGGCAATCCGGCTGGAGGACGATGTATTGAATCGTGACGCAATTTTAGTGTTCCATCGTCATTAGGAGGCGCTGAACGTTACAATTAACTATTCTCACAGGAGACGGACCACATGGAGCCCGAGGCAGCAATATCCCCTTGTAGACAAGTCGGCTGGAAGACGATGAATTGACTCTCGACGCAATTTGAGTGTTCCATCGTCATTGGGAGGCGCTGAACGTTACAATTCACTATCATTTTTGCGTCGGATTCGAAAATTTAGACTCCAGGAGACGGACCATATGGTGCCCGAGGCAGCAATATCCCCTTGGAGGCAAGTTGGCTGGATGACGATGTATTGGACCTCGACGCAATTTGAGTGTTCCATCGTCACTAGGAGGCTCTGAACGTTGCAATTAACTGTCAGTTTTGCGTCGGATTCTAAAATCAAGACTCACAGGAGAACGACCATAAGGTGTCCGAGGCAGCAATAGACCCTTGGAGACAAGTCGGCCAAATGACGATGTATTGAATCTCGACGCTATTTCAGTGTTCCATCGTCAATAGGAAGCCCTGAACGTTACAATTAACAATCAGTTTCGCGTCGGATTCGAAAATCTAGACTCACAGGAGAACGACCATAAGGTGCCCGAGGCAGCAATATCCCCATGGAGAGAGGTCGGCTGGAGGACGATGTATTGAATCTCGACGCAGATTGAGTATTCCATCGTCATTAGGAGGCCCTGAACGTTACAATTAATTATCAGTTTTGCGTCGGGTTCGAAAATCTAGACTCACAGGAGACGGACCACATGGAGCCCGAGGCAGCAATATCCCCTTGTAGACAAGTCGGCTGGAAGACGATGTATTGACTCTCGACGCAATTTGAGTGTTCCATTGTCATTAGGAGGCACTGAACGTTACAATTCACTATCATTTTTGCGTCGGATTGGAAAATTTAGACTCACAGGAGACGGACCATATGGTGCCCGAGGCAGCAATATCCCCTTGGAGGCAAGTCGGCTGGATGACGATGTATTTTACCTCGACGCAATTTGAGTGTTCCATCGTCATTAGGAGGCCCTGAAAGTTACAATTAACTATTAGTTTCGCATCGGAAACGAAAATCTAGACTCACAGGAGAAGGACCATATGGTGCCCGAGGCAGCAATGTCCCCTTGGAGACAATTCGGCTGGAGGCCGATGTATTGAATCTCGACACAATTTGAGTGTTCCATCGTCATTAGGAGGCCCTGAACGTTACAATTAACTATCAGTTTTGCGTCGGATTCTAAAATCATGACTCACAGGAGAACGACCATGAGGTTTCCGAGGCAGCAATAGACCCTCGGAGACAAGTCGGCCAAATGACGATGTATTGAATCTCGACGCTATTTCAGTGTTCCATCGTCAATAGGAAGCCCTGAACGTTACAATTAACAATCAGTTTCGCGTCGGATTCGAAAATCTTGACTCACAGGAGAACGACCATATAGTGCCCGAGGCAGCAATATCCCCATGGAGAGAAGTCGGCTGGAGGACGATGTATTGAATCTCGTCGCAGTTTGAGTATTCCATCGTCATTAGGAGGCCCTGACCGTTACAATTAATTATCAGTTTTGCGTTGGGTTCGAAAATCTAGACTCACAGGAGATAGAGCTTAAGATGCCCGAGGCAGCAATAGACCCTTGGAGTCAAGCCGGCTGGAGGACGGCGTATTGGATCGCGACGCAATTTGAGTGTTCCATCGTCATTAGGGGGCCCTGAATGTTACAATTAACTATCAGTTTTTCGTCGAATTCGAAAATCTAGACACACTGTAGACCGACCATAAGGTGCCCAAAGCAGCAATATCCCCTTGGAGACCAGTCCGCTGGAAGACGATGTATTGAATCGCGACGCAATTTGAGGTCCCCATCGTCATTTGGAGGCCCTGAACGTTACAATTAACTATCAGTTTTGCGTCGGATTCGAAAATGTAGAACAACAGGAGACGGACCATGTGGTGCCCGAGGCAGCGATATCCAGTTGGAAACAATTCGGCTGGAGCACGATGTATTGAATCTCGACGCAATTTGAGTGTTCCATCGTCATTATGAAGCACTGAACTTCACAATTAACTATCAGTTATGCGGCGGATTGGAAATTCCAGAATCACAGGAGAACGACCACAAGGTGCCCGAGGCAGCAATAGACATTTGGAGGCAAGTCGGCTGAATGACGATGTTTTGCATCTCGACGCAATTTGAGTGTTGCATCGTCATTAGGAAGCCTTGAACGTTACAATTAACAATCAGTTTCGCGTCGGATCGAAAATCTAGAATCACAGGAGAACGACCATAATGTGCCTGAGGCAGCAATATCCATATGGAGGAAGTCTGCTGGAATACGATGAATTGAATCTCGACGCAATTTGAGTATTCCATCGTCATTAGGAGGCGCTGAACGTTACCATTAACTATCATTTTTGCGTCGGATTCGAAAATATAGACTCACAGGAGAACGACCATAAGGTGCCCGAGGCAGCAATAGACCCTTGGAGACAAGTCAGTTGGAGGCCGATGTATTGAATCTCGACGAAATTTGAGTGTTCCATCGTCATTAGGAGGCCCTGAACGTTACAATTAAATCCGTTTCGCGTCGGATTCGAAAATCTAGACTCTCAGGAGACGGACCACATGGACTCCGAGGCAGCTATACCCCATGGAGACAAGTCGGCTGGAGAACGATGTATTGGATTACGACGCAATTTGAGTGTTCCATCGTCATTAGGAGGCCCTGAACGTTAAAATTAACTATCAGTTTTTCGTCGGATTCGAAAATCTAGATTCACAGGAGACGGACCACATGGAGCCCGAGGCAGCAATATCCCCTTGTAGACAAGTCGGCTGGAAGACGATGTATTGACTCTCGACGCAATTTGAGTGTTCCATTGCATTAGGAGGCCCTGAACGTTACAATTCGCTATCATTTTTGCGTCGGATTGGAAAATTTAGACTCACAGGAGACTGACCATATGGTGCCCGAGGCAGCAATATCCCCTTGGAGGCAAGTCGGCTGGATGGCGATGTATTGGATCTCGAGGCAATTTGAGTGTTCCATCGTCATTAGGAGGCCCTGAAAGTTACAATTAACTATTAGTTTCGCATCGGAAACGAAAATCTAGACTCACAGGAGAAGGACCATATAGTGCCCGAGGCAGCAATGTCCCCTTGGAGACAATTCGGCTGGAGGCCGATGTATAGAATCTCGACACAATTTGAGTGTTCCATCGTCATTAGGAGGCCCTGAACGTTACAATTAACTATCAGTTTTGCTTCGGATTCTAAAAACAAAACTCACAGGAGAACGACCATAAGGTTCCCGAGGCAGCAATAGACCCTTGGAGACAAGTCGGCAGGAGGACGATGTATTGGATCGCGACGCTATTTGAGTGTTCCATCGTCATTAGGAGGCCCTGATTGTTACAATTAACTATCAGTTATTCGTCGGATTCGAAAATCTAGACACACTGTAGGCGGACCATAAGGTGCCCGAGGCAGCAATATCCCTTTGGAGACCTGTCCGCTGGAAGACGATGTATTGAATCGCGACGCAATTTGAGTGTTCCATCGTCATTAGTAGGCCATGAACATTACAATTAACTATCAGTTTTGCGTCGGATTCGAAAATCTAGACTCATATGAGAACGACCATGCGGTGCCCCAGGCAGCAATATCACCGTGGAGACAAGTCGGCTGGAGGACGATGTATTGAATATCGACACAATTTGAGTGTTCCATCGTCACTAGGAGGCCCTGAACGATACAATTAACTATCAGTTATGCGTCGGATTCTAAAAATCTATACTCACAGGAGAACGACTATAAGGTGTCCGAGGCAGCAATATCACCTTGGAGACAAGTCGGCTGGAGGCCGATGTATTAAATCTAGACGCAATTTGAGTGTTCCATCGTCATTAGGAGGCGCTGAACGTTACAATTAACTATCAGTTATTCGTCGGATTCGAAAATTTAGACTCACAGGAGCAAGACCATTAGGAGCCAGAGGCAGCAATAGACCCTCGGAGGCAAGTCGGCTGGAGAACGATGTATTAAATCGCGACGCAATTTGAGTATTCCATCGTCCTTAGTAGGCGCGGAACGTTACAATTAACTATCATTTTTTCGTCGGATTCGAAAATCTAGATTCACAGGTGACGGACCTCATGGAGCCCGAGGCAGCAATATCCCCTTGTAGACAAGTCGGCTGGAAGACGATGTATTGAATCTCGACGCAGTTTGATAATTCCATCGTCATTAGGAGGCCCTGAACGTTACAATTAATTATCAGTTATGCGTCGGGTTCGAAAATCTAGACTCACAGGAGATAGAGCTTAAGATGCCCGAGGCAGCAATAGACCCTTGGAGTCAAGTCGGCTGGAGGACGACGTATTGGATCGCGACGCAATTTGAGTGTTCCATCGTCATTAGGGGGCCCTGAATGTTACAATTAACTATCAGTTTTTCGTCGGATTCGAAAATCTACACACACTGTAGACGGAACATAAGGTGCACGAAGCAGCAATATCCCCTTGGAGACCAGTCCGCTGGAAGACGATGTATTGAATCGCGACGCAATTTGAGGGCCCCATCGTCATTTGGAGGCCCTGAACGTTACAATTAACTATCAGTTTTGCGTCGGATTCGAAAATGTAGAACAACCGGAGACGGACCATGTGGTGCCCGAGGCAGCGATATCCAGTTGGAAACAATTCGGCTGGAGGACGATGTATTGAATCTCGACGCAATTTGAGTGTTCCATCGTCATTAGGAAGCACTGAACTTCACAATTAACTATCAGTTATGCGGCGGATTGGAAATTCCAGAATCACAGGAGAACGACCACAAGGTGCCCGAGGTAGCAATAGACATTTGGAGACAAGTCGGCTGAATGACGATGTTTTGCATCTCGACGCAATTTGAGTGTTGCATCGTCATTAGGAGGCCCTGAAAGTTACAATCAACTATTAGTTTCGCATCGGAAACGAAAATCTAGACTCACAGGATAAGGACAATATGGTGCCCGAGGCAGCAATGTCCCCTTGGAGACAATTCAGCTGGAGGCCGATGTATTGAATCTCGACACAATTTGAGTGTTCCATCGTCATTAGGAGGCCCTGAACGTTACAATTAACTATCAGTTTTGCGTCGGATTCTAAAATCAAGACTCACAGGAGAACGTCCATAAGGTTCCCGAGGCAGCAATAGACCCTTGGAGACAAGTCGGCAGGAGGACGATGTATTGGATCGCGACGCAATTTGAGTGTTCCATCGTCATTAGGAGGCCCTGATTGTTACAATTAACTATCAGTTTTTCGTCGGATTCGAAAATCTAGACACACTGTAGGCGGTCCATAAGGTGCCCGAGGCAGCAATATCCATTTGGAGACCTGTCCGCTGGAAGACGATGTATTGAATCGCAACGCAATTTGAGTGTTCCATCGTCATTAGTAGGCCATGAACATTACAATTAACTATCAGTTTTGCGTCGGATTCAAAAATCTAGACTCACTGTAGGCGGACCATAAGGTGCCCGAGGCAGCACTATCCCCTTGTAGACAAGTCGGCTGGAGGCCGATATATTGAATCTCGACGCAATTTGAGTGTTCCATCGTCATTAGGAGGCCCTGAACTTTACAATTAACTATCAGTTTTGTGTCGTAATCGAAAACGTAGACTCACAGGAGAACGACCATAAGGTGCCCGAGGCAGCAATGGACGCATAGAGACAAGTCGGTTGAAGGACGATGTATTGAATCTCGACGCTATTTCAGTGTTCCATCGTCATTAGGAGGCCCTGAACGTTACAATTAACTGTCGGTTATGCGTCGGATTCGAAAATTTAGACTCCCATGCGGTGCCCCAGGCAGCAATATAACCTTGGAGACAAGTCGGCTGGAGGACGATGAATTGAATCTCGACACAATTTGAGTGTTCCATCGTCACTAGGAGGCCCTGAACGATACAATTAACTATCAGTTATGCGTTGGATTCTAAAAATCTAGACTCACTGGAGAACGACCATAAGGTGTCTGTGGCAGAATTATCACCTTGGAGGCAAGTCGGCTGGAGGCCGATGTATTAAATCTCGACGCAATTTGAGTGTTTCATCGTCATTAGGAGGCGCTGAACGTTACAATTAACTATCAGTTATTCGTCGGATTCGATAATCTAGACTCACAGGAGAACGACCATAAGGTGCCTGAGGGAGGAATAGACCCTCGGAGGCAAGTCGGCTGGAGGACGATGTATTGAATCGCGACGCAATTTGAGTGTTCCATCGTTATTAGGAGGCCCTGACCGTTACAATTAACTATTATTTTTCCGTCGGATTCGAAAATCTAGACTCACAGGAGAAGGGCCACATGGTTCCCGAGGCAACAATATCCCGTTGGAGACAAGTCAGCGGGAGGACGATGTATTGAATCGAGACGCAATTAGAGTGTTCCATCGTCATTATGAGGCCCTTAACGTTACAATTAATTATCAGTTTTGCGTCGGATTCGAAAATTTAGACTCACAGGAGCAAGACCATTAGGAGCCAGAGGGAGCAATATACCCTCGGAGGCAAGTCGGCTGGAGGACAATGTATTAAATCGCGACGCAATTTGAGTGTTCCATCGTCCTTAGTAGGCGCTGAACGTTACAATTAACTATCATTTTTTCGTCGGATTCGAGAATCTAGATTCACAGGAGACGGACCACATGGAGCACGAGGCAGCAATATCCCCTTGTAGACAAGTCGGCTGGAAGACGATGTATTGACTCTCGACGCAATTTGAGTGTTCCATTGTCATTAGGAGGCACTGAACGTTACAATTCACTATCATTTTTGCGTCGAATTGGAAAATTTAGACTCACAGGAGACGGACCATATGGTGCCCGAGGCAGCAAATTCCCCTTGGAGGCAAGTCGGCTGAATGACGATGTATTGGACCTCGACGCAATTTGAGTGTTCCATCGTCATTAGGAGGCCCTGAAAGTTACAATTAACTATTAGTTTCGCATCGGAAACGAAAATCTAGACTCACAGGAGAAGGACCATATGGTGCCCGACGCAGCAATGTCCCCTTGGAGACACTTCGGCTGGAGGCCGATGTATTGAATCTCGACACAATTTGAGTGTTCCATCGTCATTAGGAGGCCCTGAACGTTACAATTAACTATCAGTTTTGCGTCGGATTCTAAAATCATGACTCACAGGAGAACGACCATAAGGTTTCCGAGGCAGCAATAGACCCTCGGAGTCAAGTCGGCCAAATGACGATGTATTGAATCTCGACGCTATTTCAGTGTTCCATCGTCAATAGGAAGCCCTGAACGTTACAATTAACAATCAGTTTCGCGTCGGATTCGAAAATCTTGACTCACAGGAGAACGACCATATAGTGCCCGAGGCAGCAATACCCCCATGGAGAGAAGTCGGCTGGAGGACGATGTATTGAATCTCGACGCAGTTTGAGTATTCCATCGTCATTAGGAGGCCCTGAACGTTACAATTAATTATCAGTTTTGCGTCGGGTTTCGAAAATCTAGACTCACAGGAGATAGAGCTTAAGATGACCGAGGCAGCAATAGACCCTTGGAGTCAAGTCGGCTGGAGGACGACGTATTGGATCGCGACGCAATTTGAGTGTTCCATCGTCATTAGGGGGCCCTGAATGTTACAATTAACTATCAGTTTTTCGTCGGATTCGAAAATCTAGACACACTGTAGACGGACCATAAGGTGCCCGAAGCAGCAATATCCCCTTGGAGACCAGTCCGCTGGAAGACGATGTATTGAATCGCGACGCAATTTGAGAGCCCCATCGTCATTTGGAGGCCCTGAACGTTACAATTAACTATCAGTTTTGCGTCGGATTCGAAAATGTAGAACAACCGGAGACGGACCATGTGGAGCCCGAGGCAGTGATATCCAGTTGGAAACAATTCGGCTGGTGGACGATGTATTGAATCTCGATGCAATTTGAGTGTTCCATCGTTATTAGGAAGCACTGAACTTCACAATTAACTATCAGTTATGCGGCGGATCGAAAATCCAGAATCACAGGAGAACGACCACAAGTTGCCCGAGAGAGCAATAGACATTTGGAGACAAGTCGGCTGAATGACGATGTTTTGAATCTCGACGCAATTTGAGTGTTGCATCGTCATTAGGAAGCCTTGAACGTTACAATTAACAATCAGTTTCGCGTCGGATCGAAAATCTAGAATCACAGGAGAACGACCATAATGTGCCTGAGGCAGCAATATCCCCATGGAGGAAGTCTGGTGGAATACGATTAATTGAATCTCGACGCAATTTGAGTATTCCATCGTCATTAGGAGGCGCTGAACGTTACAATTAACTATCATTTTTGCGTCGGATTCAGAAATATAGACTCACAGGAGACGGACCATATGGTGCCCGAGGCAGCAATATCCCCTTGGAGGCAAGTCTTCTGGATGACGATGTATTGTACCTCGACGCAATTTGAGTGTTCCATCGTCATTAGGAGGCCCTGAAAGTTACAATTAACTATTAGTTTCGCATCGGAAACGAAAATCTAGACTCACAGGAGAAGGACCATATGGTGCCCGAGGCAGCAATGTCCCCTTGGAGACAATTCGGCTGGAGGCCGATGTATTGAATCTCGACACAATTTGAGTGTTCCATCGTCATTAGGAGGCCCTGAACGTTACAATTAACTATCAGTTTCGCGTCGGATTCGAAAATCTTGACTCACAGGAGAACGACCATAAGGTGCCCGAGGCAGCAATATCCCCATGGAGAGAAGTCGGCTGGAGGACGATGTATTGAATCTCGACGCAGTTTGAGTATTCCATCGTCATTAGGAGGCCCTGAACGTTACAATTAATTATCAGTTTGGCGTCGGGTTCGAAAATCTACACTCACAGGAGATTGAGCTTAAGATGCCAGAGGCAGCAATAGACCCTTGGAGTCAAGTAGGCTGGAGGACGATGTATTGGATTACGACGCAATTTGAGTGTTCCATCGTCATTAAGAGGCCCCGAACGTTACAATTAACTATCAGTTTTTCGTCGGATTCCAAAATCTAGACTCACTGGAGACGGGCCATAAGGTGCCCGAAACAGCAATATACCCTTGGAGACAAGTCGGCTGGAGGCCGATGTATTGAATCTCGACGCAATTTAAGTATTCCATCGTCTACAGGAGGCTCTGAACGTTAAAATTAACTATCAGTTTCGCGTCGGATTAGAAAATCTTGACTCACAGGAGACGGACCACATGGAGCCTGAGGCAGCAATATCCCCTTGTAGACAAGTCGGCTGGAGGACGATGTATTGGCTCTCGACGCAATTTGAGTGTTCCATCGTCATTAGGAGGCCCTGAACGTTACAATTAACTATCAGTTTTGCGTTGGAATCTAAAATCTAGACTCACAGGAGAACGACCATAAGGTGCCCGAGGCAGCAATAGACCCTTGGAGACAAGTCGGCTGGAGGACGATGAATTGGCTCTCGACGCAATTTGAGTGTTCCATCGTCATTAGGAGGCGCTGAACGTTACAATTAACTATAATTTTGCGTCGGATTCGAAAATCCAGACACACAGGAGACGGACCATATGGTGCCCGAAGCAGCAATACCCCTTGGAGGCAAGTCAGCTGGAGGCCTATGTATTGAATCTCGACGCAATTTGAGTGTCCATCGTCATTAGGATGCCCGGAACGTTACAATTAATTATCAGTTTTGCGTTGGATTCTAAAATCTAGACTCACAGGAGAACGACTATAAGGTGCCCGAGGCAGCAATAGACCCTTGGAGACAAGTCGGCTGGAGGCCGATGTATTGAATCCCGACGCAATTTGAGTGTTCCATAGTCTATAGGAGGCGCTGAACGTTGCTATTAACTATCAGTTATGCGTCGGATTCGAAAATCTAGACTCACAGAAGAACGACCATAAGGTGCCCGAGGGAGCAATAGACCCTTGGAGACAAGGCGGTTGGAGGCCGATGTATTGAATCACGACGCAATTTGAGAGCTCCATCGTCATTTGGAGGCCCTGAACGTTACAATTAACTTCAGTTTCGCGTCGGATTCGAAAATCTAGACTCACAGGAGACGGACCACATGGACCCCGAGGCAGCAATACCCCTTGGAGACAAGTCGGCTGGAGGACGATGTATTGGATCGCGACGCAATTTGAGTGTTCCATCGTCATTAGGAGGCCCTGAACGTTACAATTAACTATCAGTTATGTGTCGGAATCGAAAATGTAGACTCACTGGAGAACGACCATAAGGTGCCCGAGGGAGCAATGGACGCTTGGAGAAAGTCGGCTGAAGGACGATGTATTGAATCTCGACGCAATTTGTGTGTTCCATCATCATTAGGAGTCTCTGAACGTTACAATTAACTATAAGTTTCGCGACAGATTCGAAAATCTAGACTCACAGGATACGGACCACATGGAGCCCGAGGCAGCAATATCCCCTTGTAGACAAGTCGGCTGGGGGACGATGTATTGGACCTCGATGCAATTTGAGTGTTACATCATTAGGAGGCCCTGAAAGTTACAATTAACTATCAGTTTTGCGTCGGGTTCGAAGGTCTAGACTCACAGGTGAAAGATCGCAAGGTGCCCGAGGCAGCAATAGACCCTTGGAGAAAAGTCGGCTGGAGGACGATGTATTGGATCGCGACGCAATTTGAGTGCTCCATCGTCATTAGGAGACCCTGAACTTTACAATTAACAATCCGTTATGCGTCGTATTGGAAAATCTAGACTCACAGGTGAACGACCACAAGGTGCCCGAGGGAGCAATAGACATTTGGAGACAAGTCGGCTGGACGACGATGTATTGAATCTCGACGCAATTTGAGTGTTCCTTTGTCATTAGGAGGTCCTGAACGTTACTATTAACTATCAGTTTTGCGTTGGATTCGAAACTCTAGACTCACAGGAGAAGGACTATATGGTGCCCGAGGCAGCAATATCCCCTTGGAGACAAGTCGGCTGGAGGACGATGTATTGAATCTCGACGCAATTTGAGTGATCCATCATCATTAGGAGGCACTGAACGTTACAATTAGCAGTCCGTTTTGCGTCGGATTCGAATATTTGGACTCACCGGAGAACGACGATAAGGTGCCCGAGGCAGGAATAGACCCTTGGAGACAAGTCGGCTGGAGGCCGATGTATTGAATCTCGACGGAATTTGAGTATTCCATCGTCGTTAGGAGGCCCTGAACGTTACAATTAACTATCAGTTTCGCGTCGGATTCGAAAATCTAGACTCACAGGAGAACGACCATAAGGTGCCCGAGGCAGCAATAGAACTTTGGAGGCAAGTGGGCTGGAGGACGATGTATTGAATCTCGACGCAATTTGAGTGTTCCATCGTCATTAGGAGGCCCTGAACGTAACAATTAACTATCAGTTTCGCATCGGAATCGAAAATCTAGACTCTCAGGAGACGGAACATATGGTGCCCGAGGCAGCAATGTCCCCTTGGAGACAAGTTGGCTCGAGGCCGATGTATTGAATCTCGACGCAATTTGAGTGTTCCATCGTTATTAGGAGGCCCTGAACGTTACAATTAACTATAAGTTTCGCGTCGGATTCGAAAATCTAGATTCACAGGTGACGGACCACATGGAGCCCGAGGCAGCAACATCCCCTTGTAGACAAGGCGGCTGGAGGACGATGCATTGTCTCTCAAAGCAATTTGAGTGTTCCATCGTCATTAGGAGGCCCTGAACATTACAATTAACTATCAGTTATGCGTCGGATTCTGAGATCTTGACTCACAGGGGAACGACCATAAGGTGCCCGAGGCAGCAATAGACCCTTGGAGAGAAATTGGCTGAATGACGATGTATTGAATCTCGACGCAATTTGACTGTTCCATCGTCATTAGGAATCCCTGAGAGTTTCAATTAACAATCAGATATGCGTCGGATTCGTAAATCTAGACTCACAGGAGAACGACCATAAGGTGCCCGTGGTAGCAATAGAACCTTGGAGACAAGTCGGCAGAAGGTCGATGTATTGAATTTCGACGCAATTTGAGTGTTCCGTCGTCACTAGGAGACCCTGAACGTTACAATTAACTATCGGTTTCGCATCGGAATCGAAAATCTAGACCCACAGTAGTCGGACCATATGGTGCCCGTGGCAGCAATGTCCCCTTGGAGACAAGTCGGCTCGAGGCCGATGTATTGAATGTCGTCCTCCAACGTTGTATTGAATCTCGACGCAATTTGAGTGTTCCTTCGTCATTAGGAGGCCCTGAACTTTACAATTAACTATCAGTTATGCGTCGGATTCGAAAATCTAGACTCACAAGAGAACGACCACAAGGTGGCCGGGGCAGCAATAGACATTTGTAGACAAGTCGGCTGGAGCCCGATGTATTGAATCTCGAAGCAATTTGAGTGTTCCATCGCAATTAGGAGGCGCTGAACGTTGCAATTAACTATCAGTTATGTGTCGCATTTGAAAATCTAGAGTCACAGGAGAACGACCATAAGGTGCCCGAGGCAGCAGTAGAACCTTGGAGACAAGTCGGCTGGAGGCCGATGTATTGAATCACGACGCATTTTGAGTGTTCCATCGTCATTAGGGGGCCCTGAACGTTACAATTAACTATCAGTTTTGCGTCGGATTCGAAAATCGAGACTCACAGGATACGAACCATATGGTGCCCGAGGCAGCAATACCTCTTGGAGACAAGTCGGCTGGAGGCCGAAGTATTGAATCTCGACGCAATTTGAGTGTTCCATCGTAATTAGGAGGCGCTGAACGTTGCAATTAACTATCAGTTATGCGTCGCATTCGAAAATCTAGACTCACAAGAGAACGACCATAAGGTGCCCGAGGCAGCAATAGACCCTTGGAGACAAGTCGGTTGGAGGCCGATGTATTGAATCACGGAGCAATTTGAGAGCTCCATCGTCATTTGGAGGCCCTGAACGTTACAATTAACTTCAGTTTCGCGTCGGATTCGAAAATCTAGACTCACAGGAGACGGACCACATGGACCCCGAGGCAGCAATACCCCTTGGAGACAAGTCGGCTGGAGGACGATGTATTGGATCGCGACGCAATTTGAGTGTTCCATCGTCATTAGGAGGCCCTGAACGTTACAATTAACTATCAGTTATGTGTCGGAATCGAAAATGTAGACTCACTGGAGAACGACCATAAGGTGCCCGAGGGAGCAATGGACGCTTGGAGAAAGTCGGCTGAAGGACGATGTATTGAATCTCGACGCAATTTGTGTGTTCCATCATCATTAGGAGTCTCTGAACGTTACAATTAACTATAAGTTTCGCGACAGATTCGAAAATCTAGACTCACAGGATACGGACCACATGGAGCCCGAGGCAGCAATATCCCCTTGTAGACAAGTCGGCTGGGGGACGATGTATTGGACCTCGATGCAATTTGAGTGTTACATCATTAGGAGGCCCTGAAAGTTACAATTAACTATCAGTTTTGCGTCGGGTTCGAAGGTCTAGACTCACAGGTGAACGATCACAAGGTGCCCGAGGCAGCAATAGACCCTTGGAGAAAAGTCGGCTGGAGGACGATGTATTGGATCGCGACGCAATTTGAGTGCTCCATCGTCATTAGGAGACCCTGAACTTTACAATTAACATTCCGTTATGCGTCGTATTGGAAAATCTAGACTCACAGGTGAACGACCACAAGGTGCCCGAGGGAGCAATAGACATTTGGAGACAAGTCGGCTGGACGACGATGTATTGAATCTCGACGCAATTTGAGTGTTCCTTTGTCATTAGGAGGTCCTGAACGTTACTATTAACTATCAGTTTTGCGTGGGATTCGAAACTCTAGACTCACAGGAGAAGGACTATATGGTGCCCGAGGCAGCAATATCCCCTTGGAGACAAGTCGGCTGGAGGACGATGTATTGAATCTCGACGCAATTTGAGTGATCCATCATCATTAGGAGGCTCTGAACGTTACAATTAGCAGTCCGTTTTGCGTCGGATTCGAATATCTGGACTCACCGGAGAACGACGATAAGGTGCCCGAGGCAGGAATAGACCCTTGGAGACAAGTCGGCTGGAGGCCGATTTATTGAATCTCGACGGAATTTGAGTATTCCATCGTCGTTAGGAGGCCCTGAACGTTACAATTAACTATCAGTTTCGCGTCGGATTCGAAAATCTAGACTCACAGGAGAACGACCATAAGGTGCCCGAGGCAGCAATAGAACTTTGGAGGCAAGTGGGCTGGAGGACGATGTATTGAATCTCGACGCAATTTGAGTGTTCCATCGTCATTAGGAGGCCCTGAACGTAACAATTAACTATCAGTTTCGCATCGGAATCGAAAATCAAGACTCTCAGGAGACGGAACATATGGTGCCCGAGGCAGCAATGTCCCCTTGGAGACAAGTTGGCTCGAGGCCGATGTATTGAATCTCGACGCAATTTGAGTGTTCCATCGTTATTAGGAGGCCCTGAACGTTACAATTAACTATCAGTTATGCGTCGGATTCTAAGATCTTGACTCACAGGGGAACGACCATAAGGTGCCCGAGGCAGCAATAGACCCTTGCAGAGAAATTGGCTGAATGACGATGTATTGAATCTCGACGCAATTTGACTGTTCCATCGTCATTAGGAAGCCCTGAAAGTTTCAATTAACAATCAGATTTGCGTCGGATTCGTAAATCTAGACTCACAGGAGAACGACCATAAGGTGCCCAAGGCAGCAATATCCCCATGGAGAGAAGTCGGCTGGTGGACGATGTATTGAATCTCGAGGCAATTTGAGTATTCCATCGTCATTAGGAGGCCCTCAACGTAACAATTAACTATCAGTTTTGCGTCGGGTTCGAAAATGTAGAATCACCGGAGACGGACCATGTGATGCCCGAGGCAGCGATATCCCCTTGGAGACAAGTCGGGTGGAGGACGATGTATTACATCTCGACGCAATTTGAGTGTTCCGTCATCATTAGGAGGCTCTGAACTTTACAATTAGCAGTCCGTTTTCCGTCGGATTCGCATATCTGGACTCACAGGAGAACGACGATAAGGTGCCCGAGGCAGACAATTCGGCTGGAGGCCGATGTATTGCATCTCGACGCAATTTGAGTGTTCCATCGTCATTAGGAGTCCCTGAACATTACAATTAACTATCAGTTATGCGTCGGATTCAAAAATCTAGACTCACAGGAGAACGACCATAAGGTGCCCGTGGCAGCAATAGAACCTTGGAGAGAAGTCGGCAGAAGGTCGATGTATTGAATTTCGACGCAATTTGAGTGATCCGTCGTCACTAGGAGACCCTGAACGTTACAATTAACTATCAGTTTCGCATCGGAATCGAAAATCTAGACCCACAGAAGACGGACCATATGGTGCCCGTGGCAGCAATGTCCTCTTGGAGACAAGTCGGCTCGAGGCCGATGTATTGAATGTCGTCCTCCAACGTTGTATTGAATCTCGACGCAATTTGAGTGTTCCTTCGTCATTAGGAGGCCCTGAACTTTACAATTAACTATCAGTTATGCGTCGGATTCGAAAATCTAGACTCAGAAGAGAACGACCACAAGGTGGCCGGGGCAGCAATAGACATTTGTAGACAAGTCGACTGGAGCCCGATGTATTGAATCTCGAAGCAATTTGAGTGTTCCATCGCAATTAGGAGGCGCTGAACGTTGCAATTAACTATCAGTTATGTGTGGCATTTGAAAATCTAGAGTCACAGGAGAACGACCATAAGGTGCCCGAGGCAGCAATAGAACCTTGGAGACAAGTCGGCTGGAGGCCGATGTATTGATTCACGACGCAATTTGAGTGTTCCATCGTCATTAGGGGGCCCTGAACGTTACAATTAACTATCAGTTTTGCGTCGGATTCGAAAATCGAGACTCACAGGATACGAACCATATGGTGCCCGAGGCAGCAATACCTCTTGGAGACAAGTCGGCTGGAGGCCGAAGTATTGAATCTCGACGCAATTTGAGTGTTCCATCGTAATTAGGAGGCGCTGAACGTTGCAATTAACTATCAGTTATGCGTCGCATTCGAAAATCTAGACTCACAAGAGAACGACCATAAGGTGCCCGAGGCAGCAATAGAACCTTGGAGACAAGTCGGCTGGAGGCCGATGTATTGAATCTCGACGCAATTTGAGTGTTCCATCGTCATTAGGGGGCCCTGAACGTTACAATTAACTTCAGTTTCGCGTCGGATTCGAAAATCTAGACTCACAGGAGACGGACCACATAGACCCCGAGGCAGCAATACCCCTTGGAGACAAGTCGGCTGGAGGACGATGTATTGGATCGCGACGCAATTTGAGTGTTCCATCGTCATTAGGAGGCCCTGAACGTTACAATTAGCAGTCCGTTTTGCGTCGGATTCGAATATCTGGACTCACAGGAGAACGACGACAAGGTGCCCGAGGCAGGAATAGACCCTTGGAGACAAGTCGGCTGGAAGCCGATGTATTAAATCGCGAAGCAATTTGAGAGTTCCATCGTCATTAGGAGTCTCTGAACGTTACAATTAACCATCAGTTTTGCTTCGGATTCGAAAATGTAGAATCACCGGAGATGGACCATCTGGTGCATAAGGCAGCGATATCCCCTCGGACACAATTTGGCTAGAGGCCGATGTAGACTCACAGGAGACGGACCATATGGTGCCTGAGGCAGCAATGTCCCCTTGGAGACAAGTCGGCTCGAGGCCGATGTATTGAATGTCGACCTCCAACGTTGTACTGAATCTTGACGCAACTTGAGTGATCCATCGTCATTAGGAGGCCCTGAACTTTACAATTAACTATCAGTTATGCGTCGGATTCGAAAATCTAGACTCACAAGAGAACGACCACAAGGTGGCCGGGGCAGCAATTGACATTTGTAGACAAGTCGGCTGGAGGCCGATGTATTTAATCTCGACGCAATTTGAGTGTTCCGTCGTAATTAGGAGGCGCTGAACGTTGCAATTAACTATCAGTTATGCGTCGCATTCGAAAATCTAGACTCACAGGAGAACGACCATAAGCTGCCCGAGGCAGCAATAGAACCATGGAGACAAGTCGGCTGGAGGCCGATGTATTGAATCTCGACGCAATTAGAGTGTTCCATCGTCATTAGGGGGCCCTGAACGTTACAATTAACTATCAGTTTCGCGTCGGATTAGAAAATCTAGACTCATAGGAGCCGGGCCACATGGAGCCCGAGGCAGCAATATCCCCTTGTAGACAAGTCGGCTGGAGGACGATGTATTGAATCTCGACGCAATTTGAGTGTTCCATCGTCATTAGGAGGCGCTGAACGTTGCAATTAACTATCAGTTTTGCGACGGATTCGAAAATCGAGACTCACAGGATACGAACCATATGGTGCCCGAGGCAGCAATACCCCTTGGAAACAAGTCGGCTGGAGGCCGATGTATTGAATCTCGACGCAATTTGAGTGTTCCATCGTAATTAGGAGGCGCTGAATGTTGCATTTAACTATCAGTTATGCGTCGCATTCGAAAATCTAGACTCACAGGAGAATGACCATAAGGTGCCCGAGGCAGCAATAGAACCTTGGAGACCAGTCCGCTGGAGGACGATGTATTGAATCGGGACGCAATTTGAGTGTTCCATCGCAATTAGGAGGCGCTGAACGTTGCAATTAACTATCAGTTACGTGTCGCATTTGAAAATCTAGAGTCACAGGAGAACGACCATAAGCTGCCCGAGGCAGCAATAGAACCATGGAGACAAGTCGGCTGGAGGCCGATGTATTGAATCTCGACGCAATTAGAGTGTTCCATCGTCATTAGGGGGCCCTGAACGTTACAATTAACTATCAGTTTCGCGTCGGATTAGAAAATCTAGACTCATAGGAGCCGGGCCACATGGAGCCCGAGGCAGCAATATCCCCTTGTAGACAATTCGGCTGGAGGCCGATGTATTGATTCTCGACGCAATTTGAGTGTTCCATCGTCATTAGGAGGCCCTGAACGTTACAATTAACTATCAGTTTTGCGTCGGATTCTAAAATCAAGACTCACAGGAGAACGACCATAAGGTGCCCGAGGCAGCATGAGACCCTTGGAGACAAGTCGGCCAAATGACGATGTATTGAATCTCGACGCTATTTCAGTGTTCCATCGTCAATAGGAAGCCCTGAACGATACAATTAACAATCAGTTTCGCGTCGGATTCGAAAATCTAGACTCACAGGAGGACTACCATAAGGTGCCCGAGGCAGCAATAGACCCTTGGAGTCAAGTCGGCTGGAGGACGAAGTATTGTATCGCGAAGCAATTTGAGTGTTCCATCGTGATTAGGAGGCCCTGAATGTTACAATTAACTATCAGTTTTTCGTCGGATTCGAAAATCTAGACACACTGAAGACATACCATGAGGTGCCCGAGGCAGCAATATCCTCTTGGAGACCAGTCCGCTGGAGGACGATGTATTGAATCGGGACGCAATTTGAGTGTTCCATCGCAATTAGGAGGCGCTGAACGTTGCAATTAACTATCAGTTATGTGTCGCATTTGAAAATCTAGAGTCACAGGAGAACGACCATAAGGTGCCCGAGGCAGCAATAGAACCTTGGAGACAAGTCGGCTGGAGGCGTATGTATTGAATCACGACGCAATTTGAGTGTTCCATCGTCATTAGGGGGCCCTGAACGTTACAATTAACTATCAGTTTTGCGTCGGATTCGAAAATCGAGACTCACAGGATACGAACCATATGGTGCCCGAGGCAGCAATACCTCTTGGAGACAAGTCGACTGGAGGCCGAAGTATTGAATCTCGACGCAATTTGAGTGTTCCATCGTAATTAGGAGGCGCTGAACGTTGCAATTAACTATCAGTTATGCGTCGCATTCGAAAATCTAGACTCACAAGAGAACGACCATATGGTGCCCGAGGCAGCAATAGAACCTTGGAGACAAGTCGGCTGGAGGCCGATGTATTGAATCTCGACACAATTTGAGTGTTCCATCGTCATTAGGGGGCCCTGAACGTTACAATTAACTTCAGTTTCGCGTCGGATTCGAAAATCTAGACTCACAGGAGACGGACCACATAGACCCCGAGGCAGCAATACCCCTTGGAGTCAAGTCGGCTGGAGGACGAAGTATTGTATCGCGAAGCAATTTGAGTGTTCCATCGTGATTAGGAGGCCCTGAATGTTACAATTAACTATCAGTTTTTCGTCGGATTCGAAAATCTAGACACACTGAAGACATACCATGAGGTGCCCGCGGCAGCAATATCCTCTTGGAGACCAGTCCGCTGGAGGACGATGTATTGAATCGCAACGCAATTTGAGTGCCCCATCGTCATTAGGAGGCCCTGAACGTTACAATTAACTATCTGTTTTGCGTCGGATTCGAAAATGTAGAAGCACCTGAGACGGACCATGTGGTGCCCGAGGCAGCGATATCCAGTTGCACACAATTCGGCTGGAGGACGATCTATTGAATCTCGACGCAATTTGAGTGTTCCATCGTCATTAGGAAGCCCAGAACTTCACAATTAACGATCAGTTATGCGTCGGTTTCGAAAATATAGAATCAGAGGAGAACGACCTAAAGGTGCCCGTGGCACCAATAGACATTTGGAGACAAGTCGGCTGCAGGCCGATGTATTGAATCTCGACGCAATTTGAGTGTTCCTTCGTCATTAGGAGGCGCCGAACGTTGCAATTAACTATCAGTTATGCGTCGGATTCGAAAATCTAGACTCACAGGAGAACGACTAGAAGGTGCCCCAGGCAGCAATAGACCCTTCGAGACAAGTCGGATGGAGGACGATGTATTGAAACTCGACGCAATTTGAGTGTTCCATCGTCATTAGGAGGCCCTGAACGTTAAAATTAACTATCAGTTTCGAGTCGGATTCGAAAATCCAGACTCACAGGAGAACGACCATAAGGAGCCTGAGGCAGCAATATCCCCATGGAGGAAGTCTGCTGGAATACGATGAATTGAATCTCGACGCAATTTGACTGTTCCATCGTCATTAGGAGGCCCTGAACGTTACAATGAACTATCAGGTTTGCGTCGGGTTCGAAAATGTAGACTCACAGGGGAACGATCATAAGGTGCCCGAGACAGCAATAGACCCTTGGAGACAAGTCGGCTGGAGGACGATGTATCGGATCGCGACGCAATTTGAGTGTTCCATCTTCATTAGGAGGCCCTGAATGTTACAATTAACTATCAGTTTTTCGTCGGATTCGAAAAGTTAGACTCACTGGAGACGGACAATAAGGTGCCCGAGGCAGCAATATCCCCTTGGAGACCAGTCCGCTGGAGGACGATGTATTGAATCGCGACGCAATTTGAGTGCCCCATCGTCATTAGGAGGCCCTGAACGTTACAATTAACTATCAGTTTTGCGTCGGATTCGAATATGTAGAATCACCGGAAATGGACCATGTGGTGCCCAAGGCAGCGATATCTCCTTGGAGACAAGTCGGCTGCAGGACGATGTATTGATTCTCGACGCAATTTGAGTGTTCCATCGTCATTAGGAGGCCCTGACCGTTACAATCAACTATCAGTTTTGCGTCGGATTCGAAACTCTAGACTCACAGGAGAAGGACTATATGGTGCCCGAGGCAGCCATATCCCCTTTAAGACAAGTCGGCTGGAGGACGATGTATTGTATCTCGACGCAATTTGAGTGTTCCATCTTCGTTAGTAGGCCCTGAACGTTACATTAACTATCAGTTTCGCGTCGGATTCGAAAATCTAGACTCATAGGAGAACGACCATAAGGAGCCCGAGGCAGTAATATCCCCATGCAGGAAGTCTGCTGGAATACGATGAATTGAATCTCAACGCAATCTGAGTGTTCTATCGTCATTAGGAGGCCCTGAACGTTACAGTTAACTATCAGTTTTGCGTCGGGTTCGAAAATCTAGACTCACAGGAGAACGATCATAAGGTGCCCGAGGCAGCAATAGACCCTTGGAGTCAAGTCGGTTGGAGGCCGATGTAATGAATCACGACGCAATTTGAGAGTTCCATCGTCATTTGGATCATCTCAACGTTACAATTAACTTCACTTTCGCGTCGGATTCGAAAATCAAGACTCACAGGAGACGGACCACGTGGACCCCGAGGCAGCAATACCGCTTGGAGACAAATCGGCTGGAGGACGATGTATTGAATCTCGATGCAATTTGTGTTCCATCGTCATTAGGAGGCTCTGAACGTTACAATTAGCAGTCCGTTTTGCGTCGGATTCGAATATCTAGACTCACAGGAGAACGTCGATAAGGTGACCGAGGTAGCAATAGACCCATGGAGACAAGTCGGCTGGAGGACGATGTATTCAATCTCGACGCAATTTGAGTGTTCCATCGTCATTAGGAGGCCCTGAACGTTACAATTAACTGTCAGCTATGTGTCGGAATCGAAAATGTAGACTCACAGGAGAACGACCATAAGGTGCCCGAGACAGCAATGGACGCATGGAGACAAGTCGGCTGAAGGACGATGTATTCAATCTCGACGCTATTTCAGTGTTCCATCGTCATTAGGAGGCCATGAACGTTACAATTAACTGTCGGTTATGCGTCGGATTCGAAAATCTAGACTCATATGAGAACTACCATGCGGTGCCCCAGGCAGCAATATAACCTTGGAGACAAGTCGGGTGGAGGACGATGTATCGAATCTCGACGCAATTTGAGTGTTCCATCGTCATTAGGAGGCCCTGAACGTTACAATTAACTATCTGTTATGCGTCGGATTCTAAAAATCTAGACTCACAGGAGAACGACCATAAGGTGTCCGAGTCAGCAATATCACCTTGGAGACAAGTCGGCTGGAGGCCGATGTATTAAATCTCGACGCAATTTGAGTGTTCCATCGTCATTAGGAGGCCCTGACCGTTACAATCAACTATCAGTTTTGCGTCGGATTCGAAACTCTAGACTCACAGGAGAAGGACTATATGGTGCCCGAGGCAGCCATATCCCCTTTAAGACAAGTCGGCTGGAGGACGATGTATTGTATCTCGACGCAATTTGAGTGTTCCATCTTCGTTAGTAGGCCCTGAACGTTACATTAACTATCAGTTTCGCGTCGGATTCGAAAATCTAGACACACAGGAGAACGACCATAAGGAGCCCGAGGCAGTAATATCCCCATGCAGGAAGTCTGCTGGAATACGATGAATTGAATCTCAACGCAATCTGAGTATTCTATCGTCATTAGGAGGCCCTGAACGTTACAGTTAACTATCAGTTTTGCGTCGGGTTCGAAAATCTAGACTCACAGGAGAACGATCATAAGGTGCCCGAGGCAGCAATAGACCCTTGGAGTCAAGTCGGTTGGAGGCCGATGTAATGAATCACGACGCAATTTGAGAGTTCCATCGTCATTTGGATCATCTCAACGTTACAATTAACTTCACTTTCGCGTCGGATTCGAAAATCAAGACTCACAGGAGACGGACCACGTGGACCCCGAGGCAGCAATACCGCTTGGAGACAAATCGGCTGGAGGACGATGTATTGAATCTCGATGCAATTTGTGTTCCATCATCATTAGGAGGCTCTGAACGTTACAATTAGCAGTCCGTTTTGCGTCGGATTCGAATATCTAGACTCACAGGAGAACGTCGATAAGGTGACCGAGGTAGCAATAGACCCATGGAGACAAGTCGGCTGGAGGACGATGTATTCAATCTCGACGCAATTTGAGTGTTCCATCGTCATTAGGAGGCCCTGAACGTTACAATTAACTGTCAGCTATGTGTCGGAATCGAAAATGTAGACTCACAGGAGAACGACCATAAGGTGCCCGAGACAGCAATGGACGCATGGAGACAAGTCGGCTGAAGGACGATGTATTCAATCTCGACGCTATTTCAGTGTTCCATCGTCATTAGGAGGCCATGAACGTTACAATTAACTGTCGGTTATGCGTCGGATTCGAAAATCTAGACTCATATGAGAACTACCATGCGGTGCCCCAGGCAGCAATATAACCTTGGAGACAAGTCGGGTGGAGGACGATGTATCGAATCTCGACGCAATTTGAGTGTTCCATCGTCATTAGGAGGCCCTGAACGTTACAATTAACCATCTGTTATGCGTCGGATTCTAAAAATCTAGACTCACAGGAGAACGACCATAAGGTGTCCGAGTCAGCAATATCACCTTGGAGACAAGTCGGCTGGAGGCCGATGTATTAAATCTCGACGCAATTTGAGTGTTCCATCGTCATTAGGAGGCGCTGAACGTTACAATTAACTATCAGTTATTCGTCGGATTCGATAATCTAGACTCACAGGAGAACGACCATAAGGTGCCTGAGGGAGGATTAGACCCTCGGAGGCAAGTCGGCTGGATGACGATGTATTGGACATCGACGCAATTTGAGTGTTCCATCGTCATTAGGAGGCCCTGAACGTTACAATTGACTATCAGTTTTGCGTCGGATTCAAAAATCAAGACTCACAGGAAAACGACCATAAGGTGTCCGAGGCAGCAATAGACCCTTGGAGACAAGTCGGCCAAATGACGGTGTATTGAATCTCGACGCTAATTCAGTGTTCCATCGTCATTAGGAGGCCATGAACGTTACAATTAACTGTCGGTTATGCGTCGGATTCGAAAATCTAGACTCATATGAGAACTACCATGCGGTGCCCCAGGCAGCAATATAACCTTGGAGACAAGTCGGGTGGAGGACGATGTATCGAATCTCGACGCAATTTGAGTGTTCCATCGTCATTAGGAGGCCCTGAACGTTACAATTAACTATCTGTTATGCGTCGGATTCTAAAAATCTAGACTCACAGGAGAACGACCATAAGGTGTCCGAGTCAGCAATATCACCTTGGAGACAAGTCGGCTGGAGGCCGATGTATTAAATCTCGACGCAATTTGAGTGTTCCATCGTCATTAGGAGGCCCTGACCGTTACAATCAACTATCAGTTTTGCGTCGGATTCGAAACTCTAGACTCACAGGAGAAGGACTATATGGTGCCCGAGGCAGCCATATCCCCTTTAAGACAAGTCGGCTGGAGGACGATGTATTGTATCTCGACGCAATTTGAGTGTTCCATCTTCGTTAGTAGGCCCTGAACGTTACATTAACTATCAGTTTCGCGTCGGATTCGAAAATCTAGACACACAGGAGAACGACCATAAGGAGCCCGAGGCAGTAATATCCCCATGCAGGAAGTCTGCTGGAATACGATGAATTGAATCTCAACGCAATCTGAGTATTCTATCGTCATTAGGAGGCCCTGAACGTTACAGTTAACTATCAGTTTTGCGTCGGGTTCGAAAATCTAGACTCACAGGAGAACGATCATAAGGTGCCCGAGGCAGCAATAGACCCTTGGAGTCAAGTCGGTTGGAGGCCGATGTAATGAATCACGACGCAATTTGAGAGTTCCATCGTCATTTGGATCATCTCAACGTTACAATTAACTTCACTTTCGCGTCGGATTCGAAAATCAAGACTCACAGGAGACGGACCACGTGGACCCCGAGGCAGCAATACCGCTTGGAGACAAATCGGCTGGAGGACGATGTATTGAATCTCGATGCAATTTGTGTTCCATCGTCATTAGGAGGCTCTGAACGTTACAATTAGCAGTCCGTTTTGCGTCGGATTCGAATATCTAGACTCACAGGAGAACGTCGATAAGGTGACCGAGGTAGCAATAGACCCATGGAGACAAGTCGGCTGGAGGACGATGTATTCAATCTCGACGCAATTTGAGTGTTCCATCGTCATTAGGAGGCCCTGAACGTTACAATTAACTGTCAGCTATGTGTCGGAATCGAAAATGTAGACTCACAGGAGAACGACCATAAGGTGCCCGAGACAGCAATGGACGCATGGAGACAAGTCGGCTGAAGGACGATGTATTCAATCTCGACGCTATTTCAGTGTTCCATCGTCATTAGGAGGCCATGAACGTTACAATTAACTGTCGGTTATGCGTCGGATTCGAAAATCTAGACTCATATGAGAACTACCATGCGGTGCCCCAGGCAGCAATATAACCTTGGAGACAAGTCGGGTGGAGGACGATGTATCGAATCTCGACGCAATTTGAGTGTTCCATCGTCATTAGGAGGCCCTGAACGTTACAATTAACTATCTGTTATGCGTCGGATTCTAAAAATCTAGACTCACAGGAGAACGACCATAAGGTGTCCGAGTCAGCAATATCACCTTGGAGACAAGTCGGCTGGAGGCCGATGTATTAAATCTCGACGCAATTTGAGTGTTCCATCGTCATTAGGAGGCCCTGACCGTTACAATCAACTATCAGTTTTGCGTCGGATTCGAAACTCTAGACTCACAGGAGAAGGACTATATGGTGCCCGAGGCAGCCATATCCCCTTTAAGACAAGTCGGCTGGAGGACGATGTATTGTATCTCGACGCAATTTGAGTGTTCCATCTTCGTTAGTAGGCCCTGAACGTTACATTAACTATCAGTTTCGCGTCGGATTCGAAAATCTAGACACACAGGAGAACGACCATAAGGAGCCCGAGGCAGTAATATCCCCATGCAGGAAGTCTGCTGGAATACGATGAATTGAATCTCAACGCAATCTGAGTATTCTATCGTCATTAGGAGGCCCTGAACGTTACAGTTAACTATCAGTTTTGCGTCGGGTTCGAAAATCTAGACTCACAGGAGAACGATCATAAGGTGCCCGAGGCAGCAATAGACCCTTGGAGTCAAGTCGGTTGGAGGCCGATGTAATGAATCACGACGCAATTTGAGAGTTCCATCGTCATTTGGATCATCTCAACGTTACAGTTAACTTCACTTTCGCGTCGGATTCGAAAATCAAGACTCACAGGAGACGGACCACGTGGACCCCGAGGCAGCAATACCGCTTGGAGACAAATCGGCTGGAGGACGATGTATTGAATCTCGATGCAATTTGTGTTCCATCGTCATTAGGAGGCTCTGAACGTTACAATTAGCAGTCCGTTTTGCGTCGGATTCGAATATCTAGACTCACAGGAGAACGTCGATAAGGTGACCGAGGTAGCAATAGACCCATGGAGACAAGTCGGCTGGAGGACGATGTATTCAATCTCGACGCAATTTGAGTGTTCCATCGTCATTAGGAGGCCCTGAACGTTACAATTAACTGTCAGCTATGTGTCGGAATCGAAAATGTAGACTCACAGGAGAACGACCATAAGGTGCCCGAGACAGCAATGGACGCATGGAGACAAGTCGGCTGAAGGACGATGTATTCAATCTCGACGCTATTTCAGTGTTCCATCGTCATTAGGAGGCCATGAACGTTACAATTAACTGTCGGTTATGCGTCGGATTCGAAAATCTAGACTCATATGAGAACTACCATGCGGTGCCCCAGGCAGCAATATAACCTTGGAGACAAGTCGGGTGGAGGACGATGTATCGAATCTCGACGCAATTTGAGTGTTCCATCGTCATTAGGAGGCCCTGAACGTTACAATTAACTATCTGTTATGCGTCGGATTCTAAAAATCTAGACTCACAGGAGAACGACCATAAGGTGTCCGAGTCAGCAATATCACCTTGGAGACAAGTCGGCTGGAGGCCGATGTATTAAATCTCGACGCAATTTGAGTGTTCCATCGTCATTAGGAGGCGCTGAACGTTACAATTAACTATCAGTTATTCGTCGGATTCGATAATCTAGACTCACAGGAGAACGACCATAAGGTGCCTGAGGGAGGATTAGACCCTCGGAGGCAAGTCGGCTGGATGACGATGTATTGGACATCGACGCAATTTGAGTGTTCCATCGTCATTAGGAGGCCCTGAACGTTACAATTGACTATCAGTTTTGCGTCGGATTCAAAAATCAAGACTCACAGGAAAACGACCATAAGGTGTCCGAGGCAGCAATAGACCCTTGGAGACAAGTCGGCCAAATGACGGTGTATTGAATCTCGACGCTAATTCAGTGTTCCATCGTCAATAGGAAGCCCTGAACGTTACAATTAACAATCAGTTTCGCGTCTGATTCGAAAATCTAGACTCACAGGAGAACGACCATAGGGTGCCCGAGGCAGCAATATCCCCATGGAGAGTAGTCGGCTGGAGGACGATGTATTGAATCTCGACGCAGATTGAGTATTCCATCGTCATTAGGAGGCCCTGAACGTTACAATTAATTATCAGTTTTGCGTCGGGTTCGAAAATCTAGACTCTCAGGAGAACGAGCATAAGATGCCCGAGGCAGCAATAGACCATTGGAGTCAAGTCGGCCAAATGACGATGTATTGAATCTCGACGCTAATTCAGTGTTCCATCGTCAATAGGAAGCCCTGAACGTTACAATTAACAATCAGTTTCGCGTCGGATTCGAAAATCTAGACTCACAGGAGAACGACCATATGGAGCCTGAGGCAGCAATATCCCAATGGAGGAAGTCTGCTGGAATAAGATGAATTGAATCTCGACGCTATCTGAGTATTCTATCGTCATTAGGAGGCCCTGTACGTTACAGTTAACTATCAGTATTGCGTCGGGTTCGAGAATCTAGACTCACAGGTGAACGATCATGAGGTGCCCGCGGCAGCAATAGACCCTTGGGGACAAGTCGGTTGGCGGCCGATGTAATGAATCACGACGCAATTTGAGAGTTCCATCGTCATTTGGAGGATCTGAACGTTACAATTAACTTCAGTTTCGCGTCGGATTTGAAAATCTAGACTCACAGGAGACGGACCACGTGGACCCCGAGGCAGCAATAGCCCTTGGAGACAAATCGGCTGGAGGACGATGTGTTGGATCGCGACACAATTTGAGTGATCCATCGTCATTAGGTGGCCATGAACGTTACAGTTAACTATCAGTTTTGCGTCGGATTCGAAAATCTAGACTCACAGGAGGCGGACCATAAGGTGCCCGAGGCAGCAATATCCCCTTGTAGACAAGTCGGCTGGAAGACGATGTATTGAATCTCGATGCAAATTGTGTGTTCCATCGTCATTAGGAGGCTCTGAACGTTACAATCAGCAGTCCGTTTTGCATCAGATTCGAATATCTGGACTCAAAGGAGAACGACGATAAGGTGACCGAGGTAGCAGTAGACCCATGGAGACAAGTCGGCTGGAGGCCGATGAATTAAATCTCGACGCAATTTGAGTGTTCCATCGTCATTAGGAGGCCCTGAATGTTACAATTAACTATCAGTTATGTGTCGGAATCGAAAATGTAGACTCACAGGAGAACGACCATAAGGTGCCCGAGGCAGCAATGGACGCATGGAGACAAGTCGGTTGAAGGACGATGTATTGAATCTCGACGCTATTTCAATGTTCCATCGTCATTAGGAGGCCCTGAACGTTACAATTAACTGTCGGTTATGCGTCGGATTCGAAAATCTAGACTCATATGAGAACGACCATGCGGTGCCCCAGGCAGCAATATCACCTTGGAGACAAGTCGGCTTTAGGACGTTGTATTGAATCTCGACGCAATTTGAGTGTTCCATCGTCATTAGGAGGCCCTGAACGTTACAATTAACTATCAGTTATGCGTCGGATTCTAAAAATCTAGACCCACTGGAGAACGACCATAAGGTGTCCGAGGCAGCAATATCACCTTGGAGACAAGTCGGCTGGAGGCCGATGTATTAAATCTCGACGCAATTTGAGTGTTCCATCGTCATTAGGAGGCGCTAAACGTTACAATTAACTATCAGTTATTCGGCAGATTCGATAATCTAGACTCACAGGAGAACGAGCATAAGACGCCTGAGGCAGCAATAGACCATTGGAGTCAAGCCGGCTGGAGGACGATGTATTGGATCGCGACGCAATTTGAGTGTTCCATCGTCATTAGGAGGCCCTGAAAGCTACAATTATCTATCAGTTTCGCATTGGAATCCAAAATCTAGACTCACAGGAGAACGACCATAAGGTGCCCGAGGAAGCAATAGACCCTTCGAGACAAGTCTGCTGGAGGGCGATGTATTGAATCTCGACGCAATTTGAGTGTTCCATCGTCATTAGGAGGCCCTGAATGTTACAATTAACTATCAGTTTTTCGTCGGATTCGAAAATCTAGACACACTGTAGACGGACCGTAAGGTGCCCGTAGCAGCAATATCCCCTTGGAGACCAGTCCGCTGGAAGACGATGTATTGAATCGCGACGCAATTTGAGCGCCCCATCGTCATTTGGAGGCCCTGAACGTTACAATTAACCATCAGTTTTGCGTCGGATTCGAAAATGTAGAACAACCGGAGACGGACCATGTGGTGCCCGAGGCAGCGATATCCAGTTGGAAACATTTCGGCTGGAGGACGATATATTGAATCTCGACGCAATTTGAGTGTTCCATCGCCATTAGGTAGCCCTGAACTTCACAATTAACTATCAGTTATGCGTCGGATTTGAAAATCCAGAATCACAGGAGAACGACCACAAGGTGCCCGAGGCAGCAATAGACATTTGGAGCCAAGTCGGCTGGAGGCCGATGTATTGAATCTCGACGCAATTTGAGTGTTCCATCGTCATTAGGAGGACCTGAGCGTTACAATTAACTATCAGTTTCGCGTCGGATTCGAAAATCTAGACTCACAGGAGACGGACCACATGGAGCCCGAGGCAGCAATATCCCCCTGTTGAGAAGTCGGCTGGAGGACGATGTATTGACTCCCGACGCAATTTGAGTGTTCCATCGTCATTAGGAGGCGCTGAACGTTACAATTAACTATCATATTTGCGACGGATTCAAAAATCTAGGCTCAAAGGAGACGGACCACATGGAGCCCGAGGCAGCAATATCCCCTTGTAGACAAGTTGGCTGGAGGACGATGTATTGGCTCTCGACGCAATTTGAGTGTTCCATCGTCATTAGGAGGCGTTGAACGTTACAATTAACTATAATTTTTCGTCGGATTCGAAAATCCAGACACACAGGAGACGGACCATATGGTGCCCGAGGCAGCAATACCCCTTGGAGGCAAGTCGGCTGGAGGCCGATGTATTGAATCTCGACGCAATTTGAGTGTTCCATCGCCATTCGGAGGCGCTGAACGTTGCAATTAACTATCAGTTCTGCCTCGGATTCGAATATCTGGACTCACCGGAGAACGACGATAAGGTGCCCGAGGCAGGAATAGACCCTTGGAGACAAGTCGGCTGGAGGCCGATGTATTGAATCTCGACGGAATTTGAGTATTCCATCGTCATTAGGAGGCCCTGAACGTTACAATTAACTATAAGTTTCGCGTCGGATTCGAAAATCTAGACTCACAGGAGACGGACCACATGGAGCCCGAGGCAGCAACATCCCCTTGTAGACAAGGCGGCTGGTGGACGATGCATTGACTCTCAACGCAATTTGAGTGTTCCATCGTCATTAGCAGGCCATGAACGTCACAGTTAACTATCAGTTTTGCGTCGGATTCGAAAATCTAGACTCACAGGAGGCGGACCATAAGGTGCCCGAGGCAGCAATATCCCCTTGTAGACAAGTTGGCTGGAAGACGATGTATTGAATCTCGATGCAAATTGTGTGTTCCATCGTCATTAGGAGGCTCTGAACGTTACAATTAGCAGTCCGTTTTGCGTCGGATTCGAATATCTGGACTCACAGGAGAACGACGATAAGGTGACCGAGGTAGCAGTAGACCCATGGAGACAAGTCGGCTGGAGGCCGATGTATTGAATCTCGACGCAATTTGAGTGTTCCATCGTCATTAGGAGGCCCTGAACGTTACAGTTAACTATCAGTTATGTGTCGGAATCGAAAATGTTGACTCACAGGAGAACGACCATAAGGTGCCCGAGGCAGCAATGGACGCATGGAGACAAGTTGGTTGAAGGACGATGTATTGAATCTCGACGCTATTTCAGTGTTCCATCGTCATTAGGAGGCCCTGAACGTTACAATTAACTGTCGGTTATGCGTCGGATTCGAAAATCTAGACTCATATGAGAACGACCATGCGGTGCCCCAGGCAGCATTATCACCTTGGAGACAAGTCGGCTGGAGGCCGATGTATTAAATCTCGACGCAATTTGAGTGTTCCATCGTCATTAGGAGGCGCTGAACGTTACAATTAACTATCAGTTATTCGTCGGATTCGATAATCTAGACTCACAGGAGAACGACCATAAGGTGCCTGAGGGAGGAATAGACCCTCGGAGGCAAGTCGGCTGGAGGACGATGTATTGAATCGCGACGCAATTTGAGTGTTCCATCGTCGTTAGGAGGCCCTGACCGTTACAATTAACTAACATTTTTCCGTCGGATTCGAAAATCTAGACTCACAGGAGAAGGGCCACATGGTTCCCGAGGCAGCAATATCCCGTTGGAGACAAGTCAGCGGGAGGACTATGTATTGAATCTCGACGCAATTAGAGTGTTCCATCGTCATTATGAGGCCCTTAACGTTACAATTAAATATCAGTTTTTCGTCGGATTCGAAAATCTAGACTCACAGGAGCAAGACCATTAGGAGCCAGAGGCAGCAATAGACCCTCGGAGGCAAGTCGGCTGGAGGACGATGTATTAAATCGCGACGCAATTTGAGTGTTCCATCGTTCTCAGGAGGCGCTGAACGTTACAATTAACTATCATTTTTTCGTCAGATTCGAAAATCTAGATTCACAGGAGACGGAGCACTTGGAGCCCGAGGTAGCAATATCCCCTTGTAGACTAGTCGGCTGGAAGACGATGAATTGACACTCGACGCAATTTGAGTGTTCCATTGTCATTAGGAGGCACTGAACGTTACAATTCAGTATCATTTTTGCGTCGGATTGGAAAATTTAGACTCACAGGAGACGGACCATATGGTGCCCGAGGCAGCAATATCCCCTTGTAGGCAAGTCGGCTGGATGACGATGTATTGGACCTCGACGCAATTTGAGTGTTCCATCGTCATTTGGAGGCCCTGAAAGTTACAATTAACTATTAGTTTCGCATCGGAAACGAAAATCTAGACTCACAGGAGAAGGAACATATGGTGCCCGCGGCAGCAATGTCCCCTTGGAGACAATTCGGCTGCAGGCCGATGTATTGAATCTCGACACAATTTGAGTGTTCCATCGTCATTAGGAGGCCCTGAACGTTACAATTAACTATCAGTTTTGCGTCGGATTCTAAAATCAATACTCACAGGAGAACGACCATAAGGTTCCCGAGGCAGCAATAGACCCTTGGAGACAAGTCGTCATATGACGATGTATTGAATCTCGACGCTATTTCAGTGTTCCATCGACAATAGGAAGCCCCGAACGTTACAATTAACAATCGGTTACGCGTCGAATTCGAAAATCTTGACTCACAGGAGAACGACCATAAGGTGCCCGAGGCAGCAATAGACATTTGGAGCCAAGTCGGCTGGAGGCCGATGTATTGAATCTCGACGCAATTTGAGTGTTCCTTCGTCATTAGGAGGCGCTGAACGTTGCAATTAACCATCAGTTATGCGTCGGATTCGAAAATCTAGACTCACACGAGAACGACCATAAGGTGCCCGAGGCAGCAATAGACCCTACGAGACAAGTCGGCTGGAGGCCGATGTATTGAATCTCGACGCAATTTGAGTGTTCCATCGTCATTAGGAGGACCTGAGCGATACAATTAACTATCAGTTTCGCGTCGGATTCGAAAATCTAGACTCACAGGAGACGGACCACATGGAGCCCGAGGCAGCAATATCCCCCTGTTGAGAAGTCGGCTGGAGGACGATGTATTGACTCTCGACGCAATTTGAGTGTTCCATCGTCATTAGGAGGCGCTGAACGTTACAATTAACTATCATATTTGCGACGGATTCAAAAATCTAGACTCAAAGGAGACGGACCATATGGTGCCCGAGGCAGCAATACCCATTGGAGACATGTCGGCTGGAGGACGATGTATTGACTCTCGACGCAATTTGAGTGTTCCATCGTCTTTAGGAGGCCCTGAACGTTACAATTAACAATCAGTTTTGCGTCGGATTCTAAAATCGAGACTCAAATGAGAACGACCATAAGGTGCCCGAGGCAGCAATAGACCCTTTGAGACAAGTCGGCTGAATGACGATGTTTTGAATCTTGACGCAATTTGAGTGTGGCATCGTCATTAGGAAGCCCTGAACGTTACAATTAACAATCGGTTTCGCGTCGGATCGAAAATCTAGACTCACAGGAGAACGACCATAATGTGCCTGAGGCAGCAATATCCCCATGGAGGAAGTCTGCTGGAATACGATGAATTGAATCTCGACGCAATTTGAGTATTCCATCGTCATTAGGAGGCGCTGAACGATACAATTAATTATCATTTTTGCGTCGGATTTGAAAATATAGACTCACAGGAGAACGACCATAAGGTGCCCGAGGCAGCAGTAGACCCTTGGAGACAAGTCGGCAGGAGGCCGATGTAATGGATCGCGACGCAATTTGAGTGTTCCATCGTCATTAGGAGGCACTGAATGTTACAATTAACTATCAGTTTTTCGTCGGATTCCAAAATCTAGACTCACTGGAGACGGGCCATAAGGTGCCCGAGACAGTAATTTACCCTTGGACACAAGTCGTCTGGAGGCCGATGTATTGAATCTCGACGCAATTTGAGTATTCCATCGTCTATAGTAGGCCCTGAACGTTAAAATTAACTATCAGTTTCGCGTCGGATTAGAAAATCTAGACTCACAGGAGACGGACCACATGGAGCGCGAGGCAGCAATATCCCCTTGTAGACAAGTTGGCTGGAGGACGATGTATTGGCTCTCGACGCAATTTGAGTGTTCCATCGTCATTAGGAGGCGCTGAACGTTACAATTAACTATAATTTTTCGTCGGATTCGAAAATCCAGACTCACAGGAGACGGACCATATGGTGCCCGAGGCAGCAATACCCCTTGGAGGCAAGTCGGCTGGAGGCCGATGTATTGAATCTCGACGCAATTTGAGTGTTCCATCGCCATTCGGAGGCGCTGAACGTTGCAATTAACTATCAGTTATGCGTCGGACTCGAATATCTGGACTCACCGGAGAACGACGATAAGGTGCCCGAGGCAGGAATAGACCCTTGGAGACAAGTCGGCTGGAGGCCGATGTATTGAATCTCGACGGAATTTGAGTATTCCATCGTCATTAGGAGGCCCTGAACGTTACAATTAACTATAAGTTTCGCGTCGGATTCGAAAATCTAGACTCACAGGAGACGGACCACATGGAGCCCGAGGCAGCAACATCCCCTTGTAGACAAGGTGGCTGGAGGACGATGCATTGACTCTCAACGCAATTTGAGTGTTCCATCGTCATTAGGAGGCCCTGAACATTACAATTAACTATCAGTTATGCGTCGGATTCTAAAATCTTGACTCACAGGGGAACGACCGTTAGGTGCCCGAGG
This sequence comes from Schistocerca americana, assembly GCF_021461395.2. Classification (NCBI taxonomy): domain Eukaryota; kingdom Metazoa; phylum Arthropoda; class Insecta; order Orthoptera; family Acrididae; genus Schistocerca; species Schistocerca americana. Next base: position 1,783,686 of record NW_025726071.1, read on the forward strand.
CAGCAAAAGACCCTTGGAGACAAATCGGCTGAATGACGATGTATTGAATCTCGACGCAATTTGACAGTTCCATCGTCATTAGGAAGCCCTGAAAGTTTCAATTAACAATCAGTTTCGCGTCGGATTCGTAAATCTAGACTCACAGGGGAACGACCATAAGGTGCCCGAGGCAGCAATATCCCCATGGAGAGAAGTCGGCTGGTGGACGATGTATTGAATCTCGACGCAATTTGAGTATTCCATCGTCATTAGGAGGCCCTGAACGTAACAATTAACTATCAGTTTTGCGTCGGGTTCGAAAATGTAGAATCACCGGAGACGGACCATGTGGTGCCCGAGGCAGCGATATTCCCTTGGAGACAAGTCGGCTCGAGGCCGATGTATTGAATGTCGTCCTCCAACGTTGTATTGAATCTCGACGCAATTTGAGTGTTCCATCGTCATTAGGAGGCCCTGAACTTTACAATTAACTATCAGTTATGCGTCGGATTCGAAAATCTAGACTCACAAGAGAACGACCGCAAGGTGGCCGGGGCAGCAATAGACATTTGTAGACAAGTCGGCAGGTGGCCGATGTATTGAATCTCGACGCAATTTGAGTGTTCCATCGTCATTAGGAGGCCCTGAACTTTACAATTAACTATCAGTTATGCGTCGGATTCAAAAATCTACTCTCACAGGAGAACGACCATAAGGTGCCCGAGGCAGCAATCGAACCTTGGAGACTAGTCGGCAGAAGGTCGATGTATTGAATCTCGACGCAATTTGAGTGTTCCGTCGTCACTAGGAGGCCCTGAACGTTACAATTAACTATCGGTTTCGCAACGGAATCGAAAATCTAGACTCACAGGAGACGGACCATATGGTGCCCGAGGCAGCAATGTCCCCTTAGAGACAAGTCGGCACGAGGCCGATGTATTGAATCTCGACGCAATTTGAGTGTTCCATCGTCATTAGGAGGCCCTTAGAGTTACAATTAACTATCAGTTTTGCGTCTGGTTCGAAGGTCTAGACTCACAGGAGAACGATCATAAGGTGCCCGAGGCAGCAATAGATCCTTGGTGAAAAGTCGGCTGGAGGACGTTTTATTGCATCGCGACGCAATTTGAGTGTTCCATCGTCATTAGGAGGCCCTGAATGTTACAATTAACTGTCAGTTTTTCGTCGGATTCGAAAATCTTGACTCACTGGAGACGGACCACAAGGTCCCCGAGGCAGCAATAGACCCTTGGAGACAAGTCGGCTGGAGGCCGTTATATTAAATCTCGACGCAATTTGAGTGTTCCATCGTCTATAGGAGGCCCTGAACGTTAAAGTTAACTATCAGTTTCGCGTCGGATTCGAAAATCTAGACTCACTGGAGACGGGCCCCATGGAGCCCGATGCAGCAATATCGTCGTGTAGACAAGTCGGCTGGAGGACGATGTATTGACTCTCGACGCAATTTGAGTGTTCCATCGTCATTAGGGGGCGCTGAACGTTACAATTAACTATCATTTTTGCGTCGGATTCGAAAATATAGACTCACAGGAGACGGATCATATGGTGCCCGAGGCAGCATGACCCCTTGTAGACAAGTCGGCTGGAGGACGATGTATTGAACCTCGACGCAATTTGAGGGTTCCATCGTCATTAGGAGGCCCTGAACGTTGCAATTAACTATTACTTTTGCGTCGGATTCGAAAATCGAGACTCACAGGAGAACGACCATAAGGTGTTCGAGGCAGCTATGGAACCTTGGAGACAAGTCGGCTGTAGAACGATGTATTGAATCTCGACGCAATTTGAGTGTTCCATCGTCATTAGGAGGCCCTGAACGATACAATTAACTATCGGTTTCGCATCGAAATCGAAAATCTAGACTCACAGGAGATGGACCATATGGTGCCCGAGGCAGCAATGTCACCTTGGAGACAAGTCGGCTGGAGGCCGATGTATTGAATCTCGACGCAATTTTAGTGTTCCATCGTCATTAGGATGCCCTGAACGTTAAAATAACTATCGGTTATGCGTCGGATTCTAAAATCTAGACTCACAGGAGATTGACCATAAGGTGCACGAGGCAGCAATAGACCCTTGGAGACAAGTCGGCTGAATGACGATGTATTACATCTCGACGCAATTTGAGTCTTTCATCGTCATTAGGAAGCCCTGAACGTTACAATTAACAATCAGTTTCGCGTCGGAATCGAAAATCTAGACTCACAGGAGAACGACCACAAGGTGCCCGAGGCAGCAATAGACATTTGGAGACAAGTCGGCTGGAGGCCGATGTATTGAATCTCGACGGAATTTGAGTGTCACATCGTCTTTAGGAGGCGCTGAACGTTGCAATTAACTATCAGTTATGCGTCGGATTCGAAAATCTAGACTCACAGGAGAACGACCATAAGGTGCCCGAGGCAGCAATAGACCCTTGGAGACAAGTTGGCTGGAGGCCGATGTATTGAATCTCGACGCAATTTGAGTGTTCCATCGTCATTAGGAGGCGCTGAACATTACAATTAACTATCATTTTTGCGTCGGATTCGAAAATCTAGACTCACAGGAGAACGACCATAAGGTGCCCGAGGCAGCAAAAGACCCTTGGAGACAAGTCGGTTGGAGGCCGATGTATTGAATCACGACACAATTTGAGAGTTCCATCGTCATTTGGAGGCCCTGAACGTTACAATTAACTTCAGTTTCGCGTCGGATTCGAAAATCTAGACTCACAGGAGACGGACCACGTGGACCCCGAGGCAGCAATACCCCTTGGAGACAAATCGGCTGGAGGACGATGTATTGGATCGCGACGCAATTTGAGTGGTCCATCGTCATTAGGAGGCCATGAACGTTACAGTTAACTATCAGTTTTGCGTCGGATTCGAAAATCTAGACTCACAGGAGGCGGACCATAAGGTGCCCGAGGCAGCAATATCCCCTTGTAGACAAGTCGGCTGGAAGACGATGTATTGAATCTCGATGCAAATTGTGTCTTCCATCGTCATTAGGAGGCCCTGAACGTTACAATTAACTATCAGTTATGTGTCGGAATCGAAAATGTAGACTCACAGGAGAACGACCATAAGGTGCCCGAGGCAGCAAGGGACGCATGGAGAAAAGTTGGTTGAATGACGATGTATTGAATCTCGACGCTATTTCAGTGTTCCATCGTCATTAGGAGGCCCTGAACGTTACAATTAACTGTCGGTTATGCGTCGGATTTGAAAATCAAGACTCATATGAGAACGACCATGCGGTGCCCCAGGCAGCAATATCACCTTGGAGACAAGTCGGCTGGAGGACGATGTAATGAATCTCGACGCAATTTGAGTGTTCCATCGTCATTAGAAGGCCCTGAACGTTACAATTAACTATCAGTTATGCGTCGGATTCTAAAAACTAGACTCACAGGAGAACGACCATAAGGTGTCCGAGGCAGCAATATCACCTTGGAGCAAGTCGGCTGGAGGCCGATGTATTAAATCTCGACGCAATTTGAGTGTTCCATCGTCATTAGGGGGCCCTGAACGTTTTAATTAACTATCAGTTTCGCGTCGGATTAGAAAATCTAGACTCATAGGAGACGGGCCACATGGAGCCCGAGGCAGCAATATCCCCTTGTAGACAAGTCGGCTGGAGGACGATGTATTGAATCTCGACGCAATTTGAGTGTTCCATCGTCATTAGGAGGCGCTGAACGTTACAATTAACTATCAGTTTTGCGTCGGATTCGAAAATCGAGACTCACAGGATACGAACCATATGTTGCCCAAGGCAGCAATACCCCTTGGAGACAAGTCGGCTAGAGGCCGACGTATTGAATCTCGACGCAATTTGAGTGTTCCATCGTCATTAGGAGGCCCTGAACTTTACAATTAACTATCAGTTATGCGTCGGATTCAAAAATCTAGACTCACAGGAGAACGACCATAAGGTGCCCGAGGCAGCAATCGAACCTTGGAGACTAGTCGGGAGGAGGTCGATGTATTGAATCTCGACGCAATTTGAGTGTTCCGTCGTCACTAGGAGGCCCTGAACGTTACAATTAACTATCGGTTTCGCAACGGAATCGAAAATCTAGACTCACAGGAGACGGACCATATGGTGCCCGAGGCAGCAATGTCCCCTTGGAGACAAGTCGGCTCGAGGCCGATGTATTGAATCTCGACGCAATTTGAGTGTTCCATCGTCATTAGGAGGCCCTGAAAGTTACAATTAACTATCAGTTTTGCGTCTGGTTCGAAGGTCTAGACTCACAGGAGAACGATCATAAGGTGCCCGAGGCAGCAATAGATCCTTGGTGAAAAGTCGGCTGTAGGACGTTGTATTGTATCGCGACGCAATTTGAGTGTTCCATCGTCATTAGGAGGCCCTGAATGTTACAATTAACTGTCAGTTTTTCGTCGGATTCGAAAATCTTGACTCACTGGAGACGGACCATAAGGTCCCCGAGGCAGCAGAAGACCCTTGGAGACAAGTCGGCTGGAAGCCGTTATATTGAATCTCGACGCAATTTGAGTGTTCCATCGTCTATAGAAGGCCCTGAACATTAAAGTTAACTATCAGTTTCGCGTCGGATTCGAAAATCTAGACTCACTGGAGACGGGCCCCATGGAGCCCGATGCAGCAATATCCCCGTGTAGACAAGTCGGCTGGAGGACGATGTATTGACTCTCGACGCAATTTGAGTGTTCCATCGTCATAAGGAGGCGCTGAACGTTGCAATTAACTAACAGTTATGCGTCGGATTCAAAAATCTAGACTCACAGGAGAACGACCATAAAGTGCCCGAGGCAGCAATAGACCCTTGGAGACAAGTTGGCTGGAGGCCGATGTATTGAATCTCGACGCAATTTGAGTGTTCCATCGTCTTTAGGAGGCCCTGAACGTTACAATTAACTATCGGTTTGGCATCGGAAACGAAATTCTAGACTCACAGAAGACGGACCATATGGTGCCCGAGACAGCAATGTCACCTTGGAGACAAGTCGGCTGGAGGCCGATGTATTGAATCTCGACGCAATTTGAGTGTCACATCCTCTTTGAGAGGCGCTGAATGTTGCAACTAACTATCAGTTATGCGTCTGATTCAAAAATCTAGACTCACAGGAGAACGACCATAAGGTGCCCGAGGCAGCAATAGACCCTTGGAGACAAGTTGGCTGGAGGCCGATGTATTGAATCTCGACGAAATTTGAGTGTTCCATCGTCATTAGGAGGCCCTGAACGTTACAATTAACTGTAAGTATCGCGTCGGATTCGAAAATCTAGACTGACAGGAGACGGACCATATGAAGCCCAAGGCAGCAATATCCCCTTGTAGACAATTCGGCTGGAGGACGATGTATTGACTCTCGACGCAATTTGAGTTTTCCATCGTCATTAGGAAGCGCTGAACGTTACAATTAACTATCATTTTTGCGTCGGATTCGAAAATTTAGACTCACAGGAGAACGACCATACGGTGCCCGAGGCAGCAATAGACCCTTGGAGACAAGTCGGTTGGAGGACGATGTATTGAATCACGACGCAATTTGAGAGTTCGATCGTCATTTGGAGGCCCTGAACGTTACAATTAACTATCACTTTCGCGTCGGATTCGAAAATCTAGACTCACAGGAGAACTAACACAAGGTGCCCGAGGCAGCAATAGACATTTGCAGGCAAGTCGGCTGGAGGCCGATGTATTGAATCTCGACGCAATTTGAGTGTTCCATCGTCATAAGGAGGCGCTGAACGTTGCAATTAACTAACAGTTATGCGTCGGATTCAAAAATCTAGACTCACAGGAGAACGACCATAAAGTGCCCGAGGCAGCAATAGACCCTTGGAGACAAGTTGGCTGGAGGCCGATGTATTGAATCTCGACGCAATTTGAGTGTTCCATCGTCTTTAGGAGGCCCTGACGTTACAATTAACTATAAGTTTCTCGACAGACTCGAAAATCTAGACTCACAGGATACGGACCACATGGAGCCCGAGGCAGCAATACCCCTTGTTGACAAGTCGGCTGGAGGACGATGTATTGAACCTCGATTTGAGTGTTACATCATTAAGAGGCCCTGAAAGTTACAAGTAACTATCAGTTTTGCGTCGGGTTCGATGGTCTAGACTCACAGGTGAACGATCATAAGGTGCCCGAGGCAGCAATAGACCCTTGGAGAAAAGTCGGCTGGAGGACGATGAATTGGATCGCGACGCAATTTGAGTGCTCCATCATCATTAGGAGACCCTGACTGTTACTATCAGTTTCGCTTCGGATTCGAAAATCTAGGCTCACAGGAGAACGACCATAAGGTGCCCGAGGCAGCAATAGGCCCTTGGAAACAAATCGGCTGGAGGACGATGTATTGAATCTCGACGCAATTTGAGTGTTCAATCGTCATTAGGAGGCCCTGAACTTTACAATTAACTATCAGTTATGCGTCGTATTCGAAAATCTAGACTCACAGGAGAGCGACCACGAGGTGCCCGAGGGAGCAATAGACATTTGGAGACAAGTCGGCTGGAGGCCGATGTATTGAATCTCGACGCAATTAGAGTGTTCCTTCGTCATTAGGAGGTCCTGAACGTTACAATTAACTATCAGTTTTGAGTTGGATTCGAAACTCTAGGCTCACAGGAGAAGGACTATATGGTGCCCGAGGCAGCAATATCCCCTTCGAGACAAGTCGGCTGGAGGACGATGTATTGAATCGCTACGCAAATTGAGTGTTCCATCGTCCTTAGGAGGTCCAGAACGTTACAATTAACTATCAGTTTTGCGTTGGATTCGAAACTCTAGACTCTCAGGAGAAGGACTATATGGTGCCCGAGGCAGCAATATCCCCATGGAGAGAAGTCGGCTGGTGGACGATGTATTGAATCTCGACGCAATTTGATTATTCCATCGTCATTAGGAGGCCCTGAACGTAACATATAACTAACAGTTTTGCGTCGGGTTCGAAAATGTAGAATCACCGGAGACGGACCATGTGGTGCCCGAGGCAGCGATATCCCCTTGGAGACAAGTCGGCTGGAGGACGATGTATTAAATCTCGACGCAATTTGAGTGTTCCACCAACATTAGGAGGATCTGAACGTTATAATTAGCAGTCCGTTTTGAGTCGGATTCGAATATCTGGACTCACAGGAGAACGACCATAAGGTGCCGAGGCAGCAATAGAACCTTGGAGTCAAGTCGGCAGAAGGTCGATGTATTGAATTTCGACGCAATTGGAGTGTTCCGTCGTCACTAGGAGGCCCTGAACGTTACAATTAACTATCAGTTTCGCATCGGAATCGAAAATCTAGACCCACAGGAGACGGACCATATGGTGCCCGAGGCAGCAATGTCCCCTTGGAGACAAGCCGGATCGAGGCCGAGGTATTGAATATCGTCCTCCAACGTTGTATTGAATCTCGATGCAATTTGAGTGTTCCATCGTCATTAGGAAGCCCTGAACTTTACAATTAACGATCAGTTATGCGTCGGATTCGAAAATCTAGACTCACAAGAGAACGATCACAAGGTAGCCGGGGCAGCAATAGACATTTAAAGACAAGTCGGCTGGAGGCCGATGTATTGAATCTCGACGCAATCTGAGTGTTCCATCGTCATTAGGAGGCGCTGAACGTTACAATTAACTATCAGTTTTGCGTCGGATTCGAAAATCGAGACTCACAGGATACGAACCATATGGTGCCCGAGGCAGCAATATCCCTTGGAGACAAGTCGGCTGGAGGACAATGTATTGAACCTCGACGCAATTTGAGTGTTCCATCGTCATTAGGAGGCCCTGAACGTTACAATTGACTATAAGTTTTGCGTCGGAATCGAAAATCTAGACTCACAGGAGTCGGACCATATGGTGCCCGAGGCAGCAATGTCCCCTTGGATACAATTCGGCTGGAGGCCGATGTATTGAATCTCGACGCATTTTGAGTGTTCCATCGTCATTAGGAGGCCCTGAACATTACAATTAACTATCAGTTATGCGTCGGATTCAAAAATCTAGACTCACAGGAGAACGACCAAAAGGTGACCGAGGCAGCAATAGAACCTTGGAGACAAGTCGGCAGAAGGTCGATGTATTGAATCTCGACGCAATTTGAGTGTTCCGTCGTCACTATTAGGCCCTGAACGTTACAATTAACTTCAGTTTCGAGTCGGATTCGAAAATGTAGACTCACAGGAGACGGACCACATGGACCCCGAGGCAGCAATACCCCTTGGAGACAAGTCGGCTGGAGGACGATGTATTGGAGCGCGACGCAATTTGAGTGTTCCATCGTCATTAGGAGACCCTGAACGTTACAATTTACTATCAGTTATGTGTCGGAATCGAAAATGTAGACTCACCGGAGAACGACCATAAGGTGCCCGAGAGAGCAATGGACGCTTGGAGAAAGTCGGCTGAAGGACGATGTATTGAATCTCGACGCAATTTGTGTGTTCCATCATCATTAGGAGGCTCTGAACGTTACAATTAGCAGTCCGTTTTGCGTCGGATTCGAAAATCTGGACTCACAGGAGAACGACGACAAGGTGCCCGAGGCAGGAATAGACCCTTGGAGACAAGTCGGCTGGAGGCCGATGTATTAAATCTCTAAGCAATTTGAGTGTACCATCGTCATTAGGAGTCTCTGAACGTTACAATTAACTATCAGTTTTGCTTCGGATTCGAAAATGTAGAATCACCGGAAATGGACCATCTGGTGCCCAAGGCAGCGATATCCCCTCGGAGACAATCTGGCTCGAGGCCGATGTAGACTCACAGGAGAAGGACTATATGGTGCCCGAGGCAGCAATATCCCCTTGGAGACAAGTCGGCTGGAGGACGATGTATTGAATCTCGACGCAATTTGAGTGTTCCATCGTCATTAGGAGGCCCTGAACGTTACAATTAACTATCAGTTTCGCGTCGGATTCGAAAATCTAGACTCACAGGAGAACTACCACAAGGTGCCCGAGGCAGCAATAGACATTTGGAGGCAAGTCGGCTGGAGGCCGATGTATTGAATCTCGACGCAATTTGAGTGTTCCATCGTCATAAGAAGGCGCTGAACGTTGCAATTGACTAACAGTTATGCGTCGGATTCGAAAATCTAGACACACAGGGGAACGACCACAAAGTGTCCGAGGCAGCAATAGACCCGTGGACACAAGTTGGCTGGAGGCCGATGTATTGAATCTCGACGCAATTTGAGTGTTCCATCGTCTTTAGGAGGCCCTGGACGTTACAATTAACTATAAGTTTCGCGACAGACTCGAAAATCTAGACTCACAGGATACCTACCACATGGAGCATGAGGCAGCAATATCCCCTTGTAGACAAGTCGGCTGGAGGACGATGTATTGAACCTCGATTTGAGTGTTACATCATTAGGAGACCCTGAAAATTACAATTAACTATCAGTTTTGCGTCGGGTTCGAAGGTCTAGACTCACAGGTGAACGATCATAAGGTGCCCGAGGCAGCAATAGACCCTTGGAGAAAAGTCGGCTGGAGGACGATGTATTGGATCGCGACGCAATTTGAGTGCTCCATCGTCATTAGGAGACCCTGAATGTTACTATCAGTTTCGCGTCGGATTCGAAAATCCAGACTCACAGGAGAACGACCATAAGGTGCCCGAGGCAGCAATAGGCCCTTGGAAACAAATCGGCTGGAGGACGATGTATTGAATCTCGACGCAATTTGAGTGTTCCATCGTCATTAGGAGGCCCTGTACTTTACAATTAACTATCAGTTATGCGTCGTATTCGAAAATCTAGACTCACAGGAGAACGACAACGAGGTGCCCGAGGGAGCAATAGGCATTTGGAGACAAGTCGGCTGGAGGACGATGTATTGAATCTCGACGCAATTTGAGTGTTTCTTCGTCATTAGGAGGTCTTGAACGTTACAATTAACTATCAGTTTTGCGTTGGATTCGAAACTCTAGACTCACATGAGAACAACCATAAGGTGCCCGATGCAGCAATAGAACCTTGGAGACAAGTCGGCTGTAGTACGATGTATTGAATCTTCACGCAATTTGAGTGTTCCATCGTCATTAGGAGGCCCTGAACGTTACAATTAACTATCAGTTTCGCATCGGAATCGAAAATCTAGACTCACAGGAGACGGACCATATGGTGCCCAAGGCAGCAATGTCCCCTTGGAGACAAGTCGGCTGGAGGCCGGTGTATTGAATCTCGACGCAATTTGAGTGTTCCATCGTCATTAGGATGCCCTGAACGTTACAAATAACTATCAGTTATGCGTCGGATTCTAAAATCTAGACTCACAGGAGATCGACCATAACGTGCCCGAGGCAGCAATAGACCCTTGGAAACAAATCGGCTGAATAACGATGAATTAAATCTCGACGCAAGTTGAGTCTTGCATCGTCATTAGGAAGCCCTGAACGTTACAATTAACAATCAGTTTCGCGTCGGTTTCGAAAACCTATACTCTCAGGAGAACGATCATAAGGTGCCCGAGGCAGCAATATCCATATGGAGGAAGTCTGCTGGAATACGATGTATTGAATCTCGACGCAATTTGAGTGTTCTATTGTCATTAGGAGGCCCTGAACGTTACAATTAACTATCAGTTTCGTGTCTAATTCGAAAATCTAGACTCACAGGAGAACGACCACAAGGTGCCCGAGGCAGCAATAGACATTTGGAGACAACTCGGCTGGAGGCCGATGTATTGAAGCTCGACGCAATTTGAGTGTTCCATCGTCATTAGGAGGCGCTGAAAGTTGCAATTAAATATCAGTTATGCGTCGGATTCGAAAATCTAGACTCGCAGGAGAACGACAATAAGGTATCCGAGGCAGCAATAGACCCTTGGAGACAACTCGGCTGGAGGCCGATGTATTGAATCTCGACGCAATTTGAGTGCTCCATCGCCATTAGGACGCCCTGAACGTTACAATTAACTATACGTTTTGCGTCGGATTCGAAAATCTAGACTCACAGGAGACGGACCACATGGAGCCCGAGGCAGCAATATCCCCTTGTAGACAAGTCGGCTGGAGGACGATGTATTGACTCTCGACGCAATTTGAGTGTTCCATCGTCATTAGGAGACCCTGAACGATACAATTAACTTCAGATTCGCGTCGGTTTCGAAAATCTACACTCACAGGAGACGGACCACATGGACCCCGAGGCAGCAGTACCCCTTGGAGACAAGTCGGCTGGAGGTCGAATTATTGACTCTCGACGCAATTTGAGTGTTCTATCGTCATTAGGAGGCCCTGAACGTTACAATTAACTGTCAGTTTCGTGTCTAATTCAAAAATCTAGACTCACAGGAGAACGACCACAAGGTGCCCGAGGCAGCAATAGACATTTGGAGACAACTCGGCTGGAGGCCGCTGTATTGAATCTCGACGCAACTTGAGTGTTCCTTCATCATTAGGAGGCTCTGAACGTTACAATTAGCAGTCCGTTTTGCGTCGGATTCGAATATCTGGACTCACAGGAGAACGACGGTAAGGTGCCCGAGGCAGCAATATCCCCATGGAGAGAAGTCGGCTGTAGGACGATGTATTGAATTTCGACGCAATTTGAGTATTCCATCGTCATTAGGAGGCCCTGAACGTTGCAATTAACTATCAGTTATGCGTCGGATTCGAAAATCTAGACTCACAGGAGAACGACCATAAGGTGCCCGAGGCAGCAATAGAACCTTGGAGACAAGTCGGCTGGAGTCCGATGTATTGAATCTCGACGCAATTTCGGTGTTTTATCGTCTTTAGGAGGCCCTGAACGTTACAATTAACTATCAGTATCAAGTCGGATTCGAAAATCTAGACTCACACGAGACGGACCACCTGGAGCCCGAAGCAGCAATATCCCCTTGTAGACAAGAAGGCTGGAGGACGATGTTTTGAATCTCGACGCAATTTGAGTGCCCCATCGTCATTAGGAGGCGCTGAACGTTGCAATTAACTATCAGTTTTGCGTCGGATTCGAAAATGGAGACTCACTGGAAAACGAGCATAAGGGGCCCGAGGCAGCAATAGAACCTTGGAGACAAGTCGGCTAGAGGACGATGTATTGAATCTCGACGCAATTTGAGTGTTCCATCGTAATTAGGAAGCCCAGAACATTACAATTAACTATCAGTTATGCGTCGGATTCTATAATCTAGGCTCACAGTTGCACGACCATATGGTGCCCGAGGCAGCAATAGACCCTTGGAGACAAATCGGCTGAATGACGATGTATTGAATCTCGACGCAATTTGAGTGTTCCATCGTCATTAGGATGCCCTCAACGTTATAATTAACAATCAGTTCCGCGTCGGATTCGAAAACCTAGACTCACAGGAGAACGACCATAAGGTGCCCGAGGCAGCAATATCCCCATGGAGAGAAGTCGGCTGGAGGACGATGCAATGAATCTCGACGCCATTTGAGTATTCCATCGTCATTAGGAGGCCCTGAACGTTACAATTAACTATCAGTTTTCGTCGGGTTCGAAATTGTAGAATCACCGGAGACGGACCATGTGGTGCCCGCGTCAGCGATATCCCCTTGGAGACAAGTTGCTGGAGGACGATGTATTGAATCTCGACGCAATTTGAGTGTTCAGTCGTCATTAGGTGGCCCTGAACTTTACAATTAACTATCAGTTATGCGTCGGATTCGAAAATCTTGACTCACAGGAGAACGACGACAAGGTGCCCGAGGCAGCAACAGACATTTGGAGACAAGTCGGCCGGAGGCCGATGTATTGAATCTCGACGTGAGTGTTCCATCGTCATTAGGAGGCCCTGAACGTTACAATTAACTATAAGTTTCGCGTCGGATTCGAAAATCCAGACTCACAGGAGACGGACCACATGGAGCCCGAGGCAGCAATATCCCCTTGTAGACAAGTCGGCTGGAGGACGATGTATTGACTCTCGACGCAATTTGAGTGTTCCATCGTCACTAAGAGGCGCTGAACGTTACAATTAACTATCATTTTTGCGTCGGATTCGAAAATCTAGACTCACAGGAGACGGACCATATGGTGCCCGAGGCAGCAGTACCCCTTGGAGACAAGTCGGCTGGAGGACGATATATTGAACCTCGACGCAATTTGAGTGTTCCATCGTCATTAGGAGGCCCTGAACGTTACAATTAACTATAAGTTTCGCGTCGGAATCGAAAATCTAGACTCACAGGAGACGGACAATATGGTGCCCGAGGCAACAATGTCCCCTTGGAGGCAATTCGGCTGGAGGCCGATTTATTGAATCTCGACGCAATTTGAGTGTTCCATCGTATTTAGGAGGCCCTGAACATTACAATTAACTATCAGTTATGCGTCGGATTCTAAAATCTAGACTCACAGGGGAAAGACCATAAGGTGCCCGAGGCAGCAATAGACCCTTGGAGACAAATCGGCTGAATGACGATGTATTGAATCTCGACGCATTTTGAGTGTTCCATCGTCATTAGGAAGCCCTGAACGTTACAATTAACAATCAGTTTCGCTTCGGATTCGAAAATCTAGACTCACAAGAGAACGACGACAAGGTGCCCGAGGCAGCAATATCCCCATGGAGAGAAGTCGGCTAGAGGACGATGTATTGAATCTCGACGCAATTCGAGTGTTTCATCGTCATTAGGAGGCCCTGAACGTTACAATTAACTGTCAGTTTTGCTTCGGATTCGAAAATCTTGACTCACAGGAGACGGACCATATGGTGCCGAGGCAGCAATGTACCCTTGGAGACAAGTCGGCTCGAGGCCGATGTATTGATTCTCGACGCAATTTGAGTGTTCCATCGAAATTAGGAAGCCCTGAACATTACAATTAGCTATCAGTTATGCGTCGGATTCTAAAATCTAGACTCACAGGGAAACGACCATGAGGTGCCCGAGGCAGCAATAGACCCATGGAGACAAATCAGCTGAATGACGATGTATTGAATCTCGACGCAATTTGAGTATTCCATCGTCATTAGGAGGCCCTGAACGTTGCAATTAACTATCAGTTTGTCGTCGGGTTGGGAAATGTGGAATCACCGGAGACGGACCATGTGGTGCCCGGGGCAGCGATATCCCCTTGGGGACAAGTCGGCTGGAGGACGATGCAGTGAATATCGACGCAATTTGAGTGTTCAATCGTCATTAGGAGGAGCTGAACTTTACAATTAACTATCAGTTATGCGTCGGATTCGAAAATCTAGACTCACAGGAGAACGAACACAAGGTGCCCGAGGCAGCAATAGACATTAGGAGACAAGTCGGCTGGAGGCCGATGTATTGAATCTCGACCCAATTTGGGTGTTCCATCGTCATTAGGAGGCGCTGAACCTTGCAAATAATTATCAGTTATGCGTCGGATTCGAAAATCTAGACACACAGGAGAACGACCATATACCCCTTGGAGACAGGTCGGCTGGAGGACGATGTATTGAATCTCGACGCAATTTGAGTGTTCCATCGTCATTAGGAGGCCCGGAACGTTACAATTAACTATCAGTTTCGCGTCGGATTCGAAAATCTAGACTCACAGGAGACGGACCACATGGGGCCCGAGGCAGCAATATCCCCTTGTAGATATTTCGGCTGGAGGACGATGTATTGACTCTCGACGCAATTTGAGTGTTCCATCGTCACTAAGAGGCGCTGAACGTTACAATTAACTTTCATTTTTGCGTCTGATTCGAAAATCTAGACTCACAGGAGACGGACCATATGGTGCCCGAGGCAGCAGTACCCCTTGGAGACAAGTCGGCTGGATGACGATGTATTGAACCTCGACGCAATTTGAGTGTTCCATCGTCATTAGGAGGCCCTGAACGTTACAATTAACTATAAGTTTCGCGTCGGAATCGAAAATCTAGACTCACAGGAGACGGACAATATGGTGCCCGAGGCAACAATGTCCCCTTGGAGGCAATTCGGCTGGAGGCCGATTTATTGAATCTCGACGCAATTTGAGTGATCCATCGTATTTAGGAGGCCCTGAACATTACAATTAACTATCAGTTATGCGTCGGATTCTAAAATCTAGACTCACAGGGGAAAGACCATAAGGTGCCCGAGGCAGCAATAGACCCTTGGAGACAAATCGGCTGAATGACGATGTATTGAATCTCGACGCATTTTGAGTGTTCCATCGTCATTAGGAAGCCCTGAACGTTACAATTAACAATCAGTTTCGCTTCGGATTCGAAAATCTAGACTCACAAGAGAACGACGACAAGGTGCCCGAGGCAGCAATATCCCCATGGAGAGAAGTCGGCTAGAGGACGATGTATTGAATCTCGACGCAATTCGAGTGTTCCATCGTCATTAGGAGGCCCTGAACGTTACAATTAACTATCAGTTTTGCTTCGGATTCGAAAATCTTGACTCACAGGAGACGGACCATATGGTGCCGAGGCAGCAATGTACCCTTGGAGACAAGTCGGCTCGAGGCCGATGTATTGATTCTCGACGCAATTTGAGTGTTCCATCGAAATTAGGAAGCCCTGAACATTACAATTAGCTATCAGTTATGCGTCGGATTCTAAAATCTAGACTCACAGGGAAACGACCATGAGGTGCCCGAGGCAGCAATAGACCCATGGAGACAAATCAGCTGAATGACGATGTATTGAATCTCGACGCAATTTGAGTATTCCATCGTCATTAGGAGGCCCTGAACGTTACAATTAACTATCAGTTTTGCGTCGGGTTCGGAAATGTGGAATCACCGGAGACGGACCATGTGGTGCCCGGGGCAGCGATATCCCCTTGGGGACAAGTCGGCTGGAGGACGATGCATTGAATATCGACGTAATTTGAGTGTTCAATCGTCATTAGGAGGCCCTGAACTTTACAATTAACTATCAGTTATGCGTCGGATTCGAAAATCTAGACTCACAGGAGAACGACCACAAGGTGCCCGAGGCAGCAATAGACATTAGGAGACAAGTCGGCTGGAGGCCGATGTATTGAATCTCGACCCAATTTGAGTGTTCCATCGTCATTAGGAGGCGCTGAACGTTGCAATTAATTATCAGTTATGCGTCGGATTCGAAAATTTAGACTCACAGGAGAAAGACCATAAGGTGCCCGAGGCAGCAATAGAACCTTGGAGACAAGTCGGCTGATGGACGATGTATTGAATCTCGACGCAATTTGAGTGCCCCATCGTCATTAGGAGGCGCTGAACGTTACAATTAACTATCAGTTTTGCGTCGGGTTCGGAAATGTGGAATCACCGGAGACGGACCATGTGGTGCCCGGGGCAGCGATATCCCCTTGGGGACAAATCGGCTGGAGGACGATGCATTGAATATCGACGCAATTTGAGTGTTCAATCGTCATTAGGAGGCCCTGAACTTTACAATTAACTATCAGCTATGCGTCGGATTCGAAAATCTAGACTCACAGGAGAACGACCACAAGGTGCCCGAGGCAGCAATAGACATTAGCAGACAAGTCGGCTGGAGGCCGATGTATTGAATCTCGACCCAATTTGAGTGTTCCATCGTCATTAGGAGGCGCTGAACGTTGCAATTAATTATCAGTTATGCGTCGGATTCGAAAATCTAGACTCACAGGAGACGGACCATATGGTGCCCGAACCAGCAATGTACCCTTGGAGACAAGTCGGCTCGAGGCCGAAGTATTGAATCTCGACGCAATTTGAGTGTTCCATCGTAATTAGGAAGCCCAGAACATTACAATTAACTATCAGTTATGCTTCGGATTCTATAATCTAGGCTCACAGTTGAACGACCATATGGTGCCCGAGGCAGCAATAAAGCCTTGGAGACAAATCGGCTGAATGACGATGTATTGAATCTCGACGCAATTTGAGTGTTCCATCGTCATTAGGATGCCCTCAACGTTATAATTAACAATCAGTTCCGCGTCGTATTCGAAAACCTAGACTCACAGGAGAACGACCATAAGGTGCCCGAGGCAGCAATATCCCCATGGAGAGAAGTCGGCTGGAGGACGATGCAATGAATCTCGACGCCATTTGAGTATTCCATCGTCATTAGGAGGCCCTGAACGTTACAATTAACTATCAGTTTTCGTCGGGTTCGAAAATGTAGAATCACCGGAGACGGACCATGTGGTGCCCGCGTCAGCGATATCCCCTTGGAGACAAGTTGCTGGAGGACGATGTATTGAATCTCGACGCAATTTGAGTGTTCAGTCGTCATTAGGTGGCCCTGAACTTTACAATTAACTATCAGTTATGCGTCGGATTCGAAAATCTAGACTCACAGGAGAACGACGACAAGGTGCCCGAGGCAGCAACAGACATTTGGAGACAAGTCGGCCGGAGGCCGATGTATTGAATCTCGACGTGAGTGTTCCATCGTCATTAGGAGGCCCTGAACGTTACAATTAACTATAAGTTTCGCGTCGGATTCGAAAATCCAGACTCACAGGAGACGGACCATATGGTGCCCGAGGCAGCAGTACCCCTTGGAGACAAGTCGGCTGGAGGACGATGTATTGAACCTCGACGCAATTTGAGTGTTCCATCGTCATTAGGAGGCCCTGAACGTTACAATTAACTATAAGTTTCGCGTCGGAATCGAAATTCTAGACTCACAGGAGACGGACAATATGGTGCCCGAGGCAACAATGTCCCCTTGGAGGCAATTCGGCTGGAGGCCGATTTATTGAATCTCGACGCAATTTGAGTGTTCCATCGTATTTAGGAGGCCCTGAACATTACAATTAACTATCAGTTATGCGTCGGATTCTAAAATCTAGACTCACAGGGGAAAGACCATAAGGTGCCCGAGGCAGCAATAGACCCTTGGAGACAAATCGGCTGAATGACGATGTATTGAATCTCGACGCATTTTGAGTGTTCCATCGACATTAGGAAGCCCTGAACGTTACAATTAACAATCAGTTTCGCTTCGGATTCGAAAATCTAGACTCACAAGAGAACGACGACAAGGTGCCCGAGGCAGCAATATCCCCATGGAGAGAAGTCGGCTAGAGGACGATGTATTGAATCTCGACGCAATTCGAGTGTTTCATCGTCATTAGGAGGCCCTGAACGTTACAATTAACTACCAGTTTTGCTTCGGATTCGAAAATCTTGACTCACAGGAGACGGACCATATGGTGCCGAGGCAGCAATGTACCCTTGGAGACAAGTCGGCTCGAGGACGATGCATTGAATATCGACGCAATTTGAGTGTTCAATCGTCATTAGGAGGCCCTGAACTTTACAATTAACTATCAGTTATGCGTCGGATTCGAAAATCTAGACTCACAGGAGAACGACCACAAGGTGCCCGAAGCAGCAATAGACATTAGGAGACAAGTCGGCTGGAGGCCGATGTATTGAATCTCGACCCAATTTGAGTGTTCCATCGTCATTAGGAGGCGCTGAACGTTGCAATTAATTATCAGTTATGCGTCGGATTCGAAAATCTAGACTCACAGGAGAACGACCATATACCCCTTGGCGACAGGTCGGCTGGAGGACGATGAATTGAATCTCGACGCAATTTGAGTGTTCCATCGTCATTAGGAGGCCCTGAACGTTACAATTAACTATCAGTTTCGCGTCGGATTCGAAAATCTAGACTCACAGGAGACGGACAACATGCGGCCCGAGGCAGCAATATCCCCTTGTAGATAATTCGGCTGGAGGACGATGTATTGTCTCTCGACGCAATTTGAGTGTTCCATCGTCACTAGGAGACGCTGAACGTTACAATTAACTATCATTTTTGCGTCGGATTCGAAAATCTAGACTCACAGGGGAAAGACCATAAGGTGCCCGAGGCAGCAATAGACCCTTGGAGACAAATCGGCTGAATGACGATGTATTGAATCACGACGCATTTTGAGTGTTCCATCGGCAATAGGAAGCCCTGAACGTTACAAATTACAATCAGTTTCGCGTCGGATTTGAAAATCTAGACTCACAGGAGAACGACCACAAGGTTCCCCAGGCAGCAATATCCCCATAAAGAGAAGTCGGCTGGAGGACGATGTATTGAATCTCGACGCAATTTGAGTATTCCATCGTCATTATGAGGCACTGAACGTTACAATTAACTATCAGTTTTGCGTCGGTTTCGAAAATGTAGAATCACCGGCGACGGACCATGTGGTGCCCGAGGCAGCGATATCCCCTCGGAGAAAGTCGGCTGGAGGACGATGTATTGAATCTCGACGCAATTTAAGTGTTCCATCGTCATTAGGAGGCCCTGAACTTTACAATTAACTATCAGTTATGCGTCGGATTCGAAAATCTAGACTCACATTAAAACGACGACAAGGTGCCCGAGGCAGCAATGGACATTTGGAGACAAGTCGGCTGGAGGCCGATGTATTGAACCTCGATGCAATTTGAGTGTTCCATCGTCATTAGGAGGCCCTGAACGTTGCAATTAATTATCAGTTATGCGTCGGATTCGAAAATCTAGACTCACAGGAGAACGACCATATACCCCTTGGAGACAAATTGGCTGGAGGACGATGTATTGAATCTCGACGCAATTTGAGTGTTCAGTCGTCATTAGGAGGCCCTGAACTTTACAATTAACTATCAGTTATGCGTCGGATTCGAAAATCTAGGCTCTCAGGAGAACGACCACAAGGTGCCCGATGCAGCAACAGACATTTGGAGACAAGTCGGCTAGAGGCCGATGTATTAAATCTCGACGCAATTTGAGTGTTCCATCGTCATTAGGAGGCCCTGAACGTTACAATTAACTATAAGTTTCGCGTCGGATTCGAAAATCCAGACTCACAGGAGACGGACCACATGGAGCTCGCGGCAGCAATATCGCCTTGCAGACAAGTCGGCTGGAGGACGATGTATTGACCCTCGACGCAATTTGAGTGTTCCATCGTCACTAGGAGGCGCTGAACGTTACAATTAACTATCATTTTTGCGTCGGATTCGAAAATCTAGACTCACAGGAGACGTTCCATATGGTGCCCGAGGCAGCAATGTACAGTTGGAGACGAGTCGGCTCGAGGCCGATGTATTGAATCTCGACGCAATTTGAGTGTTCCATCGCAATTAGGAAGCCCTGTACTTTAAAATTAACTATCAGTTATGCGTCGGATTCTAAAATCTAGACCCACAGGGGAACGACCATAAGGTGACCGAGGCAGCAATAGACAATTGGAGACAAATCGGCTGAATGACGATGTATTGAATCTCGACGCAATTTGAGTGTTCCATCGTCATTACGAAGCCCTGAACGTTACAATTAACAATCAGTTCCGCGTCGGATTCGAAAATCTAGACTCACAGGAGAACGACCATAAGGTGCCCGAGGCAGCAATATCCCCATGGAGAGAAGTCGGCTGGCGGACGATGTATTGAATCTCAACGCAATTTGCGTATTCCATCGTAATTAGGAGGCCCTGAACGTTACAATTAACTATCAGTTTTGCGTCGGGGTCGGAAATGTAGATTCACCGGAGACGGACCATGTGGTGCCCGAGGCAGCGATATCCCCATGGAGACAAATTGGCTGGAGGACGATGTATTGAATCTCGACGCAATTTGAGTGTTCAGTCGTCATTAGGAGGCCCTGAACTTTACAATTAACTATCAGTTATGCGTCGGATTCGAAAATCTAGGCTCTCAGGAGAACGACCACAAGTTGCCCGATGCAGCAACAGACATTTGGAGACAAGTCGGCTAGAGGCCGATGTATTAAATCTCGACGCAATTTGAGTGTTCCATCGTCATTAGGAGGCCCTGAACGTTACAATTAACTATAAGTTTCGCGTCGGATTCGAAAATCCAGACTCACAGGAGACGGACCACATGGAGCTCGAGGCAGCAATATCCCCTTGTAGACAAGTCGGCTGGAGGACGATGTATTGACCCTCGACGCAATTTGAGTGTTCCATCGTCACTAGGAGGCGCTGAACGTTACAATTAACTATCATTTTTGCGTCGGATTCGAAAATCTAGACTCACAGGAGACGGACCATTTGGTGCCCGAGGCAGCAATGTACAGTTGGAGACGAGTCGGCTCGAGGCCGATGTATTGAATCTCGACGCAATTTGAGTGTTCCATCGTAATTAGGAAGCCCTGAACATTAAAATTAACTATCAGTTATGCGTCGGATTCTAAAATCTAGACCCACAGGGGAACGACCGTAAGGTGCCCGAGGCAGCAATAGACCCTTGGAGACAAATCGGCTGAATGACGATGTATTGAATCTCGACGCAATTTGAGTGTTCCATCGTCATTACGAAGCCCTGAACGTTACAATTAACAATCAGTTCCGCGTCGGATTCGAAAATCTAGACTCACAGGAGAACGACCATAAGGTGCCCGAGGCAGCAATATCCCCATGGAGAGAAGTCGGCTGGCGGACGATGTATTGAATCTCAACGCAATTTGAGTATTCCATCGTAATTAGGAGGCCCTGAACGTTACAATTAACTATCAGTTTTGCGTCGGGTTCGGAAATGTAGATTCACCGGAGACGGACCATGTGGTGCCCGAGGCAGCGATATCCCCTTGGAGACAAATTGGCTGGAGGCCGATGTATTGAATCTCGACGCAATTTGAGTATTCAGTCGTCATTAGGAGGCCCTGAACTTTACAATTAACTATCAGTTATGCGTCGGATTCGAAAATCTAGACTCTCAGGAGAACGACCACAAGGTGCCCGATGCAGCAACAGACATTTGTAGACAAGTCGGCTGGAGGACGATGTATTGACCCTCGACGCAATTTGAGTGTTCCATCGTCACTAGGAGGCGCTGAACGTTACAATTAACTATCATTTTTGCGTCGGATTCGAAAATCTAGACTCACAGGAGACGGACCATATGGTGCCCGAGGCAGCAATGTACAGTTGGAGACGAGTCGGCTCGAGGACGATGTATTGAATCTCGACGCAATTTGAGTGTTCCATCGTAATTAGGAAGCCCTGAACATTAAAATTAACTTTCAGTTATGCGTCGGATTCTAAAATCTAGACCCACAGGGGAACGACCATAAGGTGCCCGAGGCAGCAATAGACCCTTGGAGACAAATCGGCTGAATGACGATGTATTGAATCTCGACGCAATTTGAGTGTTCCATCGTCATTACGAAGCCCTGAACGTTACAATTAACAATCAGTTCCGCGTCGGATTCGAAAATCTAGACTCACAGGAGAACGACCATAAGGTGCCCGAGGCAGCAATATCCCCATGGAGAGAAGTCGGCTGGCGGACGATGTATTGAATCTCAACGCAATTTGAGTATTCCATCGTAATTAGGAGGCCCTGAACGTTACAATTAACTATCAGTTTTGCGTCGGGTTCGGAAATGTAGATTCACCGGAGACGGACCATGTGGTGCCCGAGGCAGCGATATCCCCTTGGAGACAAATTGGCTGGAGGACGATGTATTGAATCTCGACGCAATTTGAGTGTTCAGTCGTCATTAGGAGGCCCTGAACTTTACAATTAACTATCAGTTATGCGTCGGATTCGAAAATCTAGGCTCTCAGGAGAACGACCACAAGGTGCCCGATGCAGCAACAGACATTTGGAGACAAGTCGGCTAGAGGCCGATGTATTAAATCTCGACGCAATTTGAGTGTTCCATCGTCATTAGGAGGCCCTGAACGTTACAATTAACTATAAGTTTCGCGTCGGATTCGAAAATCCAGACTCACAGGAGACGGACCACATGGAGCCCGAGGCAGCAATATCCCCTTGTAGACAAGTCGGCTGGAGGACGATGTATTGACCCTCGACGCAATTTGAGTGTTCCATCGTCACTAGGAGGCGCTGAACGTTACAATTAACTATCATTTTTGCGTCGGATTCGAAAATCTAGACTCACAGGAGACGGACCATATGGTGCCCGAGGCAGCAATGTACCCTTGGAAACAAGTCGGCTCGAGGCCGATGTATTAATTCTCGACGCAATTTGAGTGTTCCATCGTAATTAGGAAGCCCTGAACATTACAATTAACTATCAGTTATGCGTCGGATTCTAAAATCTCGACCCACAGGGAAACGACCATAAGGTGCCCGAGGCAGCAATACACCCTTGGAGACAAATCGGCTGAATGACGATGTATTGAATCTCGACGCAATTTGAGTGTTCCATCGTCATTAGGAAGCCCTGAACGTTACAATTAACAATCAGTTCCGCGTCGGATTCGAAAATCTAGACTCACAGGAGACGGAGCATATGGTGCCCGAGGCAACAATGTCCCCTTGGAGATAATTCGGCTAGAGGCCGATTTATTGAATCTCGACGCAATTTGAGTGTTCCTTCGTAATTAGGAGGATCTGAACATTGCAATTAATTATCAGTTATGCGTCGGATTCTAAAATCTAGACTCACAGGGGAAAGACCATAAGGTGGCCGAGGCAGCAATAGACCCTTGGAGACAAATCGGCTGAATGACGATGTATTGAATCTCGACGCATTTTGAGTGTTGCATCGTCATTAGGAAGCCCTGAACGTTACAATTAACAATCAGTTTCGCGTCGGATTCGAAAATCTAGACTCACAGGAGAACGACCACATGGAGCCCGAGGCAGCAATATCCCCTTGTAGACAAGTCGGCTGGAGGACGATGTATTGACCCTCGACGCAATTTGAGTGTTCCATCGTCATTAGGAGGCCCTGAACGTTACAATTAACTATAAGTTTCGCGTCGGAATCGAAAATCTAGACTCACAGGAGACGGACCATATGGTGCCCGAGGCAACAATGTCCCCTTGGAGATAATTCGGCTGGAGGCCGATTTATTGAATCTCGACGCAATTTGAGTGTTCCTTCGTAATTAGGAGGATCTGAACATTGCAATTAATTATCAGTTATGCGTCGGATTCTAAAATCTAGACTCACAGGGGAAAGACCATAAGGTGGCCGAGGCAGCAATAGACCCTTGGAGACAAATCGGCTGAATGACGATGTATTGAATCTCGACGCATTTTGAGTGTTCCATCGTCATTAGGAAGCCCTGAACGTTACAATTAACAATCAGTTTCGCGTCGGATTCGAAAATCTAGACTCACAGGAGAACGACCACATGGAGCCCGAGGCAGCAATATCCCCTTGTAGACAAGTCGGCTGGAGGACGATGTATTGACCCTCGACGCAATTTGAGTGTTCCATCGTCACTAGGAGGCGCTGAACGTTCCAATTAACTATAAGTTTCGCGTCGGAATCGAAAATCTAGACTCACAGGAGACGGACCATATGGTGCCCGAGGCAACAATGTCCCCTTGGAGATAATTCGGCTGGAGGCCGATTTATTGAATCTCGACGCAATTTGAGTGTTCCTTCGTAATTAGGAGGATCTGAACATTGCAATTAATTATCAGTTATGCGTCGGATTCTAAAATCTAGACTCACAGGGGAAAGACCATAAGGTGGCCGAGGCAGCAATAGACCCTTGGAGACAAATCGGCTGAATGACGATGTATTGAATCTCGACGCATTTTGAGTGTTCCATCGTCATTAGGAAGCCCTGAACGTTACAATTAACTATAAGTTTTGCGTCGGATTCGAAAATCCAGACTCACAGGAGACGGACCACATGGAGCCCGAGGCAGCAATATCCCCTTGTAGACAAGTCGGCTGGAGGACGATGTATCGACCCTCGACGCAATTTGAGTGTTCCATCGTCACTAGGAGGCGCTGAACGTTACAATTAACTATCATTTTTACGTCGGATTCGAAAATCTAGACTCACAGGAGACGGACCATATGGTGCCCGAGGCAGCAATGTACCCTTGGAGACAAGTCGGCTCGAGGCCGATGTATTAATTCTCGACGCAATTTGAGTGTTCCATCGTAATTAGGAAGCCCTGAACATTACAATTAACTATCAGTTATGCGTCGGATTCTAAAATCTAGACCCACAGGGGAACGACCATAAGGTGCCCGAGGCAGCAATAGACCCTTGGAGACAAATCGGCTGAATGACGATGTATTGAATCTCGACGCAATTTGAGTGTTCCATCGTCATTAGGAAGCCCTGAACGTTACAATTAACAATCAGTTCCGCGTCGGATTCGAAAATCTAGACTCACAGGAGAACGACCATAAGGTGCCCGAGGCAGCAATATCCCCATGGAGAGAAGTCGGCTGGCGGACGATGTATTGAATCTCAACGCAATTTGAGTATTCCATAGTCATTAGGAGGCCCTGAACGTTACAATTAACTATCAGTTTTGCGTCGGGTTCGAAAATGTAGAATCACCGGAGACAGACCATGTGGTGCCCGAGGTAGCGATATCCCCTTAGAGACAAATTGGCTGGAGGACGATGTATTGAATCTCGACGCAACTTGAGTGTTCAATCGTCATTAGGAGGCCCTGAACTTTACAATTATCAATCAGTTATGCGTCGGATTCGAAAATCTAGACTCTCAGGAGAACGACCACAAGGTGCCCGATGCAGTAACAGACATTTGGAGACAAGTCGGCTGGAGGCCGATGTATTAAATCTCGACGCAAATTGAGTGTTCCATCGTCATTAGGAGGCCCTGAACGTTACAATTATTTATAAGTTTTGCGTCGGATTGGAAAATCCAGACTCACAGGAGACGGACCACATGGAGCCCGAGGCAGCAATATCCCCTTGTAGACAAGTCGGCTGGAGGACGATGTATTGACTCTCGACGCAATTTGAGTGTTCCATCGTCACTAGGAGGCTCTGAACGTTACAATTAACTATCATTATTGCGTCGGATTCGAAAATCTAGACTCACAGGAGACGGATCATATGGTGCCCGAGGCAGCAGTACCCCTTGGAGACAAGTCGACTGGAGGACGATGTATTGAACCTCGACGCAATTTGAGTGTTCCATCGTCATTAGAAGGCCCTGAACGTTACAATTAACAATATGTTTCGCGTCGGAATCGAAAATCTAGACTCACAGGAGACTGACCATATGGTGCCCGAGGCAACAATGTCCCCTTGGAGATAATTCGGCTGGAGGCCGATTTATTGAATCTCGACGCAATTTGAGTGTTCCTTCGTAATTAGGAGGATCTGAACATTGCAATTAATTATCAGTTATGCGTCGGATTCTAAAATCTAGACTCACAGGGGAAAGACCATAAGGTGGCCGAGGCAGCAATAGACCCTTGGAGACAAATCGGCTGAATGACGATGTATTGAATCTCGACGCATTTTGAGTGTTCCACCGTCATTAGGAAGCCCTGAACGTTACAATTAACAATCATTTTCTCGTCGGATTCGAAAATCTAGACTCACAGGAGAACGACCACAAGATGCCCAAGGCAGCAATATCCCCATGGAGAGAAGTCGGCTGGAGGACGATGTATTGAATCTCGACGCAATTTGAGTGTTCCATCGTCATTAGGAGGCCCTGAACGTCACAATTAACTATCAGTTTTGCTTCGGATTCGAAAATCTTGACTCACAGGAGGCAGACCATATGGTGCCGAGGCAGCAATGTACCCTTGGAGACTAGTCGGCTCGAGGCCGATGTATTGATTCTCGACGCAATTTGAGTGTTCCATCGTAATTAGGAAGCCTTGAACATTACAATTAACAATCAGTTCCGCGTCGGATTCGAAAATCTAGACTCATAGGAGATTGACCATAAGGTGCCCGAGGCTGCAATATCCCCATGGAGAGAAGTCGGCTGGAGGACGATGTATTGAATCTCGACGCAATTTGAGTATTCCATCGTCATTAGGAGGCCCTGAACGTTACAATTAACTATCAGTTTTCGTCGGGTTCGAAAATGTAGAATCACCGGAGACGGACCATGTGGTGCCCGAGGCAGCGATATCCCCTTGGGGACAAGTCGGCTGGAGGACGATGTATTGAATCTCGACGCAATTTGAGTGTTCAATCGTCATTAGGAGGCCCTGAACTTTACAATTAACTATCAGTTATGCGTCGGATTCGAAAATCTAGACTTACAGGGGAAAGACCATAAGGTGCCCGAGGCAGCAATAGACCCTTGGAGACAAATCGGCTGAATGACGATGTATTGAATCTCGACGCATTTTGAGTGTTCCATTGTCATTAGGAAGCCCTGAACGCTACAATTAACTATAAGTTTCGCTTCGGATTCGAAAATCTAGACTCACAGGAGACGGCCACATGGAGCCCGAGCCAGCAATATCCCCTTGTGGACAAGTCGGCTGGAGGACGATGTATTGACTCTCGACGCAATTTGAGTGTTCCATCTTCACTAGGAGACGCTGAACGTCTCAATTAACTATCATTTTTGCGTCGGATTCGAAAATCTAGACTCACAGGAGACGGACCATATGGTGCCCGAGGCAGCATTACCCCTTGAAGACAAGTCGGCTGTAGGACGATGTATTGAACCTCGACGCAATTTGAGTGTTCCATCGTCATTAGGATGCCCTGAACGTTTCAATTAACTATAAGTTTCGCGTCGGAATCGAAAATCTAGACTCACAGGAGACGGACCATATGGCGCCCGAGGCAACAATGTCCCTTTGGAGACAATTCGGCTGGAGGAAGATTTATTGAATCTCGACGCAATTTGAGTGTTCAATCGTCATTAGGAGGCCCTGAACTTTACAATTAACTATCAGTTATGCGTCGGATACGAAAATCTAGACTCACAGGACAACGACCACAAGGTGCCCGAGGCAGCAACAGACATTTGGAGACAAGTCGGCTGGAAGCCGATGTATTGAATCTCGACGCAATTTGAGTGTTCCATCGTCATTAGGAGGCCCTGAACGTTACAATTAACTAAAAGTTTCGCGTCGGATTCGAAAATCTAGACTCACAGGAGACGGACCACATGAAGCCCGTGGCAGCAATATCCCCTTGGAGACAAGTCGGCTGGAGGACGATGTATTGACTCTCGACGCAATTTGAGTGTTCCATCGTCACTAGGAGGCGCTGAACGTTACAATTATCTATCATATTTGCGTCGGATTCGAAAATCTAGACTCACATTATACGGACCATATTATGGTGCCCGAGGCAACAATGTCCCCTTGGAGACAATTCGGCTGGAGGCCGATTTATTGAATCTCGACGCAATTTGAGTGTTCCATTGTAATTAGGAGGCCCTAAACATTACAATTAACTATCAGTTATCCGTCGGATTCTAAAATCTAGACTCACAGGGGAAAGACCATAAGGTGCCCGAGGCAGCAATAGACCCCTGGAGACAAATCGGCTGAATGACGATGTATTGAATCTCGACGCATTTTGAGTGTTCCATCGTCATTCGGAAGCCCTGAAAGATACAATTAACAATCAGTTTCGCGTCGGATTCGAAAATCTAGACTCACAGGAGAATGACCACAAGGTGCCCGAGGCAGCAGTATCCCCATGGAGAGAAGTCGGCTGGAGGTCGATGTATTGACTCTCGACGCAATTTGAATATTCCATCGTCATTAGGAGGCCCTGAACGTTACAATTAACTATCAGTTTTGCGTCGGGTTCGAAAATGTAGAATCACCGGAGACGGACCATGTGGTGCCCGAGGCAGCGATATCCCCTTGGAGACAAGTCGGCTGGAGGACGAAGTATTGAATCTCGACGCAATTTGAATGTTCCATCGTCATTAGGAGGCCCTGAACTTTACAATTAACTATCAGTTATGCGTCGGATTCCAAAATCTAGACTCACAGGAGAACGAACACAAGGTGCCCGAGGCAGCAATAGACATTTGGAGACAAGTCGGCTGGAGGCCGATGTATTGAATCTCGACGCAATTTGAGTGATCCATCGTCATTAGGAGGCCCTGAACGTTACAATTAACTATAAGTTTCGCTTCGGATTCGAAAATCTAGACTCACAGGAGACGGACCACATGGAGGCCGAGGCAGCAATATCCCCTTGTAGACAAGTCGGCTGGAGGACGATGAATTGCCTCTCGACGCAATTTGAGTGTCCCATCGTCACTAGCAGGCGCTGAACGTTTCAATTAACTATCATTTTTGCGTCGGATTCGAAAATCTAGACTCACAGGAGACGGACCATATGGTGCCCGAGGCAGCAGTACCCCTTGAAGACAAGTCGGCTGTAGGACGATGTATTGAACCTCGACGGAATTTCAGTGTTCAATCGACATTAGGAGGCCCTGAACGGTACAATTAACCATCAGTTATGCGTCGGATTCTAAAATCTAGACTCACAGGCGAAAGACCATAAGGTGCCCGAGGCAGCAATAGACCCTTGGAGACAAATCGGCTGAATGACGATGTATTGAATCTCGACGCATTTTGAGTGTTCCATCGTCATTAGCAAGCCCTGAACGTTACAATTAACTATCAGTTTAGCGTCGGGTTCGAAAATGTAGAATCACCGGAGACGGACCATGTGGTGCATGAGGCGGCGATATCCCCTTGGAAACAAGTCGGCTGGATAACGATGTATTGAGTCTCGACGCAATTTCAGTGTTCCATCGTCATTAGGAGGCCCTGAAAATTGCAATTAACTATCAGTTTTGCGTCGGATACGAAAATCGAGACTCACAGGAGAACGACCATAAGGTGCCCGTGGCAGCAATAGACCCTTGGAGAAAAGTCGGTTGGAGGACGATGTAGTGGACCGCGAAGCAATTTGAGTGTTCCATCGTCATTAGGAGGCCCTGAACGTAACATTTAACTATCAGTTATGTGTCGGAATCGAAAATGTGGACTCACAGGAGAATGACCATAAGGTGCCCGAGGGAGCAATGGACGCTTGGAGATAAGTCGGCTGGATTACGATGTATTGAATCTCGACGCAATTTGAGTGTTCCATCATCTTTAGGAGGCTCTGAACGTTCCAATTAGCAGTCCGTTATGCGTCGGATTCAAATATCTGGACTCACAGGAGAACGACGATAAGGTGCCCGAGGCAGGAATAGACCCTTGGAGACAAGTCGGCTGGAGGCCGATGTGTTGAATCTCGACGCAATTTGAGTGTTCCATCGTCATAAGGAGGCCCTGAACGTTACAAGTAACTATCAGTTTCGCGTCGGATTCGAAAATCTAGACTCACAGGAGAACGACCATAAGGTGCCCGAGGCAGCAATAGACCCCTGGAGACAAATCGGCTGAATGACGATGTATTGAATCTCGACGGAGTTTGAGTGTTCCATCGTCATTCGGAAGCCCTGAAAGATACAATTAACAATCAGTTTCGCGTCGGATTCAAAAATCTAGACTCACAGGAGAATGACCACAAGGTGCCCGAGGCAGCAGTATCCCCCTGGAGAGAAGTCGGCTGGAGGTCGATGTATTGACTCTCGACGCTATTTGAGTATTCCATCTTCATTAGGAGGCCCTGAACGTTACAATTAACTATCAGTTTTGCGTCGGGTTCGAAAATGTAGAATCACCGGAGACGGACCATGTGGTGCCCGAGGCAGCGATATCCCCTTGGAGACAAGTCGGCTGGAGGACGAAGTATTGAATCTCGACGCAATTTGAATGTTCCATCGTCATTAGGAGGCCCTGAACTTTACAATTAACTATCAGTTATGCGTCGGATTCTAAAATCTAGACTCACAGGTGAAAGACCATAAGGTGCCCGAGGCAGCAATAGACCCTTGGAGACAAATCGGCTGAATGACGATGTATTGAATCTCGACGCATTTTGAGTGTTCCATCGTCATTAGCAAGCCCTGAACGTTACAATTAACTGTCAGTTTTGCGTCGGGTTCGAAAATGTAGAATCACCGCAGACGGACCATGTGGTGCATGAGGCAGCGATATCCCCTTGGAGACAAGTCGGCTGTAGGACGATGTATTGAGTCTCGACGCAATTTCAGTGTTCCATCGTCATTAGGAGGCCCTGAAAATTGCAATTAACTATCAGTTTTGCGTCGGATTCGAAAATCGAGACTTACAGGAGAACGACCATAAGGTGCCCGAGACAGCAATAGACCCTTGGAGAAAAGTCGGCTGGAGGACGATGTATTGGACCGCGAAGCAATTTGAGTGTTCCATCGTCATTAGGAGGCCCTGAACGTAACATTTAACTATCAGTTATGTGTCGGAATCGAAAATGTGGACTCACAGGAGAATGACCATAAGGTGCCCGAGGGAGCAATGGACGCTTGGAGATAAGTCGGCTGGAGGACGATGTATTGAATCTCGACGCAATTTGAGTGATCCATCGTCATTAGGAGGCCCTGAACGTTACAATTTAATTATAAGTTTCGCTTCGGATTCGAAAATCTAGACTCACAGGAGACGGACCACATGGAGCCCGAGGCAGCAATATCCCCTTGTAGACAAGTCGGCTGGAGGACGATGCATTGACTCTCGACGCAATTTGAGTGTTGCATCGTCACTAGCAGGCGCTGAACGTTACAATTAACTATCATTTTTGCGTCGGATTCGAAAATCTAGACTCACAGGAGACGGACCATATGGTGCCCGAGGCAGCAGTACCCCTTGAAGACAAGTCGGCTGTAGGACGATGTATTGAACCTCGACGCAATTTCAGTGTTCCATCGTCATTAGGAGGCCCTGAACGTTACAATTAACCATCAGTTATGCGTCGGATTCTAAAATCTAGACTCACAGGTGAAAGACCATAAGGTGCCCGAGGCAGCAATAGACCCTTGGAGACAAATCGGCTGAATGACGATGTATTGAATCTCGACGCATTTTGAGTGTTCCATCGTCATTAGCAAGCCCTGAACGTTACAATTAACTATCAGTTTTGCGTCGGGTTCGAAAATGTAGAATCACCGGAGACGGACCATGTGGTGCATGAGGCAGCGATATCCCCTTGGAGACAAGTCGGCTGTAGGACGATGTATTGAGGCTCGACGCAATTTCAGTGTTCCATCGTCATTAGGAGGCCCTGAAAATTGCAATTAACTATCAGTTTTGCGTCGGATTCGAAAATCGAGACTCACAGGAGAACGATTATAAGGTGCCCGAGGCAGCAATAGACCCTTGGAGAAAAGTCGGCTGGAGGACGATGTATTGGACCGCGAAGCAATTTGAGTGTTCCATCGTCATTAGGAGGCCCTGAACGTAACATTTAACTATCAGTTATGTGTCGGAATCGAAAATGTGGACTCACAGGAGAATGACCATAAGGTGCCCGAGGGAGCAATGGACGCTTGGAGATAAGTCGGCTGGAGGACGATGTATTGAATCTCGACGCAATTTGAGTGTTCCATCATCATTAGGAGGCTCTGAACGTTCCAATTAGCAGTCCGTTATGCGTCGGATTCGAATATCTGGACTCACAGGAGAACGACGATAAGGTGCCCGAGGCAGGAATAGACCCTTGGAGACAAGTCGGCTGGAGGCCGATGTGTTGAATCTCGACGCAATTTGAGTGTTCCATCGTCATTAGGAGGCCCTGAACGTTACAAGTAACTATCAGTTTCGCGTCGGATTCGAAAATCTAGACTCACAGGAGAACGACCATAAGGTGCCCGAGGCAGCAATAGAACCTTGGAGACAAGTTGGCTTGAGGCCGATTTATTAAATCTCGACGCAATTTGAGTGTTCCATCGTAATTAGGAGGCCCAGAACATTACAATTGACTATCAGTTATGCGTCGAATTCTAAAATCTAGACTCACAGGGGAAAGACCATAAGGGCCCGAGGCAGCAATAGACCCTTGGAGACAAATCGGCTGAATGACGATGTGTTGAATCTCGACGCATTTTGAGTGTTCCATCGTCATTAGGAACCCCTGAACGTTACAATTAACAATCAGTTTCGCGTCGGATTCGAAAATTCAGACTCACAGGAGAACGACCACAAGGTGCCCGAGGCAGCAATATCCCCAAGGAGAGAAGTCGGCTGGAGGACGATGTATTGAATCTCGACGCAATTTGAGTGTTCTATCGTCATTAGGAGGCCCTGAATGTTACAATTAACTATCAGTTTTGCATCGGATTCGAAAATCTTGACTCACAGGAGACGGACCATATGGTGCCGAGGCAGCAATGTACCCTTGGAGACAAGTCGGCTCGAGGCCGATGTATTGATTCTCGACGCAATTTGAGTGTTGCATCGCAATTAGAAAGCCCTGAACATTACAATTAGCCATCAGTTATGCGTCGGAATCTAAAATCTAGTCTCACAGGGGAACGACCATAAGGTACCCGAGGAAGCAATAGACCCTTGGAGACAAATCGGCTGAATGACGATGTATTGAATCTCGACGAAATTTGAGGGTTCCGTCGTCATTAGGAAGCCCTGAACGTTACAATTAACTATCAGTTCCGCGTCGGATTCGAAAATCTAGACTCATAGGAGAACGACCGTAAGGTGCCCGAGGCAGCAATATCCCCAAGGAGAGAAGTCGGCTGGAGGACGATGTATTGAACCTCGACGCAATTAGAGTGTTCCATCGTCATTAGGAGGCCCTGAACGTTACAATTAACTATAAGTTTCGCGTCGGAATCGAAAATCTAGACTCACAGGAGACGGACCATATGGTGCCCGAGGCAACAATGTCCCCTTGGAGACAACTCGGCTGGAGGCCGATTTATTGAATCTCGACGCAATTTGAGTGTTCCATCGTAATTAGGAGGCCGTGAGCATTAAGAATAACTATCAGTTATGCGTCGGATTCTAAAATGTAGACTCACAGGGGAAAGATCATAAGGTGCCCGAGGCAGCAATAGACCCTTGGAGACAAATCGGCTGAATGACGATGTATTGAATCTCGACGCATTTTGAGTGTTCCATCGTCATTAGGAAGCCCTGAGCGTTACAATTAACAATCAGTTTCGCGTCGGATTCGAAAATCTAGACTCACAGGAGAACGACCACAAGGTGCCAGAGGCAGCAATATCCCCATGGAGAGAAGTCGGCTGGAGGTCGATGTATTGAATCTCGACGCAATTTGAGTATTCCATTGTCATTAGGAGGACATGAACGTTACAATTAACTATCAGTTTTGCGTCGGGTTCGAAAATGTAGAATCACCGGAGACGGACCTTGTAGTGCCCGAGGCAGCGATATCCCCTTGGAGACAAATCGGCTGGAGGACGATGTATTGAATCTCGACGCAATTTGAGTGTTCCATCGTCATTAGGAGGCCCTGAACTTTGCAATTAACTATCAGTTATGCGTCGGATTCGAAAATCTAGACTCACAGGAGAACGACCACAAGGTGCCCGAGGCAGCAATAGACATTTGGAGACAAGTCGGCTGGAGGCCATTGTATTGAATCTCGACGCAATTTGAGTGTTCCATCGTCATTAGGAGGCACTGATCGTTGCAATTAACTATCAGTTATGCGTCGGATTCGAAAACCTAGACTCACAGGAGAACCACCATAAGGTGTCCGAGGCAGCAATAGACTCTTGGAGACAAGTCGGCTGAAGGACGATGTATTGAATCTCGACGCAATTTGAGTGTTCCATCGTCATTAGGAGGCCCTGAACGTTGCAATTAACTATAAGTTTCGCGTCGGACTCAAAAATCTAGATTCACATGAGACGGACCACATGGAGCCCGAGGCAGCAATATCGCCTTGTAGACAATTCGGCTGGAAGACGATGTATTGACTCTCGACGCAATTTGAGTGTTCCATCGTCATTTAGAGGCCCTGAACGTTACAATTAACTATCATTTTTCGTCGGATTCGAAAATCTAGACTCACAGGAGACGGACCATATGGTGCCCGAGGCAGCCATATCCCCATGGAGGAAGTCTGCTGGAATACGATGAATTGAATCACGACGCAATCTGAGTATTCTATCGACATTAGGAGGCCCTGAACGTTACAATTAACTATCAGATTCGCGTCGGATTCGAAAATCTTGACTCACAGGAGAACGACCATAAGGTGCCCGAGGCAGCCATATCCCCATGGAAGAAGTCTGCTGGAATACGAAGAATTGAATCACGACGCAATCTGAGTATTCTATCGACATTAGGAGGCCCTGAACGTTACAATTAACTATCAGTTTTGCGTCGGGTTCGAAAATCTAGACTCACAGGAGAACGATCATAAGGTGCCCGAGGCAGCAATAGACCCTTGGAGACAAGTCAGCTGGAGGACGATGTATTGGATCGCGACGCAATTTGAGTCCACCATCGTAATTTGGAGGCCCTGTACTTTACATTTAACTATCAGTTTTGCGTCGGATTCGAGAATGTAGAATCACCGGAGATTGACCATGTGGTGCCCAGGGCAGCGATATCCCCTTGGAGGAAAGTCGGCTGGATAACGAGGTATTGAATCTCGACACAATTTGAGTGTTCCATCGTCATTAGGAGGCCCTGAACGTTACAATTTACTATCAGTTATGTGTCGGAATCGAAAAAGTAGACTCCCAGGAGAATGACCATAAGGTGCCCGAGGGAGCAATGGACGCTTGGAGGCAAGTCGGCTGAAGGACGTTGTATTGTATCTAGACGCAATTTGAGTGTTTCATCGTCATTAGGAGGCGATGAGAGTTACAATTAACTATCAGTTATGCGTCGGATTCGAAAATCTAGACTCACAGGAGACGGACCACATGGACCCCGAGGCAGCAATACCCCTTAGAGACAAGTCGTCTGGAGGACGATGTATTGAACCGCGACGCAATTTGAGTGTTCCATCGTCATTAGGAGGCCCTGAACGTTACAATTAACTATCAGTTTTGCGTCGGACTCGAAGATCTAGACTCACAGGAGAACGACCATAAAGTGCCCGAGGCAGCAATAGACCCTTGGAGACAAGTCGGCTGGAGGCCGGTGTATTGAATCTCCACGCAATTTGAGTGTTCCATCGTCATTAGGAGGCGCTGAACGTTGCAATTAACTAATAGTTATGCGTCGGATTCGAAAATCTAGACTCACAGGAGACGGACCATAAGGTGCCTGAGGCAGCAATGTCCCCTTGGAGACAAGTAGGCTCGAGGCCGATGTATTGAATCTCGACGCAATTTGCGTGTTCCATCGTCATTAGGAGGCGCTGAACGTTGCAATTAACTATCAGTTAAGCGTCGGATTCGAAAATCTGGACTCACAGGAGAACGACCATAAGGTGCCCGAGGCAGCAATTTACCCTTGGAGACAAGTTGGCTGGAGGCCGATGTATTGAATCTCGACGCAATTTGAGTGTTCCATCGTCATTAGGAGGCGCTGAACGTTGCAATAAACTATCATTTTTGAGACGGACCATATGGTGTCAAGTCGGCTGGAGGACGATGTATTGAACCTCGACGCAGTTTGAGTGTTCCATCGTCATTAGGAGGCACTGATCGTTGCAATTAACTATCAGTTATGCGTCGGATTCGAAAATCTAGACTCACAGGAGAACCACCATAAGGTGCCCTAGGCAGCCATATCCCCATGGAGGAAGTCTGCTGGAATACGATGAATTGAATCACGACGCAATCTGAGTATTCTATCGACATTAGGAGGCCCTGAACGTTACAATTAACTATCAGTTTTGCGTCGGGTTCGAAAATCTAGACCCACAGGAGAACGATCATAAGGTGCCCGAGGCAGCAATATACCCTTGGAGACAAGTCGGCTGGAGGCCGATGTATTGAATCTCGACGCAATTTGAGTGTTCCATCGTCATTAGGAGGCGCTGAACGTTGCAATAAACTATCATTTTTGAGACGGACCATATGGTGTCAAGTCGGCTGGAGGACGATGTATTGAACCTCGACGCAGTTTGAGTGTTCCATCGTCATTAGGAGGCGCTGAACGTTACAAGTAACTATTAGTTATGCGTCTTATTCGAAAATCTAGACTCACAGGAGAACGACAACAAGGTGCCCGAGGCAGCAATAGACATTTGGAGACAAGTCGGCTGGAGGCCGATGTATTGAATCTCGACGCAATTCGAGTGTTCCATCGTCATTAGGAGGCACTGATCGTTGCAATTAACTATCAGTAATGCGTCGGATTCGAAAATCTAGACTCACAGGAGAACCACCATAAGGTGTCCGAGGCAGCAATAGACTCTTGGAGACAAGTCGGCTGAAGGACGATGTATTGAATCTCGACGCAATTTGAGTGTTCCATCGTCATTAGGAGGCCCTGAACGTTGCAATTAACTATCAGTTTCTCGTCGGATTCGAGAATCTAGACTCACAGGAGAACGAACACAAGGTGCCCGAGGCAGCAATAGACATTTGGAGACAAGTCGGCTGGAGGCCGATGTATTGAATCTCGATGCAATTGGAGTGTTCCATCGTCATTAGGAGGCCCTGAACGTTGCAATTAACTATAAGTTTCGCGTCGGACTCAAAAATGTAGATTCACATGAGACGGACCACATGGAGCCCGAGGCAGCAATATCGCCTTGTAGACAATTCAGCTGGAAGACGATGTAATGACTCTCGACGCAATTTGAGTGTTCCATCGTCATTTAGAGGCCCTGAACGTTACAATTAACTATCATTTTTGCGTCGGATTCGAAAATCTAGACTCACAGGAGACGGACCATATGGTGCCCGAGGCAGCAATACCCCTTGGAGACAAGTCGGCTGGTGGACGATGTATTAACCTCAACGCAATTTGAGTATTCTATCGTCATTAGGAGGCCCTGAACGTTACAATTAACTATCAGTTTCGCGTCGGATTCGAAAATCTTGACTCACAGGAGAACGACCATAAGGTGCCCGAGGCAGCCATATCCCCATGGAGGAAGTATGCTGGAATACGATGAATTGAATCACGACGCAATCTGAGTATTCTATCAACATTAGGAGGCCCTGAAAGTTACAATTAACTATCAGTTTTGCGTCGGGTTTGAAAATCTAGTCTCACAGGAGAACGATCATAAGGTGCCCGAGGCAGCAATAGACCCTTGGAGACAAGTCAGCTGGAGGACGATGTATTGGATCGCGACGCAATTTGAGTGCACCATCGTAATTAGGAGGCCCTGTACTTTACAATTAACTATCAGTTTTGCGTCGGATTCGAGAATGTAGAATCACCGGAGATTGACCATGTGGTGCTCAAGGCAGCGATATCCCCTTGGAGGAAAGTCGGCTGGATAACAAGGTATTGAATCTCGACACAATTAGAGTGTTCCATCGTCATTAGGAGGCCCTGAACGTTAGAATTTACTATCAGTTATGTGTCGGAATCGAAAATGTAGACTCCCAGGAGAATGACCATAAGGTGCCCGAGGGAGCAATGGACGCTTGGAGGCAAGTCGGCTGAAGGACGTTGTATTGTATCTCGACGCAATTTGAGTGTTCCATCGTCATTAGGAGGCAATGAGCGTTACAATTAACTATCAGTTATGCGTCGGATTCGAAAATCTAGACTCACAGGAGACGGACCACATGGACCCCGAGGCAGCAATACCCGTTAGAGACAAGTCGTCTGGAGGACGATGTATTGAACCGCGACGCAATTTGATTGTTCCATCGTCATTAGGAGGCCTTGAACGTTACAATTAACTATCAGTTTTGCGTCGGATTCGAAACTCTAGACTCACAGGAGAACGACCATAAGGTGCCCAAGGCAGCAATAGACCCTTGGAGACAAGTCGGCTGGAGGCCGATGTATTAAATCTCGACGCAATTTGAGTGTTCCATCGTCATTAAGAGGCGCTGAACGTTGTAATTAACTATCAGTTAAGCGTCGGATTCGAAAATCTAGACTCACAGGAGAACGACCATAAGGGGCCGAGGCAGCAATAGACCCTTGGAGACAAGTCGGCTGGAGGCCGATGTATTGAATCTCGACGCAATTTCAGTGTTCCATCGTCATTAGGAGTCGCTCAACGTTACAATTAACTATAATTTTTGCGTCGGAATCAAAAAACCGACGCAGCAATACTCCTTGGAGACAAGTCGGCTGAAGGACGAAGTATTGAACCTCGACGCAGTTTGAGTGTTCCATCGTCATTAGGAGGCCCTGAACCTTACAATTAACTATCAGTTTCGCGTCGGAACCGAAAATATAGAATCACAGGAGACGGACCATATGGTGCCCGAGGCAGCAATGTCCCCTTGGAGACAAGTCGGCTGGAGGCCGATGTATTGAATCTCGACGCAATTTGAGTGTTCCATCGTCATTAGGATGCCCTGAACATTACAATTAACTAACAGTTATGCGTCGGATTCCAAAATCTAGACTCACAGGGGATCGACCATAAGGTGCCCAAGGGAGCAATGGACTCTTGGAGACAAGTCGGCTGAAGCACGATGTATTGAATCTCGACGTAATTTGAGTGTTCCATCGTCATTAGGAGGTCCTGAACGTTACAATTAACTATCATTTATGCGTCGGATTCGAAAATGTAGAATCACCGGAGATGGACCATGTGGTGCCCAAGGCAGCGATATCCCCTTGGATACAAGTCGGCTGGAGGACGGTGTATTGGATCGCGACGCAATTTGAGTGTTCCATCGTCATTAGGCGGCCCTGAATGTTACAATTAACTATCAGTTTTTCGTCGGATTCGAAAATCTAGACTTACTGGAGACGGACCATAAGGTGCCCGAGGCATCATTATCCCCTTGGAGACAGTCCGCTGGAGGACGATGTATTGAATCGCGACGCAATTTGAGTGCACCTTCGTCATTAGGAGGCCCTGAACGTTACAACTAACTATCAGTTTTGCGTCGGATTCGAAAATGTAGAATCACCGGAGTTTGACCATGTGGTGCCCAAGGCAGCGATATCCCCTTGGAGACAAGTCGGCTGGATAACGATGTATTGAATCTCGACGCAATTTGACTATTCCATCGTCATTAGGAGGCCCTGAACGTTACAATTAACTATCAGTTATGTGTCGGAATCGAAAATGTAGACTCACAGGAGAATGACCATAAGGTGCCCGAGGGAGCAATGGACGCTTGGAGACAGGTCGGCTGACGGACAATGTATTGAATCTCGACGCAATTTGAGTGTTCCATCATCATTAGGAGGCTCTGATCGTTACAATAAGCAGTCCGTTTTGCGTCGGATTCGAATATCTGGACTCACAGGAGAACGAACTGACTATGTTTTGAACCATTCCTGTGACACTAGTTATAGATTCCGATGCTTCACTCCAGATTCATAGTATCCCTTGGACCTTCTTATTGACGATGAAACATAGAAATTGCATCGGAATTAAATACAAAAGGCCAATGCCGACTTAAGTACATGAAGACCGACTCTTCTTACTGACTATGTTTTGAACCATTCCTGTGACACTAGTTATAGATTCGGATGCTTCACTTCAGGTTTACTGTATCCCTCTGACCTTCTTATTGACGATGAAACACAGAAATTGCACCGGAATTAAATACAAAAGGCCAATGCCGACTTAAGTACATGAAGACCGACTCTACTTACTGACTATGTTTTGAACCATTCCTGTGACACTAGTTATAGATTCCGATGCTACACTCCAGGTTTACTGTATCCCTTGGACCTTCTTATTGACGATGAACCACAGAAATTGCATCGGAATTAAATACAAAAGGCACAATGCCGACATAAGTACAAGAAGACTGTATCAATCTTACTGCCTATGTTGTGAACCATTCCTGTGTCACTAGTTATAGATTCCGATGCTTCACTTCAGGTTTACTGTATCCCTCTGACTTTCTTATTGACGATGAAACACAGAAATTGCATCGGAATTAAATAGGAAAGGCACAATGGCGACTTAAGTACAAGAAGACTGACTCTTCTTACTGTCTATGTTTTGAACCATTCCTGTGACACTAGTTATAGATTCCGATGTTTCACTCCAGGTTTACTGTATCACTTGGACCTTCTTATTGACGATGAAACACTGAAATTGCATCGGAATTAAATAGAAAAGGCACAATGCCGACTTAAGTACAAGAAGACTGACTCTTCTTACTGACTAGGTTTTGAACCATTCCTGTGACTCTAGTTACAGATTAGGATGCTTCACTTCAGGTTTACTGTATCCCTTGGACCTTCTTATTGACGATGAAACACAGAAATTGCACCGGAATTAATACAAAAGGCACAATGCCGACTTAAGTACATGAAGACTGACTCTTCTTACTAACTATGTTTTGAACCATTCCTGTGACACTAGTTGTAGATTCCGATGCTTCACTTCAGGTTTACTGTATCCCTTGGACCGTCTTATTGACGATGAAACACAGAAATTGCATCGGAATTAAATAGAAAATGCACAATGCTGACTTAGGTACATGAAGACTGACTCTTCTTACTGTCTATGTTTTGAACCATTCCTGTGACACTAGTTATAGATTCCGATGCTACACTCCAGGTTTACTGTATCCCGTGGACCTTCTTATTGACGATGAAACAAAGAAATTGCATCGGAATTAAATACAAAAGGCACAATGCCGACTTAAGGACAAGAAGACTGACTCTTCTTACTGTCTATGTTTGAACCATTCTTGTGACACTAGTTACAGATTCCAATGCTTCACTCCAGGTTTAGTGTATCCCTTGGACCTTCTTATTGACGATGAAACACAGAAATTGCATCGGAATCAAATAGAAAAGGCACCATG
The DNA here is from genome assembly GCF_021461395.2 of Schistocerca americana. Classification (NCBI taxonomy): domain Eukaryota; kingdom Metazoa; phylum Arthropoda; class Insecta; order Orthoptera; family Acrididae; genus Schistocerca; species Schistocerca americana. Next base: position 1,824,977 of record NW_025726071.1, read on the forward strand.
CCGACTTAAGTACTAGAAGGCTGACTCTTCTTACTGACTATGTTTTGAACCATTCCTGTGACACTAGTTATAGATTCCGGTGCTTCACTTCAGGATTAATGTATCCCTTGGACCTTCTTATTGACGATGAAAAACCGAAATTGCATCGGAATTAAATACAAAATGCACAATGCCGACTTAATTACATGTTGACTGACTCTTCCTACTGTCTATGCTTTGAACCATTCCTGTGACACTAATTTTGTAGTCCGATGCTTCACTTCAGCTTTACTGTATCCCTCTGACCTTCTTATTGACGATGAAACACAGATATTGCATCGGAATTAAATACAAAAGGCACAATGCCGACTTAAGTACAAGAAGACTGACTCTACCTACTGTCAATGTTTTGAACCATTCCTGTGACACTAGTTATAGATTCCGATAATTCACTTCAGGTTTACTGTATCCCTCTGACCTTATCGTCGATGAAACACAGAAATTGCATCGGAATTAAATACAAAAGGCACAATGCCAACTTAAGTACAAGAAGACTGACTCTTCTTACTTTCTATGTTTGAACCATTACTGTGACACTAGATACTGATTCCGATGCTTCACTTCAGGTTTACTGTATCCCTTGGACCTTCTTATTGACTATGAAACACAGAAATTGGGTCGGAATTAAAAACAAAAGGCACAATGCCGACTTAAGTACAAGAAGCCTGACACTTCCTACTTTCTATGTTCGAACCATTCCATTGATACTAGTTACAGATTCCGATGCTTCACTTCAGGTCTACTTCTTCCCTTGGAACATCTTATTTACGATGAAACAATGAAATTGCATCGGAATTAAATACAAAAGGCACAATGCCGGCTTAAGTACATGAAGGCTGACACTTCTTACTGTCTATGCTGTGAACCAATCCTGTGACACTAGTTATAGATTCCGATGCTTTACACCAGGTTTACTGTATCCCTTGGACCTTCTTATTGACAATGAAACACAGAAATTGCATCGGAATGTAATACAAAAGGCACAATGCTGACTCAAGTACAAGAAGACTGACTCTTCTTACTGTCTTTGTTTTGAACCATTCCTGCGACACTAGTTATAGATTCCGATGCTTTACACCAGGTTTACTGTATCCCTTGGACCTTCTTATTGACGATGAAAGACAGAAATTGCATCGGAATTAAATACAAAAGGCACAATGCCGACTGAAGTACAAGAAGGCTGACTCTTCTTACTGTCTATGTTTTGAACCATTCCTGTGACAGTAGTTATAGATTAAGATGCTTCACTCCATGTTTACTGTATCCCTTGGACCTTCTTATTGACGATGAAACACCGAAATTGCATCGGAATTAAATAGAAAAGGCACAATGCCGACTTAAGGACAAGAAGACTGACTCTTCTTACTGCCTACGCTTTGAACCATTCCTGTGACACTAGTTATAGATTCCGAAACTTCACTTCAGGTTTGCTGTATCCCTCTGACCTTCTTATTGGCGATGAAACACAGAAATAGCATCGGAAATAAATAGAAAAGGCACAATGCAGACTTAAGTGCAAGAAGACTGACTCTTCTTGCTGTCTATGTTTTGAACCATTCCTGTGACACTAGTTTTAGATTCCGATGCTTAACTTCAGGTTTACTGTATCCCTCTGACCTTTTTATTGACGATGAAACACAGAAATTGCATCGGAATTAAATACAAAAGGCACAATGCCGACTTAAGTACAAGAAGACTGACTCTTCCTACTGTCTATGTTTTGAACCATTCCTGTGACACTAGTTATAAGTTGCGATGCTTCACTTCAGGTTTACTGAATCCCTTGGACCCTTTTATTGACGATGAAACACAGAAATTGCATCGGAAATAAATACAAAAGGCGCAATGCCGACTTAAGTACAAGAATACTGACTCTTCTTACTGTCTATGCTGTGAACCAATCCTGTGACACTAGTTATAGATTCCGATGCTTTACACCAGGTTTACTGTATCCCTTGGACCTTCTTATTGACGATGAAACACAGAAATTGCATCGGAATGTAATAAAAAAGGCACAATGTCGACTCAAGTACAAGAAGACTGACTCTTCTTACTGTCTTTGTTTTGAACCATTCCTGTGACACTAGTTATAGATTCCGATGCTTCACTTCAGGTTTACTGTATCCCTCTGACCTTCTTATTGACGAAGAAACACAGAAATTGCATTGGAATTAAATACAAAATGCACAATGCCTACTTAAGTACACGAAGACTGACTCTTCTTACTGTCTATGTTTTGAACCATTTCTGTGACACTAGTTACAGATTACGATGCTTCACTTCAGGGTTACTGTATCCCTCTGGCCTTCTTATTGACAATGAAACACAGAAATTGCATCGGAATTAAATACACAAGGCACATTGCCGACATATGTATAAGAAGACTGACTCTTGTTACTGTCTATGTATTAACCATTCCTGTGACGCTAGTTATAGATTCCGATGCTTCACTTCAGGTTTACTGTTTCCCTTGGAACTTTTTATTGACGATGATATAATGAAATTGCATCGGAATTAAAAACAAAAGGCACAATGCCCATATAAGTACATGAAGACTGACTCTTCCTACTGACTATGTTTTGAACCATTCCTGTGACACTAGTTATAGATTCCGATGCTTCACTTCAGGTTTACTGTATCCCATGGACCTTCCTATTGACGATGAAACACAGAAATTGCATCGGAATTAAATACTAAAGGCACAATGCCGACTTAAGTACAAGAAGGCTGACTCTTCTTATTCTCTATGTTTTGAACCATTCCCGTGACACTACTTATAGATTTTGATGCTTCACTCCAGGTTTACTGTATCCCTTGGACCTTTTTATTGACGATGAAACACAGAAATTGCATCGGAATTAAATACAAAAGGCACAATGCCGACTTAGGGGCAAGAAGACTGACACTTCTTACTGCCTATGCTTTGAACCGAAATTGGATCGGAATTACATAGAAAAGGCTCAATGCCGACTTAAGTACAAGAAAACTGACTCTTCCTACTGTCTATATTTTGCACCATTCCTGAGACACTAGTTATAGATTCCGATGCTTCACCTCAGGTTCACTGTGTCCCTCGGACCTTCTTATTGACGATGAAACAAAAAAATTGCATCGGAATTAAATAGAAAACGAACATTGCCGTCTTAAGTACAAGCAGACTGTCTCTTCTTAGTGTCTATGTTTTGAACCATTCCTGTGACGCCAGTTACAGATTCCGCGGCTTCACTTCAGGTTTACTGTATCCCTTGGACCTTCATATTGACGATGAAACACAGTAATTGCATCGGAATTAAATACAAAAGGCACAATGCCTACTTAAGTACAAGAAGACTGACTCTTCTTACCGACTATGTGTTGAACCATTGCTGTGACACTAGATAGAGATTTCGATGCTTCACTTCAGGTTTACTGTATCCCTCTGACCCTCGTATTGACGATGAGACACAGAAACTGCATCGGAAATAAATACAAAAGGCACAATGCCGTCTTAAGTTCATGTAGACTGAATCTTGCTACTGTCTATGTTTTGAACCATTAGTGTGACACTAGTTACAGATTCCGATGCTTCATTTCAGGTTTACTGTATCCCTTGGACATTCTTATTGACGATGAGACACAGAAACTGCATCGAAATTATATACAAAAAGCACAATGCCGACTTAAGTACAAGAAAACTGACTCTTCCTACTGTCTATGCTTTGAACCATTCCTGTGACACTAGTTATAGATTCCGATGCTTCACTTCAGGTTTACTGTATCCCTTGGACCTTCTTATTGACGATGAAACACAGAAATTGCATCAGAATTAAATACCAAAAGCACATTGCCGACTTAAGTACAAGAAGACTGACTCTTCGTACTGACTATACTTTTGAACCATTACTGTGACACTAGTTGTAGATTCCGATGCTTCACTTCAGCTTCACTGTAACCCTAGGACCTTCTTATTGACCATGAACTACAGATATTGCATCGGAACTAAATACAAAAGTAACAATGCCGACTTAAGTACAAGAAGACTGACTCTTCCTACTGTCTATGTTTTGAACGATTCCTGTGACATTAGTTATGGATTCCGATGCTTCACTTCAGGTTTGCTGTATCCTTTGGACCTTCTTATTGGCGACGAAACACAAAAATTGCATCGGAAATATATAGAAAAGGCACAATGCCGACTTAAGTACAAGAAGACTGACTCTTCCTACTGTCTATGTTTTGAACTATTCCTGTGACACTAGTTACAAATTCCGATGCTACACCTCAGGTTCACTGTATCCCTCTGTCCTTCTTATTGACGGTGAAACACAGAAATTGCATCGGAAATAAATAGAAAAGGCACAATGCCGTCTTAAGTACAAGCAGTCACACTCATCTAAGTGTCTATGTTTGAACCATTCCTGTGACGCTAGTTACACAGTCCAATGCTTCACTTCAGGTTTACTGTATCCCTTGGACCTTCATATTGACGATGAAACACAGAAATTGCATCGGAATTAAATACAAAATGCACAATGCCGACTTAAGTACAAGAAGACTGATTCTTCTTACTGACTATACCTTGATCCATTCCTGTGACACTTGTTATAGATTCCGATGCTTCACTTCAATTTTACTGTATCCCTTGGACATTCTTATTGACGATGAAACACAGTCATTGCATCGGAATTAAATACACAAGGCACAATGCCGACTTAAGTACAAGAAGACTGACTCTTCTTACTGACTATATCTTGATCCATTCCTGTGACACTAGTTATAGATTCCGATGCTTCACTTCAGGTTTACTGTATCCCTTAGACCTTCGTATTGATGATGAAACACGGTAATTGCATCGGAATTAAATAGAAATGGCACAATGCCGACTTAAGTACAAGAAGACTGACTCTTCTTACTGACTATGATTTGAACCATTCCTGTGTGACTAGTTGTAGATTCCGATGCTTCACTTCAGGTTTACAGTATCCCTCTGACTTTCTTATTAACGATGAAACACAGATTTTTCATAGGAATTAAATACAAAAGGCACAATGCCGACTTAAGTATAAGAGGACTGAATCTTCTTACTGACTGTGATTTGAACCATTCCTGTGACACAAGTTGTAGATTTCGATGCTTCTCTTCAGCTTTACTGTATCCCTAGGACCTTCTTATTGACGACGAAACACAGATATTGCATCGGAACTAAATACAAAAGGCACAATGCCGACTTAAGTACAAGGAGACTGACTCTTCCTACTGTCTATGTTTTGAACGATTCCTGTGACATTAGTTATGGATTCCGATGCTTCACTTCAGGTTTGCTGTATCCTTTGGACCTTCTTATTGGCGACGAAACTCAGAAATTGCATCGGAATTAAATAGAAAAGGCACAATGCCGACTTAAGTACAAGACGACTGACTCTTCCTATTGTCTATGTTTTGAACTATTCCTGTGACACTAGTTACAGATTGCGATGCTTCACCTCAGGTTCACTGTATCCCTCTGACCTTCTTATTGACGATGAAACACAGAAACTGCATCGGAATTAAATAGAAAGGGCACAATGCTGTCTTAAGTACAAGCAGTCTGACTCTTCTTAGTGTCTATGTTTGAACCATTCCTGTGACGCTAGTTACACATTCCGATGCTTCACTTCAGGGTTACTGTATCCCTTGGACCTTCTTATTGACGATGAAACACAGAAATTGCATCGGAATTAATTACAAAAGCACAATGCCGACTTAAGTACAAGAAGACTGACTCTTGTTACTGACTATGTTCTGAAGCATTCCTGTGACACTAGTTATGGATTCCGATGCTTCACTTCAGGTTTACTGTAACCCTTGGACCTTCTTATTGACGATGAAGCACAGAAATCGCATTGGAATTTAATACAAAAATTCACAATGCCGACTTAAGTACAAGAAGACTGACTCTTCTTACTGACTATGTTTTGAATCATTCCTCTGACTCTAGTTGTAGATTCCGATGCTTCACTTCAGGTTTACAGTATCTCTAGGACCTTCTTATTGACGATGAAACACAGAAATTGCATCGGAACTGAATAGAAAAAGCACAATTCCGACATAAGTAAAAGAAGACTGACTCTTCCTACTGTCTATGATTTGAACCATTCCTGTGACACTAGTTATAGATTCCGATGCCTCACCTCAGGTTCACTATATCCTTCTGATCTTCTTATAGAAGATGAAACACAGAAATTGCATCGGAATTAAATAGAAAAGGCACAATGCCGTCTTAAGTACAAGTAGACTGACTCTTCTTAGTGTCTATCTTTTGAACCATTCCTGTGACGCTAGTTACAGATTCCGATGCTTCACTTCAGGTTAACTGTATCCCTCTGACCTCCTTATTGACGATGAAACACACTAATTGCATCGGAATTAAAATGAAAATGCCACAATGCCGACTTAAGTACAAAATGACTGACTCTTCTTATTGTCTATGCCTTCAACCATTCCTGTGAAACAAGTTATAGATTCCGATGCTCCACTTCAGGTTTACTGTATCCCTTGGACCTTCTTATTGGCGATGAAGCACACTAATTGCATCGGAATTAGAATGAAAATGGCACAATGCCGACTTAAGTACAAAAAGACTGACCCTTCTTACTGTCTATGTTTTGAACCATTCCTGTGACACTAGTTATAGGTTCCGATGCTTCACTTCAGGTTTACTGTATCCCTCTGAACTTCTTTTTGACGATGAATCACAGAAATTGAATAAGAATTAAATACATAATGCACAATGCCGACTTAAATACAAGAAGACTGACTCTTCCTACTGTCTATGATTTGAACCATTCCTGAGACACTTGTTATAGATTCCGATGCTTCACTTCAGGTTTACTGTATCCCTTGGACCTTCTTATTAACGATGAAACACAGAAATTGCATCGGAATTAAAAACAAAAAGCTCAATGCCGACTTAAGTACAAGAAGACTGACTCTTCTTACAGACTGATTTGAACACTTCCTGTGACACTAGTTATAGTTTCCGATGCTTCACTTCAAGTTTACTGTATCCCTCTGACCTACTTACTGACGATGAAACACAGAAATTGCATCGGAATTAAAAACAAAAGGCACAATGCCGACTTAAGTACAAGAAGACTGACTCCTCCAACAGTCTATGTTTTGAACGGTTCCTGTGACATTAGTTATAGATTCCGATGCTTCATTTCAGGTTTACTGTATCCTTTGGACCTTCTTATTGGCGACGAAATACAGAAATTGCTTCGGAATTAAATGGAAAAGGCACAATGCCGACTTAAGTACAAGAAGACTGACACTTCTTACTGTCTATGTTTTGAACCATTCCTGTGACACTAGTAATAGATTCAGATGCTTCACTTCAAGTTTACTGTATCCCTCCGACCTTCTTAATGACGATGAAACACAGAAATTGCATCGGAATTTAATAAAAAAGGCACAATGCCGTCTTAAGTACAAGAAGACTGACTCTTCCTACTGTCTATGTTTTAACCATTCCTGTGACACTAGTTATAGATTCCGATGCTTCACTTCAGGTTTACTGTATATCTCTTACATTCTTTTTGACGATGAAACACAGAAATTGAGTCGGAAGTAAATACAAAAGGCACAATGCCGACTTAAGTACAAGAAGGCTCACTCTTCTTACTGACTATGTTTAGAACCATTCCTGTGACAATAGTTGTAGATTCCAATGCTTCACTTCATGTTTACTGTATCCCTTGGACCTTCTTATTGACGATGAAACACAGAAATTGCATCGGAATTAAATACAAAATGCACAATGCCGACTTAAGTACAAGAAGACTGACACTTCTTACTGACTGTTTTGAACCACACCTGTGACAATAGTTGTAGATTCCGATGCTTCACTTCATGTTTACTGTATCCCTTGGACCTTCTTATTGACGATGAAACACAGAAATTGCATCGGAATTAAAAACAAAATGCACAATGCCGACTTAAGTACAAGAAGACTGACTCTTCATACTGACTATGTTTTGAACCATTCCTGTGACACTAGTTAGAGATTCCGATGCTTCACTTCAGGTTTACTGTATCCCTCTGACCTTCTTATTGACGATGAAACACAGAAATTGCATCGGAATTAAATACAAAATGCACAACGCCAACTTAAGTACAAGGAGACTGACTCTTCTTACTGACGATGTTTGAACCATTCCTGTGACACTAGTTATAGATTCCGATGGTTCGCTTCAGGTTTACTGTATCCCTTGGACCTTCGTATTGACGATGAAACACAGAAATTGCTTCGGAGTTAAATACAAAAGGCACAATGCCGACTTAAGTACAAGAAGACTGACTCTTTTTTCTGACTATGTTTTGAAACATTCCTGTGACACTAGTTATAGATTCCGATGCTTCACTTCAGGATTACTCTATCCCTAGGACCTTCTTATTGACGATGAAACACAGAAATTGCATCGGAACTAATTACAAAAGGCACAATGCCGACTTAAGTACAAGAAGACTGACTCTTCTTTCTGACTATGTTTTGAATCATTCCTGTGACACTAGTTATAGATTCCGATGCTTCACTTCAGGTCTACTCTATCGCTAGGACCTCCTTATTGACGATGAAACACAGATATTGCATCGGAATTAAATACAAAAGGCACAATGCCGACATAAGTACAAGAAGACTGACTCTTCTTATTGTCTATGCTTTGAACCATTCCTGTGACACTAGTTATAGATTCCGATGCTACACTTCAGGTTTACTGTATCCCTTGGACCTTCTAATTGACGATGAAACACAGAAATTGCATCGGAATGAAATACAAAAGGCACAATGCTGACTTAAGTACAAGAAGACTGACCCTCCTTACTGTCTATGTTTTGAACCATTCCTGTGACACTAGTTATAGGTTCCGATGCTTCACTTCAGGTTTACTGTATCCCTCTGAACTTCTTTTTGACGATGAATCACAGAAATTGAATAAGAATTAAATACATAATACACAATGCCGACTTAAATACAAGAAGACTGACTCTTCATACTGACTATGTTTTGAACCATTCCTGTGACACTAGTTAGAGATTCCGATGCTTCACTTCAGGTTTACTGTATCCCTCTGACCTTCTTATTGACGATGAAACACAGAAATTGCATCGGAATTAAATACAAAATGCACAATGCCAACTTAAGTACAAGGAGACTGACTCTTCTTACTGACTATGTTTGAACCATTCCTGTGACACTAGTTATAGATTCCGATGGTTCGCTTCAGGTTTACTGTATCCCTTGGACCTTCGTATTGACGATGAAACACAGAAATTGCTTCGGAGTTAAATACAAAAGGCACAATGCCGACTTAAGTACAAGAAGACTGACTCTTCTTTCTGACTATGTTTTGAAACATTCCTGTGACACTAGTTATAGATTCCGATGCTTCACTTCAGGTCTACTCTATCGCTAGGACCTCCTTATTGACGATGAAACACAGATATTGCATCGGAATTAAATACAAAAGGCACAATGCCGACATAAGTACAAGAAGACTGACTCTTCTTATTGTCTATGCTTTGAACCATTCCTGTGACACTAGTTATAGATTCCGATGCTACACTTCAGGTTTACTGTATCCCTTGGACCTTCTAATTGACGATGAAACACAGAAATTGCATCGGAATGAAATACAAAAGGCACAATGCCGACTTAAGTACAAGAAGACTGACCCTCCTTACTGTCTATGTTTTGAACCATTCCTGTGACACTAGTTATAGATTCCGATGCTTCACTTCAGGTTTACTGTATCCCTCTGACCGTCTTTTTGACGATGAAACACAGAAATTGCATCGGAATTAAATAGAAAAGGCACAATGCCGACTTATGTATAAGAAGACTGACTGTTCCTACTGTCTATGTTTTGAACCATTCCAGTGACACTTGTTATAGATTCCGATGCTTCACTTCAGGTTTACTGTATCCCTTGGACCTTCTTATTGACGATGAAACACAGAAATTGCACCGGAATTAAATACAAAATGCACAATGCCGTCATAAGTACAAGAAGACTGACTCTTCTTACTGACTGATTTGTACCATTCCTGTGACACTAGTTATAGATTCCGATGCTTCACTTCAGGGTTACTGTATCCCTCTGTCCTTCTTATTGACGATGAAACACAGAAATTGCATCGGAATTAAATACAAAAGGCACTATGCCGACATAAGTACAAGAAGACTGACTCTTCTTATTGTCTATGCTTTGAACCATTCCTGTGACACTAGTTATAGATTGCGATGCTACACTTCAGGTTTACTGTATCCCTTGGACCTTCGAATTGACGATGAAACACAGAAATTGCATCGGAATGAAATACAAAAGGCACAATGCCGACTTAAGTACAAGACGACTGACCCTCCTTACTGTCTATGTTTTGAACCATTCCTGTGACACTAGTTATAGGTTCCGATGCTTCACTTCAGGTTTACTGTATCCCTCTGAACTTCTTTTTGACGATGAATCACAGAAATTGAATAAGAATTAAATACATAATGCACAATGCCGACTTAAATACAAGAAGACTGACTCTTCCTACTGTCTATGATTTGAACCATTCCTGTGACACTTGTTATAGATTCCGATGCTTCACTTCAGGTTTACTGTATCCCTTGGACCTTCTTATTAACGATGAAACACAGAAATTGCATCGGAATTAAAAACAAAAAGCTCAATGCCGACTTAAGTACAAGAAGACTGACTCTTCTTACAGACTGATTTGAACACTTCCTGTGACACTAGTTATAGTTTCCGATGCTTCACTTCAAGTTTACTGTATCCCTCTGACCTACTTATTGACGATGAAACACAGAAATTGCATCGGAATTAAAAACAAAAGGCACAATGCCGACTTAAGTACAAGAAGACTGACTCCTCCAACAGTCTATGTTTTGAACGGTTCCTGTGACATTAGTTATAGATTCCGATGCTTCATTTCAGGTTTACTGTATCCTTTGGACCTTCTTATTGGCGACGAAATACAGAAATTGCTTCGGAATTAAATGGAAAAGGCACAATGCCGACTTAAGTACAAGAAGACTGACACTTCTTACTGTCTATGTTTTGAACCATTCCTGTGACACTAGTAATAGATTCAGATGCTTCACTTCAAGTTTACTGTATCCCTCCGACCTTCTTAATGACAATGAAACACAGAAATTGCATCGGAATTTAATAAAAAAGGCACAATGCCGACTTAAGTACAAGGAGACTGACTCTTCCTACTGTCTATGTTTTAACCATTCCTGTGACACTAGTTATAGATTCCGATGCTTCACTTCAGGTTTACTGTATATCTCTTACATTCTTTTTGACGATGAAACACAGAAATTGAGTCGGAAGTAAATACAAAAGGCACAATGCCGACTTAAGTACAAGAAGGCTCACTCTTCTTACTGACTATGTTTAGAACCATTCCTGTGACAATAGTTGTAGATTCCAATGCTTCACTTCATGTTTATTGTATCAATTGGACCTTCTTATTGACGATGAAACACAGAAATTGCATCGGAATTAAATACAAAATGCACAATGAAGACTTAAGTACAAGAAGACTGCCACTTCTTACAGACTGTTTTGAACCACTCCTGTGACAATAGTTGTAGATTCCGATGCTTCACTTCATGTTTACTGTATCCCTTGGACCTTCTTATTGACGATGAAACACAGAAATTGCATCGGAATTAAAAACAAAATGCACAATGCCGACTTAAGTACAAGAAGACTGACTCTTCATACTGACTATGTTTTGAACCATTCCTGTGACACTAGTTAGAGATTCCGATGCTTCACTTCAGGTTTACTGTATCCCTCTGACCTTCTTATTGACGATGAAACACAGAAATTGCATCGGAATTAAATACAAAATGCACAATGCCAACTTAAGTACAAGGAGACTGACTCTTCTTACTGACTATGTTTGAACCATTCCTGTGACACTAGTTATAGATTCCGATGGTTCGCTTCAGGTTTACTGTATCCCTTGGACCTTCGTATTGACGATGAAACACAGAAATTGCTTCGGAGTTAAATACAAAAGGCACAATGCCGACTTAAGTACAAGAAGACTGACTCTTCTTTCTGACTATGTTTTGAAACATTCCTGTGACACTAGTTATAGATTCCGATGCTTCACTTCAGGATTACTCTATCCCTAGGACCTTCTTATTGACGATGAAACACAGAAATTGCATCGGAACTAATTACAAAAGGCACAATGCCGACTTAAGTACAAGAAGACTGACTCTTCTTTCTGACTATGTTTTGAATCATTCCTGTGACACTAGTTATAGATTCCGATGCTTCACTTCAGGTCTACTCTATCGCTAGGACCTCCTTATTAACGATGAAACACAGATATTGCATCGGAATTAAATACAAAAGGCACAATGCCGACATAAGTACAAGAAGACTGACTCTTCTTATTGTCTATGTTTTGAACCATTCCTGTGACACTAGTTATAGATTCCGATGCTACACTTCAGGTTTACTGTATCCCTTGGACCTTCTAATTGACGATGAAACACAGAAATTGCATCGGAATGAAATACAAAAGGCACAATGCCGACTTAAGTACAAGAAGACTGACCCTCCTTACTGTCTATGTTTTGAACCATTCCTGTGATACTAGTTATAGGTTCCGATGCTTCACTTCAGGTTTACTGTATCCCTCTGAACTTCTTTTTGACGATGAATCACAGAAATTGAATAAGAATTAAATACATAATGCACAATGCCGACTTAAATACAAGAAGACTGACTCTTCCTACTGTCTATGATTTGAACCATTCCTGTGACACTTGTTATAGATTCCGATGCTTCACTTCAGGTTTACTGTATCCCTTGGACCTTCTTATTAACGATGAAACACTGAAATTGCATCGGAATTAAAAACAAAAAGCTCAATGCCGACTTAAGTACAAGAAGACTGACTCTTCTTACAGACTGATTTGAACACTTCCTGTGACACTAGTTATAGTTTCCGATGCTTCACTTCAAGTTTACTGTATCCCTCTGACCTTCTTATTGACGATGAAACACAGAAATTGCATCGGAATTAAAAACAAAAGGCACATTGCTGACTTAAGTACAAGAAGACTGACTCCTCCAACAGTCTATGTTTTGAACGGTTCCTGTGACATTAGTTATAGATTCCGATGCTTCATTTCAGGATTACTGTATCCTTTGGACCTTCTTATTGGCGACGAAATACAGAAATTGCATCGGAATTAGATGGAAAAGGCACAATGCCGACTTAAGTACAAGAAGACTGACACTTCTTACTGTCTATGTTTTGAACCATTCCTGTGACACTAGTTATAGATTCCGATGTTTCACTTCAAGTTTACTGTATCCCTCCGACCTTCTTAATGACGATGAAACACAGAAATTGCATCGGAATTTAATAAAAAAGGCACAATGCCGACTTAAGTACAAGAAGACTGACTCTTCCTACTGTCTATGTTTTAACCATTAATGTGACACTAGTTATAGATTCCGATGCTTCACTTCAGGTTTACTGTATATCTCTTACATTCTTTTTGACGATGAAACACAGAAATTGAGTCGGAAGTAAATACAAAAGGCACAATGCCGACTTAAGTACAAGAAGGCTCACTCTTCTTACTGACTATGTTTAGAACCATTCCTGTGACAATAGTTGTAGATTCCAATGCTTCACTTCATGTTTACTGTATCCCTTGGACCTTCTTATTGACGATGAAACACAGAAATGGCATCGAAATTAAATACAAAATGCACAATGCCGACTTAAGTACAAGAAGACTGACACTTCTTACTGACTGTTTTGAACCATTCCTGTGACAATAGTTGTAGATTCCGATGCTTCACTTCATGTTTACTGTATCCCTTGGACCTTCTTATTGACGACGAAACACAGAAATTGCATCGGAATTAAATACAAAATGCACAATGCCGACTTAAGTACAAGAAGACTGACTCTTCTTACTGACTATGTTTTGAACCATTCCTGTGACACTAGTTAGAGATTCCGATGCTTCACTTCAGGTTTACTGTATCCCTCTGACCTTCTTATTGACGATGAAACGCACTAATTGCATCGGAATTAAATAGAAAAGGCACAATGCCGACTGAAGTACAAGAAGGCTGACTCTTCCTACTGTCTATTATTTGAACCATTCCTGTGACACTAGTTATAGATTCCGATGCTTCACTTCAGGTTTACTGTATCCCTCTTACCTCCTTTTTGACGATGAAACACAGAAATTGCATCGGAATTAAACAGAAAAGGCACAATGCCGACTTAAGTACAAGAAGAGTGACTGCTCCTACTCTCTATGTTTTGAACCATTCCTGTGTCACTAGTTATAGATTCCGATGCTTCACTTCAGGTTTACTGTATCCCTCTGACCTTCGTTTTGACGATGAAACTCAGAAATTGCATCGGAATTATATACAAAAGGCACAATGTCGACTTAAGTACAAGAAGTTTGACTCCTCTTACTGTCTATGTTTGAACCATTCCTGTGACACTAGTTATAGATTCCGATGCTTCACTTCTGGTTTACTGTATCCCTTGGACCTTCTTATTGACGATGAAACACAGAAATTGCATCGGAATTAAATACAAAATGCACAATGCCGACTTTAGTACAAGAAGACTGACTCTTCTTACTGACTGTTTTGTACCATTTCTGTGACACTAGTTATAGATTCCGATGCTTCACTTCAGGTTTACTGTATCCCTCTGACCTTGTTATTGACGATGAAACACAGAAATTGCATCGGAATTAAATACAAAAGGCAGAATGCTAACTTAAGTACAAGAAGACTGACTCTTCTTAGTGACTATGTTTTGAACCATTCCTGTGACACTAGTTATAGATTCCGATGCTTCGCTTCAGGATTACTGTATCCCTTGGACCTTCGTATTGACGATGAAACACAGAAATTACTTCGGAGTTAAATACAAAAGGCACAATGCCGACTTAAGTACAAGAAGACTGACTCTTCTTACTGACTATGTTTTGAACCATTCCTGTGACACTAGTTGTAGATTCCGATGCTTCACTTCAGGTTTACTGTATCCCTAGGGCCTTCGTATTGACGATGAAACACAGAAATTGCATCGGAACAAAATACCAACGGCACAATGCCGACTTAAGTAAAAGATTACTGACTCTTCCTACCGTCTATGTTTTAAACGATGCCTGTGACATTAGTTATGGATTCCGATGCTTCACTTCAGGATTACTGTAGCCTTTGGATCTTGTTATTGGCGACGAAACACAGAAATTGCATCGGAATTAAATAGAACAGGCACATGGCCGACGTAAGTAAAAGAAGACTGACTCTTCCCACTGTCTATGTTTTGAACTATTCCTGTGACTCTAGTTATAGATTCCGATGCATCACTTCAGGTTCACTGTATCCCTCTGACCTTCTTATTGAAGATGAAACACAGAAATTGCATCGGAATTAAATATAAAAGGCACAATGCTGTCTTAAGTTCAAGCAGACTGACTCTTCATAGTGTCTATGTTTTGAACCATTCCTGTGACGCTAGTTACAGATTCCAATGCTTCACTTCAGGTTTACTGTATCCCTTGGACCTTCTTATTGACGATGAAACACAGAAATTGCATCCGAATTAAATACAAAAGGCTCAATGCCGACTTAAGTACAAGAAGACTGACTCTTCTTACTGACTATGTTTGAACCACTCCTGTGACACTAGTTAGAGATTCCGATGCTTCACTTCAGGTTTACTGTATCCCTCTGACCTTCTTATTGACAATGAAACGCACTAATTGCATCGGAATTACGTAGAAAAGGCACAATGCCGACTTAAGTACAAAATGACTGACTCTTCTTATTGTCTATGTTTTGAACCATTCCTGTGACACTAGTTATAGATTCTGATGCTCCACTTCAGGTTTACTGTATCCCTTGGACCTTCTTATTGACGATGAAGCACACTAATTGCATCGGAATTAAAATGAAAATGGCACAATGCCGACTTAAGTACAAAGAGACTGGCCCTTCTTACAGTCTATGTTTTGAACCATTCCTGTGACACTAGTTATAGATTTTGATGCTCACTTCAGGTTTACTGTATCCCTCTGACCGTCTTTTTGACGATGAAACACAGAAATTGCATCGGAATTAAATAGAAAAGGCACAATGCCGACTTACGTATAAGAAGACTGACTGTTCCTACTATCTATGTTTTGAACCATTCCTGTGACACTTGTTATAGATTCCGATGCTTCACTTCAGGTTTACTGTATCCCTTGGACCTTCTTATTGACGATGAAACACAGAAATTGCATCGGAATTAAATACAAAATGCACAATGCCGTCATAAGTACAAGAAGACTGACTCTTCTTACTGACTGATTTGTACCATTCCTGTGACACTAGTTATAGATTCCGATGCTTCACTTCAGGGTTACTGTATCCCTCTGTCCTTCTTATTGACGATGAAACACAGAAATTGCATCGGAATTAAATACAAAAGGCACAATGCCAACTTAAGTACAAGGAGACTGACCCTTCTTACTGACTATGTTTGAACCATTCCTGTGACACTAGTTATAGATTCCGATGCTACACATCAGGTTTACTGTATCCCTTGGACCTTCTAATTGACGATGAAACACAGAAATTGCATCGGAATTAAATACAAAAGGCTCAATGCCGACTTAAGTACAAGAAGACTGACCCTCCTTACTGTCTATGTTTTGAACCATTCCTGTGACACTAGTTATAGGTTCCGATGCTTCACTTCAGGTTTACTGTATATCTCTTACATTCTTTTTGACGATGAAACACAGAAATTGCGTCGGAAGTAAATACAAAAGGCACAATGCCAACTTAGGTACAAGAAGACTGACTCTTCTTACAGACTGATTTGAACACTTCCTGTGACACTAGTTATAGTTTCCGATGCCTCACTTCAGGTTTACTGTATCCCTCTGACCTTCTTATTGACGATGAAACACAGAAATTGCATCGGAATTAAAAACAAAAGGCACAATGCCGACTTAAGTACAAGAAGACTGACTCTTCCAACAGTCTATGTTTTGAACGGTTCCTGTGACTTTAGTTATAGATTCCGATGCTTCATTTCAGGTTTACTGTATCCTTTGGACCATCTTATTGGCGACGAAATACAGAAATTGCTTCGGAATTAAATGGAAAAGGCACAATGCCGACTTAAGTACAAGAAGACTGACACTTCTTACTGTCTATGTTTTGAACCATTCCTGTGCCACTAGTTATAGATTCCGATGCTTCACTTCAAGTTTACTGTATCCCTCCGACCTTCTTAACGACGATGAAACACAGAAATCGCATCGGAATTTAATAAAAAAGGCACAATGCCGACTTAAGTACAAGAAGACTGACTCTTCCTACTGTCTATGTTTTAACCATTCCTGTGACACTAGTTATAGATTCCGATGCTTCACTTCAGGTTTACTGTATATCTCTTACATTCTTTTTGACGATGAAACACAGAAATTGCGTAGGAAGTAAATACAAAAGGCACAATGCCGACTTAAGTACAAGAAGGCTCACTCTTCTTACTGACTATGTTTAGAACCATTCCTGTGACGATAGTTGTAGATTCCAATGCTTCTCTTCATGTTTACTGTATCCCTTGGACCTTTTTATTGACGATGAAACACAGAAATTGCATCGGAATTAAATACAAAATGCACAATGCCGACTTAAGTACAAGAAGACTGACACTTCTTACTGACTGTTTTGAACCATTCCTTTGACAATAGTTGTAGATTCCGATGCTTCACTTCATGTTTACTGTATCCCTTGGACCTTCTTATTGACGATGAAACACAGAAATTGCATCGGAATTTAATACAAAATGCACAATGCCGACTTAAGTACAAGAAGACTGACTCTTCTGACTGACTATGTTTTGAACCATTCCAGTGACACTAGTTAGAGATTCCGATGCTTCACTTCAGGTTTACTGTATCCCTCTGACCTTCTTATTGACGATGAAACGCACTAATTGCATCGGAATTAAATAGAAAAGGCACAATGCCGACTGAACTACAAGAAGACTGACTCTTCCTACTGTCTATTATTTGAACCATTCCTGTGACACTAGTTATAGATTCCGATGCTACACTTCAGGTTTACTGTATCCCTCTGACCTTCTTTTTGACGATGAAACACAGAAATTGCATCGGAATTAAATAGAAAAGGCACAATGCCGACTTAAGTACAAGAAGAGTGACTGTTCCTACTCTCTATGTTTTGAACCATTCCTGTGACACTAGATATGGATTCCGATGCTTCACTTCAGGTTTATTGTATCCCTCTGACCTTCTTTTTGACGATGAAACACAGAAATTGCATCGGAATTAAATACAAAAGGCACAATGTCGACTTAAGTACAAGAAGACTGACTCCTCTTACTGTCTATGTTTGAACCATTCCTGTGACACTAGTTATAGATTCCGATGCTTCACTTCTGGTTTACTGTATCCCTTGGACCTTCTTATTGACGATGAAACACAGAAATTGCATCGGAATTAAATACAAAATGCACAATGCCGACTTAAGTACAAGAAGATTGACTCTTCTTCCTGATTGTTTTGAACCATTTCTGTGACACTAGTTATAGATTCCGATGCTTTACTTCAGGTTTACTGTACCCTCTGACCTTGTTATTGACGATGAAACACTGAAATTGCATCGGAATTAAATACAAAAGGCAGAATGCTAACTTAAGTACAAGAAGACTGACTCTTCTTAGTGACTATGTTTTGAACCATTACTGTGACACTAGTTATAGATTCCGATACTTCGCTTCAGGTTTACTGTATCCCTCTGCCTTCTTATTGACGATGAAACACATAAATTGCATCGGAATTAAACAGAAAAGGCACAATGCCGACTTCAGTACAAGAAGACTGACTCTTCTTACTGTCTATGTTTTGAACCATTCCTGTGACGTTAGTTATAGATTGCGATGCTTCACTTCAGGTTTACTGTATCCCTCTGACCTTCTTATTGTCGATGAAACAGAGAAATTGCATCGGAATTAAATAGAAAAGGCACAATGCCGACTGAAGTACAATAAGACTGACTCTTCCTACTGTCTATGTTTGAATCATTCCTGTGACATTAGTTATAGATTCCGATGCTTCACATCAGGTTTACTGTATCCCTCTGACCTTGGTATTGACAATGAAAGACAGAAATTGCGTTGAAATTATATATAAAAGGTACAATGCCGACTCAAGTACAAGAAGTCTGACTCTTCCTACTGTCTATGTTATGAACAATTCCTGTGAAATTAGTTATAGATTCCGATGCTTCACTTCAGGTTTACTGTATCCCTCTGACCATCTTATTGACGAGGAAACACAGATAGTACATCGGAATTAAATAGAAAATGCACAATGCTGACTTAAGTAAAAGAAGACTGACTCTTCTTACAGTCTATGTTTCGAACCATTCCTGTGACACTAGTTATAGATTCCGATGCTTCACTTCAGGTTTACTGTATCCCTTGAATCTTCTTATTGACGATGAAACACAGAAATTGCATCAGAATTGAATACAAAAGGCACAATGCCGACTTAAGTACAAGAAGACTGACTCTTCTTACTGTCTAAGTTTGAACAATTCCTGTGACACTAGATATAGATTCCGATGCCTCACATCAGGTTTACTGTATCCCTTGGCCCTTCTTATTGACAATGAAACACAGATATTGCATCGTAATTAAATACAAAAGGCACAAAGCCGACATAAGTACAAGAAGACTGACTCTTCTTACTGACGATGTTTTGTACCATTCCTGTGACACTAGTTTTTGTTTCCGATGCCTCACTTCAGGTTTACTGTATTTCTTGGACCTTCTCATTAACGATGAAACACAGAAATTGCATCGGAATTAAATACAAAAAGCACAATGCGAACTTAAGTACAAGAAGACTGACTCTTCTTACCGTCTATGTTTTGACCCATTCCTGTGTCACTAGTTATAGATTCCGATGCTTCACTTCAGGTTTACTGTATCCCTCTGACCTTCCTATTGAAGATGAAACACAGAAATTGCATCGGAATTAAATAGAAAAGGCACAATGCCGACTTATGTACAAGAACACTGACTCATCTTACAGTCTATGTTTTGAACCATTCCTGTGCATTAGTTATAGATTCCGAAGCTTCACTTCAGGTTTACTGTATCTTTCTGACCTTCGTATTGACGATGAAACACAGAAATTACATCGGAATTAAATAGAAAATTCACAATGCTGACTTAAGTACAAGAAGACTGACTCTTCTTACTGCCTATGTTTTAGAACCATTCCTGTGACACTAGTTATAGATTCCGATGCTTCACTTCAGGTTTACTGTATCCCTCTGACCCTCTTATTGACGATGAAACACAGAAATTGCATCGGAATTAAATAGAAAAGGCACAATGCCGACTGAGGTACAAGAAGACTGACTCTTCCTACTGTCTATGTTTGAATCATTCCTGTGACACTAGTTATAGATTCCGAGGCTTCACTTCAGGTTTACAGTATCCCTCTGACCTTCTTTTTGACGATGAAAGACAGAAATTGCATTAGAATTAAATACAAAAGGTACGAAGCCGACTCAAGTACAAAAAGACTGACTCTTCTT
Organism: Schistocerca americana; assembly: GCF_021461395.2. NCBI lineage: Eukaryota > Metazoa > Arthropoda > Insecta > Orthoptera > Acrididae > Schistocerca > Schistocerca americana. Next base: position 1,845,691 of record NW_025726071.1, read on the forward strand.
ACTGTTTATGTTTGAACAATTCCTGTGACACTAGTTATAGATTCCGATGCCTCACTTCAGGTTTACTGTATCCCTTGGACCTTCTTATTGACGATGAAACACAGAAATTGATCGGAATTAAAAACAAAAGGCACAATGCCGACATAAGTACAAGAAGACTGACTCTTCTTACTGACTATGTTTTGAACCAATCCTGTTACACTAGTTATAGTTTCCGATGCCTCACTTCAGGTTTACTGTATCCCTTGGACATGCTTATTGTCGATGAAACACAGAAATTGCATCGGAATTAAATACAAAAGGAACAATGCCAACTTAAGTACAACAAGACTGACTCTTACTACCGTCTATGATTTGAACCATTCCTGTGACACTAGTTATAGATTCCGATGCTTCAATTCAGGTTTTACTGTATCCCTCTGACCTTGTTATTGACGATGAAACACAGAAATTGCATCGGAATTAAATACAAAAGGCACAATGCCGACTTCAGTACAAGAAGACTGACTCTTCTAACTGACCTTGTTTTGAACCATTCCTGTGACCTTAGTTATAGATTCCGATGCTTCACTTCAGGTTTAATGTATCTTTCTGACCTTCTTATTGACGATGAAACACAGAAATTACATCGGAATTAAATAGAAAAGGCACAATGCTCACTTACGTAGAAGAAGACTGACTCTTCTTACTGTCTATGTTTTGAACCATTCCTGTGACACTAGTTATAGATTCCGATGCTTCACTTCAGGTTTACTGTATATCTCTGACCTTCTTATTGACGATGAAATACAGAAATTGCATCGGAATTAAATAGAAAAGGCACAATGCCGACTAAATTACAAGAAGACTGACTTTTCCTACTGTCTATGTTTGAATCATTCCTGTGGCACTAGTTATAGATTCCGATGCTTCACTTCAGGTTTACTGTATTCCTTGGACCTTCTTAATGACGATGAAACACAGAAATTGCATCGGAATTATATACAAAAGGCACAATGCCGACTTAAGTACAAGAAGACTGACACTTCTTACTGTCTATGTTTTGACCCATTGCTGTGACACTAGTTATAGATTCCGATGCTTCACTTCAGGTTTACTGTATCCCTCTGACCTTCTTATTGGCGACGAAACACAGAAATTGCGTCGGAATTAAAAACAAAAGGCACAATGCCGACTTAAGTACAAGAAGACTGTCTCTTGTTACTGACTATGTTTTGAGCCATTCCTGTTACACTAGTTATAGTTTCCGATGCCTCACATCAGGTTTACAGTATCCCTTGGACCTTCTTATTGACGATGAAACACAGAAATTGCATCGGAATTAAATACAAAAGGAACAATGCCTACTTAAGTACAACCAGACTGACTCTTCCTACTGTCTATGTTTTGAACCATTCCTGCGACACTATTTATAGATTCCGATGCTTCACTGCAGGTTTACTGTATCCCTCTGACCTTCTTATTGACGATGAAACACAGAAATTGCATCGGAATTAAATACAAAAGGCACAATGCCGACTTCAGTACAAGAAGACTGACGCTTCTTACTGACTATGTTTTGAACCATTCCTGTGACACTAGTTATAGATTCCGATGGATCACTTCAGGTTTACTGTATCCCTTGGACATTCTTATTGACGATGAAACACAGAAATTGCATCGGAATTAAATACAAAAGGCACACTGAGGGCTTAAGTACAAGAATACTGACTCTTCTTACTGACTACGTTTTGAACCATTCCTGTGACACTAGTTATAGATTCCGATGCCTCACTTCAGGTCTACTGTATCCGTTGGACCTTCTTATTGACGATGGAACACAGATATTGCATCGGAATTAAATAGAAAAGGCACAATGCCGACTATGGTACAAGAAGAATGACTCTTCCTACTGTCTATGATTTGAATCATTCCTGTGATACTAGTTATAGATTCCGATGCTTCACTTCAGGTTTACTGTATCCGTCTGACCTTCTTATTGACGATGAAACACAGAAATTGCATTGGAATTAAATACAAAAGGCACAATGCCGACTTAAGTACAAGAAGACTGACTCCTCCTACTGTCTATGTTTTGAACAATTCCTGTGACATTACCTATAGATTCCGATGCATCACTTTAGGTTTACTGTATCTTTCTGACCTTCTTGTTGACGATGAAACACAGAAATTACATCGCAATTAAATAGAAAAGGCACAATGCACACTTAAGTACAAGAAGACTGACTCTTCTTACTGTCTATATTTTGACACATTCCTGTGACACTAGTTATAGATACCGATGCTTCACTTCAGGTTTATTGTATCCCTTGGACCATCGTATTGACGATGAAACTCAGAAATTGCATCGAAATTAAATACCAAAGGCACATTGCCGACTTAAATACAAGAATACTGACTCATTTTACTGTCTATGTTTTGAACCATTCCTGTGACACTAGTTATAGATTCCGATGGTTCACTTCAGGTTTACTGTATCCCTCTGACCTTATTGTTGACGCTGAAACACAGAAATTGCATCGGAAGTATATACAAAAGGCACAATGCCGACTTAAGTACAAGAAGACTGACCCTTCTTACTGTCTATGTTTTGAACCATTCCTGTGACACTAGTTATAGATTTCGATGCTTCACTTCAGGTTTACTGTATCAGATGGACCCTCTTATTGACGATGAAATACAGAAGTTGCATCGGAATTAAATACAAAAGGCACAATGCCGACTTAAGTACAAGAAGACTGACTCTTCTTACTGTCTATGTTTGAACAATTCCTGCGACACTAGCTATAGATTCCGATGCTTCACTTCAGGTTTACTGTATCACTCTGACGTTCGTATTGACGATGAAACACAGAAATTACATCGGAATTAAATAGAAGAGGCACAATGCTGACTTAACTACAAGAAGACTGACTCTACTTACTGTCTTTGTTTTGAACCATTCCTGTGACTCTAGTTATAGATTCCGATGTTTCACTTCAGGTTTAATGTATCCCTTGGACCATGTTATTGACGATGAAACACAGAAATTGCATCGGAATTGAATACAAAAGGCACAATGCCGCCTTTAGTACAAGAAGACTGATTCTTCTTACTGACTATATTTTGAACCATTCCTGTGACAGTAGTTATAGATTCCGATGCTTCACTTCTGGTTTACTGTATCCCTTGGTCCTTCTTATTGACGATGAAACACTGAAATTGCACCGGAATTATATACAAAAGGCACAATGCCGACTTAAGTACAAGAAGACTGACTCCTCTTACTGTCTATGTTTTGAACCATTCCTGTAACACTAGTTATAGATTTCGATGCTTCACTTCATTTTTACTGTATTAGTTGGACCTTCTTATTGACGAAAAAACACAGAAGTTGCATCGGAATTAAATACAAAAGGCACAATGCCGACTTAAGTTAAAGAAGACTGACTCTTCTTACTGTCTATGTTTGAACAATTCCTGTGACACTAGCTATAGATTCCGATGCTTCACTTCAGGTTTACTGTATCCCTTGGACCTTCTTATCGACGATGAAACACAGAAAATGCATCGGAAATAAATACAAAAGGAACAATGCCGACTTAAGTACAAGAAGACTGACTCTTCCTACTGTCTATGTTTTGAACCATTCCTGTGACACTAGTTATAGATTCCGATGCTTCACTTCAGGTTTACTGTATCCCTCTGACTTTCTTATTGACGATCAAACACAGAAATTACATCGGAATTAAATAGAAAAGGCACAATGCTGACTTCACTACAAGAAGACTGACTCTTCTTACTGTCTATGTTTTGGACCATTCCTGTGACTCTAGTTATAGATTCCGATGCTTCACTTCAGGTGTACTGCATCCCTTGGACCTTCTTATTGACGATGAAACACAGAAATTGCATCGAAATTAAACGAAAAAGGCACAATGCCGACTTAGGTACAAGAAGACTGACTCTTCTTACTGTCTATGTTTTGAACCATTCCTGTGACACTAGATATTGATTCCGATGCTTCACTTCAGGTTTAATGTATCCCGTGGACCTTCTTACTGACGATAAAGCACAGAAATTGCATCGGAATTATATACAAAAGGCACAACGCAGACTTAAGTACAAGAAAACTGACTCTTCTTACTGTCGATGTTTGAACAATTCCTGTGACACTAGTTATACATTCCGATGCCTCACTTCAGGTTTACTGTATCCCTTGGATCTTCTTATTGACGATGAAACACAGAAATTGCATCGGAATTAAATAGTTAAGGCACAATGCCGACTTAAGTACAAGAAGACTGACTCTTCTTACTGACTATGTTTTGAACCATTCCTGTGACACTAGTTATAGATTCCGATGCCTCGTTTCAGGTTTAATGTATCCCTTGGACCTTCGTATTGACGCTGAAACACAGAAATTGCACCGGAATTAAATACATAAGGCACACTGAGGACATAAGGACAAGAAGACTGACTCTTCTTACTGACTACGTTTTGAACCATTCCTGTGACACTAGTTATAGATTCCGATGCCTCACTTCAGGTTTACTGTATCCTTTGGACCTTCTAATTGACGATGGAACACAGATATTGCATCGGAATCAAATAGCAAAAGGCACAATGCCGACTTAGGTACAAGAAGACTGACTCTTCTTACTGTCTATGTTTTGAACCATTCCTGTGACACTAGATATTGATTCCGATGCTTCACTTCAGGTTTAATGTATCCCGTGGACCTTCTTACTGACGATAAAACACAGAAATTGCATCGGAATTATATACAAAAGGCACAACGCAGACTTAAGTACAAGAAAACTGACTCTTCTTACTGTCGATGTTTGAACAATTCCTGTGACACTAGTTATACATTCCGATGCCTCACTTCAGGTTTACTGTATCCCTTGGATCTTCTTATTGACGATGAAACACAGAAATTGCATCGGAATTAAATAGTTAAGGCACAATGCCGACTTAAGTACAAGAAGACTGACTCTTCTTACTGACTATGTTTTGAACCATTCCTGTGACACTAGTTATAGATTCCGATGCCTCGTTTCAGGTTTAATGTATCCCTTGGACCTTCGTATTGACGCTGAAACACAGAAATTGCACCGGAAATTAATACATAAGGCACACTGTGGACATATGTACAAGAAGACTGACTCTTCTTACTGACTACGTTTTGAACCATTCCTGTGACACTAGTTATAGATTCCGATGCCTCACTTCAGGTTTACTGTATCCTTTGGACCTTCTAATTGACGATGGAACACAGATATTGCTTCGGAATCAAATAGCAAAGGGCACAATGCCGATTAAGGTACAAGAAGACTGACTCCTCCTACTGTCTATGTTTTGAAACATTCTTGTGACTTTAGTTATAGATTCCGATGCTTCAATTCACTTTTACTGTATTATTCTGACCCTCTTGTTGACGATGAAACACAGGAATTGCATCGGAATTAAATAGGAAAGGCACAATGCCGACGTAAGTACAAAAAGACTGACTCTTCTTACTTTCTATGTTTTGAACCATTCCTGTGACACTAGTTATAGATTCCGATGCCTCACTTCAGGTTTACTGTATCCTTCTGACCTTCCTCTTGAAGATGAAACACAGAAATTGCATCGGAATTAAGTAGAAAAGGCACAACGCCGACTTAAGTACATGAAGACTGACTCTTCTTACTGTCTATGCTTTGAACCATTCCGGTGACACTAGTTATAGATTCCGATGCTTCACTTCAGGTTTACTGTATCCCTTGTACCTTCTTATTGTCGATGAATCACAGAAATTGCATCGGAATTAAATAGAAAAGGCCCAATGTCGACTTATGTACAAGAAGACTGACTCATCTTACTGTCTATGTTTTGAACCATTCTGTGACACTGGTTATAGATTCCGATGCTTCACTTCAGGTTTACTGTATCCCTCTAACCTTATTGTTGACATGGAACACAGAAATTGCATCGGAATTATATACAAAAGGCACAATGTCGACTTAAGTACAAGAAGACTGATTCTTCTTACTGTCTATGTTTTGAACCATTCCTGTGACACTAGTTATAGATTGCGATGCTTCACATCAGATTTACTGTATAAGTTGGACCTTCTTATTGACGATGAAACACAGAAGTTGCATCGGAATTAAATACAAAAGGCACAATGCCGACTTAAGTACAAGAAGACTGACTCTTCTTACTGTCTATGTTTTGAACCGATCCTGTGACACTAGTTATAGATTCCGATGCTTCACTTCAGGTTTACTGTATCCCTTGGACCTTCCTGTTGACGATGTAACACCAAAATTGCATCGGAAATAAATACGAAAGGCACAATGCTGACTTACGTACAAGAAGATTGTCTCTTCTTACTGTCTATGTTTTGAACCATCCCTGTGACACTGCTTATAGACTCCGATGCTTCACTTCAGGTGTACTGCATCCCTGGACCTTCTTGTTGACGATGAAACACAGAAATTGCATCGGAATTTAATAGAAAAGGCACAATGCCGGCATAAGTACACGAAGACTGACTCTTCTTACTGACTATATTTTGAACCATTCCGGTGACACTAGTTATAGATTCCGATTCCTCACTTCAGGTTTACTGTATCCCTTGGACCTTCGTATTGACGAAGAAACCCAGAAATTGCATCGGAATTAAATACAAAAGGCACAATGCCGACTTAAGTAGAAGAAAACTGACTCTTCCTAGTGTCTATGTTTTGAACCATTCCTGTGACACTATTAATAGAGTCCGATTCTTCACTATAGGTTTACTGTATCCCTCTGACGTTCTTATTGACGATGAAACACAGAAATTGCATCGGAATTAAATAGAAAAGGCACAATGCCGACTAAAGTACAAGAAGACTGGCTCTTCCTACTGTCTATGTTTGAATCATTCCTGTGACACTAGTTATGATTCAGATGCTTCACTTCAGGTTTACTGTATCCCTCTGCCTTCTTATTGACGATGAAACACAGAAATTGCATATGAATTAAGTAGAAATGGCTCAATGCCGACTTAAGTACAAGAGGACTGACTCTTCCTACTGTCTATGGTTTGAATCATTCCTGTGACACTAGTAATAGATTCCGATGCTTCACTTCAGGTTTACTGTATCCCTTGGACCTTCTTATTGACAATGAAACAATGAATTTGCATCGGAATTAATTACAAAAGGCACAATGCCGACATAAGTACAAGAAGACTGACTCTTCTTACTGACTATGGTTTGAACCATTCCTGTGACACTAGTTATAGATCCCGATGCCTCACTTCAGGTTTGCTGTATCCCTCTGACCTCCTTATTGACGATGAGACACAGAAATTGCATCGGAATTAAATACAAAAGGCACAATGCCGACTAAAGTACAAGAACACTGACTCCTCCTACTGTCCATGTTTTGAATCATTCCTGTGACACTAGTTGTAGATTCCGATGCTTCACTTCAGGTTTACTGTATCCCTCTGACCCTCTTATTGACGATGAAACACAGAAATTACATCGGAATTAAATAGAATAGGCACTATACCGACTTATGTACAAGAAGACTGACTCATCTTACTGTCTATGTTTTGAACCATTCCTGTGACACTAGTTACAGATTCCGATGCTTCTCTTCAGGTTTACTGTATCAGTTGGAACTTCTTATTGACGATGATACACAGAAGTAGCATCGCAATTAAAAACAAAAGGCACAATGCCGACTTAAGTACAAGAATGCTGACTCTTGTTACTGTCTATGTTTTGAATCATTCCTGTGACACTAATTACCGATTCCGATGCTTGACTTCAGGTTTACTGTATCCCTCTGACCTTCTTATTGACGATGAATCACAGATATTACATCGGAATTAAATAGAAAAAGCACAATGCTGTCTTAAGTACAAGAAGACTGACTCTTCTTACTGTCTATGTTTAGAACCATTCCTGTGACACTAGTTATTGATTCCGATGTTCCACTTCAGGTTTACTGTATCCCATGGACCTTCTTACTGACGATAAAACACAGAAATTGCATCGGAATTAATACAAAAGGCGCAATGCCGCCTTTAGTACAAGAAGACTGACTCTTGTCACTGTCGATGTTTGAACAATTCCTGTGACACTAGTTATATATTCCGATGCCTCACTTCAGGTTTACTGTATCCCTTGGATCTTCTTATAGACGATGAAACACAGAAATTGCATAGGAATTTAATACAAAAGGCACAATGCCGACTTAAGTACAAGAAGACTGACCCTTCTAACTGACTATGCTTTGAACCATTCCTGTTACACTAGTTATAGTTTCCGATGCCTCACTTCAGGTTTACTGTATCCCTTGGACCTTCTTATTGACGATGAAACACAGAAATTGCATCGGAATTAAATACAAAGGGAACAATGCCTACTTAAGTACAACAAGACTGACTCTTCCTACTGTCTATATTTTGAACCATTCCTGTGACACTAGTTATGGATTCCGATGCTTCACTTCAGGTTTACTGTATCATTCTGACCTTCGTATTGACGATGAGACACAGAAATTGCCTCAGAATTAAATACAAAAGGCACAATGCCGACTTCAGTGCAAGAAGACTGACTCTTCTTACTGACTATGATTTGAACCATTCCTGTGACACTAGTTATGGATTCCGATGCCTCACTTCAGGTTTACTGTATCCCTTGGACCGTCTAATTGACGATGAAACACAGAAATTGCATCGGATTTAAATACAAAAGGCACACTGAGGACTTCAGTACAAGAAGACTGACTCTTCTTACTGTCTATGTTTGAACAATTCCTGTGACACTAGTTATAGATTCCGATGCCTCACTTCAGGTTTACTGTATCCCTTGGACCTTCTTATTTACGATGAAACACAGAAATTGCATGGGAATTAAATACAAAGGCACAATGCCGACTTAAGTACAAGTAGACTGACTCTTCTGACTGTCTATGTTTTGCACCATTCCTGTGACACCAGTTATAGTATCCGAAGCCTCAGTTCAGGTTTACTGTAACCCTTCGACAGTCTTATTGACGATGAAACACAGAAATTGCATCGGAATTAAATAGGAAAGGCACAATGCCGTCGTAAGTACAAAAAGACTGACTCTTCTTACTGCCTATGTTTTGAACCATTCCTGTGACATTAGTTATAGATTCCGATGCTTCACTTCAGGTTTACTGTATCCTTCTGACCTTCCTGTTGAAGATGGAACACAGAAATGGAATCGGAATTAAATAGAAAAGGCACAACGCCGACTTAAGTACAAGAAGACTGACTCTTCTTACTGTCTATGCTTTGAACCATTCCTGTGACACTAGTTATAGATTCCGATGCTTCACTTCAGGTTTACTGTATCCCTTGTACCTTCTTATTGACGATGAATCACAGAAATTGCATCAGAATTAAATAGAAAAGGCCCAATGCCGACTTACGTTCAAGAAGACTGACTCATCTTACTGTCTATGGTTTGAACCTTTCCTGTGACACTGGTTATAGATTCCGATGCTTGACTTCAGGTTTACTGCATCCCTCTGACCTTATTGTTGACGATGAAACACAGAAATTGCATCGGAATTATATACAAATGCACAATGCCGACTTAAGTACAAGAAGACTGACTCTTCTTACTGTCTATGTTTTGAACCATTCCTGTGACACTAGTTATAGATTGCGATGCTTCACATCAGATTTACTGTATCAGTTGGACCTTCTTATTGACGATGAAACACAGAAGTTGCATCGGAATTGAATACAAAAGGCACAATGCCGACTTAAGTACAAGAAGACTGACTCTTGTTGTTGTCTATGTTTGAACAATTCCTGTGACACTAGTTATAGATTCCGATGCTTCACTTCAGGTTGACTGTATCCCTCTGACTTTCTTATTGACGATGAAACACAGAAATTCCATGGGAATTAAATAGAAAAGGCACAATGCCGATGTAAGTACAAGAAGACTGACTCTTCTTACTGTCTATGTTTTGAACCATCCCTGTGACACTGCTTATAGATTCCGATGCTTCACTTCAGGGGTACTGCATCCCTGGACCTTCTTGTTGACGATGAAACACAGATGTTGCATCGGAATTAAATAGAAAAGGCACAATGCCGGCTTAAGTACAAGAAGACTGACTCTTCTTAGTGACTATATTATGAACCATTCCTGTGACACTAGTTATAGATTCCGACGCATCACTTCAGGTTTACTGTATCCCCTGGACCTTCTTATTGACGAAGAAACCCAGAAATTGCATCGGAATTAAATACAAAAGGCACAATGCCGACTTAAGTAGAAGAAAACTGACTCTTCCTAGTGTCTATGTTTTGAACCATTCCTGTGACTCTACTAATAGATTCCGATTCTTCACTTCAGGTTTACTGTATCCGTCTGACGTTCTTATTGACGATGAAATACAGAAATTGCATCGGAATTAAATAGAAAAGGCACAATGCCGACTAAAGTACAAGAAGACTGGCTCTTCCTACTGTCTATGTATGAATCATTCCTGTGACACTAGTTATTGATTCCGATGCTCCACTTCAGGTTTACTGTATCCCATGAACCTTCTTACTGACGATAAAACACAGAAATTGCATCGGAATAAAATACAAAAGGCGCAATGCCGCCTTAAGTACAAGAAGACTGACCCTTCTAACTGACTATGTTTTGAACCATTCCTGTTACACTAGTTATAGTTTCCGATGCCTCACTTCAGGTTTACTGTATCCCTTGGACCTTCCTATTGACGATGAAACACAGAAATTGCATCGGAATTAAATACAAAAGGAACAATGCCTTCTTAAGTACAACAAGACTGACTCTTCCTACTGTCTATGCTTTGAACCATTCCTGTGACACTAGTTATGGATTCCGATGCTTCACTTCAGGTTTACTGTATCCCTGTGACCTTCTTATTGACGATGAGACACAGACATTGCCACAGAATTAAACACAAAAGGCACAATGCTGACTTCAGTACAATAAGACTGACTCTTCCTACTGACTATGATTTGAACCATTCCTGTGACACTAGTTATGGATTCCGATGCCTCACTTCAGGTTTACTGTATCCCTTGGACCGTCTTATTGACGATGAAACACAGAAATTGCATCGGATTTAAATACAATAGGCACACTGAGGACTTCAGTACAAGAAGACTGACTCTTCTTACTGACTACGTTTTGAACCATTCCTGTGACACTAGTTATAGATTTCGATGCCTCACATCAGGTTTACTGTATCCCTTGGACCTTCTTATTGACGATGTAACACAGATATTGCATCGGAATTAAATAGAAATGGCACAATGCCGACTGAGGTACAAGAAGACTGACTCTTCCTAGTGTCTATGTTTTGAATCATTCCTGTGATACTAGTTATAAATTCCGATGCTTCACTTCAGGTTTACTGAATCCCGTGGACCTTCTTACTGACGATAAAACACAGAAATTGCATCGGAATTAAATACAAAAGGCACAATGCAGACTTAAGTATACGATGACTGACTCTTCTTACTGTCGATGTTTGAACAATTCCTGTGACACTAGTTACAGATTCCGATGCCTCACTTCAGGTTTACTGTACCCCTTGGATCTTCTTATTGACGATGAAACACAGAAATTGCATCGGAATTAAATAGGAAAGGCACAATGCCGACTTAAGTACAAGAAGACTGTCTCTTCTTACTGACTATGTTTTGAACCATTCCTGTGACACTAGTTATAGATTCCGATGCCTCGTTTCAGGTTTACTGTATCCCTTGGACCTTCTTATTGACGCTGAAACACAGAAATTGCATCGGAATTAAATACGAAAGGCACAATGCAGACTTAAGTACAAGATGACTGACTCTTCTTACTGTCGATGTTTGAACAATTCCTATGACACTAGTTACAGATTCCGATGCCTCACTTCAGGTTTACTATATCCCTTGGATCTTCTTATTGACGATGGAACACAGGAATTGCATCGGAATTAAATAGAAAAGGCACAATGCCGACTTAAGTACAAGAAGACTGACTCTTCTTACTGACTATGTTTTGAACCATTCCTGTGACACTAGTTATAGATTCCGAAGCCTCGTTTCAGGTTTACTGTATCCCTTGGAACTTCTTATTGACGCTGAAACACAGAAATTGCATCGGAATTAAATACAAAAGGCACACTGTGGCCTTAAGTACAAGAAGACTGACTCTTCTTACTGACTACGTTTTGAACCATTCCTGTGACACTAGTTATAGATTCCAATGCCTCACTTCAGGTTTACTGTATCCCTTGGACCTTCTTATTGACGATGGAACACAGATATTGCATCGGAATTAAATAGCAAAAGGCACAATGACGATTATGGTACAAGAAGACTGACTCTTCCTACTGTCTATGTTTTGAATCATTCCTGTGATATTAGTTATAGATTCCGATGCTTCACTTCAGGTTTACTGTATCCCTCTGACCTTCTTATTGACGATGAAACACAGAAATTGCATTGGAATTAAATACTAAAGGCACAATGCCGACTCAAGTACAAGAAGACTGACTCCTCCTACTGTCTATGCTTTAAACCATTCCTGTGACTTTAGTTATAGATTCCGATGCTTCACTTCAGGTTTACTGTATCTTTCTGACCTTCTTATGGACGTTGAAACACAGAAATTGCATCGGAATTAAATAGAAAAGGCACAATGCCGACTTAAGTACAAGAAGACTGACTCGTCTTACTATCTATGTTTGAACAATTCCTGTGACACTAGTTATAGATTCCGATGCCTCACTTAAGGTTTACTGTATCCCTTGGACCTTCTTATTGACGACGAAACACAGAAATTGCATCGGAATTAAATACAAAAGGCACAATGCCGACTTAAGTACAAGTAGACTGACTCTTCTTACTGACTATGTTTTGCACCATTCCTGTGACACTGGTTATCGTTTCCGAAGCCTCACTTCAGGTTTACTGTATCCCTTGGACCGTCTTATTGACGATGAAACACAGAAATTGCATCGGAATTAAATAGGAAAGGCACAATGCCGACGTAAGTACAAAAAGACTGACTCTTCTTACTGTCTATGTTTTGAACCATTCCTGTGACACTAGTTATAGATTCCGATGCTTCACTTCTGTTTTACTGTATCCTTCTGACCTTCTTATTGACGATGAAACACTGAAATTGCATCGGAATTAGATACAAAAGGCACAATGCCGACTTAAGTACAAGAAGACTGACTCTTTCTACTGTCGATGTTTTGAACCATTCTTGTGACACTAGTTATTGATTCCGATGCTTCACTTCAGGTTTACTGTATCCCTTCTGACCGTCTTATTGACGTTGAAACACAGAAATTGCATCGGAATTAAATACAAAAGGCACAATGCCGACTCAAGTACAAGAAGTATGGCTCTTCTTACTGTCTATGGTTTGAACCATTCCTGTGACACTAGTTATAGATTCCGGTGCTTCACTTCCAGTTTACTGTATTCCTTTGACCTTCTTATTGACGATGGAACACAGAAATTGCATCGGAATTAAATACAGAAGGCACAATGCCGACTTAAGTACAAGAAGACTGACTCTTCTTACTGACTATGGTTTGAACCATTCCTGTGACACTAGTTATCGATTCCGATGCCTCACTTCAGGTTTACTGTATCCCTCTGACCTTCTTATTGACGATGAAACACAGAAATTGCATCGGAATTAAATACAAAAGGCACAATGCCGACTAAAGTACAAGAAGACTGACTCTTCTACATCTACATCTACATCTACATTGATACTCCGCAAGCCACCCACGGTGTGTGGCGGAGGGCACTTTACGTGCCACTGTCATTACCTCCCTTTCCAGTTCCAGTCGCGTATGGTTCGCGGGATGAACGACTGTCTGAACGCCTCCGTGCGCGCTCTAATCTCTCTAATTTTACATTCGTGATCTCCTCGGGAAGTATAAGTAGGGGGAAGCAATATATTCGATACCTCATCCAGAAACGCACCCTCTCGAAACCTGGCGAGCAAGCTACACCGCGATGCAGAGCGCCTCTCTTGCAGAGTCTGCCACTTGAGTTTATTAAACATCTCCGTAACGCTATCACGGTTAACAAATAACCCAGTGACGAAACGCGCCGCTCTTCTTTGGATCTTCTCTATCTCCTCCGTCAACCCGACCTGGTACGGATCCCACACTGATGAGCAATACTCTAGTATAGGTCGAACGAGTGTTTTGTAAGCCACCTCCTTTGTAGATGGACTACATTTTCTAAGCACTCTCCCAATGAATCTCAACCTGGTACCCGCCTTACCAACAATTAGTTTTATATGATCATTCCACTACAAATCGTTCCGTACGCATACTCCCAGATATTTTACAGAAGTAACTGCTACCAGTGTTTGTTCCGCTATCATATAATCATACAATAAAGGATCCTTCTTTCTATGTATTCGCAATACATTACATTTGTCTATGTTAAGGGTCAGTTGCCACTCCCTGCACCAAGTGCCTATCCGCTGCAGATCTTCCTGTATTTCTCTACAATTTTCTAATGCTGCAACTTCTCTGTATACTACAGCATCATCCGCGAAAAGCCGCATGGAACTTCCGACACTATCTACTAAGTCATTTATATATATTGTGAAAAGCAATGGTCCCATAACACTCCCCTGTGGCACGCCAGAGGTTACTTTAACGTCTGTAGACGTCTCTCCATTGATAACAACATGCTGTGTTCTGTTTGCTAAAAACTCTTCAATCCAGCCACACAGCTGGTCTAATATTCCGTAGGCTCTTACTTTGTTTATCAGGCGACAGTGCGGAACTGTATCGAACGCCTTCCGGAAGTCAAGAAAAATAGCATCTACCTGGGAGCCTGTATCTAATATTTTCTGGGTCTCATGAACAAATAAGACGAGTTGGGTCTCACACGATCGCTGTTTTCGGAATCCATGTTGATTCCTACATAGTAGATTCTGGGTTTCCAGAAATAACATGATACGCGAGCAAAAAACATGTTCTAAAATTCTACAAGAGATCGACGTAAGAGATATAGGTCTATAGTTTTGCGCATCTGCTCGACGACCCTTCTTGAAGACTGGGACTATCTGTGCTCTTTTCCAATCATTTGGAACCCTCCGATCCTCTAGAGACTTGCGGTACACGGCTGTTAGAAGGGGGGCAAGTTCTTTCGCGTACTCTGTGTAGAATCGAATTGGTATCCCGTCAGGTCCAGCGGACTTTCCTCTATTGAGTGATTCCAGTTGCTTTTCTATTCCTTGGACACTTATTTCGATGTCAGCCATTTTTTCGTTTGTGCGAGGATTTAGAGAAGGAATTGCAGTGCGGTCTTCCTCTGTGAAACAGCTTTGGAAAAAGGTGTTTAGTATTTCAGCTTTACGCGTGTCATCCTCTGTTTCAATGCCATCATCATCCCGTAGTGTCTGGATATGCTGTTTCGAGCCACTTACTGATTTAACGTAAGACCAGAACTTCCTAGGATTTTCTGTCAAGTCGGTTCATAGAATTTCACTTTCGAATTCAATGAACGCTTCACGCATAGCCCTCCTTACGCTAACTTTGACATCGTTTAGCTTCAGTTTGTCTGAGAGGTTTTGGCTGCGTTTAAACTTGGAGTGGAGCTCTCTTTGCTTTCGCAGTAGTTTCCTAACTTTGTTGTTGTACCACGGTGGGTTTTTCCCGTCCCTCACAGTTTTACTCGGCACGTACCAGTCTAAAACGCATTTTACGATTGCCTTGAACTTATTCCATAAACACTCAACATTGCCAGTGTAGGAACAGAAATTTTCGTTTTGATCTGTTAGGTAGTCTGAAATCTGCCTTCTATTACTCTTGCTAAACAGATAAACCTTCCTCCCTTTTTTTATATTCCTATTAACTTCCATATTCAGGGATGCTGCAACGGCCTTATGATCACTGATGCCCTGTTCTGTACATACAGATTCGAAAAGTTCGGGTCTGTTTGTTATCAGTAGGTCCAAGATGTTATCTCCACGAGTCGGTTCTCTGTTTAATTGCTCGAGGTAATTTTCGGATAATGCACTCAGTATAATGTCACTCGATGCTCTGTCCCTACCACCCGTCCTAAACGTCTGAGTGTCCCAGTCTATATCTGGTAAATTGAAAACTCCACCTAAGAATATAACATGCTGAGAAAATTTATGTGAAATGTATTCCAAATTTTCTCTCAGTTGTTCTGCCACTAATGCTGCTAAGTCGGGAGGTCTTCCTACTGTCCATGTTTTGAATCATTCCTGTGACACTAGTTATAGATTCCGATGCTTCACTTCAGGTTTACTGTATCCCTCTGACCCTCTTATTGGCGATGAAACACAGAAATTACATCGGAATTAAATAGAAAAGGCACAATGCCGACTTATGTACAAGAAGACTGACTCATCTTACTGTCTATGTTTTCAACCATTTCTGTGACACTAGTTACAGATTCCGATGCTACACTTCTTGTTTACTGTAT
Source organism: Schistocerca americana (assembly GCF_021461395.2). Lineage (NCBI taxonomy): Eukaryota > Metazoa > Arthropoda > Insecta > Orthoptera > Acrididae > Schistocerca > Schistocerca americana. The sequence goes on from NW_025726071.1 coordinate 1,862,162, forward strand.
CCCTCTGACCTTCTTATTGACGATGAAACACAGAAATTGCATCGGAATTAAATACAAAAGGCACAATGCCGACTTAAGTACAAGAAGACTGACTTTTCTTACTGTCTATGTTTTGAACCATTACTGTGACACTAGTTATAGATTCCCATGCTTCACTTCAGGTTTACTGTAACAGTTGGACCTTCTTATTGACGATGAAACACAGAAGTAGCATCGGAATTAAATACAAAAGGCACAATGCCGACTTAAGTACAAGAAGACTGACTCTTGTTACTGTCTGTGTTTTGAATCATTCCTGTGGCACTAATTACAGATTCCGATGCTTGACTTCAGCTTTACAGTATCCCTCTGACCTTCTTATTGACGATGAATCACAGATATTACATCGGAATTAAATAGAAAAAGCACAATGCTGACTTAAGTACAAGAAGACTGACTCTTCTTACTGTCTATGTTTTGAACCATTCCTGTGACACTAGTTATTGATTCCGATGCTCCACTTCAGGTTTACTGTATCCCATGGTCCTTCTTACTGACGATAAAACACAGAAATTGCATCGGAATTAAATACAAAAGGCACAATGCCGCCTTAAGTACAAGAAGACTGACTCTTCTCACTGTCGATGTTTGAACAATTCCTAAGACACTAGTTATAGATTCCGATGCCACACTTCAGGTTTACTGTATCCCTTGGACCGTCTTATTGACGATGAAACACAGAAATTAAATCGGATTTAAATACAAAAGGCACACTGAGGACTTCAGTACAAGAAGACTGACTCTTCTTACTGACTACGTTTTGAACCATTCCTGTGACACTAGTTATAGATTTCGATGCCTCACTTCAGGTTTACTGTATCCCTTGGACCTTCTTATTGACGATGCAACACAGATATTTCATCGGAATTAAATAGAAAAGGCACAATGCCGACTGAGGTACAAGAAGACTGACTCTTCCTACTGTCTATGTCTTGAATCATTCCTGTGATACTAGTTATAGATTCCGATGCTTCACTTCAGGTTTACTGTATCCCTCTGACCTTCTTATTGACGATGAAACACAGAAATTGCATCGGAATTAAATACAAAAGGCACAATGACGACTTAAGTACAAGAAGACTGACTCTTCCTCCTGTCTATGTTTTGAACCATTCCTGTGACACTAGTTATAGATTTCGATGGTTCACTTCAGGTTTACTGTATCCCTCTAACCTTCTTATTGACGATGAAACACAGAAATTACATCGGAATTAAATAGAAAAAGCACAATGCTGACTTAAGTACAAGAAGACTGACTCTTCTTACTGTCTATGATTTGAACCATTCCTGAGACACTAGTTATTGATTCCGATGCTTCACTTCAGGATTACTGTATCCCGTGGACCTTCGTACTGACGATAAAACACAGAAATTGCATCGGAATTAAATACAAAAGGCACAATGCAGACTTAAGTTCAAGAAGACTGACTCTTCTTACTGTCGATATTTGAACAATTCCTGTGACGCTACTTATAGATTCCGATGCCTCACTTCAGGTTTACTGTATCCCCTGGATCTTCTTATTGACGATGAAACACAGAAATTGCATCGGAATTAAATAGAGAAGGCACAATGCCGACTTAAGTACAAGAAGACTGACTCTTCCTACTGACTATGTTTTCAACCATTCCTGTGACACTAGTTATAGATTCCGATGCCTCAATTCAGGTTTACTGTATCCCTTGGACCTTCTAATTGACGCTGAAACACAGAAATTGCATCGGAATTAAATACAAAAGGCACACTGAGGACTTAAGAACAAGAAGTTGACTCTTCTTACTGACTACGTTTTGAACTATTCCTGTGACACTAGTTATAGATTCCGATGCCTCACTTCAGGTTTACTGTATCCCTTGGACCTTCTTATTGACGATGGAACACAGATGTTGCATCGGAATTAAATAGCAAAAGGCACAATGCCGATTAAGTTACAAGAAGACTGACTCTTCCTACTGTCTATGTTTTGAATCATTCCTGTGATACTAGTTATAAATTCCGATGCTTCACTTCAGGTTTACTGTATCCCTCTGACCTTCTTATTGACGATGAAACACAGAAATTGCATTGGAATTAAATACAAAAGGCACAATGCCGACTCAAGTACAAGAAGACTGACTCCTCCTACTGTCTATGCCTTGAACCATTCCTGTGACTTTAGTTATAGATTCCGATGCTTCACTTCAGGTTTACTGTATCTTCCTGACCCTCTTATTGACGTTGGAACACAGAAATTAAATCGAAATTAAATAGAAGAGGCACAATGCTCACCTAAGTACAAGAAGACCGACTCTTCTTACTGTCTATGTTTTGAACCATTCCTGTGACACTAGTTATAGATTCCGATGCTTCACTTCAGGTTTACTGTATCCCTTGGACCATCGTATTGACGATGAAACACTGAAATTAAATCGAAATTAAATAGAAGAGGCACAATGCTCACCTAAGTACAAGAAGACCGACTCTTCTTACTGTCTATGTTTTGAACCATTCCTGTGACACTAGTTATAGATTCCGATGCTTCACTTCAGGTTTACTGTATCCCTTGGACCTTCTTATTGACGATGAAACACAGAAATTGCATCGGAATTAAATACAAAGGCACAATGCCGACTTAAGTACAAGTAGACTGACTCTTCTTACTGACTATGTTTTGCACCATTCCTGTGACACTAGTTATAGTTTCCGAAGCCCCACTTCAGGTTTACTGTAACCCTTGGACTGTTTTATTGACGATGAAACACAGAAATTGCATCGGAATTAAATAGGAAAGGCACAATGCCGACGTAAGTACAAAAAGGCTGACTCTTCTTACTGTCTATGTTTTGAACCATTCCTGTGACACTAGTTATAGATTCCGATGCTTCACTTCAGGTTTACTGTATTCCTTGGACCTTTTTATTGAAAAAATAAACACAGAAATTGCATCGGAATTAATTACAAAAGGCACAATGCCGACTTAAGTACAAGAAGACTGACTCTTCTTAGTGACTATGGTTTGAACCATTCCTGTGACATTAGTTATAGAATCCGATGCCTCACTTCAGGTTTACTGTATCCGTTGGACCTTCTTATTGACGATGAAACACAGAAAATGCATCGGAATTAAATACAAAAGGCACAATGCCGACTTAAGAACAAGAAGACTGACGCATCCTACAGTCTATGTTTTGAACCATTCCTGCGACACTAGATATAGATTCCGATGCTTCACTGCAGGTTTACTGTATCCCTCTGACCTTCTTATTGACGATGAAACAAAGAAATTGCATCGGAACTAAATACAAAAGGCACAATGCCGACTAAAGTACAAGAAGACTGACTCTTCGTACTGTCCATGTTTTGAATCATTCCTGTGACACTAGTTATAGATTCCGATGCTTCACTTCAGGTTTACTGTATCCCTCTGACCCTCTTATTGACGATGAAACACAGAAATTACATCGGAATTAAATAGAAAAGGCACAATGCCGACTTATGTACAAGGATACTGACTCATCTTACTGTCTATGTTTTGAACCATTCCTGTGACACTAGTTATAGATTCCGATGCTTCACTTCATGTTTACTGTATCCCTCTGACCTTCTTATTGACGATGAAACACAGAAATTGCATCGGAATTAAATAGAAAAGGCACAATGCCGACTTAAGTACAAGAAGACTGACTCTTCCTACTGTCTATGTTTTGAACCATTACTGTGACACTAGTTATAGATTCCGATGCTTCACTTCGGGTTTACTGTATCAGTTCGACTTTCTTATTGACGATAAAACACAGAAGTAGCATCGGAATTAAATGCAAAAGGCACAATGCCGACTTAAGTACAAGAAGACTGACTCTTCTTACTGTCTATGTTTTGAATCATTCCTGTGACACTAATTACAGATTCCGATTCTTGACTTCAGGTTTACTGTATCCCTCTGACCTGCTTATTGACGATGAAACACAGAAATTGCATTTGAATTAAGTAGAAAAGGCTCAATGCCGTCTTAAGTACGAGAAGACTGACTCTTCCTACAGTCTATGGTTTGAATCATTCCTGTGACACTACTAATAGATTCCGATGCTTCACTTCAGGATTACTGTATCCCTTGGTCCTTCTTATTGACAAAATAAACACAGAAATTGCATCGGAATTAATTACAAAAGGCACAATGCCGACTTAAGTACAAGAAGACTGCCTCTTCTTAGTGACTATGGTTTGAACCATTCCTGTGACATTAGTTATAGATTCAGATGCCTCACTTCAGGTTTACTGTATCCGTTGGACCTTCTTGTTGACGATGAAACACAGAAATTGCATCGGAATTAAATACAAAAGGCAAAATGCCGACTTAAGTACAAGAAGACTGACTTTTCTTGCTGTCTATGTTTTGAACCATTACTGTGACACTAGTTATAGATTCTGATGCTTCACTTCAGGTTTACTGTATCAGTTGGACCTTCTTATTGACGATGAAACACAGAAGTAGCATCTGAATTAAATACAATAGGCACAATGCCGACTTAAGTACAAGAAGACTGACTCTTCTAACTGACTATGTTTTGAACCATTCCTGTTACACTAGTTATAGTTTCCGATGCCTCACTTCAGGTTTATTGTATCCGTTGGACCTTCGTATTGACGATGAAACACAAAAATTGCATCGGAATTAATTACAAAAGGCACACTGAGGACTTCAGTACAAAGAGACCGACTCTTCTTACTGACTACGTTTTGAACCATTCCTGTGACACTAGTTATAGATTCCGATGCCGCACTTCAGGTTTACTGTATCCCTTGGACCTTCTTATTGACGATGGAACACAGATATTGCATCGGAATTAAATAGAAAAGGCACAATTCCGACTAAGGTACAAGAAGACTGTCTCCTCCTACTGTCTATGATTTGAATCATTCCTGTGATACTAGTTATAGATTCCGATGCTTCACTTCAGGTTTACTGTATCCCTCTGACCTTCTTATTGACGATGAAACACAGAAATTGCATTGGAATTAAATACAAAAGGCACAATGCCGACTCAAGTACAAGAAGACTGACTCCTCCTACCGTCTATGTTTTGAACCATTCCTGTGACATTAGTTATAGATTCCGATGCTTCACTTCAGGTTTACTGTATTTTTCTGACCTTCTTATTGACGATGAAACACAGAAATTACATCGGAATTAAATAGAAAAGGCACAATGCTCACTTAAGTACAAGAAGACCGACTCTCCTTACTGTCTATGTTTTGAACCATTCCTGTGACACTAGTTATAGATTCCGATGCTTCACTTCAGGTTTACTGTATCCCTTGGACCATCGTATTGACGATAAAACACAGAAATTGCATCGGAATTAAATACAATAGGCACAATGCCGACTTAAGTACAAGTTGACTGACTCTTCTTACTGTCTATGTTTGAACTATTCCTGTGACTCTAGTTATAGATTACGATGCCTCACTTCAGGTTTACTGTACCCCTTGGACCTTCTTATTGACGATAAAACACAGAAATCGCATCGGAATTAAATACAAAAGGCACAATGCCGACTTAAGCACAAGTAGACTGAATCTTCTTACTGACTATGTTTTGCACTAAACCTGTGACACTAGTTATAGTTTCCGATGCCTCACTTCAGTTTTACTGCAACCCTTGGACCGTCTTATTGACGATGAAACACAGAAATTGCATCGGAATTAAATAGAAAAGGCACAAAGCCGACTTAGGTACAAGATGAGTTACTCTTCTTACTGTCTATGTTTTGAACCATTCCTGTGACACTAGTTATAGATTCCGATGCTTCACGTCAGGTTTACTGTATCCCTCTGACCTTCCAATTGAAGATGAAACACAGAAATTGCATCGGAATTAAATAGAAAAGGCACAACGCCGTCTTAAGTACATGAAGACTGACTCTTCTTACAGTCTATGCTTTGAACCATTCCTGTGACACCAGTTATAGATTCCGAAGCTTCACTTCAGGTTTACTGTATTCCTTGTACCTTCTTATTGACGATGAATCACTAAAATTGCGTCGGAATTAAATAGAAACGGCACAATACCGACTTATGTACAAGAAGACTGACTCATCTTACTGTCTATGTTTTGAACCATTCCTGTGACACTAGTTATAGATTGCGATGCTTCACTTCAGGTTAACTGTATCAGGTGGACCTTCTTATTGACGATGAAACACAGAAGTTTCATCTGAATTAAATACAAATGCCACAATACCGATTTAAGTACAAGAACACTGACTCTTCTTACTGTCTATGTTTGAACCATTCCTGTGACACTAGTTATAGATTCCGATGCTTCACTTCAGGTTTACTGTATCCCTTGGACCTTCTTATTGACGATGAAACACAGAAATTGCATCGGAATTAAATAGAAAAGGCACAATGCCGACGTAAGTACAAGAGGACAGACTCTTCCGACTGTCTATGCTTGAACCATTCCTATGATTCTAGTTATAGATTCCGATGCTTCACTACTGGTTTACTGTATCGCTTGGACCTTCTTATTGACGATGAAACACAGAAATTGCATCGGAATTAAATACAAAAGGCACAATGCCGACTTAAGTACAAGAAGACTGACTCTTCTTACTGACTATGTTTGAACCATTCCTGCGATACTAGTTATAGATTCCGATGCCTCACTTCAGGGTAACTGTATCCCTTGGACCTTCTTATTGACGATGGAACACAGAAATTGCATCGGAATTAAATACGAGAGGCACAATGCCGACTTAAGTACAAGAAGACTGACTCTTCTTGCTGACTATGTTTGAACCATTCCTGTGACACCACTTATAGGTTCCGATGCTTCACTTCAGGTTTACTGTATCCCTCTGACCTTCTTATTGTCGATGTAACACAGAAATTGCATCGGAATTAAATACAAAAGGCACAATGCCGACTGAAGTACAAGAAGACTGACTCTTCTTACTGACTATGTTTGAACCATTCCTGCGATGCTAGTTATAGATTCCGATGCCTCACTTCAGGGTAACTGTATCCCTTGGACCTTCTTATTGACGATGGAACACAGAAATTGCATCGGAATTAAATACGAGAGGCACAATGCCGACTTAAGTACAAGAAGACTGACTCTTCTTGCTGACTATGTTTGAACCATTCCTGTGACACTAGTTATAGATTCCGATGCTTCACTTCAGGTTTACTGTATCCCTTGGACCTTCTTATTGACGATGAAACACAGAAATTGCATCGGAATTAAATAGAAAAGGCACAATGCCGACGTAAGTACAAGAGGACAGACTCTTCCGACTGTCTATGCTTGAACCATTCCTATGATTCTAGTTATAGATTCCGATGCTTCACTACTGGTTTACTGTATCGCTTGGACCTTCTTATTGACGATGAAACACAGAAATTGCATCGGAATTAAATACAAAAGGCACAATGCCGACTTAAGTACTAGAAGACTGACTCTTCTTACTGTCTATGTTTGAACAATTCCTGTGACACTAGTTATGGATTCCGATGCCTCACTTTAGATGTACTGTATCCCTTAGACCTACTTATTGACGAAGGAACACATAAATTGCATCGGAATTAAATACAAGAGGCACAATGCCGACATAAGTACAAGGAGACTGACTTTTCTTACTGACTATTTTTGAACCATTCCTGTGACACTAGTTATAGTTCCCGATGCCTCACTTCAGGTTTTCTGTATCCGTTGGACCTTCATATTGACGATGAAACACAGAAATTGCATCGGAATTAATTACAAAAGGCTCAATGCCAACTTAACTACAAGAAGACTGACTCTTCCTACTGTCTATGTTTTGAACCATTCCTGTGACACTAGTTATTGATTCCGATGCTTCACTGCAGATTTTACTGTATCCCTCTGACGTTCTTATTGACGATGAATCACAGAAATTGCATCGGAATTAAATACAAAAGGCACAATGCCGTCTAAAGTACAAGAACACTGACTCTTCCTACTGTCTAAGTTTTGAATCATTCCTGTGGCACTAGTTACAGATTCCGATGCTTCACTTCAGGTTTCCTGTATCCCTCTGACCCTCTTATTGACAATGAAACACAGAAATTACATCGGAATTAAATAGAGAAGGCACAATGCTGACATATCTACAAGAAGACTGACTCTTTTAACTGTCTATGCTTTGAACCATTCCTGTGACACTAGTTATAGATTCCGATGCTTCACTTCAGGTTTACTGTATCCCTTGGACCTTCTTATTGACGATGAAACACAGAAATTGCATTGGAATTAAATACAAAAGGCACAATGCCGACTCAATTACAAGAAGACTGGCTCTTCCTACTGTCTATGATTTGAACCATTCCTGTGACACTAGTTATAGATTCCGATGCTGCCCCTACAGGTTTACTGTATGCCTCTGACCATCTTATTGACGATGAAACACAGAAATTGCATCGGAATTAAATACAAAAGGCACAATGCCGACTGTAGTACAAGAAGACTGACTCTTCTTACTGACTATGTTTGAACCATTCCTGCGATACTAGTTATAGATTCCGTTGCCTCACTTCAGGTTTACTGTATCCCTTGGACCTTCTTATTGACGATGGAACACAGAAATTGCATCGGAATTAAATACGAGAGGCACAATGCCGGCTTAAGTACAAGAAGACTGACTCTTCTTACTGACTATGTTTGAACCATTCCTGTGATACTAGTTATAGTTTCCGCTGCCTCACTTCAGGTTTACTGTATCCCTTGGACCTTCTTATCGACGATGAAACACAGAAATTGCATCGGAATTAAATACAAAAGGCACAATGCCGACTTAAGTACAAGAGGACAGACTCTTCCTACTCTCTATGTTTTGAACCATTCCTGTGACACTAGTTATAGATTCCGATGTTTCACTTCAGGTTTACTGTATCCCTCTGACCTTCTTATTGACGATGAAACACAGAAATTACATCGGAATTAAATAGAAAAGGCACAATGCTGACTTAACTACAAGAAGACTGACTCTTCTTACTGTCTATGTTTTGAACCACTCCTATGACTCTAGTTATAGATTCCGATGCTTCACTACAGGTTTACTGTATCGCATGGACCTTCTTATTAACGATGAAACACAGATATTGCATCCGAATTATATACAAAAGGCACAATGCCGACTTAAGTACAAGAAGACTGACTCTTCTTACTGTCTATGTTTGAGCAATTCCTGCGACACTAGTTATAGATTCCGATGCCTCACTTCTGGTTTACTGTATCCCTCTGACCTTCTTATTGACGATGAAACACAGAAATTGCATAGGAATTAAATACATATGGCACAATGCCGACTCAAGTACTAGAAGACTGAACCTTCCTACAGTCCATGTATTGAACCATTCCTGTGACACTAGTTATAGATTCCGATGCTTCACATCAGGTTTACTGTATCCCTCTGACCTTATTGACGGGAAACACAGAAATTGCATTGGAATTAAATACAAAAGGCACAATGCCGACTCAATTACGAGAAGACTGACTATTCCTACTGTCTATGATTTGAACCATTCCTGTGACACTAGTTATAGATTCCGATGCTTCCCCTTAAGGTTTACTGTATCCCTCTGACCCTCTTATTGACGATGAAACACAGAAATTGCATCGGAAATAGATAGAAAAGGCACAATGCCGACTTAAGTACAAGAAGGCTGACTCTTCTTACTGACTATGTTTGAACCATTCCTGCGATACTAGTTATAGATTCCGATGCCTCACTTCAGGTTTACTGTATCCCTATGACCTTCTTATTGACGTGAAACACAGAAATTGCATTGGATTTAAATACAAAAGGCACAATGCCGACTGAAGTACAAGAAGACTGCCTCTTCTTACTGACTGTGTTTGAACCATTCCTGCGATACTAGTTATAGATTCCGATGCCTCACTTCAGGTTTACTGTATCCCTTGGACCTTCTTATTGACGATGGAACACAGAAATTGCATCGGAATTAAATACGAGAGGCACAATGCCGACTTAAGTAAAAGAAGACTGACTCTTCTTACTGACTATGTTTGAACCATTCCTGTGATACTAGTTATAGTTTCCGCTGCCTCACTTCAGGTTTACTGTATCCCTTGGACCTTCTTATCGACGATGAAACACAGAAATTGCATCGGAATTAAATAGAAAAGGCACAATGCCGACTTAAGTACAAGAGGACAGACTCTTCCTACTGTCTATGTTTTGAACCATTCCTATGACTCTAGTTATAGATTCCGATGCTTCACTACAGGTTTACTGTATCGCTTGGACCTTCTTATTGACGATGAAACACAGAAATTGCATCGGAATTAAATACAAAAGGCACAATGCCGACTTAAGTACTAGAAGACTGACTCTTCTTACTGTCTATGTTTGAACAATTCCTGTGACACTAGTTATGGATTCCGATGCCTCACTTTAGGTGTACTGTATTACTTAGACCTACGTATTGACGAAGGAACACAGAAATTGCATCGGAATTAAATACAAGAGGCACAATGCCGACTTAAGTACAAGGAGACTGACTCTTCTTACTGACTATTTTTGAACCATTCCTGTGACACTAGTTATAGTTCCCGATGCCTCACTTCAGGTTTACTGTATCCGTTGGACCTTCTTATTGACGATGAAACATAGAAATTGCATCGGAATTAACTACAAAAGGAACAATGCCGACTCAATTGCAAGAAGACTGACTCTTCCTACTGTCTATGATTTGAACCATTCCTGTGACACTAGTTATAGATTCCGATGCTTCCCCTTCAGGTTTACTGTATGCCTCTGACCTTCTTATTGACGGTGAAACACAGATATTGCATCGGAATTAAATACAAAAGGCACAATGCCGACTGAAGTACAAGAAGACTGACTCTTCTTACTGACTATGTTTGAACCATTCCTGCGATACTAGTTATAGATTCCGATGCCTCACTTCAGGTTTACTGTATCCCTTGGACCGTCTTATTGACGATGGAACACAGAAATTGCATCGGAATTAAATACGAGAGGCACAATGCCGACTTAAGTACAAGAAGACTGACTCTTCTTACTGACTATGTTTGAACCATTCCTGTGATACTAGTTATAGTTTCCGCTGCCTCACTTCAGGTTTACTGTATCCCTTGAACCTTCTTATCGACGAAGAAACACAGAAATTGCATCGGAATTAAATAGAAAAGGCACAATGCCGACTTAAGTACAAGAGGACAGACTCTTCCTACAGTCTATGATTTGAACCATTCCTGTGACACTAGTTACAGATTCCGATGCTTCACTACAGGTTTACTGTATCGCTTGGACCTTCTTATTGACGATGAAACACAGAAATTGCATCGGAATTAAATACAAATGGCACAATGCCGACTTAAGTACTAGAAGACTGACTCTTCTTACTGTGTATGTTTGAACAATTCCTGTGACATTAGTTATGGATTCCGATGCCTCACTTTAGGTGTACTGTATCCCTTAGACCTACTTATTGACGAAGGAACACAGAAATTGCATCGGAATTAAATACAAGAGGCACAATGCCGACTTAAGTACAAGAAGACTGACTCTTCCTACTGTCTATGTTTTGAACCATTCCTGTGACACTAGTTATAGATTCCGATGCTTCACTGCAGGTTTACTGTATCCCTCTGACCATCTTATTGACGATGAATCACAGAAATTGCATCGGAATTAAATACAAAAGGCACAATGCCGTCTAAAGTACAGGAAGACTGACTCTTCCTACTGTCTATGTTTTGAATCATTCCAGTGACACCAGTTACAGATTCCGATGCTTCACTTCAGGTTTCCTGTATCCCTCTGACCCTCTTATTGACGATGAAACAAAGAAATTACATCGGAATTAAATAGAGAAGGCACAATGCTGACTTATCTACAAGAAGACTGACTCTTATAACTGTCTATGTTTTGAACCATTCCTGTGACACTAGTTATAGATTCCGATGCTTCACTTCAGGTTTACTGTATCCCTTGGACCTTCTTATTGACGATGAAACACAGAAATTGCATCGGAATTATATACAAAAGGCACAATGCCGACATAAGTACAAGAAGACTGACTCTTCTTACTGTCTATGTTTGAGCAATTCCTGTGACACTAGTTATAGATTCCAATCCTGACTTCAGGTTTACTGTATCCCTCTGAACTTCTTATTGACGATGAAACACAGAAATTGCATTGGAATTAAATACATATGGCACAATGCCGACTCAAGTACTAGAAGACTGAACCTTCCTACAGTCCATGTATTGAACCATTCTTGTGACACTAGTTATAGATTCCGATGCTTCACTTCAGGTTTACTGTATCCCTCTAACCTTCTTATTGACGATGAAACACAGAAATTACATCGGAATGGAATAGAAAAGGCACAATGCTGCCTTAAGTACAAGAAGACTGACTCTTCTTACTGACTATGTTTTGAACCATACCTGTGACACTAGTTATAGATTCCGATGCTTCACTTCAGGTTTACTGTATCCCTCTGACCTTCTTATTGACGATGAAACACAGAAATTGCATTGGAATTAAATACAAAAGGCACAATGCCGACTCAATTACAAGAAGACTGACTCTTCCTACTGTCTATGACTTGAACTACTCCTGTCACACTAGTCATAGACTCCGATGCTTCCCCTTCAGGTTTACTGTATGCCTCTGACCTTCTTATTGACGATGAAACACAGAAATTACATCGGAATTAAATAGAAAAAGCACAATGCTGACTTAAGAACCAGAATACTGACTCTTCTTACTGTCTATGTTTTGAACATTTCCTGTGACACTAGTTATAGATTCCGATGCCTCACCTCAAGTTTACTGTATCCCTTGGACCTTCTTATTGACGATGGAACACAGAAATTGCATCGGAAGTAAATACAAAAGGCACAATGCCGACTTAAGTACAAGAAGACTGACTCTTCTTACTGACTATGTTTTGAACCATTCCTGTGACACTAGTTATAATTTCCTATGCCTCACTTCAGGTTTACTGTATCCCTCTGACCTTCTTATTGACGATGAAACACAGAAATTTCATCGGAATTCAATACAAAAGGCACAATGCCGACTTAAGTACAAGAAGACTGACTCTTCCTACTGTCTATGCTTTGAACCATTTTTGTGACACTAGTTATAGATTCCGATGCTTCTCTTCAGGCTTACTGTATCCCTCTGACCTTCTTATTGACGATGAAACACTGAAATTACATCGGATTTAAATAGAAAAGGCACAATGCCGACATAAGTACAAGAAGACTGACTCTTCCTACTGTCTATGTATTGAATCATTCCTGTGACACTTGTTATAGATTCCGATGCTTCACTTCAGGTTTACTGAATCCCTCTAACCTTCTTATTGACGATGAAACACAGAAATTGCTTCGGAATTAAATACAGATGGCACAATGCCGACTCAAGTACAAGAAGACTGACTCTTCCAACTGTCTATGTTTTGAAACATTCCTGTGACACTAGTTATAGATTCCGATGCTTCACTTCAGTTTTACTGTATCCCTCTGACCTTCTTATTGACGATGAAACACAGAAATTGCATCGGAAATAGATAGAAAAGGCACAATGCCGACTTAAGTACAAGAAGACTGACACTTCTTACTGACCATGTTGTGAACATTTCCTGTGAGACCAGTTTTAGATTCCGATGCTTCACTATGTGTTTACTGTACCCTTTGGACCTACTTATTGACGATGAAACACAGAAATTGCATTGGATATAAATACGAAAGGCACAATGCCGACTCAAGTACAAACAGACTGACTCTTCCTACTGTCTATGTTTTGAACCATTCCTGTGACACTAGTTATAGATTCCAATGCTTCACTTCAGGTGTATTCCTCTGACCTGCTTACTGACGATGAAACACAGAAATTATATCGGAATTGAATAGAAAAAGCACAATGCTTGTTTAAGTACAAGAAAACTGTCCCTTCTTACTGTCTATGTTCTGAACCATTCCTGTGACACTAGTTGTAGATTCCGATGCTTCACTTCAGGTTTACTGTATCCCTTGGACCTTCTTATTGACGATGAAACACAGAAATTGCATCGGAATTAAATACAAAAGGCACAATGCCGACTCAAGTACAAGAAGACTGACTCTTCCTACTGTCTATGATTTGAACCATTCCTGTGACACTAGTTATAGATTCCGATGTTTCACTTCAGGTTTACTGTATCCCTCTGTCCTTCTTATTGACGATCAAACACAGAAATTACATCGGAATTAAATAGAAAAGGCACGATGCTGACTTAACTACAAGAAGACTGACTCTTCTTACTGTCTATGTTTTGAACCATTCCTATGACTCTTGTTACAGATTCCGATGCTTCACTACAGGTTTACTGTATCGTTTGGACCTTCTTATTGACGATGAAACACAGAAATTGCATCGGAATTAAATACAAAAGGCACAATGCCGACTTAAGTACTAGAAGACTGACTCTTCTTACTGTCTATGTTTGAACAATTCCTGTGACACTAGTTATGGATTCCGATGCCTCACTTTAGGTGTACTGTATCCCTTAGACGTACTTATTGACGAAGGAACACAGAAATTGCATCGGAATTAAATACAAGAGGCACAATGCCGACTTAAGTACAAGGAGACTGACTCTTCTTACTGACTATTTTTGAACCATTCCTGTGACACTAGTTATAGTTCCCGATGCCTCACTTCAGGTTTACTGAATCCGTTGGACCTTCTTATTGACGATGAAACACAGAAATTGCATCGGAATTAATTATAAAAGGTTCAATGCGGACTTAACTACAAGGAGACTGACTCTTCCTACTGTCTATGTTTTGAACCATTCCTGTGACACTAGTTATAGATTCCAATGCTTCACTTCAGGTGTATTCCTCTGACCTGCTTATTGACGATGAAACACAGAAATTATATCGGAATTGAGTAGAAAAAGCACAATGCTTGTTTAAGTACAAGAAAACTGTCCCTTCTTACTGTGTATGTTTTGAACCATTCCTGTGACACTAGTTATAGATTCCGATGCTTCACTTCAGGTTTACTGTATCCCTTGGACCTCCTTATTGACGATGAAACACAGAAATTGCATCGGAATTAAATGCAAAAGGCACAATGCCGACTAAAGTACAAGAAGACTGACTCTTCTTACTGTCTATGTTTGAACAATTCCTGTGACACTAGTTAGAGTTTCCGATGCCTCACTTCAGTTTTACTGTATCCCTTGGACCTTCTTATTGACGATGAAACACAGACATTGCATCGGAATTAAATACAAAAGGCACAATGCCAACTTAAGTACAAGAAGATTGACGCTTCCTACTGTCTGGGATTTGAACTATTCCTGTGACACTAGTTATAGATTCCGATGCTTCACTTCAGGTTTACTGTATCCCTCTCACCTTCTTATTGACGATGAAACACAGAAATTGCATCGGAATTAAATAGAAAAGGCACAATGCCGACTTAAGTACAAGTACACTGATTCTTCCTACTGTCTATGTTTGGAACCATTCCTGTGACACTAGTTATAGATTCCGATGCCTCACTTCAGGTTTACTGTATCCCTTGGACCTTCTTATTGACGATGGAACACAGAAATTGCGTCGGAATTAAATACAAGAGGCACATTGCCGACTTAAGTACAAGAAGACTGACTCTTCTTACTGACTATGTTTGAACCATTCCTGTGATACTAGTTATAGTTTCCGCTGCCTCACTTCAGGTTTACTGTATCCCTTGGACCTTCTTATCGACGATGAAACACAGAAATTGCATCGGAATTAAATACAAAAGGCACAATGCCGACTTAAGTACTAGAAGACTGACTCTTCCTACTGTCTATGTTTTGAACCATTCCTGTGACACTAGTTATAGATACCGATGTTTCACTTCATGTTTACTGTATCCCTCTGACCTTCTTATTGACGATCAAACACAGAAATTACATCGGAATTAAATAGAAAAGGCACAATGCTGACTTAACTACAAGAAGACTGACTCTTCTTACTGTCTATGTTTTGAACCATTCCTATGACACAAGTTACAGATTCCGATGCTTCACTACAGGTTTACTGTATCGCTTGGACCTTCTTATTGACGATCAAACACAGAAATTGCATCGGAATTAAATACAAAAGGCACAATGCCGACTTCAGTACTAGAAGACTGACTCTTCTTACTGTCTATGTTTGAACAATTCCTGTGACACTAGTTATGGATTCCGATACCTCACTTTAGATGTACTGTATCCCTTAGACCTACTTATTGACGAAGGAACACAGAAATTGCATCGGAATTAAATACAAGAGGCTCAATGCGGACTTAACTACAAGAAGACTGACTCTTCTTACTGTCTATGTGTGAGCAATTCCTGTGACACTAGTTATAGATTCCGATGCCTCACTTCAGGTTTACTGTATCCCTCTGACCTTCTTATTGACGATGAATCACAGAAATTGCATTGGAATTAAATACATATGGCACAATGCCGACTCAAGTACTAGAAGACTGAACCTTCCTACAGTCTATGTATTGAACCATTCCTGTGACATTAGTTATAGATTCCGATGCTTCATTCAGGTTTACTGTATACCTCTGACCTTCCTATTGACGATGAAACACAGAAATTACATCGGAATGGAATAGAAAAGGCACAATGCTGACTTAAGTACAAGAAGACTGACTCTTCTTACTGTCTATGTTTTGAACCATACCTGTGACACTACTTATAGATTCCGATGCTTCACTTCAGGTTTACTGTATCCCTCTGACCTTATTATTGACGAAAAAACACAGAAATTGCATTGGAATTAAATACAAAAGGCACAATGCCGACTCAATTACAAGAAGACTGACTCTTCCTACTGTCTATGATTTGAACCATTCCTGTGACACTAGTTATAGATTCCGATGCTTCAAATCAGGTTTACTGTATGCCTCTGACCTTCTTGTTGACGATGAAACACAGAAATTACATCGGAATTAAATAGAAAAGGCACAATGCTGACTTAAGAACCAGAAGACTGACTCTTCTTACTGTCTATGTTTTGAACAATTCCCGTGACACTAGTTATAGATTCCGATGCCTCACTTCAGGTGTACCGTATCCCTTGGACCTTCTTATTGACGATGGAACACAGAAATTGCATCGGAATTAAATACAAAAGGCACAATGCTGACTTAAGTACAAGAAGACTGACTCTTCTTACTGACTATGTTTTGAACCATTCCTGTGACACTAGTTATAACTTCCGATGCCTCACTTCTGGTTTACTGTATCCCTCTGACCTTCTTATTGACGATGAAACACAGAAATTGCATCGGAATTAAATACAAAAGGCCCAATGCCGACTTAAGTACAAGAAGACTGACTCTTCCTACTGTCTATGCTTTGAACCATTCCTGTGACACTAGTTATAGATTCCGATGCTTCTCTTCAGGTTTACTGTATCCCTCTGACCTTCTTATTGACTATGAAACACAGAAATTACATCGGAATTGAATAGAAAGGGCACAATGCTGACTTAAGTACAAGAAGACTGACACTTCTTACTGGCTATGTTTTGAACCATTCCTGTGACACTAGTTATAGATTCCGAAGCTTCACTTCAGGTTTACTGTATCCCTTGGACATTCTTATTGACGATGAAACACAGAAATTGCCTCGGAATCAAATACAAAATGCATAATGCCGATTTAAGTACAAGGAGACTGACTCTTCTTACTGTCTATTTTTGAAGAATTCCTGTGACACTAGTTATTGATTCCGATGCCTCACTTCAGGCTTACTGTATCGCTTGCACCTTCTTATTGACGATGAAACACAGAAATTATATCGGAATTGAATAGAAAAAGCACAATGCTGACTTAAGTACAAGAAAACTGTCTCTTCTTACTGTCTATGTCTTGAACCATTCCTGTGACACTAGTTATAGACTACGATGCTTCACTTCAGGTCTGCTGTATCCCTTGGACCTTCTTAATTACGATGAATCACAGAAATTGCATCGGAATTAAATACAAGAGGCACAATGCCGACTTAAGTACAAGAAGACTGACTCTTCTTACTGTCTATGTTTGAACAATTCCTGTGACACTAGTTATAGATTCCGATGCCTCACTTCAGGTTTACTGTATCCCTCTGACCTTCTTATTGACGATGAAACACAGAAATTGCATCGGAAATAAATACAAAAGGCACAACGCCGACTTAAATATAAGAAGACTGACTCTTCTTAGTGACTATGTTTGGAACCATTCCTGTGACACTAGTTAGAGTTTCCGATGCCTCACTTCAGGTTTACTGTGTCCCTTGGACCTTCTTATTGACGATGAAACACAGAAATTGCATTGGAATTAAATACAAAAGGCACAATGCCGACTCAATTACAAGAAGACTGACTCTTCCCACTGTCTATGTTTTGAACCATTCCTGTGACACTAGTTATAGATTCTGAAGCTTCACATCAGGTTTACTGTATGCCTCTGACCTTCTTATTGACGATGAAACACAGAAATTACATCGGAATTAAATAGAAAAGGCACAATGCTGACTTAAGAACCAGAAGACTGACTCTTCTTACTGTCTATTATTTGAACAATCTCTGTGACACTAGTTATAGATTCCGATGCCTCACTTCAGGTGTACTGTATCCCTTGGACCTTCTTATTGACGATGGAACACAGAAATTGCATCGGAATTAAGTACAAAAGGCACAATGCCGACTTAAGTACAAAAAGACTGACTCTTCTTACTGACTATGTTTTGAACCATTCCTGTGACACTAGTTATAATTTCCGATGCCTCACTTCAGGTTTACTGTATCCGTCTGACCTTCTTATTGACGATGAAACACGGAAATTACATCGGAATTGAATAGAAAAGGCACAATGCTGACTTAAGTACAAGAAGACTGACACTTCTTACTGTCTATGTTTTGAACCATTCCTGTGACACTAGTTATAGATTCCGAAGCATCACCTCAGGTTTACTGTATCCCTCTGACGTTCTTATTGACGATGAAACACAGAAATTGCATCGGAAATAAATACAAAAGGCACAACGCCGACTTAAATAAAAGAAGACTGACTCTTCTTAGTGACTATGTTTTGAACCATTCCTGTGACACTAGTTAGAGTTTCCGATGCCTCACTTCAGGTTTACTGTATCCCTTTGACCTTCTTATTGACGATGAAACACAGAAATTGCATCGGAATTAAATACAAAAGGCACAATGCCAACTTAAGTACAAGAAGACTGACGCATCCAGCTGTCTTTGATTTGAACTATTCCTGTGACACTAGTTATAGATTCCGATGCTTTACTTCAGGTTTACTGTATCCCTCTGACCTTCTTATTGAGGATGAAACACAGAAATTGCATTGGAATTAAATACAAAAGGCACAATGCCGACATAAGTACAAGTGGACTTACTCTTCTTACTGTCTATGTTTTGAACCATTCCTGTGACACTAGTTATAGATTCTGATGCTTCACTTCAGGTTTACTGTATCCCTCTGACCTACTTATTGACGATGAAACACATAAATTGCATCGGAATTAAATGGAAAAGCACAATGCCGACTTAAGTACAAGAAGACTGACTCTTCTTATTGACTATGTTTTGAACATTTCCTGTGTGACCAGTTTTTATTCCGATGCTTCACTATATGTTTACTGTATCCCTTGGACCTTCTTATTGACGATGAAACACAGAAATTGCATCTAAAATAAATACAAAAGCCACAATGCCGACTCAAGTACAAGAAGACTACCTCTTCCTACTGTCTATGTTTTGAACCATTCCTGTGACACTAGTTATACATTGCGATGCTTCACTTCAGGTTTACTGTATCCGTCTGACCTTCTTATTGACGATGAAACACAGAAATTGCATCGGAATTAAATACAAAAGGCACAATGCCTATTTAAGTACAAGGATACTGACTCTTCTTACTGTCTATGTTTGAACAATTCCTGTGACACTAGTTATTGATTCCGATTCCTCACTTCAGGCTAACTGTATCGCTTGGACCTTCTTATTGACGATGGAACACAGAAATTTCATCGGAATTAAATACAAAAGGCACAATGCCGACTTAAGTACAAGAAGACTGACTCTTCTTACTGACTATGTTTTGAGCCATTCCTGTGACACTAGTTATAGTTTCCGATGCCTCACTTCAGGTTTGCTGAATCCCTTGGACCTTCTTATTGACGATGAATCACAGAAATTGTATCGGTATTAAATAAAAAAGGCACAATGCCGACTTAAGTACAAGAAGACTGTCTCTTCCTACTGGCTATGTTTTGAACCATTCCTGTGCCACTAGTAATAGTTTCCGATGCTTCACTTCTGGTTTACTGTATCCCTCTAACCTTCTTATTGACGATGGAACACAGAAATTGCATCGGAATTAAATACAAAAGGCACAATGCCGATCAAGTACAAGAAGACTGACTCTTCCTACTGTCTATGTTTTAATCCATTCCTGTGACACTAGTTATAGATTCCGATGCTCCACTTCAGGTATACTGTATCCCTCTGACCTTCTTGTTGACGATGAAACACAGAAATTGCATCGGAATTAAATAAAAAGGCACAATGCCGAATTATGTGCAAGAAGACTGACTCTATTTACTGACTATGTTTTGAACCATTCCTGTGACACTAGTTATAGATTCCGATGCTTCACTTCTGGCTTACTGTATCCCTCTGACCTCCTTATTGACGATGAAACACAGAAATTGCATCGGAATTAAATAAAAAAGGCACAATGACGACTTAAGTAAAAGAAGACTGACCCTTCCTACTCTCTATGTTTTGAACCATTCCTGTGACACTAGTTGTAGATTCCGATGCTTCACTTCAGGTTTACTGTATCCCTTGGACCTTCTTATTGACGATAAAACACAGAAATTGCATCGGAATTAAATAAAAAGGCACAATGCCGAATTATGTACAAGAAGACTGACTCTTCTTACTGACTATGTTGTGAACATTTCCTGTGGGACCAGTTTTAGATTCCGATGCTTCACTATATGTTTACTGTATCCCTTGGACCTTCTTATTGACGATGAAACACAGAAATTGCATCGGAATGAAATACAAAATGCACAAAGCCGACTTAAGTACAAGAAGACTGTCCCTTCTTACTGTCTATTTTTTAACCATTACTGTGACACTAGTTATATATTCCGATGCTTCACTTCAGGTTTACTGTATCCCTTGGACCTTCTTATTGACAATGAAACACAGAAATTGCATCGGAATTAAATAAAAAGGCACAATGCCGAATTATTTACAAGAAGACTGACTCTTCTTACTGACTATGTTTTGAACCATTCCTGTGACACTAGTTATAGATTCCGATGCTTCACTTCAGGCTTCCTGTATCTCTCTGACCTCATTATTGACGATGAAACACAGAAATTGCATCGGAATTAAATACAAAAGGCACAATGACGACTTAAGTACAAGAAGACTGACTCTTCCTACTCACTATGTTTTGAACCATTCCTGTGACACTAGTTATAGATTCCGATGCTTCACTTCAGGTTTACTGTATCCCTCTGACTTTCTTATTGACGATGAAACACAGAAATTCCATCAGGAATTAAATACAAAGGGCGCAATGCCGACTTAAGTACATGAAGTCTGACTCTTATTACTGTCTATGTTTTGAGCCATTCCTGTGTCACTAGTTATAGATTCCGATGCTTCACTTCAGGTTTACTGTATCCCTTGCACCTTCTTATTGACGATGAAACACAGAAATTGCATCGGAATTAAATACAAAAGGCACAATGCCGACTAATGTACAAGAAGACTGACTCATCTTACTGTCTATGTTTTGAACCATTCCAGTGACACTAGTTATAGATTCCGATGCTTCACTTCAGGTTTACTGTATCCCTTGGACCTTCTTATTGACGAAGGAACACAGAAATTGCATCGGAATTACATAGAAAAGGCACAATGCCTTCTTAAGTACAAGAAGACTGACTCTTCCTACTGTCTATGTTTTGAACCTTTCCTGTGACACTAGTTATAGATTCCGATGCTTCACTTCAGGTTTACTATATCCCTCTGACCTTCCTATTGAAGATGAAACACAGAAATTGCATCGGAATTAAATGGAAATGGCACAATGCCGACTTAAGTACAAGAAGACTGACTCTACTTACTGTCTATGTTTTGAATCATTCCTGTGACACTAGATATAGATTCCGATGCTTCACTTCAGGTTTACTGTATCCCTTGGACCTTCTTATTGACGATGAAACACAGAAATTGCATCGGAATTACATACAAAAAGCACAATGCCGGCTGAAGTACAAGAAGACTGACTCTTCTTACTGTCTATGCGTGAACTATTCCTGTGACACTAGTTATAGATTCCGATGCTTCACTTCAGGCTTTTCGATATCCCTTGGACATTCTTATTGACGACGAAACACAGAAATTGCATCGGAATTAAATAGAAGAGGCACAATGCAGACTTAAGTACAAGTAGACTGACCCTTCCTACTGTCTATGCTTTGAACCATTCCTGTGACACTAGTTATAGATTCTGATGCTTCACTTCAGGTTTACTGTATCCTTCTGACCTTCTTATTGACGATGAAACACAGAAATTGCATCGGAAATATATACAAAAGGCACAATGCCGACTTAAGTACATGAAGACTGACTCTTCTTACTGACTATGTTGTGAACATTTCCTGTGAGACGAGTTTTAGATTCCGATGCTTCACTATAAGTTACTGTATCCCATGGAACTTCCTATTGACGATGAAACACAGAAATTGCATCGGAATTAAATAGAAAAGGCACAATGCCGACTTAAGTACAAGAAGACTGACTCTTCCTACTGTCTATGATTTGAACCTTTCCTGTGACACTAGTTATAGATTCCGATGCTTCACTTCAGGTTTACTATATCCCTCTGACCTTCCTATTGAAGATAAAACACAGATATTGCATCGGAATTAAATAGAAATGGCACAATGCCGACTTAAGTACAAGAAGACTGACTCTACTTACTGTCTACGTTTTGAACCATTCCAGTGACACTAGATATAGATTCCTATGCTTCACTTCAGGTTTACTGTATCCCTCTAACCTTCGTATTGACGATGAATCACAGAAATTGCATCGGAATTAAATACTAAATGCACAATGCCGACTTAAGTACAAGAAGACTGACTCCTCTTAATCTCTATGTTTTGAACCTTTCTTGTGAGACCGGTTTAAGATTCCGATGCTTCACTTCAGGTTTACTGTATTACTTGTACCTTCTTATTGACGACGAAACACAGACATTGCACCGGAATTAAATAGAAAAGGCACAATGCCGACTTAAGTACAGGAAGACTGACTCTTCTTACTGTCAATGTTTTGAACCAATCCTGTGACACTAGTTATAGATTCCGAAGCTTCACTTCTGGATTACTGTATCCCTTGGACCTTCTTATTGACGATGAAACACCGAAATTGCGTTGGAATTGAATACGAAAGGCACAATGCCGACTTAAGTACAAGAAGACTGACTCTTCTTACTGACTATGTTTTGAATTATTCCTGTGACACTAGTTATAGATTCCGATGCTTCACTTCAGGCTTACTGTATCCCTCTGACCTTCTTATTGACGATGAAACACAGAAAATGCATCGGAATTAAATACAAAAGGCACAATGCTGACTTAAGTACATATAGACTGACTCTTCTTACTGACTATGTTTTGAACCATTCCTGCTACACTAGTTATAGATTCCGATGCTTCACTTGAGATTTACTGTATCCCTTGGACCTTCTTATTGATGATGAAACACCTAAATTTCGTCGGAATTGAATACGAAAGGCACAATGCGGACTTAAGTACAAGAAGACTGACTCTTCTTACTGACTATGTTTTGAACCATTCCTGTGACACCACTTATTGTTTCCAATGCTTCTCTTCGGTTTTACTGTATCCCTCTGACGTTCTTATTGACGACGAAACACAGAAATTGCATCGTAATTAAATAGAAAAGGCACAATGCCGACTTAAGTACAAGAAGACTGACTCTTCTTACTGTCTATGTTTGGAACCATTACTGTGACACTAGTTATGGATTCCGATGTCTCACTTCAGGTATACTGTATCACTTGGACCTTCTTATTGCCCATGAAACACAGAAATTGCATCGGAATTAAATACAAAAGGCAAAATGCCGACGTAAGTACAAGAAGACCGACTCTTCCTAATGTCTATGTTTTGAACCACCCCTGTGACAATTGTTATATATTCCGATGCTTCACTTCAGGTTTACTGTATCTCTCTGACCTTCTTATAGACGTTAAAACACACAAATTGCATCAGAATTAAATACAAACTGGACAATGCCGACTTAAGTACAAGAAGACTGACCCTTTCTATTGTCTATGTTTTCAACCATTCCTGTGACACTAGTTATAGATTCCGATGCTTCACGTCAGGTTTACTGTATCCCTTGGATCTTCTTACTGACGATGAATCACAGAAATTGCATCGGAATTAAATAGAAAAGCCACAATGCCGACTTATGTACTTGTAGACTGACTCATCTTACTGTCTATGTTTTGAACCATTCCTGTGACACTAGTTATAGATTCCGATGCTTCACTTCAGGTTTACTGTATCCCTCTGACGTTCTTATTGACGATGAAACACAGAAATTGCATCGGAATTAAATACAAAAGGCACAATGCCTATTTAAGTACAAGGATACTGACTCTTCTTACTGTCTATGTTTGAACAATTCCTGTGACACTAGTTATTGCTTCCGATTCCTCACTTCAGGCTAACTGTATCGCTTGGACCTTCTTATTGACGATGGAACACAGAAATTTCATCGGAATTAAATACAAAAGGCACAATGCCGACTTAAGTACAAGAAGACTGACTCTTCTTACTGACTATGTTTTGAGCCATTCCTGTGACACTAGTTATAGTTTCCGATGCCTCACTTCAGGTTTGCTGAATCCCTTGGACCTTCTTATCGACGATGAATCACAGAAATTGCATCGGTATTAAATACAAAAGGTACAATGCCGACTTAAGTACAAGAAGACTGTCTCTTCCTACTGGCTATGTTTTGAACCATTCCTGTGCCACTAGTAATAGTTTCCGATGCTTCACTTCTGGTTTACTGTATCCCTGTAACCTTCTTATTGACGATGGAACACAGAAATTGCATCGGAATTAAATACAAAAGGCACAATGCCGATCAAGTACAAGAAGACTGACTCTTCCTAATGTCTATGATTTAATCCATTCCTGTGACACTAGTTATAGATTCCGACACTTCACTTCAGGTATACTGTATCCCTCTGACCTTCTTGTTGACGATGAAACACAGAAATTGTATCGGAATTAAATAAAAAGGCACAATGCCGAATTATGTGCAAGAAGACTGACTCTATTTACTGACTATGTTTTGAACCATTCCTGTGACACTAGTTATAGATTCCGATGCTTCACTTCTGGCTTACTGTATCCCTCTGACCTCCTTATTGACGATGAAACACAGAAATTGCATCGGAATTAAATAAAAAAGGCACAATGACGACTTAGGTAAAAGAAGACTGACCCTTCCTACTCTCTATGTTTTGAACCATTCCTGTGACACTAGTTGTAGATTCCGATGCTTCACTTCAGGTTTACTGTATCCCTTGGACCTTCTTATTGACGATAAAACACAGAAATTGCATCGGAATTAAATAAAAAGGCACAATGCCGAATTATGTACAAGAAGACTGACTCTTCTTACTGACTATGTTGTGAACATTTCCTGTGAGACCGGTTTTAGATTCCGATGCTTCACTATATGTTTACTGTATCCCTTGGACCTTCTTATTGACGATGAAACACAGAAATTGCATCGGAATGAAATACAAAATGCACAAAGCCGACTTAAGTACAAGAAGACTGTCTCTTCTTACTGTCTATTTTTTAACCATTACTGTGACACTAGTTATAGATTCCGATGCTTCACTTCAGGTTTACTGTATCCTTCTGGCCTTCTTATTGACGATGAAACACAGAAATTGTATCGAAATTATATACCAAAGGCACAATGCCGACTTAAGTACACGAAGACTGACTCTTCTTACTGACTATGTTGTGAACATTTCCTGTGAGACCAGTTTTAGATTCCGATGCTTCACTATATGTTACTGTATCCCATGGACCTTCTCATTGACGATGAAACACAGAAATTGCATCGGAATTAAATAGAAAAGGCACAATGCCGACTTAAGTACAAGAAGACTGACTCTTCTTACAGATTATGTATTGAACCATTTCTGTGACACTAGTTATATATTCCGATGCTTCACTTCAGGTTTACTGTATCCCTTGGACCTTCTTATTGACAATGAAACACAGAAATTGCATCGGAATTAAATAAAAAGGCACAATGCCGAATTATTTACAAGAAGACTGACTCTTCTTACTGACTATGTTTTGAACCATTCCTGTGACACTAGTTATAGATTCCGATGCTTCACTTCAGGCTTCCTGTATCCCTCTGACCTCATTATTGACGATGAAACACAGAAATTGCATCGGAATTAAATACAAAAGGCACAATGACGACTTAAGTACAAGAAGACTGACTCTTCCTACTCACTATGTTTTGAACCATTCCTGTGACACTAGTTATAGATTCCGATGCTTCACTTCAGGTTTACTGTATCCCTCTGACTTTCTTATTGACGATGAAACACAGAAATTCCATCAGGAATTAAATACAAAGGGCGCAATGCCGACTTAAGTACATGAAGTCTGACTCTTATTACTGTCTATGTTTTGAACCATTCCTGTGTCACTAGTTATAGATTCCGATGCTTCACTTCAGGTTTACTGTATCCCTTGCACCTTCTTATTGACGATGAAACACAGAAATTGCATCGGAATTAAATACAAAAGGCACAATGCCGACTAATGTACAAGAAGACTGACTCATCTTACTGTCTATGTTTTGAACCATTCCAGTGACACTAGTTATAGATTCCGATGCTTCACTTCAGGTTTACTGTATCCCTTGGACCTTCTTATTGACGAAGGAACACGGAAATTGCATCGGAATTACATAGAAAAGTCACAATGCCATCTTAAGTACAAGAAGACTGACTCTTCCTACTGTCTATGCTTTGAACCTTTCCTGTGACACTAGTTATAGATTCCGATGCTTCACTTCAGGTTTACTATATCCCTCTGACCTTCCTATTGAAGATGAAACACAGAAATTGCATCGGAATTAAATAGAAATGGCACAATGCCGACTTAAGTACAAGAAGACTGACTCTACTTACTGTCTATGTTTTGACTCATTCCTGTGACACTAGATATAGATTCCGATGCTTCACTTCAGGTTTACTGTATCCCTTGGACCTTCTTATTGACGATGAAACACAGAAATTGCATCGGAATTACATACAAAAGGCACAATGCCGGCTGAAGTACAAGAAGACTGACTCTTCTTACTGTCTATGCGTGAACTATTCCTGTGCCACTAGTTATAGATTCCGATGCTTCACTTCAGGTTTTCGATATCCCTTGGACCTTCTTATTGACGACGAAACACAGAAATTGCATCGGAATTAAATAGAAGAGGCACAATGCAGACTTAAGTACAAGTAGACTGACCCTTCCTACTGTCTATGCTTTGAACCATTCCTGTGACACTAGTTATAGATTCTGATGCTTCACTTCAGGTTTACTGTATCCTTCTGACCTTCTTATTGACGATGAAACACAGAAATTGCATCGGAAATATATACAAAAGGCACAATGCCGACTTAAGTACATGAAGACTGACTCTTCTTACTGACTATGTTGTGAACATTTCCTGTGAGACGAGTTTTAGATTCCGATGCTTCACTATAAGTTACTGTATCCCATGGAACTTCCTATTGACGATGAAACACAGAAATTGCATCGGAATTAAATAGAAAAGGCACAATGCCGACTTAAGTACAAGAAGACTGACTCTTCCTACTGTCTATGATTTGAACCTTTCCTGTGTCACTAGTTATAGATTCCGATGCTTCACTTCAGGTTTACTATATCCCTCTGACCTTCCTATTGAAGATAAAACACAGATATTGCATCGGAATTAAATAGAAATGGCACAATGCCGACTTAAGTACAAGAAGACTGACTCTACTTACTGTCTACGTTTTGAACCATTCCAGTGACACTAGATATAGATTCCTATGCTTCACTTCAGGTTTACTGTATCCCTCTAACCTTCGTATTGACGATGAATCACAGAAATTGCATCGGAATTAAATACTAAATGCACAATGCCGACTTAAGTACAAGAAGACTGACTCCTCTTAATCTCTATGTTTTGAACCTTTCCTGTGAGTCCGGTTTAAGATTACGATGCTTCACTTCAGGTTTACTGTATTACTTGTACCTTCTTATTGACGACGAAACACAGACGTTGCACCGGAATTAAATAGAAAAGGCACAATGCCGACTTAAGTACAGGAAGACTGACTCTTCTTACTGTCTATGTTTTGAACCTATCCTGTGACACTAGTTATAGATTCCGAAGCTTCACTTCTGGATTACTGTATCCCTTGGACCTTCTTATTGACGATGAAACACCGAAATTGCGTTGGAATTGAATACGAAAGGCACAATGCCGACTTAAGTACAAGAAGACTGACTCTTCTTACTGACTATGTTTTGAATTATTCCTGTGACACTAGTTATTGATTCCGATGCTTCACTTCAGGCTTACTGTATCCCTCTGACCTTCTTATTGACGATGAAACACAGAAAATGCATCGGAATTAAATACAAAAGGCACAATGCTGACTTAAGTACAAATAGACTGACTCTTCTTACTGACTATGTTTTGAACCATTCCTGCGACACTAGTTATAGATTCCGATGCTTCACTTCATATTTACTGTATCCCTTGGACCTTCTTATTGATGATGAAACACCTTAATTGCGTCGGAATTGAATACGAAAGGCACAATGCGGACTTAAGTACAAGAAGACTGACTCTTCTTACTGACTATGTTTTGAACCATTCCTGTGACACCACTTATTGTTTCCAATGCTTCTCTTCGGTTTTACTGTATCCCTCTGACGTTCTTATTGACGACGAAACACAGAAATTGCATCGTAATTAAATAGAAAAGGCACAATGCCGACTTAAGTACAAGAAGACTGACTCTTCTTACTGTCTATGTTTGGAAACATTACTGTGACACTAGTTATGGATTCCGATGTCTCACTTCAGGTATACTGTATCACTTCGACCTTCTTATTGACCATGAAACACAGAAATTGCATCGGAATTAAATACAAAACGCACAATGCCTACTTAAGTACAAGAAGACCGACCCTTCCTACTGTCTATGTTTTGAACCATCCCTGTGACTCTAGTTATAGATTCTGATGCTTCACTTCAGGTTTACTGTACCCCTCCGACCTCCTTATTGACGATGAAACACAGAAATTGCATCGGTATTAAATACAAGAGGCACAATCACGACTTAAGTACAAGAAGACTGCTCTTCCAACTCTCTATGTTTTGAACCATTCCTGTGACACTAGTTATAGATTCCGATGCTTCCCCTCAGGTTTACTGTATCCCTCTGACCTTCTTACTGACGATGAAACACAGAAATTACATCGCAATTATATACAAAAAGCACAATGCAGTCTTAAGTACAAGAAGACTGACTCTTCTTACTGACTATGTTGTGAACATTTCCTGTGAGACCAGTTTTAGATTCCGATGCTTCACTATATGTTTACTGTATCCCTTGGACCGTGTTATTGACGATGAAACACAGAAATTCCATCGGAATTAAATACAATAGGCACAATGCCGACTTAAGTACAAGAAGACTGACTCTTCTTACTGATTATGATTTGAACCATTTCTGTGACACTAGTTATAGATTCCGATGCTTCACTTCAGGTTTACTGTATTACTTGTACCTTCTTATTGACGACGAAACACAGATATTGCATCGGAATTAAATAGAAAAAGCACAATGCCGATTTAAGTACAAGAAGACTGACTCTTCTTACTGACTATGCTTTGATCCATTCCTGTGACACTAGTTATAGACTCCGATGCTTCACTTCAGGTTTACTGTATCCCTCGGACCTTCTTATTGATGATGAAACACAGAAATTGCATCGGAATTAAATAGAAAAGGCACAACGCCGACTTAAGTACAAGAAGACTGACTCTTAATACTGTCAATGCTTTGAACCGATCCTGTGACACTAGTTATAGATACCGATGCTTCACTTCAGGATTACTGTATCCATTGGACCTTCTTATTGACGATGAAACACCGAAATTGCGTCGGAATTGAATACGAAAGGCACAATGCCGATTTAAGTACAAGGAGACTGACTCTTCTTACTGACTATGATTTGAAGCATTCCTGTGACACCACTTATTGATGCCAATGGTTCACTTCGGTTTTACTGTATCCCTCTGACGTTCTTATTGACGATGAAACACAGAAATTGCATCGTAATTAAATAGAAAAGGCACAATGCCGACTTAAGCACAAGAAGACCGGCTCTTCTTACTGTCTATGTCTTGAACCATTCCTGTGATTCTAGTTATACATTCCGATGCTTCACTTCTGGTTTACTATATCCCTCCGAACATCTTATTAACGATGAAACACAGAAATTGCATCGGAATTAGATAGAAAAGGCACAACGCCGACTTAAGTACAAGAACACTGACTCCTCTTACTGTCTATGTTTTGAACCATTCCTGTGACACTAGTTATGGATTCCGATGTCTCACTTCAGGTATACTGTATCACTTGGACCTTCTTATTGACGATGACACACAGAAATTGCATCGTAATTAAATAGAAAAGGCACAATGCCGACTTAAGTACAAGAAGACCGACTCTTCTTACTGTCTACGTTTTGAACCATTCCTGTGACACTAGTTATGGATTCCGATGTCTTACTTCAGGTTTACTGTATCACTTTGGACCTTCTTATTGACGATGAAACACAGAAATTGCATCGGAATTAAATACAAAAGGCACAATGCCGACTTAAGTACAAGAAGACCGACTCTTCCAACTGTCTATGCTTTGAACTATCCCTGAGACACTAGTTATAGATTCCGATGCTTCACTTCAGGTTTACTGTATCCCTTGGACCTTATTATTGACGACGAAACACAGAAAATGAATCTGAATTAAATAGAAAAGGCACAATGCCGACTTAAGTACAAGAAGACTGACTCTTCCTACTGTCCATGATTTGAACCATTCCTGTGGCACTAGTTATAGATTCCGATGCTTCACATAGTGTTTACTATATCCCTCTGAACTTCTTATTGACGATGAAACACAGAAATTGCATCGGAACTACATACAAAAAGCACAATGCCTACTTAAGTACAAGAAGACTGACTCTTCTTACTGTCTATGTATTGAATCATTCCTGTGACACTAGTTATAGATTCCGATGCTTCACTTCAGGTTTACTGTATCCCTTGGACCTTCTTATTGACGACGACACACAGAAATTGCATCGGAATTTGATAGAATAGGCACAATGCCGACTTACGTACAAGATGACTGACCCTTCCTACTGTCTATGTTTTCAACCATTCCTGTGACACTAGTTATAGATTCCGATGCTTCACTTCAGGTTTACTGTATCCCTCTGACCGTCTTATTGACGATGAAACACAGAAATTGCATCGGAATTATACATAAAAGGCACAATGCCGACTTAAGTTCAAGAAGACTGACTCTTCTTACTGTCTATGTTTGAACCAATCCTGTGACGCTAGTTATAAATTCCGATGCTTCCCTTCAGGATTACTGTATCCCTTGGACCTTCTTATTGACGATGAAACACCGAAATTGCGTCGGAATTGAATACGAAAGGCACAATGCGGACTTAAGTACAAGAAGACTGACTCTTCTTACTGACTTTGTTTTGCACCATTCCTGTGACACCACTTATTGATTCCAATGCTTCACTTCGGTTTTACTGTATCCCTCTGACGTTCTTATTGACGATGAAACACAGAAATTGCATCGTTATTAAATAGAAAAGGCACAACGCCGACTTAAGTACAAGAACACTGACTCCTCTTACTGTCTATGTTTTGAACCATTCCTGTGACACTAGTTATGGATTCCGATGTCTCACTTCAGGTATACTGTATCACTTGGACCTTCTTATTGACCATGAAACACAGAAAATGCATCGGAATTAAATACAAAAGGCACAATGCCTACATATGTACAAGAAGACCGACTCTTCCTACTGTCTATGCTTTGAACCATCCCTGTGACTCTAGTTATAGATTCTGATGCTTCACTTCAGGTTTACTGTATCTCTCTGACCTTCTTATTGACGTTAAAACACAGAAATTGCATCGGAATTAAATACAAAATACACAATGCCGACTTAAGTACAAGAAGACTGTCTCTTCATACTGTCTAATTTTTAACCATTAGTGTGACACTAGTTATAGATTCCGATGCTTCACTTCAGGTTTACCGTATCCCTCTGGCCTTCTTATTGACGATGAAGCACAGAAATTGCATCGGAATTAAATACTAAAGGCACAAAGCCGACTTATGTACAAGAAGACTGACTCTTCTTACTCTCTATGTTTTGAAACTTTCCTGTGAGACCGGTTTTAGATTCCGATGCTTCACTTCAAGTTTACTGTATTACTTGTACCTTCTTATTGACGACGAAACACAGATATTGCATCAGAATTAAATAGAAAAAGCACAATGCCGATTTAAGTAGAGGAAGACTGACTCTTCTTACTGACTATGCTTTGATCCATTCCTGTGACACTAGTTATAGACTCCGATGCTTCACTTCAGGTTTACTGTATCCCTCTGACCTTCTTATTGATGATGAAACACAGAAATTGCATCGTTATTAAATGGAAAAGGCACAATGCCGACTTAAGTACAAGAAGACTGACTTATCTTACTGTCTGTGTTTTGAACCATTCCTGTGACACTAGTTATGGATTCCGATGTCTCACTACAGGTATACTGTATCACTTGGACCTTCTTATTGACCATGAAACACAGAAATTGCATCGGAATTAAATACAAAAGGCACAATGCCTACTTAAGTACAAGAAGACCGACTCTTCCTACTGTCTATGTTTTGAACCATCCCTGTGACACTAGTTATAGATTCTGATGCTTCACTTCAGATTTACTGTATCTCTCTGACCTTCTTATTGACGTTAAAACACAGAAATTGCATCAGAATTAAATACAAAAGGGACAATGCCGACTTAAGTACAAGAAGACTGACTCTTGTTACTGATTATGTTTTGAACCATTTCTGTGACACTAGTTATGGATTCCGATGCTTCACTTCAGGTTTACTGTATCCCTTGGACCTTCTTATTAACGATGAAACACAGAATTTGCATTGTAGTTAAAGAAAAAGGCACAATGCCGAATAAAGTACTCGATGACTGACTCTTCTTACTGACTATGCTTTGAACCATTCCTGTGACACTAGTTATAGTTTTCGATGCTTCACTCCAGGCTTACTGTATCCCTCTGACACCCTTATTGACGATGAAACTCAGAAATTGCATCGGAATTAAATACAAAAGGCACAATGACGACTTAAGTACAAGAAGACTGCTCTTCCCACTCTCTATGATTTGAACCATTCCTGTGACACTAGTTATAGATTCCGATGCTTCCCCTCAGGTTTACTGTATCCCTCTGACTTTCTTATTGACGATGAAATACAGAAATTGCATCAGGAATAAAATACAAAAGGCGCAATGCCGACTTAAGTACAAGAAGTCTGACTCGTATTACTGTCTATGTTTTGAACCATTCCTGTGACACTAGTTATAGATTCCGATGCTTCACTTCAGGTTTACTGTTTCCCTTGTACCTTCCTATTGACGATGAAACACAGAAATTGCATCGGAATTAAATAGAAAAGTCACAATGCCGACTTATGTACATGTAGACTGACTCATCGTACTGTCTATGTTTTGAACCATTCCTGTGACACTAGTTATAGATTCCGATGCTTCACTTCAGATTTACTGTATCCCTTGGACCTTCTTACTGACGACGAAACACAGAAATTGAATCGGAATTAAATAGAAAAGGCACAATGCAGACTTAGGTACAAGTAGTCTGACTCTTCCTACTGTCTATGTTTTGAACCATTCCTGTGACACTAGTTATTGATTCCGATGCTTCACTTCAGGTTTACTGTATCCCTCTGACCTTATTATTAACGACGACACACAGAAATTGCATCGTAATTAAATAGAAAAGGCACAATGCCGACTTAAGTACAAGAAGACCGACTCTTCTTATTGTCTATGTTTTGAAGCATTCCTGTGACACTAGTTGTGGATTCCGATGTCTTACTTCAGGTTTCCTGTTTCATTTTGGACCTTCTTAGTGACGATGAAACACAGAAATTTCATCAGAATTAAATACAAAAGGCACAATGCCGACTTAAGTACAAGAAGACCGACTCTTCCAACTGTCTATGCTTTGAACCATCCCTGTGACACTAGTTATAGATTCCGATGCTTCACTTCAGGTTTAATGTATCCCTCTGACCTTCGTATTGACTATAAAACACAGAAATTGCATCGGAATTAAATACAAAAGGCACAATGCCCACTTTAGTACAAGAAGACTGACTCTTCCTACTCTCCATGTTTTGAACCATTTCGTGACACTAGTTAAGGTTGCGAGGCTTCACTTCAGGTTTACTGTATCCCTCTGACCTTCTTATTGACGATGAAACATAGAAATTGCATCGGAATTATATAGAAAAGGCACAATGCCGATTTAAGTACAAGAGGACTGTGTCTTCTTACCGTCTATGATTTGAACCATTCCTGTTGCACTACTTATAGATTCCGATGCCTCACATCAGGTCTACTGTATCCCTCTGACCTTCTCATTCACGATGAAACACAGAAATTTCATCGGAATTAAATATAAAAGGCACAATGCCGTCTTAAGTACAAAAAGACTGACTCTTCCTACTGTCTATGTTTTGAACCGAACCTATGACACTAGTTATAGACTCCGATGCTTCACTTCAGGTTTACTGAATCTCTCTGACCTTCTTATTGACGTTAAAACACAGAAATTGCATCGGAATTAAATAGAAAAGGCACAATGCCGACTTAAGTACAAGAAGACTGACGCTTCTTACTGACTATGTTTTGAACCATTCCTGTGTCACTAGTTATAGATTCCGATGCTTCACTTTAGGTTTACTGTATCCCTTGGACCTTCTTATTGACGCTGAAACACAGAAATTGCATTGGAATTATATAGAAAAGGCACAATGCCGACTTAAGTACAAGAAGACTGACTCTTCTTACTGTCTATGATTTGAACCATTCCTGTGACACTAGTTATAGATTCCGATGTTTCTCTTCAGGTTAACTGTAATCCTCTGACCTCCTTGTTGACGATGAAACACAGAAATTGCATCGGAATTAAATACAATAGGCACAATGCCGACTCAAGTACAAGAAGACTGCTCTTCCTACTCCCTATGTTTTGAACCATTCCTGTGACACTAGTTATAGATTCCGATGCTACACTTCAGGTTTACTGTATCCCTCTAACCTTCTTATTGACGATGAAACACAGAAATTGCATCGGAATTAAATACAAAAGGCACAATGCCCACTTTAGTACAAGAAGACTGACTCTTCCTACTCTCTATGTTTTGAACCATTGCTGTGACACTTTTATAGATTCCGATGCTTCACTTCAGGTTTACTGTATCCCTCTAACCTTCTTATTGACGATGAAACACAGTAATTTCATCGGAATTAAATACAAAAGGCACTATGCCGACTCAAGTACAAGAAGACTGACTCTTCCTACTGTCTATGATTTGAACCATCCCTGTGTCACTAGTTATAGATTCCGATGCTTAACTTCAGGTTTACTGTATCCCTCTGACTTTCGTATTGACGATAAAACATAGAAATTGCATCGGAATTAAATGGAAAAGGCACAATGCCGACATAAGTACAAGGAGTTTGACTCTTCTTATTGACTATGTTTTGCACCATTCCTGTGACACTACTTACAGATTCCGATGCTTCACTTTAAGTTTACTGTATCCCTTGGATCTTCTTATTGACGATGAATCACAGAAATTGCATCGGAATTGAATACGAAAGGCACAATGCGGACTTAAGTACAAGAAGACTGACTCTTCTTACTGACTATGTTTTGAACCATTCCTGTGACACCACTTATTGATTCCAATGTTTCACTTCGGTTTTACTGTATCCCTCTGACGTTCTTATTGACGATGAAACACAGAAACTGCATCGTTATTAAATAGAAAAGGCACAATGCCGACTTAAGTACAAGAAGGCTGACTCTTCTTACTGTCTATGTTTTGAACCATTCCTGTGACACTAGTTATGGATTCCGATGTCTCACTTCAGGTATACTGTATCACTTGGACCTTCTTATTGACCATGAAACACAGAAATTGCATCGGAATTAAATACAAAAGGCACAATGCCTACTTAAGTACAAGAAGACCGACTCTTCCTACTGTCTATGTTTTGAACCATCCCTGAGACACTAGTTATAGATTCTGATGCTTCACTTCAGGTTTACTGTATCTCTCTGACCATCTTATTGACGTTAAAACACAGAAATTGCATCGGAATTAAATCCAAAAGCCACAATGCCGACCTAAGTACCAGAAGACTGACTCTTGTTACTGATCATGTTTTGAACCATTTCTGTGACACTAGTTATAGATTCCGATGCTTCACTTCAGGTTTACTGTATCCCTTGGACCTTCTTATTGACGATGAAACACAGAAATTGCATCGGAGTTAAATAAAAAGGCACAATGCCGAATAAAGTACTAGATGACTGACTATTCTTACTGACTATGTTTTGAACCATTCCTGTGACACTAGTTATAGATTTCGATGCTTCACTTCAGGCTTACTGTATCCCTCTGACCTCCTTATTGACGATGAAACACAGAAATTGCATCGGAATTAAATACAAAAGGCACAATGTCGACTTAAGTACAAGAAGACTGCTCTTCCTACTCTCTATTTTTTGAACCATTCCTGTGACACTAGTTATAGATTCCGATGCTTCCCCTCAGGTTTACTGTATCCCTCTGACTTTCTTATTGATGATGAAATACAGAAATTGCATCAGGAATAAAATACAAAAGGCGCAATGCCGACTTAAGTACAAGGAGTCTGACTCTTATTACTGTCTATGTTTTGAACCATTCCTGTGACACTAGTTATAGATTCCGATGCTTCACTTCAGGTTTACTGTTTCCCTTGGACCTTCTTATTGACGATGAAACACAGAAATTGCATCGGAATTAAATAGAAAAGGCACAATGCCGACTTATGTACATGTAGACTGACTCATCGTACTGACTATGTTTGGAAACATTCCTGTGACACTAGTTATAGATTCCGATGCTTCACTTCACGTATACTGTATCCCTCGGACCTTTTTATCGACGATGAAACACAGAAATTGCATCGGAATTAAATAAAAAGGCACAATGCTGACTTAAGTACAAATAGACTGACTCTTCTTACTGTCTATGATTTGAAGCATTCCTGCGACACTAGTTATAGATTCCGATGCTTCACTTCAGATTTACTGTATACCTTGGACCTTCTTATTGACGACGAAACACAGAAATTGAATCGGAATTAAATAGAAAAGGCACAATGCAGTCTTAAGTACAAGTAGTCTGACTCTTTTTACTGTCTATGTTTTGAACCATTCCTGTGACACTAGTTATAGATTCCAATGCTTCACTTGAGGTTTACTGTATCCTTCTGACCTTCTTACTGACGATGAAACACAGAAATTGCATCGGTATTATATACAAAAGGCACAATGCAGACTTAAGTACAAGAAGACTGACTCTTCTTACTGACTATATTGTGAACATTTCCTGTGAGACCAGTTTTAGATTCCGATGCTTCACTATATGTTTACTGTATCCCTTGGACCGTCTTATTGACGATGAAACACAGAAATTCCATCGGAATTAAATACAAAAGGCACAATGCCGACATAAGTACAAGAAGACTGTGTCTTCTTACTGTCTATTTTTTAACCATTACAGTGACACTACTTATAGATTCCGATGCTTCACTTCAGGTTTACTGTATCCCTCTGACCTTAATATTGACAATGAATCTCAGAAATTGCATCGGAATTAAATACTAAACGCACAATGCCGACTTATGTACAAGAAGACTGACTCTTCTTAATGTCTATGCTTTGAACCGATCCTGTGACACTAGTTATTGATACCGATGCTTCACTTCAGGATTACTGTATCCCTTGGACCTTCTTATTGACGATGAAACACCGAAATTGCGTCGGAATTGAATACGAAAGGCACAATGCCGATTTAAGTACAAGGAGACTGACTCTTCCAACTCTCTATGTTTTGAACCATTCTTATGACACTAGTTATAGATTCCGATGCTTCACATCAGGTTTACTGTATCCCTCTGACCTTCTTACTGACAATGAAACACAGAAATTACATCGGAATTAAATAGAAAAGGCACAAAGCCGACTTAAGTACAGGAAGACTGACTCTTGTTACTGTCTATGATTTGAACCATTCCTGTGACACTAGCTATAGTTTCCGATGCTTCACTTCAGGTGTACTGTATCCCTCTGACCATCTCATTGACAATGAAACACAGAAACTGCATCGGAATTAAATGAAAAATGCACAAAGCCGACTTAAGTACAAGAAGACTGACTCTTCTCTCTGTCTGTGATTTGAACCATTCATGTGACACTAGTTATAGATTCTGATTTTTCACTTCATGTTTACTGTATCCCTCGGACCCTCTTATTGACGATGAAACACAGATATTGCATCGGAATTAAATACAAATAGCACAATGCCGACACAAGTACAAGAAGACTGACTCTTCCTACTGTCTATGTTGTGAACCATTCCTGTGACACTAGTTATACATTCCGATGCTTCCCTTCAGGTTTTCTGTATCCCTCTGACCATCTCATTGACAATGGTACACAGAAACTGCATCGGAATTAAATAGAAAATGCACAAAGCCGACTTAAGTACAAGAAGACTGACTCTTCTTTCTGTCTATGATTTGAACCATTCATGTGACACTAGTTATAGATTCCGATGCTTCACTTCAGGTGTACTGTATCCCTTGGACCTTCTTATTGACGATGAAACACAGAAATTGCATCGGAATGAAATACAAAAGGCACAATGCCGACTTAAGTACAAGTTGACTGACTCTACTTACTGTCTATGTTTTGAACCATTCCTGTGACACTAGTTATAGATTCTAATATTTCTCTTCATGTTTACTGTATCCCTCTGACCTTCTTATTGACGATGAAACACAGAAATTGCATCGGAATTAAATACAAAAGTTACAATGCTGACTTAAGCACAAGAAGACGGACTCTTCCTACTGTCTATGATTTGAACCATCCCTGTGACACTAGTTATAGATTCCGATGCTTAACTTCAGGTTTACTGTATCCCTCTGCCTTTTTATTGACGATAAAAAACCAAAAATTGCATCGGAATTAAATGGAAAAGGCACAATGCCGACATAAGTACAAGGAGTTTGACTCTTCTTATTGACTATGTTTTGCACCATTCCTGTGACACTACTTACAGATTCCGATGCTTCACTTTAAGTTTACTGTATCCCTTGGATCTTCTTATTGACGATGAATCACAGAAATTGCATCGGAATTGAATACGAAAGGCACAATGCGGACTTAAGTACAAGAAGACTGACTCTTCTTACTGACTATGTTTTGAACCATTCCCGTGACACCACTTATTGATTCCAATGTTTCACTTCGGTTTTACTGTATCCCTCTGACGTTCTTATTGACGATGAAACACAGAAACTGCATCGTTATTAAATAGAAAAGGCACAATGCCGACTTAAGTACAAGAAGGCTGACTCTTCTTACTGTCTATGTTTTGAACCATTCCTGTGACACTAGTTATGGATTCCGATGTCTCACTTCAGGTATACTGTATCACTTGGACCTTCTAATTGACCATGAAACACAGAAATTGCATCGGAATTAAATACAAAAGGCACAATGCCTACTTAAGTACAAGAAGACCGACTCTTCCTACTGTCTATGTTTTGAACCATCCCTGAGACACTAGTTATAGATTCTGATGCTTCACCTCAGGTTTACTGTATCTCTCTGACCATCTTATTGACGTTAAAACACAGAAATTGCATCGGAATTAAATCCAAAAGCCACAATGCCGACTTAAGTACCAGAAGACTGACTCTTGTTACTGATTATGCTTTGAACCATTTCTGTGACACTAGTTATAGATTCCGATGCTTCACTTCAGGTATACTGTATCCCTCGGACCTTTTTATCGACGATGAAACACAGAAATTGCATCGGAATTAAATAAAAAGCACAATGCTGACTTAAGTACAAATAGACTGACTCTTCTTACTGTCTATGATTTGAAGCATTCCTGCGACACTAGTTATAGATTCCGATGCTTCACTTCAGACTTACTGTATACCTTGGACCTTCTTATTGACGACGAAACACAGAAATTGAATCGGAATTAAATAGAAAAGGCACAATGCAGACTTAAGTACAAGTAGTCTGACTCTTTTTACTGTCTATGTTTTGAACCATTCCTGTGACACTAGTTATAGATTCCAATGCTTCACTTCAGGTTTACTGTATCCTTCTGACCTTCTTACTGACGATGAAACACAGAAATTGCATCGGTATTATATACAAAAGGCACAATGCAGACTTAAGTACAAGAAGACTGACTCTTCTTACTGACTATATTGTGAACATTTCCTGTGAGACCAGTTTTAGATTCCGATGCTTCACTATATGTTTACTGTATCCCTTGGACCGTCTTATTGACGATGAAACACAGAAATTCCATCGGAATTAAATACAAAAGGCACAATGCCGACATAAGTACAAGAAGACTGTGTCTTCTTACTGTCTATTTTTTAACCATTACTGTGACACTACTTATAGATTCCGATGCTTCACTTCAGGTTTACTGTATCCCTCTGGCCTTAATATTGACGATGAATCTCAGAAATTGCATCGGAATTAAATACTAAACGACAATGCCGACTTAAGTACAAGAAGACTGACTCTTCTTAATGCCTATGCTTTGAACCGATCCTGTGACACTAGTTGTAGATTCCGATGCTTCACTTCAGGTATACTGTATCCCTCGGACCTTTTTATCGATGATGAAACACAGAAATTGCATCGGAATTAAATAAAAAGGCACAATGCTGACTTAAGTACAAATAGACTGACTCTTCTTACTGTCTATGATTTGAAGCATTCCTGCGACACTAGTTATAGATTCCGATGCTTCACTTCAGGATTACTGTATCCCTTGGACCTTCTTATTGACGATGAAACACCGAAATTGCGTCGGAATTGAATACGAAAGGCACAATGCCGATTTAAGTACAAGGAGACTGACTCTTCTTACTGTCTATGTTTTGAACCATTCCTGTGACACCACTTATTGATTCCAATGGTTCACTTCGGTTTTACTGTATCCCTCTGACGTTCTTATTGACGATGAAACACAGAAATTGCATCGTAATTTAATAGAAAACGCACAATGCCGACTTAAGTGCAAGAAGACCGACTCTTCCTACTGTCTATGTTTTGAACCATCCCTGTGACACTTATTATATATTCCGATGCTTAACTTCAGGTTTACTGTATCTCTCTGACCTTCTTATTGACGTTAAAACACAGAAATTGCATCGGAATTAAATACAAAATGGACAATGCCGACTTATGTACTAGAAGACTGACACTTTCTATTGTCTATGTTTTCAACCATTCCTGTGACACTAGTTATAGATTCCGATGCTTCACGTCAGGTTTACTGTATCCCTTGGATCTTCTTATTGACGATGAATCACAGAAATTGCATCGGAATTAAATAGAAAAGGCACAATGCCGACTTATGTACTTGTAGACTGTCTCATCTTACTGTCTATGTTTTGAACCATTCCTGTGACACTAGTTATACATTCCGATGCTTCACTTCAGGTTTACTATATCCCTCTGAACTTCTTATTGACGATGAAACACAGGAATTGCATCGGAATTAGATACAAAAAGCACAATGCCTACTTAAGTACAAGTGGACTGACTCTTCTTACTGTCTATGATTTGAAACATTCCTGTGACACTAGTTATAGATTCCGATGCTTCACTTCAGGTTTACTGTATCCCTTGGACCTTCTTATTGACGACGACACACAGAAATTGCATCGTAATTAAATAGAAAACGCACAATGCCGACTTAAGTACAAGAAGACCGACTCTTCTTACTGTCTACGTTTTGAACCATTCCTGTGACACT
The DNA here is from genome assembly GCF_021461395.2 of Schistocerca americana. Lineage (NCBI taxonomy): Eukaryota > Metazoa > Arthropoda > Insecta > Orthoptera > Acrididae > Schistocerca > Schistocerca americana. The sequence continues at coordinate 1,904,706 of NW_025726071.1, forward strand.
AGTTATGGATTCCGATGTCTTACTTCAGGTTTACTGTATCACTTTGGACCTTCTTATTGACGATGAAACACAGAAATTGCATCGGAATTATATAGAAAAGGCACAATGCCGATTTAAGTACAAGAGGACTGTCTCTTCTTACCGTCTATGATTTGAACCATTCCTGTGACACTAGTTATAGATTCCGATGCTTCACTTCAGGTGTACTGTATCCCTCTGACCTTCTTATTCACGATGAAACATAGAAATTGCATCGGAATTAGATATAAAAGGCACAATGCCGACTTAAGTACAAAAAGACTGACCCTTCCTACTGTCTATGTTTTGAACCGAATCCGTGACACTAGTTATAGAGTACGATGCCTCACTTCAGGTTTACTGAATCTCTCTGACCTCCTTATTGACGTTAAAACACAGAAATTGCATCGGTATTAATCAGAAAAGGCACAATGCCGACTTAAGTACAAGAAGACTGACGCTTCTTACTGACTATGTTTTGAACCATTCCTGTGACACTAGTTATAGATTCCGATGCTTCACTTTAGGTTTACTGTATCCCTTGGACCTTCTTATTGACGATGAAACACAGAAATTGCATCGGAATTATATAGAAAAGGCTCAATGCCGACTTAAGTACAAGAAGACTGACTCTTCTTACTGTCTATGATTTGAACCATTCCTGTGACACTAGTTATAGATTCCGATGCTTCTCTTCAGGTTTACTGTAATCCTCTGACCTTCTTGTTGACGATGAAACACAGAAACTGCATCGGATTTAAATACAGTAGACACAATGCCGACTCAAGTACAAGAAGACTGACTCTTCCAACTCTCTATGTTTTGAACCAATCTTAAGACACTAGTTATAGATTCCGATGCTTCACATCAGGTTTACTGTATCCCCCTGACCTTCTTATTGACAATGAAACACAGAAATTACATCGGAATTAAATAGAAAAGGCACAATGCCGACTTAAGTACAGGAAGACTGACTCTTCTTACTGTCTATGATTTGAACCATTCCTGTGACACTAGTTACAGATTCCGATGCTTCACTTCAGTTGTACTGTATCCCTTGGACCTTCTTATTGACGATGAAACACAGAAATTGCATCGGAATTAAATACAAAATTCACAATGCCGACTTAAGTACAAGTAGACTGACCCTTCTTACTGTCTATGTTTGGAACCATTCCTGTGACACTAGTTATAGATTCTGATATTTCACTTCATGTTTACTGTATCCCTCTGACCCTCTTATTGACGATGGAACACAGAAATTGCATCGGAATTAAATACAAATGGCACAATGAAGACTCAAGTACAAGAAGACTGACTCTTCCTACTGTCTATGTTGTGAACCATTCCTGTGACACTAGATATAGATTCCGATGCTTCCCTTCACTTTTACTGTATCCCTCTGAACATCTCATTGACAATGATACACAGAAACTGCATCGGAATCAAATAGAAAATGCACAATGCCGACTTAAGTACAAGAACACTGACTCTTCTTTCTGTCTATGATTTGAACCATTCATGTGACACTAGTTAAAGATTCCGATGCTTCACTTCAGGTGTACTGTATCCCTTGGACCTTCTTATTGACCATAAAGCACAGTAATTGCATCGGAATTAAATACAAACGGCACAATGCCGACTTATGTACAAGTTGACTGACTCTTCTTACTGTCTATGTTTTGAACCATTCCTGTGACACTAGTTATAGATTCTGATATTTCTCTTCATGTTTACTGTTTCCCTCTGGCCTTCTTATTGACGATGAAACACAGAAATTGCATCGGAATTTAATACAAAAGTTACAATGCTGACTTAAGTACAAGAAGACGGACTCTTCCTACTTTCTATGATTTGAACCATCCCTGTGACACTAGTTATAGATTCCGATGCTTCACTTCAGGTTTACAGTATCCCTCTGACTTTCTTATTGACGATAAAACACAGAAATTGCATCGGAATTAAATAGAAAAGGCACAATGCCGACATAAGTACAAGGAGACTGACTCTTCTTATTGACTATGTTCTGAGCCATTCCTGTGACACTACTTACAGATTCCGATGCTTCACTTTAGGTTTACTGTATCCCTTGGATCTTCTTATTGACGATGAAACACAGAAATTGCATCGGAATTAAATACAAAAGGCACAATGCCGACTTAAGTACAAGAAGACTGACTCTTCCTACTGTCTATGTTTTGAACCATTCCTGTGACACTAGTTATAGATTCCGATGCTTCACTTCAGGTTTACTGTATCCCTCTGACCTTCTTATTGACGATGAAACACAGATATTGCATAGGAATTAAGTAGAAAAGGCACAATACCGACTTAAGTACAAGATGACTGACTCTTCCTACTGTCTATGTTTTGAACCATTCCTGTGACACTAGTTATAGATTCCGACGCCTCTCTTCACGTTTACTGTAACCCTCTGACCTTCTTATTGACGATGAAACACAGAAATTGCATCGGAATTAAATACAAAAAGCACAATGCCGACTCAAGTACAAGAAAACTGACTCTTCCCACTTTCTATGTTTTGAACCATTCCTGTGACACTAGTTATAGATTCCGATGCTTCACTTCAAGTTTACTGTATCCTTCTGACGTTCTTATTGACGATAAAACACAGAAATTGCATCGTAATTAAATAGAAATGGCACAATGCCGACTTAAGTACAAGTAGACTTACTATTCCTAGTGTTTATGTTTTGAACCATTCCTGTGACACTAGTTACAAATTCCGATGCTTCTCTTCAGGTTTACTGTAACCCTTTGACCTTCGAATTGACGATGGGGCACAGAAATTGCATCGGAATTAAATACAAAAGGCACAATGCCGACTTAAGTACAAGAAGACTGACACTTCTTACTGACTATGTTTTGAACCATTCATGTGACACTAGTTATAGACTCCGATGCTTCACTTCAGGTATACTTTATCCCTCTGACCTTCTTATTGATGATGAAACACAGAAATTGCATCGGAATTGAATAGAAAAGGCTCAATGTCGACTTAAGTACAAGAAGACTGACACTTCCTACTGTCTATGTTTTGAACCATTCCTGTAACACTAGTTATGGATTCCGATGCTTCTCTTCAGGTTTACTGTAACCCTCTGACCTTCTTATTGACGATGAAACACAGAAATTGCATCGGAATTAAATACAAAAGGCACAATGCCGACTCAAGTACAAGAAGACTGACTCTTCCTACTCTCTATGTTTTGAACCTTTCCTGTGAGACCGGTTTTAGATTCCGATGCTTCACTTCAGGTTTACTGTATTACTTGTACCTTCTTATGGACGACAAAACACAGATATTGCATCGGAATAAAATAGAAAAATCACAATGCCGATTTAAGTACAAGAAGACTGACTCTTCTTACTGACAATGTTTGATCCATTTCTGTGACACTAGTTATAGACTCCGATGCTTCACTTCTGGTTTACTGTATCCCTCTGACTTTCTTATTGATGATGAAACACAGAAATTGCATCGGAATTGAATAGAAAAGGCACAATGCCGACATTAGTACAAGAAGACTGACTCTTCTTACTGTCTAAGTATTGAACCGATCCTGTGACACTAGTTATAGATTCCGATGCTTCACTTCAGGATTACTGTATCCCTTGGACCTTCTTATTGACGATGAAACACCGAAATTGCGTCGGAAGTGAATACGAAAGGCACAATGCCGACTTAAGTACCAGAAGACTGACTCTTCTTACTGACTATGTTTGAACCATTACTGTGACACCACTTATTGATTCCAATGCTTCACTTCGGTTTTACTGTATCCCTCTGACGCTCTTATTGACGATGAAACACAGAAATTGCATTGTAATTAAATGGAAAAGGCACATTGCCGACTTAAGTACTAGAAGACTGACTCTTCTTACTGTCTATGTTTTGAACCATTCCTGTGACACTAGTTATGGATGCCGATGTCTCACTTCAGGTTTACTGTATCACATGGACCTTCTTATTGACGATGAAACACAGAAATTGCATCGGAATTAAAAACAAAAGGCACAATGCCGACTTAAGTACAAGAAGACCGACTCTTCCTACTGTCTATGTTTTGAACCATCCCTGTGACACTAGTTATAGATTCCGATGCTTCCCTTCAGGTTTACTGTATCCCTTTGACCTTCTTATTGACGATAAACACAGAAATTACATCGGAATTAAATACAAAAGGCACAAAGCCGAATTAAGTACAAGGAGACTGACTCTTCCTACTGGCTATGTGTTGAACCATTCCTGTGACACTAGTTATAGTTTCAGATGCTTCACTTCAGGTATACTGTATCCCTCTAACATTCTTATTGACGATGAAACACAGCAATTTCATCGGAATTAAATACAAAAGGCACAATGCCGACTCAAGTACAAGAAGACTGACTCTTCCTTCTGTCTATGTTTTGAACCATTCCTGTGACACTAGTTATAGATTCCGATGCTTCACTTCAGGTTTACTGTATCCCTCTGACCTTCTTATTGACGATGAAACACAGAAATTGCATCGGATTGTATAGAAAATGCACAATGCAGACCTAAGTGCAAGAAGACTGACTTTTCTTACTGTCTATGATTTGAACCATCCCTGTGACACTAGTTATAAATTCCGATGCTTCACTTCAGGTTTACTGTATCCCTCTGACTTTCTTATTGACGATAAAACACAGAAATTGCATCGGAATTAAATAGAAAAGGCACTATGCCGACATAAGTACAAGGAGACTGACTCTTCTTATTGACTATGTTCTGAGCCATTCCTGTGACACTACTTACAGATTCCGATGCTTCACTTTAGGTTTACTGTATCCCTTGGATCTTCTTATTGACGATGAAACACAGAAATTGCATCGGAATTAAATACAAAAGGCACAATGCCGACTTAAGTACAAGAAGACTGACTCTTCCTACTGTCTATGTTTTGAACCATTCCTGTGACACTAGTTATAGATTCCGATGCTTCACTTCAGGTTTACTGTATCCCTCTGACCTTCTTATTGACGATGAAACACAGATATTGCATAGGAATTAAATAGAAAAGGCACAATACCGACTTAAGTACAAGATGACTGACTCTTCCTACTGTCTATGTTTTGAACCATTCCTGTGACACTAGTTATAGATTCCGACGCCTCTCTTCACGTTTACTGTAACCCTCTGACCTTCTTATTGACGATGAAACACAGAAATTGCATCGGAATTAAATACAAAAAGCACAATGCCGACTCAAGTACAAGAAAACTGACTCTTCCCACTTTCTATGTTTTGAACCATTCCTGTGACACTAGTTATAGATTCCGATGCTTCACTTCAAGTTTACTGTATCCTTCTGACGTTCTTATTGACGATAAAACACAGAAATTGCATCGTAATTAAATAGAAATGGCACAATGCCGACTTAAGTACAAGTAGACTTACTATTCCTAGTGTTTATGTTTTGAACCATTCCTGTGACACTAGTTACAAATTCCGATGCTTCTCTTCAGGTTTACTGTAACCCTTTGACCTTCGAATTGACGATGGGGCACAGAAATTGCATCGGAATTAAATACAAAAGGCACAATGCCGACTTAAGTACAAGAAGACTGACACTTCTTACTGACTATGTTTTGAACCATTCATGTGACACTAGTTATAGACTCCGATGCTTCACTTCAGGTATACTTTATCCCTCTGACCTTCTTATTGATGATGAAACACAGAAATTGCATCGGAATTGAATAGAAAAGGCTCAATGCCGACTTAAGTACAAGAAGACTGACACTTCCTACTGTCTATGTTTTGAACCATTCCTGTAACACTAGTTATGGATTCCGATGCTTCTCTTCAGGTTTACTGTAACCCTCTGACCTTCTTATTGACGATGAAACACAGAAATTGCATCGGAATTAAATACAAAAGGCACAATGCCGACTCAAGTACAAGAAGACTGACTCTTCCTACTCTCTATGTTTTGAACCTTTCCTGTGAGACCGGTTTTAGATTCCGATGCTTCACTTCAGGTTTACTGTATTACTTGTACCTTCTTATGGACGACAAAACACAGATATTGCATCGGAATAAAATAGAAAAATCACAATGCCGATTTAAGTACAAGAAGACTGACTCTTCTTACTGACAATGTTTGATCCATTTCTGTGACACTAGTTATAGACTCCGATGCTTCACTTCTGGTTTACTGTATCCCTCTGACTTTCTTATTGATGATGAAACACAGAAATTGCATCGGAATTAAATAGAAAAGGCACAATGCCGACATTAGTACAAGAAGACTGACTCTTCTTACTGTCTAAGTATTGAACCGATCCTGTGACACTAGTTATAGATTCCGATGATTCACTTCAGGATTACTGTATCCCTTGGACCTTCTTATTGACGATGAAACACCGAAATTGCGTCGGAAGTGAATACGAAAGGCACAATGCCGACTTAAGTACCAGAAGACTGACTCTTCTTACTGACTATGTTTGAACCATTACTGTGACACCACTTATTGATTCCAATGCTTCACTTCGGTTTTACTGTATCCCTCTGACGCTCTTATTGACGATGAAACACAGAAATTGCATTGTAATTAAATGGAAAAGGCACATTGCCGACTTAAGTACTAGAAGACTGACTCTTCTTACTGTCTATGTTTTGAACCATTCCTGTGACACTAGTTATGGATGCCGATGTCTCACTTCAGGTTTACTGTATCACTTGGACCTTCTTATTGACGATGAAACACAGAAATTGCATCGGAATTAAAAACAAAAGGCACAATGCCGACTTAAGTACAAGAAGACCGACTCTTCCTACTGTCTATGTTTTGAACCATCCCTGTGACACTAGTTATAGATTCCGATGCTTCCCTTCAGGTTTACTGTATCCCTTTGACCTTCTTATTGACGATAAACACAGAAATTACATCGGAATTAAATACAAAAGGCACAAAGCCGAATTAAGTACAAGGAGACTGACTCTTCCTACTGGCTATGTGTTGAACCATTCCTGTGACACTAGTTATAGTTTCAGATGCTTCACTTCAGGTATACTGTATCCCTCTAACATTCTTATTGACGATGAAACACAGCAATTTCATCGGAATTAAATACAAAAGGCACAATGCCGACTCAAGTACAAGAAGACTGACTCTTCCTTCTGTCTATGTTTTGAACCATTCCTGTGACACTAGTTATAGATTCCGATGCTTCACTTCAGGTTTACTGTATCCCTCTGACCTTCTTATTGACGATGAAACACAGAAATTGCATCGGATTGTATAGAAAATGCACAATGCAGACCTAAGTGCAAGAAGACTGACTTTTCTTACTGTCTATGATTTGAACCATCCCTGTGACACTAGTTATAAATTCCGATGCTTCACTTCAGGTTTACTGTATCCCTCTGACTTTCTTATTGACGATAAAACACAGAAATTGCATCGGAATTAAATAGAAAAGGCACTATGCCGACATAAGTACAAGGAGACTGACTCTTCTTATTGACTATGTTTTGAACCATTCCTGTGACACTACTTACAGATTCCGATGCTTCACTTTAGGTTTACTGTATCCCTTGGATGTTCTTATTGACAACGAAACACAGAAATTGCATCGGAATTAAATACAAAAGGCACAATGCCGACGTAAGTACAAGAAGACTGACTCTTCCTACTGTCTATGATTTGAACCATTCCTGTGACACTAGTTATAGATTCCGATGCTTCACTTCAGGTTTACTGTATCCCTCTGACCTTCTTATTGACGATGAAACACAGATATTGCATAGGAATGAAATAGAAAAGGCACAATGCCGACTTAAGTACAAGAGGACTGACTCTTCTTACTGACTATGTTTTGAACCACTCCTGTGACACTCGTTATAGACTCCGAAGCATCACTTCAGGTATACTGTATCCCTCTGACCTTCTTATTGATGATGAAACGTAGAAATGGCATCGGAATTAAATAGAAAAGGCACAATGCCGACTTAAGTACAAGATGACTGACTCTTCCCAATCTCTATGTTTTGAACCATTCCTGTGACACTAGTTATAGATTCCAATGCTTCACTTCAAGATTACTGTATCCTTCTGACGTTCTTATTGACGATAAAACACAGAAATTGCATCGGAATTAAACAGAAATGGCACAATGCCGACTTAAGAACAAGAAGACTGACTCTTCCTAGTGTTTATGTTTTGAACCATTCCTGTGACACTAGTTACAGATTCCGATGCTTCTCTTCAGGTTTACTGTAACCCTCTGACCTTCGAATTGACGATGGAGCACAGAAATTGCATCGGAATTAAATACAAAAGGCACAATGCCGACTGAAGTACAAGAAGACTGACTCTTCTTACTGACTATGTTTTGAACCATTCATGTGATACTAGTTATAGACTCCGATGCTTCACTTCAGGTATACTGTATCCCTCTGACCTACTTATTGATGATGAAACACAGAAATTGCATCGGAATTGAATAGAAAAGGCACAATGCCGACTTAAGTACAAGAAGACTGACTCTTCCTACTGTCTTTGTTTTGAACCATTCCTGTGACACTAGTTATGGATTCCGATGCTTCTCTTCAGGTTTACTGTAACGCTCTGACCTTCTTATTGACGATGAAACACAGAAATTGCATCGGAATTAAATACAAAAGGCACAATGCCGACTCAAGTACAAGAAGACTGACTCTTCTTACTCTCTATGTTTTGAACCTTTCCTGTGAGACCGGTTTTAGATTCCGATGCTTCACTTCAGGTTTACTGTATTACTTGTACCTTCTTATTGACGACGAAACACAGATATTGCATCGGAATTAAATAGAAAAATCACAATGCCGATTTAAGTACAAGAAGACTGACTCTTCTTACTGACTATGTTAGATCCAATCCTGTGACACTAGTTATAGACTCCGATGCTTCACTTCTGGTTTACTGTATCCCTCTGACCTTCCTATTGATGATGAAACACAGAAATTGCATCGGAATTAAATAGAAAAGGCACAATGCCGACTTAAGTACTAGAAGACTGACTCTTCTTACTGTCTATGTTTTGAACCATTCCTGTGACACTAGTTATGGATGCCGATGTCTCACTTCAGGTTTACTGTATCCCTTGGACCTTCTTATTGACGATGAAACACCGAAATTGCGTCGGAATTGAATACGAAAGGCACAATGCCGACTTAAGTACAAGAAGACTGACTCTTCTTACTGACTATGTTTTGAACCATTCCTGTGACACCACTTATTGATGCCAATGCTTCACTTCGGTTTTAGTGTATCCCTCTGACGCTCTTATTGACGATGAAACACAGAAATTGCATTGTAATTAAATAGAAAAGGCACAATGCCGACTTAAGTACTAGTAGACTGACTCTTCTTACTGTCCATGTTTTGAACCATTCCTGTGACACTAGTTATGGATTCCGATGTCTCACTTCAGGTTTACTGTATCACTTGGAATTTCTTATTGACGATGAAACACAGAAATACCATCGGAATTAAATACAAAAGGCACAAAGCCGACTTAAGTACAAGGAGACTGACTCTTCCTACTGGCTATGATTTGAACCATTCCTGTGACACTAGTTATAGTTTCAGTTGCTTCACTTCAGGTATACTGTATCCCTCTAACATTCTTATTGACGATGAAACACAGCAATTTCATCGGAATTAAATACAAAAGGCACAATGCCGATTTAAGTACAAGAAGACTGACTCTTTCTACTCTCTAAGTTTGGAACCGAACCTGTGACACTAGTTATAGATTACGATGCTTCACTTCAGGTGTACTGTATCTCTCTGACCTTCTTATTGACGTTAAAACACAGAAATTGCATCGGAATTAAATAGAAAAGGCACAATGCCGACTTAAGTACAAGAAGACTGACGCTTCTTACTGACTATGTTTGAACCATTCCTGTGACACTAGTTATAGATTCCGATGCTTCACTTCAGGTTTACTGTATCCCTCTAACCTTCATATTGACTATGAAACAAAGAAATTGCATCTGAATTAAATATAAAAGGCACAATGCCGACTTAAGTACAAAAGGACTGACTCTTCCTACTGTCTATGTTTTGAACCGAACCTGTGACACTAGTTATAGAGTACGATGCTTCACTTCAGGTTTACTGTGTCTCTCTGACCTTCTTATTGACGTTAAAACACAGAAATTGCATCGGATTTAAAATAGAATAGGCACAATGCCGACATTAGTACAAGAAGACTGACTCTTCTTACTGTCTAAGTATTGAACCGATCCTGTGACACTTGTTATAGATTCCGATGCTTCACTTCAGGATTACTGTATCCCTTGCACCTTCTTATTGACGATGAAACACCGAAATTGCGTCCGAAGTGAATACGAAAGGCACAATGCCGACTTAAGTACAAGAAGACTGACTCTTCTTACTGACTATGTTTTGAACCATTCCTGTGACACCACTTATTGATGCCAATGCTTCACTTCGGTTTTACTGTATCCCTCTGACGCTCTTATTGACGATGAAACACAGAAATTGCATTGTAATTAAATAGAAAAGGCACAATGCCGACTTAAGTACGAGAAGACTGACTCTTCTTACTGTCTATGTTTTGAACCATTCCTGTGACACTAGTTATGGATTCCGATGACTCACTTCAGGTATACTGTATCACTTGGACCTTCTTATTGACGATGAAACACAGAAATTGCATCGGAATTAAATACAAAAGGCACAATGCCGACTTAAGTGCAAGAAGACCGACTCTTCCTACTGTCTATGTTTTGAACCATCCCTGTGACACTAGTTATAGATTCCGATGCTTCACTTCAGGTTTACTGTATCCCTTTGACCTTCTTATTGACGATAAACACAGAAATTACATCGGAATTAAATACAAAAGGCACAAAGCCGACTTAAGTACAAGGAGACTGACTCTTCCTACTGGCTATGTTTTGAACCATTCCTGTGACACTACTTATAGTTTCAGATGCTTCACTTCAGGTATACTGTATCCCTCTAACATTCTTATTGACGATGAAACACAGCAATTTCATCGGAATTAAATACAAAAGGCACAATGCCGACTCAAGTACAAGAAGACTGACTCTTCCTACTGTCTATGCTTTGAACCATTCCTGTGACACTAGTTATAGATTCAGATGCTTCACTTCAGGTTTACTGTATCCCTCTGACCTTCTTATTGACGATGAAACACAGAAATTGCATCGGATTGTATAGAAAAGGCACAATGCCGACTTAAGTGCTAGAAGACAGACTTTTATTACTGTCTATGATTTGAACCATCCCTGTGTCACTAGTTATAGATACCGATGCTTCACTTCAGGTTTACTGTATCCCTCTGACTTTCTTATTGACGATAAAACACAGAAATTGCATCGGAATTAAATAGAAAAGGCACTATGCCGACATAAGTACAAGGAGACTGACTCTTCTTATTGACTGTTTTGAACCATTCCTGTGACACTACTTACAGATTCCGATGCTTCACTTTAGGTTTACTGTATCCCTTGGATCTTCTTATTGACGACGAAACACAGAAATTGCATCAGAAATAAATACAAAAGGCACAATGCCGACTTAAGTACAAGAAGACTGACTCTTCCCACTGTCTATGATTTGAACCATTCCTGTGACACTAGTTATAGATTCCGATGCTTCACTTCAGGTTTACGGTATCCCTCTGACCTTCTTATTGACGATGAAACACAGATATTGCATAGGAATGAAATAGAAAAGGCACAATGCCGACTTAAGTACAAGAGGACTGACTCTTCTTACTGACTATGTTTTGAACCACTCCTGTGACACTAGTTATAGACTCCGAAGCTTCACTTCAGGTATACTGTATCCCTCTGACCTTCTTATTGATGATGAAACGTAGAAATTGCATCGGAATTGAATAGAAATAGCACAATGCCGACTTAAGTACAAGAAGACTGACTCTTCCTACTGTCTATGTTTTGAACCATTCCTGTGACACTAGTTATGGATTCCGATGCTTCTCTTCAGGTTTACTGTAACCCTCTGACCTTCTTATTGACGATGAAACACAGAATTTGCATCGGAATTAAATACAAAAGGCACAATGCTTACTCAAGTACAATAAGACTGACTCTTCCCAATTTCTGCGTTTTGAACCATTCCTGTGACACTAGTTATAGATTCCGATGCTTCACTTCAAGTTTACTGTATCCTTCTGTCGTTCGTATTGACGATAAAACACAGAAATTGCATCAGAATTAAACAGAAATGGCACAATGCCGACTTAAGTACAAGAAGACTGACTCTTCCTAGTGTTTATGTTTTGAACCATTCCTGTGACACTAGTTACAGATTCCGATGCTTCTCCTCAGGTTTACTGTAACCCTCTGACCTTCGAATTGACGATGGAGCACAGAAATTGCATCGGAATTAAATACTAAAGGCACAATGCCGACTGAAGTACAAGAAGACTGACTCTTCTTACTGACTATGTTTTGAACCATTAATGTGATACTAATTATAGACTCCGATGCTTCACTTCAGGTATACTGTATCCCTCTGACCTACTTATTGATGATGAAACACAGAAATTGCATCGGAATTGAATAGAAAAGGCACAATGCCGACTTAAGTACAAGAAGACTGACTCTTCCTACTGTCTATGTTTTGAACCATTCCTGTGACACTAGTTATGGATTCAGATGCTTCTCTTCAGGTTTACTGTAACCCTCTGACCTTCTTATTGACGATGAAACACAGAGATTGCATCGGAATTAAATACAAAAGGCACAATGCCGACTCAAGTACAAGAAGACTGACTCTTCCTACTCTCTATGCTTTGAACCTTTCCTGTGAGACCGGTTTTAGATTCCGATGCTTCACTTCAGGTTTACTGTATTACTTGTACCTTCTTATTGACGACAAAACACAGATATTGCATCGGAATTAAATAGAAAAATCACAATGCCGATTTAAGTACAAGAAGACTGACTCTTCTTACTGACTATGTTTGATCCATTCCTGTGACACCAGTAATAGACTCCGATGCTTCACTTCTGGTTTACTGTATCCCTCTGACCTTCTTATTGACGATGAAACACAGATATTGCATAGGAATGAAATAGAAAAGGCACAATGCCGACTTAAGTACAAGAGGACTGACTCTTCTTACTGACTATGTTTTGAACCACTCCTGTGACACTCGTTATAGACTCCGAAGCATCACTTCAGGTATACTGTATCCCTCTGACCTTCTTATTGATGATGAAACGTAGTAATTGCTTCGGAATTAAATAGAAAAGGCACAATGCCGACTTAAGTACAAGATGACTGACTCTTCCCAATTTCTATGTTTTGAACCATTCCTGTGACACTAGTTATAGATTCCGATGCTTCACTTCAAGTTTACTGTATCCTTCTGACGTTCTTATTGACGATAAAACACAGAAATTGCATCGGAATTAAACAGAAATGGCACAATGCCGACTTAAGTACAAGAAGACTGACTCTTCCTAGTGTTTATGTTTTGAACCATTCCTGTGACACTAGTTACAGATTCCGATGCTTCTCTTCAGGTTTACTGTAACCCTCTGACCTTCGAATTGACGATGGAGCAAAGAAATTGCATCGGAATTAAATACAAAAGGCACAATGCCGACTGAAGTACAAGAAGACTGACTCTTCTTACTGACTATGTTTTGAACCATTCATGTGATACTAGTTATAGACTCCGATGCTTCACTTCAGGTATACTGTATCCCTCTGACCTACTTATTGATGATGAAACACAGAAATTGCATCGGAATTGAATAGAAAAGGCACAATGCCGACTTAAGTACAAGAAGACTGACTCTTCCTACTGTCTATGTTTTGAACCATTCCTGTGACACTAGTTATGGATTCCGATGCTTCTCTTCAGGTTTACTGTAACCCTCTGACCTTCTTATTGACGATGAAACACAGAAATTGCATCGGAATTAAATACAAAAGGCACAATGCCGACTCAAGTACAAGAAGACTGACTCTTCTTACTCTCTATGTTTTGAACCTTTCCTGTGACACCGGTTTTAGATTCCGATGCTTCACTTCAGGTTTACTGTATTACTTTTACCTTCTTATTGACGACGAAACACAGATATTGCATCGGAATTAAATAGAAAAATCACAATGCCGATTTAAGTACAAGAAGACTGACTCTTCTTACTGACTATGTTTGATCCAATCCTGTGACATAGTTATAGACTCCGATGCTTCACTTCTGGTTTACTGTATCCCTCTGACCTTCCTATTGATGATGAAACACAGAAATTGCATCGGAATTAAATAGAAAAGGCACAATGCCGACTTAAGTACTGGAAGACTGACTCTTCTTACTGTCTATGTTTTGAACCATTCCTGTGACACTAGTTATGGATGCCGATGTCTCACTTCAGGTTTACTGTATCCCTTGGACCTTCTTATTGACGATGAAACACCGAAATTGCGTCGGAATTGAATACGAAAGGCACAATGCCGACTTAAGTACAAGAAGACTGACTCTTCTTACTGACTGTGTTTTGAACCATTCCTGTGACACCACTTATTGATGCCAATGCGTCACTTCGGTTTTACTGTATCCCTCTGACGCTCTTATTGACGATGAAACACAGAAATTGCATTGTAATTAAATAGAAAAGGCACAATGCCGGCTTAAGTACTAGAAGACTGACTCTTCTTACTGTCCATGTTTTGAACCATTCCTGTGACACTAGTTATGGATTCCGATGTCTCACTTCAGGTTTACTGTATCACTTGGAATTTCTTATTGACGATGAAACACAGAAATAGCATCGGAATTAAATACAAAAGGCACAAAGCCGACTTAAGTACAAGGAGACTGACTCTTCCTACTGGCTATGATTTGAACCATTCCTGTGACACTAGTTATAGTTTCAGTTGCTTCGCTTTAGGTATACTGTATCCCTCTAACATTCTTATTGACGATGAAACACAGCAATTTCATCGGAATTAAATACAAAAGGCACAATGCCGACTTAAGTACAAGAAGACTGACTCTTTCTACTGTCTAAGTTTGGAACCGAACCTGTGACACTAGTTATAGATTACGATGCTTCACTTCAGGTGTACTGTATCTCTCTGACCTCCTTATTGACGTTAAAACACAGAAATTGCATCGGAATTAAATAGAAAAGGCACAATGCCGACTTAAGTACAAGAGGACTGACTCTTCTTACTGACTATGTTTTGAACCACTCCTGTGACACTCGTTATAGACTCCGAAGCATCACTTCAGGTATACTGTATCCCTCTGACCTTCTTATTGATGATGAAACGTAGTAATTGCTTCGGAATTAAATAGAAAAGGCACAATGCCGACTTAAGTACAAGATGACTGACTCTTCCCAATTTCTATGTTTTGAACCATTCCTGTGACACTAGTTATAGATTCCGATGCTTCACTTCAAGTTTACTGTATCCTTCTGACGTTCTTATTGACGATAAAACACAGAAATTGCATCGGAATTAAACAGAAATGGCACAATGCCGACTTAAGTACAAGAAGACTGACTCTTCCTAGTGTTTATGTTTTGAACCATTCCTGTGACACTAGTTACAGATTCCGATGCTTCTCTTCAGGTTTACTGTAACCCTCTGACCTTCGAATTGACGATGGAGCAAAGAAATTGCATCGGAATTAAATACAAAAGGCACAATGCCGACTGAAGTACAAGAAGACTGACTCTTCTTACTGACTATGTTTTGAACCATTCATGTGATACTAGTTATAGACTCCGATGCTTCACTTCAGGTATACTGTATCCCTCTGACCTACTTATTGATGATGAAACACAGAAATTGCATCGGAATTGAATAGAAAAGGCACAATGCCGACTTAAGTACAAGAAGACTGACTCTTCCTACTGTCTATGTTTTGAACCATTCCTGTGACACTAGTTATGGATTCCGATGCTTCTCTTCAGGTTTACTGTAACCCTCTGACCTTCTTATTGACGATGAAACACAGAAATTGCATCGGAATTAAATACAAAAGGCACAATGCCGACTCAAGTACAAGAAGACTGACTCTTCTTACTCTCTATGTTTTGAACCTTTCCTGTGACACCGGTTTTAGATTCCGATGCTTCACTTCAGGTTTACTGTATTACTTTTACCTTCTTATTGACGACGAAACACAGATATTGCATCGGAATTAAATAGAAAAATCACAATGCCGATTTAAGTACAAGAAGACTGACTCTTCTTACTGACTATGTTTGATCCAATCCTGTGACATAGTTATAGACTCCGATGCTTCACTTCTGGTTTACTGTATCCCTCTGACCTTCCTATTGATGATGAAACACAGAAATTGCATCGGAATTAAATAGAAAAGGCACAATGCCGACTTAAGTACTGGAAGACTGACTCTTCTTACTGTCTATGTTTTGAACCATTCCTGTGACACTAGTTATGGATGCCGATGTCTCACTTCAGGTTTACTGTATCCCTTGGACCTTCTTATTGACGATGAAACACCGAAATTGCGTCGGAATTGAATACGAAAGGCACAATGCCGACTTAAGTACAAGAAGACTGACTCTTCTTACTGACTGTGTTTTGAACCATTCCTGTGACACCACTTATTGATGCCAATGCGTCACTTCGGTTTTACTGTATCCCTCTGACGCTCTTATTGACGATGAAACACAGAAATTGCATTGTAATTAAATAGAAAAGGCACAATGCCGGCTTAAGTACTAGAAGACTGACTCTTCTTACTGTCCATGTTTTGAACCATTCCTGTGACACTAGTTATGGATTCCGATGTCTCACTTCAGGTTTACTGTATCACTTGGAATTTCTTATTGACGATGAAACACAGAAATAGCATCGGAATTAAATACAAAAGGCACAAAGCCGACTTAAGTACAAGGAGACTGACTCTTCCTACTGGCTATGATTTGAACCATTCCTGTGACACTAGTTATAGTTTCAGTTGCTTCGCTTTAGGTATACTGTATCCCTCTAACATTCTTATTGACGATGAAACACAGCAATTTCATCGGAATTAAATACAAAAGGCACAATGCCGACTTAAGTACAAGAAGACTGACTCTTTCTACTGTCTAAGTTTGGAACCGAACCTGTGACACTAGTTATAGATTACGATGCTTCACTTCAGGTGTACTGTATCTCTCTGACCTCCTTATTGACGTTAAAACACAGAAATTGCATCGGAATTAAATAGAAAAGGCACAATGCCGACTTAAGTACAAGAAGACTGACGCTTCTTACTGACTATGTTTGAACCATTCCTGTGACACTAGTTATAGATTCCGATGCTTCACTTCAGGTTTACTGTATCCCTCTAACCTTCATATTGACTATGAAACAAAGAAATTGCATCGGAATTAAATATAAAAGGCACAATGCCGACTTAAGTACAAAAAGACTGACTCTTCCTACTGTCTATGTTTTGAACCGAACCTGTGACACTAGTTATAGAGTACGATGCTTCACTTCAGGTTTACTGTGTCTCTCTGACCTTCTTATTGACGTTAAAACACAGAAATTGCATCGGATTTAAAATAGAATAGGCACAATGCCGACATCAGTACAAGAAGACTGATTCTTCTTACTGTCTAAGTATTGAACCGATCCTGCGACACTAGTTATAGATTCCGATGCTTCACTTCAGGATTACTGTATCCCTTGGACCTTCTTATTGACGATGAAACACCGAAATTGCGTCGGAAGTGAATACGAAAGGCACAATGCCGACTTAAGTACAAGAAGACTGACTCTTCTTACTGACTATGTTTTGAACCATTACTGTGACACCACTTATTGATTCCAATGCTTCACTTCGGTTTTACTGTATCCCTCTGACGCTCTTATTGACGATGAAACACAGAAATTGCATTGTAATTAAATAGAAAAGGCACAATGCCGACTTAAGTACGAGAAGACTGACTCTTCTTACTGTCTATGTTTTGAACCATTCCTGTGACACTAGTTATGGATTCCGATGACTCACTTCAGGTATACTGTATCACTTGGACCTTCTTATTGACGATGAAACACAGAAATTGCATCGGAATTAAATACAAAAGGCACAATGCCGACTTAAGTACAAGAAGACAGACTCTTCCTACTGTCTATGTTTTGAACCATCCCTGTGACACTAGTTATAGATTCCGATGCTTCACTTCAGGTTTACTGTATCCCTTTGACCTTCTTATTGACGATAAACACAGAAATTACATCGGAATTAAATACAAAAGGCACAAAGCCGACTTAAGTACTGGAAGACTGACTCTTCTTACTGTCTATGTTTTGAACCATTCCTGTGACACTAGTTATGGATGCCGATGTCTCACTTCAGGTTTACTGTATCCCTTGGACCTTCTTATTGACGATGAAACACCGAAATTGCGTCGGAATTGAATACGAAAGGCACAATGCCGACTTAAGTACAAGAAGACTGACTCTTCTTACTGACTATGTTTTGAACCATTCCTGTGACACCACTTATTGATGCCAATGCTTCACTTCGGTTTTACTGTATCCCTCTGACGCTCTTATTGACGATGAAACACAGAAATTGCATTGTAATTAAATAGAAAAGGCACAATGCCGGCTTAAGTACTAGAAGACTGACTCTTCTTACTGTCCATGTTTTGAACCATTCCTGTGACACTAGTTATGGATTCCGATGTCTCACTTCAGGTTTACTGTATCACTTGGAATTTCTTATTGACGATGAAACACAGAAATAGCATCGGAATTAAATACAAAAGGCACAATGCCGACTTAAGTACAAGAAGACTGACTCTTTCTACTGTCTAAGTTTAGAACCGAACCTGTGACACTAGTTATAGATTACGATGCTTCACTTCAGGTGTACTGTATCTCTCTGACCTTCTTATTGACGTTAAAACACAGAAATTGCATCGGAATTAAATAGAAAAGGCACAATGCCGACTTAAGTACAAGAAGACTGACGCTTCTTACTGACTATGTTTGAACCATTCCTGTGACACTAGTTATAGATTCCGATGCTTCACTTCAGGTTTACTGTATCCCTCTAACCTTCATATTGACTATGAAACAAAGAAATTGCATCGGAATTAAATATAAAAGGCACAATGCCGACTTAAGTACAAAAAGACTGACTCTTCCTACTGTCTATGTTTTAAACCGAACCTGTGACACTAGTTATAGAGTACGATGCTTCACTTCAGGTTTACTGTGTCTCTCTGACCTTCTTATTGACGTTAAAACACAGAAATTGCATCGGATTTAAAATAGAATAGGCACAATGCCGACATTAGTACAAGAAGACTGATTCTTCTTACTGTCTAAGTATTGAACCGATCCTGTGACACTAGTTATAGATTCCGATGCTTCACTTCAGGATTACTGTATCCCTTGGACCTTCTTATTGACGATGAAACACCGAAATTGCGTCGGAAGTGAATACGAAAGGCACAATGCCGACTTAAGTACAAGAAGACTGACTCTTCTTACTGACTATGTTTTGAACCATTACTGTGACACCACTTATTGATTCCAATGCTTCACTTCGGTTTTACTGTATCCCTCTGACGCTCTTATTGACGATGAAACACAGAAATTGCATTGTAATTAAATAGAAAAGGCACAATGCCGACTTAAGTACGAGAAGACTGACTCTTCTTACTGTCTATGTTTTGAACCATTCCTGTGACACTAGTTATGGATTCCGATGACTCACTTCAGGTATACTGTATCACTTGGACCTTCTTATTGACGATGAAACACAGAAATTGCATCGGAATTAAATACAAAAGGCACAATGCCGACTTAAGTACAAGAAGACCGACTCTTCCTACTGTCTATGTTTTGAACCATCCCTGTGACACTAGTTATAGATTCCGATGCTTCACTTCAGGTTTACTGTATCCCTTTGACCTTCTTATTGACGATAAACACAGAAATTACATCGGAATTAAATACAAAAGGCACAAAGCCGACTTAAGTACAAGGAGACTGACTCTTCCTACTGGCTATGTTTTGAACCATTCCTGTGACACTACTTATAGTTTCAGATGCTTCACTTCAGGTATACTGTATCCCTCTAACATTCTTATTGACGATGAAACACAGCAATTTCATCGGAATTAAATACAAAAGGCACAATGCCGACTCAAGTACAAGAAGACTGACTCTTCCTACTGTCTATGCTTTGAACCATTCCTGTGACACTAGTTATAGATTCCGATGCTTCACTTCAGGTTTACTGTATCCCTCTGACCTTCTTATTGACGATGAAACACAGAAATTGCATCGGATTGTATAGAAAAGGCACAATGCCGACTTAAGTGCTTGAAGACAGACTTTTCTTACTGTCTATGATTTGAACCATCCCTGTGTCACTAGTTATAGATACCGATGCTTCACTTCAGGTTTACTGTATCCCTCTGACTTTCTTATTGACGATAAAACACAGAAATTGCATCGGAATTAAATAGAAAAGGCACTATGCCGACATAAGTACAAGGAGACTGACTCTTCTTATTGACTGTTTTGAACCATTCCTGTGACACTACTTACAGATTCCGATGCTTCACTTTAGGTTTACTGTATCCCTTGGATCTTCTTATTGACGACGAAACACAGAAATTGCATCAGAATTAAATACAAAAGGCACAATGCCGACTTAAGTACAAGAAGACTGACTCTTCCTACTGTCTATGATTTGAACCATTCCTGTGACACTAGTTATAGATTCCGATGCTTCACTTCAGGTTTACGGTATCCCTCTGACCTTCTTATTGACGATGAAACACAGATATTGCATAGGAATGAAATAGAAAGAGCACAATGCCGACTTAAGTACGAGAGGACTGACTCTTCTTACTGACTATGTTTTGAACCACTCCTGTGACACTAGTTATAGACTCCGAAGCTTCACTTCAGGTATACTGTATCCCTCTGACCTTCGTATTGATGATGAAACGTAGAAATTGCATCGGAATTAAATAGAAAAGGCACAATGCCGACTTAAGTACAAGATGACTGACTCTTCCCACTGTCTATGTTTTGAACCAGTCCTGTGACACTAGTTATAGATTCCGACGTCTCTCTTCAGGTTTACTGTAACCCTCTGACCTTCGAATTGACGAGTGAGCACAGATATTGCATCGGAATTAAATACAAAAGGCACAATGCCGACTTAAGTACAACAAGACTGACTCTTCTTACTGACTATGTTTTGAACCATTCATGTGACACTAGTTATAGACTCCGATGCTTCACTTCAGGTATAATGTATCCCTCTGACCTACTTATTGATGATGAAACACAGATATTGCATCGGAATTGAATAGAAAAGGCACAATGCCGACTTAAGAACAAGAAGACTGACTCTTCCTACTGTCTATGTTTTGAACCATTCCTGTGACACCAGTTATGGATTCCGATGCTTCTCTTCAGGTTTACTGTAACCCTCTGACCGTCTTATTGACGATGAAACACAGAAATTGCATCGGAATTAAATACAAAAGGCACAATGCTTACTCAAGTACAATAAGACTGACTCTTCCCAATTTCTGCGTTTTGATCCATTCCTGTGACACTAGTTATAGATTCCGATGCTTCACTTCAAGTTTACTGTATCCTTCTGTCGTTCTTATTGACGATAAAACACAGAAATTGCATCGGAATTAAACGGAAATGGCACAATGCCGACTTAAGTACAAGAAGACTGACTCTTCCTAGTGTTTATGTTTTGAACCATTCCTGTGACACTAGTTACAGATTCCGATGCTTCTCTTCAGGTTTACTGTAACCCTCTGACATTCGAATTGACGATGGAGCACAGAAATTGCATCGGAATTAAATACAAAAGGCACAATGCCGACTGAAGTACAAGAAGACTGACTCTTCTTACTGACTATGTTTTGAACCATTAATGTGATACTAGTTATAGACTCCGATGCTTCACTTCAGGTATACTGTATCCCTCTGACCTACTTATTGATGATGAAACACAGAAATTGCATCGGAATTGAATAGAAAAGGCACAATGCCGACTTAAGTACACGAAGACTGACTCTTCCTACTGTCTATGTTTTGAACCATTCCTGTGACACTAGTTATGGATTCCGATGCTTCTCTTCAGGTTTACTGTAACCCTCTGACCTTCTTATTGACGATGAAACACAGAAATTGCATCGGAATTAAATACAAAAGGCACAATGCCGACTCAAGTACAAGAAGACTGACTCTTCCTACTCTCTATGCTTTGAACCTTTCCTGTGAGACCGGTTTTAGATTCCGATGCTTCACTTCAGGTTTACTGTATTACTTGTACCTTCTTATTGACGACAAAACACAGATATTGCATCGGAATTAAATAGAAAAATCACAATGCCGATTTAAGTACAAGAAGACTGACTCTTCTTACTGACTATGTTTGATCCATTCCTGTGACACTAGTAATAGACTCCGATGCTTCACTTCTGGTTTACTGTATCCCTCTGACCTTCTTATTGATGATGAAACACAGAAATTGCATCGGAATTAAATAGAAAAGGCACAAAGCCGACATAAGTACAAGAAGACTGACTCTTCTTACTGTCTAAGTATTGAACCGATGCTGTGACACTAGTTATAGATTCCGATGCTTCAATACAGGATTACTGTATCCCTTGGACCTTCTTATTGACGATGAAACTCCGAAATTGCGTCCGAATTGAATACGAAAGGCACAATGCCGACTTAAGTACAAGAAGACTGACTCTTCTTACTGACTATGTTTTGAACCATTCCTGTGACACCACTTATTGATTCCAATGCTTCACTTCGGTTTTACTGTATCCCTCTGACGCTCTTATTGACGATGAAACACAGAAATTGCATTGTAATTAAGTAGAAAAGGCACAATGCCGACTTAAGTACCAGAAGACTGACTCTTCTTACTGTCTATGTTTTGAACCAATCCTGTGACACTAGTTATAGATTCCGATGCTTCACTTCAGGATTACTGTATCCCTTGGACCTTCTTATTGACGATGAAACACCGAAATTGCGTCGGAAGTGAATACGAAAGGCACAATGCCGACTTAAGTACAAGAAGACTGACTCTTCTTACTGACTATGTTTTGAACCATTACTGTGACACCACTTATTGATTCCAATGCTTCACTTCGGTTTTACTGTATCCCTCTGACGCTCTTGTTGACGATGAAACACAGAAATTGCATTGTAATTAAATAGAAAAGGCACAATGCCGACATAAGTACTAGAAGACTGACTCTTCTTACTGTCTATGTTTTGAACCATTCCTGTGACACTAGTTATGGATTCCGATGACTCACTTCAGGTATACTGTATCACTTGGACCTTCTTATTGACGATGAAACACAGAAATTGCATCGGAATTAAATACAAAAGGCACAATGCCGACTTAAGTACAAGAAGACCGACTCTTCCTACTGTCTATGTTTTGAACCATCCCTGTGACACTAGTTATAGATTCCGATGCTTCACTTCAGGTTTACTGTATCCCTTTGACCTTCTTATTGACGATAAACACAGATATTACATCAGAATTAAATACAAAAGGCACAAAGCCGACTTAAGTACAAGGAGACTGACTCTTCCCCCTGGCTATGTTTTGAACCATTCCTGTGAGACTACTTATAGTTTCAGATGCTTCACTTCAGGTATACTGTATCCCTCTAACATTCTTATTGACGATGAAACACAGCAATTTCATCGGAATTAAATACAAAAGGCACAATGCCGACTCAAGTACAAGAAGACTGACTCTTCCTACTGTCTATGCTTTGAACCATTCTTGTGACACTAGTTATAGATTCCGATGCTTCACTTCAGGTTTACTGTATCCCTCTGACTTCTTATTGACGATGAAACACAGAAATTGCATCGGATTGTATAGAAAAGGCACAATGCCGACTTAAGTGCAAGAAGACAGACTTTTCTTACTGTCTATGATTTGAACCATCCCTGTGTCACTAGTTATAGATACCGATGCTTCACTTCAGGTTTACTGTATCCCTCTGACTTTCTTATTGACGATAAAACACAGAAATTGCATCGGAATTAAATAGAAAAGGCACTATGCCGACATAAGTACAAGGAGACTGACTCTTCTTATTGACTGTTTTGAACCATTCCTGTGACACTACTTACAGATTCCGATGCTTCACTTTAGGTTTACTGTATCCCTTGGATCTTCTTATTGACGACGAAACACAGAAATTGCATCAGAATTAAATACAAAAGGCACAATGCCGACTTAAGTACAAGAAGACTGACTCTTCCTACTGTCTATGATTTGAACCATTCCTGTGACACTAGTTATAGATTCCGATGCTTCACTTCAGGTTTACGGTATCCCTCTGACCTTCTTATTGACGATGAAACACAGATATTGCATAGGAATGAAATAGAAAAGGCACAATGCCGACTTAAGTACGAGAGGACTGACTCTTCTTACTGACTATGTTTTGAACCACTCCTGTGACACTAGTTATAGACTCCGAAGCTTCACTTCAGGTATACTGTATCCCTCTGACCTTCGTATTGATGATGAAACGTAGAAATTGCATCGGAATTAAATAGAAAAGGCACAATGCCGACTTAAGTACAAGATGACTGACTCTTCCCACTGTCTATGTTTTGAACCAGTCCTGTGACACTAGTTATAGATTCCGACGTCTCTCTTCAGGTTTACTGTAACCCTCTGACCTTCGAATTGACGAGTGAGCACAGATATTGCATCGGAATTAAATACAAAAGGCACAATGCCGACTTAAGTACAACAAGACTGACTCTTCTTACTGACTATGTTTTGAACCATTCATGTGACACTAGTTATAGACTCCGATGCTTCACTTCAGGTATACTGTATCCCTCTGACCTACTTATTGATGATGAAACACAGATATTGCATCGGAATTGAATAGAAAAGGCACAATGCCGACTTAAGTACAAGAAGACTGACTCTTCCTACTGTCTATGTTTTGAACCATTCCTGTGACACCAGTTATGGATTCCGATGCTTCTCTTCAGGTTTACTGTAACCCTCTGACCGTCTTATTGACGATGAAACACAGAAATTGCATCGGAATTAAATACAAAAGGCACAATGCTAACTCAAGTACAATTATACTGACTCTTCCCAATTTCTGCGTTTTGATCCATTCCTGTGACACTAGTTATAGATTCCGATGCTTCACTTCAAGTTTACTGTATCCTTCTGTCGTTCTTATTGACGATAAAACACAGAAATTGCATCGGAATTAAACAGAAATGGCACAATGCCGACTTAAGTACAAGAAGACTGACTCTTCCTAGTGTTTATGTTTTGAACCATTCCTGTGACACTAGTTACAGATTCCGATGCTTCTCTTCAGGTTTACTGTAACCCTCTGACATTCGAATTGACGATGGAGCACAGAAATTGCATCGGAATTAAATACAAAAGGCACAATGCCGACTGAAGTACAAGAAGACTGACTCTTCTTACTGACTATGTTTTGAACCATTAATGTGATACTAGTTATAGACTCCGATGCTTCACTTCAGGTATACTGTATCCCTCTGACCTACTTATTGATGATGAAACACAGAAATTGCATCGGAATTAAATAGAAAAATCACAATGCCGATTTAAGTACAAGAAGACTGACTCTTCTTACTGACTATGTTTGATCCATTCCTGTGACACTAGTAATAGACTCCGATGCTTCACTTCTGGTTTACTGTATCCCTCTGACCTTCTTATTGATGATGAAACACAGAAATTGCATCGGAATTAAATAGAAAAGGCACAAAGCCGACATAAGTACAAGAAGACTGACTCTTCTTACTGTCTAAGTATTGAACCGATGCTGTGACACTAGTTATAGATTCCGATGCTTCAATACAGGATTACTGTATCCCTTGGACCTTCTTATTGACGATGAAACTCCGAAATTGCGTCCGAATTGAATACGAAAGGCACAATGCCGACTTAAGTACAAGAAGACTGACTCTTCTTACTGACTATGTTTTGAACCATTCCTGTGACACCACTTATTGATTCCAATGCTTCACTTCGGTTTTACTGTATCCCTCTGACGCTCTTATTGACGATGAAACACAGAAATTGCATTGTAATTAAGTAGAAAAGGCACAATGCCGACTTATGTACCAGAAGACTGACTCTTCTTACTGTCTATGTTTTGAACCATTCCTGTGACACTAGTTATAGATTCCGATGCTTCACTTCAGGATTACTGTATCCCTTGGACCTTCTTATTGACGATGAAACACCGAAATTGCGTCGGAAGTGAATACGAAAGGCACAATGCCGACTTAAGTACAAGAAGACTGACTCTTCTTACTGACTATGTTTTGAACCATTACTGTGACACCACTTATTGATTCCAATGCTTCACTTCGGTTTTACTGTATCCCTCTGACGCTCTTATTGACGATGAAACACAGAAATTGCATTGTAATTAAATAGAAAAGGCACAATGCCGACATAAGTACTAGAAGACTGACTCTTCTTACTGTCTATGTTTTGAACCATTCCTGTGACACTAGTTATGGATTCCGATGACTCACTTCAGGTATACTGTATCACTTGGACCTTCTTATTGACGATGAAACACAGAAATTGCATCGGAATTAAATACAAAAGGCACAATGCCGACTTAAGTACAAGAAGACCGACTCTTCCTACTGTCTATGTTTTGAACCATCCCTGTGACACTAGTTATAGATTCCGATGCTTCACTTCAGGTTTACTGTATCCCTTTGACCTTCTTATTGACGATAAACACAGAAATTACATCGGAATTAAATACAAAAGGCACAAAGCCGACTTAAGTACAAGGAGACTGACTCTTCCCACTGGCTATGTTTTGAACCATTCCTGTGACACTACTTATAGTTTCAGATGCTTCACTTCAGGTATACTGTATCCCTCTAACATTCTTATTGACGATGAAACACAGCAATTTCATCGGAATTAAATACAAAAGGCACAATGCCGACTCAAGTACAAGAAGACTGACTCTTCCTACTGTCTATGCTTTGAACCATTCCTGTGACACTAGTTATAGATTCCGATGCTTCACTTCAGGTTTACTGTATCCCTCTGACCTTCTTATTGACGATGAAACACAGAAATTGCATCGGATTGTATAGAAAAGGCACAATGCCGACTTAAGTGCAAGAAGACAGACTTTTCTTACTGTCTATGATTTGAACCATCCCTGTGTCACTAGTTATAGATACCGATGCTTCACTTCAGGTTTACTGTATCCCTCTGACTTTCTTATTGACGATAAAACACAGAAATTGCATCGGAATTAAATAGAAAAGGCACTATGCCGACATAAGTACAAGGAGACTGACTCTTCTTATTGACTGTTTTGAACCATTCCTGTGACACTACTTACAGATTCCGATGCTTCACTTTAGGTTTACTGTATCCCTTGGATCTTCTTATTGACGACGAAACACAGAAATTGCATCAGAATTAAATACAAAAGGCACAATGCCGACTTAAGTACAAGAAGACTGACTCTTCCTACTGTCTATGATTTGAACCATTCCTGTGACACTAGTTATAGATTCCGATGCTTCACTTCAGGTTTACGGTATCCCTCTGACCTTCTTATTGACGATGAAACACAGATATTGCATAGGAATGAAATAGAAAAGGCACAATGCCGACTTAAGTACAAGAGGCCTGACTCTTCTTACTGACTATGTTTTGTACCACTCCTGTGACACTAGTTATGGACTCCGAAGCTTCACTTCAGGTATACTGTATCCCTCTGACCTTCTTATTGATGATGAAACGTAGAAATTGCATCGGAATTAAATAGAAAAGGCACAATGCCGACTTAAGTACAAGATGACTGACTCTTCCCACTGTCTATGTTTTGAACCAGTCCTTTGACACTAGTTATAGATTCCGACGCCTCTCTTCAGGTTTACTGTAACCCTCTGACCTTCGAATTGACGAGTGAGCACAGATATTGCATCGGAATTAAATACAAAAGGTACAATGCCGACTTAAGTACAACAAGACTGACTCTTCTTACTGACTATGTTTTGAACCATTCATGTGACACTAGTTATAGACTCCGATGCTTCACTTCAGGTATACTGTATCCCTCTGACCTACTTATTGATGATGAAACACAGATATTGCATCGGAATTGAATAGAAAAGGCACAATGCCGACTTAAGTAAAAGAAGACTGACTCTTCCTACTGTCTATGTTTTGAACCATTCCTGTGACACTAGTTATGGATTCCGATGCTTCTCTTCAGGTTTACTGTTACCCTCTGACCTTCTTATTGACGATGAAACACAGAAATTGCATCGGAATTAAATACAAAAGGCACAATGCTTACTCAAGTACAATAAGACTGACTCTTCCCAATTTCTACGTTTTGAACCATTCCTGTGACACTAGTTATAGATTCCGATGCTTCACTTCAAGTTTACTGTATCCTTCTGTCGTTCTTATTGACGATAAAACACAGAAATTGCATCGGAATTAAACAGAAATATCACAATGCCGACTTAAGTACAAGAAGACTGACTCTTCCTAGTGTTTATGTTTTGAACCATTCCTGTGACACTAGTTACAGATTCCGATGCTTCTCTTCAGGTTTACTGTAACCCTCTGACCTTCGAATTGACGATGGAGCACAGAAATTTCATCGGAATTAAATACAAAAGGCACAATGCCGACTGAAGTACAAGAAGACTGACTCTTCTTACTGACTATGTTTTGAACCATTAATGTGATACTAGTTATAGACTCCGATGCTTCACTTCAGGTATACTGTATCCCTCTGACCTACTTATTGATGATGAAACACAGAAATTGCATCGGAATTGAATAGAAAAGGCACAATGCCGACTTAAGTACAAGAGGACTGACTCTTCCTACTGTCTATGTTTTGAACCATTCCTGTGACACTAGTTATGGATTCCGATGCTTCTCTTCAGGTTTACTGTAACCCTCTGACCTTCTTATTGACGATGAAACACAGAAATTGCATCGGAATTAAATACAAAAGGCACAATGCCGACTCAAGTACAAGAAGACTGACTCTTCCTACTCTCTATGCTTTGAACCTTTCCTGTGAGACCGGTTTTAGATTCCGATGCTTCACTTCAGGTTTACTGTATTACTTGTACCTTCTTATTGACGACGAAACACAGATATTGCATCGGAATTAAATAGAAAAATCACAATGCCGATTTAAGTACAAGAAAACTGACTCTCCTTACTGACTATGTTTGATCCATTCCTGTCACACTAGTAATACACTCCGATGCTTCACTTCAGGTATACTGTATCCCTCTGACCTACTTATTGATGATGAAACACAGAAATTGCATCGGAATTGAATAGAAAAGGCACAAAGCCGACATAAGTACAAGAAGACTGACTCTTCTTACTGTCTAAGTATTGAACCGATGCTGTGACACTAGTTATAGATTCCGATGCTTCACTACAGGATTACTGTATCCCTTGGACCTTCTTATTGACGATGAATCTCCGAAATTGCGTCGGAATTGAATACGAAAGGCACAATGCCGACTTAAGTACAAGAAGACTGACTCTTCTTACTGACTATGTTTTGAACCATTCCTGTGACACCACTTATTGATTCCAATGCTTCACTTCGGTTTTACTGTATCCCTCTGACGCTCTTATTGACGATGAAACACAGAAATTGCATTGTAATTAAGTAGAAAAGGCACAATGCCGACTTAAGTACCAGAAGACTGACTCTTCTTACTGTCTATGTTTTGAACCATTCCTGTGACACTAGTTATGGATTCCGATGTCTCACTTCAGGTTTACTGTATCACTTGGAATTTCTTATTGACGATGAAACAAAGAAATTGCATCGGAAATAAATACAATAGGCACAATGCCGACTTAAGTACAAGAAGACCGACACTTCTTACTGTCTATGTTTTGAACCATCCCTGTGACACTAGTTATAGATTCCGATGCTTCACTTCAGGTTCACTGTATCCCTTTGACCTTCTTATTGACGATAAAACACAGAAATTACATCGGAATTAAATACAAAAGGCACAAAGCCGACTTAAGTACAAGGAGACTGACTCTTCCTACTGGCTATGTTTTGAACCGTTCCTGTGACACTAGTTATAGTTTCAGTTGCTTCACTTCAGGTATACTGTATCCCTCTAACATTCTTATTGACGATGAAACACAGCAATTTCATCGGAATTAAATACAAAAAGCACAATGCCGATTTAAGTACAAGAAGACTGACTCTTTCTACTGTCTAAGTTTTGAACCGAACCTGTGACACTAGTTATAGATTACGATGCTTCACTTCAGGTGTACTGTATCTCTCTGACCTTCTTATTGACGTTAAAACACAGAAATTGCATCGGAATTAAATAGAAAAGGCACAATGCCGACTTAAGTACAAGAAGACTGACGCTTCTTACTGACTATGTTTGAACCATTCCTGTGACACTAGTTATAGATTCCGATGCTTCACTTCAGGTTTACTGTATCCCTCTAACCTTCTTATTGACTATGAAACAAAGAAATTGCATCGGAATTAAATATAAAAGGCACAATGCCGAATTAAGTACAAAAAGACTGACTCTCCCTACTGTCTATGTTTTGAACCGAACCTGTGACACTAGTTATAGAGTACGATGCTTCACTTCAGGTTTACCGTGTCTCTCTGACCTTCTTATTGACGTTAAAACACAGAATTTGCATCGGAATTAAAATAGAAAAGGCACAATGCCGACTTAAGTACAAGAAGACTGACGCTTCTTACTGACTATGTTTTGAACCATTCCTTTGACACTAGTTATAGATTGCGATGCTTCACTTTAGGTTTACTGTATCCCTTGGACCTTCTTATTGACGATGAAACACAGAAATTGCATCGGAATGAAATACAAAAGGCACAATGCCGACTTAAGTACAAGAAAACTGACTCTTCCTACTGTCTATGTTTTGAACCATCCCTGTGACACTAGTTATAGATTCCGAAGCTTCACTTCAGGTTTACTGTATCCCTCTGACCTTCTTATTGACGATAAAACAAAGAAATTGCATCGGATTTAAATAGAAAAGGCACAATGCCGACTTAAGTACCAGAAGACTGACTCTACCTACTGTCTATGTTTTGAACCATTCCTGTGACACTAGTTATAGATTCCGATGCTTCTCTTCAGGTTTACTGTAACCCTCTGACCTTCTTATTGACGATGAAACACAGAAATTGCAACGGAATTAAATACAAAAGGCACAATGCCGACTCAAGTACAAGAAGACTGACACTTCCTACTGTCTACGTTGTGAACCATTCCTGTGACACTAGTTATAGATTCCGATGCTTCTCTTCAGGTTTACTGTAACCCTCTGACCATCTTATTGACAATGAAACACAGAAACTGCATCGGAATTAAATAGAAAATGCACAAAGCCGACTTAAGTACAAGAAGACTGACTCTTCTTTCTTTCTATGATTTGAACCATTCCTGTGACACTAGTTATAGATTCCGATGCTTCACTTCAAGTGTACTGTATCCTTTGGACATTCTTATTGACGATGAAACACAGAAATTGCATCGGAATTAAATACAAAAAGCACAATGCCGACTTAAGTACAAGTTGACTGACTCTTCTTACTGTCTATGTTTTGAACCATTCCTGTGACACTAGTTATAGATTCTGATATTTCTCTTCATGTTTACTGTATCCCTCTGACCTTCTTACTGACGATGAAACACAGAAATTCCATCGGAATTAAATACAAAAGGCACGATGGTGACTTAAGTACAAGAAGACGGACACTTCCTACTGTCTATGATTTGAACCATCCCTGTGACACTAGTTATAGATTCCGATGCTTCACTTCAGGTTTACTGTATCCCTCTGACTATCTTATTGACGAAAAAACACAGAAATTGCATCGGAATTAATTAGAAAAGCCACAATGCCGACTTAAGTTCAAGGAGACTGAGTCTTCTTATTGACTACGTTTTTGAACCATTCCTGTGGCAGTACTTACAGACTCCGATACTTCACTTTAGGTTTACTGTATCCCTTGGACCTTCTTAATGACGATGAAACACAGAAATTGCATCGGAATTAAATACAAAAGGCACAATGCCGACTTAAGTACAAGAAGACTGACTCTTCCTACTGACTATGTTTTGAACCATTCCTGTGACACTAGTTATAGATTCCGATGCTTCACTTCAGGTTTACTGTATCCCTCTGACCTTCTTATTGACGATGAAACACAGATATTGCATAGGAATTAAATAGAAAAGGCACAATGACGACTTAAGTACAAGAGGACTGACTCTTCTTACTGTCTATGTTTTGAACCATTCCTGTGACACTAGTTATAGACTCCGAAGCTTCACTTCAGGTATACTGTATCCCTCTGACCTTCTTATTGATGATGAAACACAGAAATTGCATCGGAATTCAATAGAAAAGGCACAATGCCGACTTAAGTACAAGATGACTGACTCTTCCTACTGTCTATGTTTTGAACCTCTCCTGTGACACTAGTTATGGATTCCGATGCTTTTCTTCAGGTTTACTGTAACCCTCTGACCTTCTTATTGACGATGAAGCACAGAAATTGCGTCGGAATTAAATACAAAAGGCACAATGCCGACTTAAGTACAAGAAGACTGACTCTTCTAACTGTCTATGTTTTGAACCATTCCTGTGACACTAGTTATGGATTCCGATGTCTCACTTCAGGTTTACTGTATCACTTGGACCTTCTTACTGACGATGAAACACAGAAATTGCATCGGAATTAAATACAAAAGGCACAATGCCGACTTAAGTACAAGAAGATCGACTCTTCCTACTGTCTATGTTTTGAACCATCCCTGTGACACTAGTTATAGATTCCGATGCTTCACTTCAGGTTTACTGTATCCCTTTGACCTTCTTATTGACGATAAAACACAGAAATTACATCGGAATTAAATACAAAAGGCACAAAGCCGACTTAAGTACAAGGAGACTGACTCTTTCTACTGGCTATGTTTTGAACCATTCCTGTGACACTAGATATAGATTCCGATGCTTCTCTTCAGGTTTACTGTAACCCTCTGACTTTCTTATTGACGATGAAACACAGAAATTGCATCGGAATTAAATACAAAAGGCACAATGCCGACTCAAGTACAAGAAAACTGGCTCTTCGTACTGTCTATGTTTTGAACCATTCCTGTGACACTAGTTATAGATTCCGATGCTTCACTTCAGGTTTACTGTATCCCTCTGACCTTCTTATTGTCGATGAAACGCAGAAATTGCATCGGATTATATAGAAAAGGCACAATGTCGACTTAAGTGCAAGAAGACTGACTCTTCTTACTGTCTATGATTTGAACCATTCCTGTGACACTAGTTATTGATTCCGATGCTTCACTTCAGGTGTACTGTATCCCTCTGACCTTCTTATTCACGATGAAACACAGAAATTGCATCGGAATTAAATATAAAAGTCACAAAGCCGACATAAGTACAAGAAGACTGACTCTTTGTACTGTCTAAGTTTTGAACCGAACCTGTGACACTAGTTATAGATTACGATGCTTCACTTCAGGTATACTGTATCTCTCTGACCTTCTTATTGACGTTAAAACACAGAAATTGCATCGGAATTGTAAAGAAAAGGCACAATGCCGACTTAAGTACAAGAAGACTGACGCTTCTTACTGACTATGTTTGAAATATTCCTGTGACAGTAGGTATAGATTCCGATGCTTCAATTCAGGTTTACTGTATATCTCTTACATTCTTATTAACCATGAAACACAGAAATTGCATCGGAATTAAATATAAAAGGCACAATGCCGACTTAAGTACAAAAAGACTGACTCTTCCTACTGTCTATGACTTGAACCGAACCTGTGACACTAGTTATAGAGTACGATGCTTCACTTCGGGTTTACTGTATCTCTCTGACCTTCTAATTGACGTAAAAACACAGAAATTGCATCGGAATTAAATAGAAAACGCAAAATGCCGACTTAAGTACAAGAAGACTGACGCTTCTTATTGACTATGTTTTGAACCAATCCTGTGACACTAGTTATAGATTCCGATGACTCACTTTAGGTTTACTGTATCCCTTGGACCTTTTTATTGACGATGCAACACAGAAATAGCATCGGAATTAAGTACAAAAGGCACAATGCCGACTCAAGTACAAGAAGACTGACACTTCCTACTGTCTATGTTGTGAACCATTCCTGTGACACTAGTTATAGATTCTGATACTTCACTTCATGTTTACTGTATCCCTCTGACCCTCGTATTGACGATGAAACACAGAAATTGCATCGGAATTAAATACAAAAGGCACAATGCCGACTTAAATACAAGAAGACCGACTCTTCCTACTGTCTATGTTTTGAACCATCCCTGTGACACTAGTTATAGATTCCGCTGCTTCACTTCAGGTTTACTGTATCCCATTGACCTTCTTATTGACAATAAAACACAGAAATTACATCGGAATTAAATACAAAAGGCACAAAGCCGACTTAAGTACAAGGAGTCTGACTCTTCCTACTGGCTATGTTTTGAACCATTCCTGTGACACTAGTTATAGTTTCAGTTGCTTCACTTCAGGTATACTGTATCCCTCTAACATTCTTATTGACGATGAAACACAGCAATTTCATCGGAATTAAATACAAAAGGCACAATGCCGACTTAAGTACAAGAAGACTGACTCTTTCCACTGTCTAAGTCTTGAACCGAACCTGTGACACTATTTACAGATTACGATGCTTCACTTCAGGTGTACTGCATCTCTCTGACCTTCTTATTGACGTTAAAACACAGAAATTGCATCGGAATTAAATAGAAAAGGCACAATGCCGACTTAAGTACAAGAAGACTGACGATTCTTACTGACTATGTTTGAACCATTCCTGTGACACTAGTTATGGATTCCGATGCTTCACTTCAGGTTTACTGTATCCCTCTAACCTTCTTATTGACTATGAAACAAAGAAATTGCATCGGAATTAAATATAAAAGGCACAATGCCGACTTAAGTACAAAAAGACTGACTCTTCCTACTGTCTATGTTTTGAACCGAACCTGTGACACTAGTTATAGATTCCGATGCTTCACTTCAGGTTTACTGTGTCTCTCTGACCTTCTTATTGACGTTAAAACACAGAAATTGCATAGGAATTAAAATAGAAAAGGCACAATGCCGACTTCAGTACAAGAAGACTGACGCCTCTTACTGACTATGTTTTTAACCATTCCTTTGACACTAGTTATAGATTCCGATGCTTCACTTTAGGTTTACTGTATCCCTTGGACCTCCTTATTGACGATCAAACACTGAAATTGCATCGGAATTAAATACAAAAGGCACAATGCCGACTTAAGTACAAGAAGATCGACTCTTCCTACTGTCTATGTTTTGAACCATCCCTGTGACACTAGTTATAGATTCCGATGCTTCACTTCAGGATTACTGTATCCCTTTGACCTTCTTATTGACGATAAAACACAGAAATTACATCGGAATTAAATACAAAAGGCACAAAGCCGACCTAAGTACAAGGAGACTGACTCTTTCTACTGGCTATGTTTTGAACCATTCCTGTGACACTAGATATAGATTCCGATGCTTCTCTTCAGGTTTACTGTAACCCTCTGACTTTCTTATTGACGATGAAACACCGAAATTGCATCGGAATTAAATACAAAAGGCACAATGCCGACTCAAGTACAAGAAGACTGACTCTTCCTACTGTCTATGTTTTGAACCATTCCTGTGACACTAGTTATAGATTCCGATGCTTCACTTCAGGTTTACTGTATCCCTCTGACCTTCTTATTGTCGATGAAACACAGAAATTGCATCGGATTATATAGAAAAGGCACAATGCCGACTTAAGTCCAAGAAGACTGACTCTTCTTACTGTCTATGATTTGAACCATTCCTGTGACACTCGTTATTGATTCCGATGTTTCACTTCAGGTGTACTGTATCCCTCTGACCTTCTTATTGACGATAAAACACAGAAATTACATCGGAATTAAATACAAAAGGCACAAAGACGACTTAAGTACAAGGAGACTGACTCTTCCTACTGGCTATGTTTTGAACCATTCCTGTGACACTAGTTATAGTTTCAGTTGCTTCACTTCAGGTATACTGTATCCCTCTAACATTCTTATTGACGATGAAACACAGCAATTTCATCGGAATTAAATACAAAAGGCACAATGCCGACTTAAGTACAAGAAGACTGACTCTTTCTACTGTCTAAGTCTTGAACCGAACCTGTGACACTAGTTATAGATTACGATGCTTCACTTCAGGTGTACTGTATCTCTCTGACCTTCTTATTGACGTTAAAACACAGAAAGTGCATCGGAATTAAATAGAAAAGGCACAATGCCGACTTAAGTACAAGAAGAATGACGATTCTTACTGACTATGTTTGAACCATTCCTGTGACACTAGTTATGGATTCCGATGCATCACTTCAGGTTTACTGTGTCTCTCTGACCTTCTTATTGACGTTAAAACACAGAAATTGCATCGGAATTAAAATAGAAAAGGCACAATGCCGACTTCAGTACAAGAAGACTGACGCTTCTTACTGACTATGTTTTGAACCATTCCTTTGACACTAGTTATAGATTCCGATGCTTCACTTTAGGTTTACTGTATCCCTTGGACCTTCTTATTGACGATGAAACACAGAAATTGCATCGGAATTAAGTACAAAAGGCACAATGCCGACTCAAGTACAAGAAGACTGACACTTCCTACTGTCTATGTTGTGAACCATTCCTGTGACACTAGTTATAGATTCTGATACTTCACTTCATGTTTAATGTATCCCTCTGACCCTCGTATTACCGATGAAACACAGAAATTGCATCGGAATTAAATACAAAATGCACAATGCCGACTTAAGTACAAGAAGACCGACTCTTCCTACTGTCTATGTTTTGAACCATCCCTGTGACACTAGTTATAGATTCCGATGCTTCACTTCAAGTTTACTGTATCCCTTTGACCTTCTTATTGACGATAAAACACAGAAATTACATCGGAATTAAATACAAAAGGCACAAAGCCGACTTAAGTACAAGGAGACTGACTCTTCCTACTGGCTATGTTTTGAACCATTCCTGTGACACTAGTTATAGTTTCAGTTGCTTCACTTCAGGTATACTGTATCCCTCTATCATTCTTATTGACGATGAAACACAGCAATTTAATCGGAATTAAATACAAAAGGCACAATGCCGACTTAAGTACCAGAAGACTGACTCTTCCTACTGTCTATGTTTTGAACCATTCCTGTGACACTAGTTATAGATTCCGATGCTTCTCTTCAGGTTTACTGTCACCCTCTGACCTTCTTATTGACGATGAAACACAGAAATTGCAACGGAATTAAATACAAAA
The DNA here is from genome assembly GCF_021461395.2 of Schistocerca americana. Lineage (NCBI taxonomy): Eukaryota > Metazoa > Arthropoda > Insecta > Orthoptera > Acrididae > Schistocerca > Schistocerca americana. The sequence continues at coordinate 1,942,264 of NW_025726071.1, forward strand.
GGCACAAAGCCGACTGAAGTACAAGACGACTGACACTTCCCACTGTCTATGTTGTGAACCATTCCTGTGACACTAGTTATAGATTCCGATTCTTCTCTTCAGGTTTACTGTAACCCTCTGACCATCTTATTGACAATGAAACACAGAAACTGCATCGGAATTAAATAGAAAATGCACAAAGCCGACTTAAGTACAAGAAGACTGACTCTTCTTTCTTTCTATGATTTGAACCATTCCTGTGACACTAGTTATAGATTCCGATGCTTCACTTCAGGATTACTGTATCCCTTGGACCTTCTTATCGACGATGAAACACCATAATTGCATCGGAATTGAATACGAAAGGCACAATGCCGATTAAGTACAAGAAGACTGACTCTTCTTACTGACTATGTTTTGAACCATTCCTGTAACACCACTTATTGATTCCAATGCTTCACTTCGGTTTTACTGTATCCCTCTGACGCTCTTATTGACGATGAAACACAGAAATAGCATTGCAATTAAATAGAAAAGGCACAATGCCGACTTAAGTACAAGAAGACTGACTCTTCTGACTGTCTATGTTTTGAACCGTTAATGTCACACTAGTTACGGATCCCGATGTCTAACTTCAGGTTTACTGTATCACTTGGACCTTCTTATTGACGATGAAACACAGAAATTGCATCGGAATTAAATACAAAAGGCACAATGCCGACTTAAGTACAAGAAGACCGACTCTTCCTACTGTCTATGTTTTGAACCATCCCTGTGACACTAGTTATAGATTCCGATGCTTCACTTCAAGTTTACTGTATACCTTTGACCTTCTTATTGACGATGACACACAGAAATTACATCGGAATTAAATACAAAAGGCACAAAGCCGACTTAAGTACAAGGAGACTGACTCTTCCTACTGGCTATGTTTTGAACCATTCCTGTGACACTAGATATAGATTCCGATGCTTCTCTTCAGGTTTACTGTAACCTTCTGACTTTCTTATTGGCGATGAAACACAGAAATTGCATCGGAATTAAATACAAGAGGCACAATGCCGACTCAAGTACAAGAAGACTGACTCTTCCTACTGTCTATGATTTGAACCATTCCTGTGACACTAGTTATAGATTCCGATGCTTCACTTCAGGTTTACTGTATCCCTCTGACCTTCTTATTGTCGATGAAACACAGAAATTGCATCGGATTATATAGAAAAGGCACAATGCCGACTTAAGTGCAAGAAGACTGACTTTTCTTACTGTCTATGATTTGAACCATTCCTGTGACACTAGTTATTGATTCCGATGCTTCACTTCAGGTGTACTGTATCCCTCTGACCTTCTTATTCACGATGAAACACAGAAATTGCATCGGAATTAAATATAAAAGGCACAAAGCCGACTTAAGTACAAGAAGACTGACTCTTTCTACTGTCTAAGTTTTGAACCGAACCTGTGACACTAGTTATAGATTCCGATGCTTCACTTTAGGTTTACTGTATCCCTTGGACCTTTTTATTGACGGTGAAACACAGAAATTGCATCGGAATGAAGTGCAAAAGGCACAATGCCGACTCAAGTACAAGAAGACTGACACTTCCTACTGTCTATGTTGTGAACCATTCCTGTGACACTAGTTATAGATTCTGATACTTCACTTCATGTTTACTGTATCGCTCTGACCATCGTATTGACGATGAAACACAGAAATTGCATCGGAATTAAATACAAAAGGCACAATGCCGACTTAAGTACAAGAAAACTGACTCTTCCTACTGTCTATGTTTTGAACCATCCCTGTGACACTAGTTATAGATTCCGAAGCTTCACTTCAGGTTTACTGTATCCCTCTGACCTTCTTATTGACGATAAAACAAAGAAATTGCATCGGAATTAAATAGAAAAGGCACAATGCCGACTTAAGTACCAGAAGACTGACTCTTCCTACTGTCTATGTTTTGAACCATTCCTGTGACACTAGTTATATATTCCGATGCTTCTCTTCAGGTTTACTGTAAACCTCTGACCTTCTTATTGACGATGAAACACGGAAATTGCAACGGAATTACATACAAAAGGCACAATGCCGACTCAAGTACAAGAAGACTGACACTTCCTACTGTCTATGTTGTGAACCATTCCTGTGACACTAGTTATAGATTCCGATGCTTCCCTTCAGGTTTACTGTATCCCTCTGACCATCATATTGACAATGAAACACAGAAAATGCATCGGAATTAAATAGAAAATGCACAAAGCCGACTTAGGTACAAGAAGACTGACTCTTCTTTCTGCCTATGATTTGAACCATTCCTGTGACACTAGATATAGATTCCGATGCTTCACTTCAAGTGTACTGTATCCCTTGGACCTTCTTATTGACGATGAAACACAGAAATTGCATCGGAATTAAATACAAAAAGCACAATGCCGACTTAAGAACAAGTTGACTGACTCTTCTTACTGTCTATGTTTTGAACCATTCCTGTGAAACTAGTTATACATTCTGATACTTCTCTTCATGTTTACTGTATCCCTCTGACCTTCTTATTGACGATGAAACACAGAAATTGCATCGGAATTAAATACAAATGGCACGATGCTGACTTAAGTACAAGAAGACGGAATATTCCCACTATCTATGATTTGAACCATCCCTGTGACACTTGTTATAGATTCAGATGCTTCACTTCAGGTTTACTGTATCCCTCTGACTTTCTTATTGACGAAAAAACACGGAAATTGCATCGGAATTAAATAGAAAGGGCACAATGGCGACTTAAGTACAAGGAGACTGACTCTTCTTATTGACTATGTTTTGAACCATTCCTGTGACACTACTTACAGATTCCGATACTTCACTTTAGGTTTACTGTATCCCTTGGACCTTCTTATTGACGATGAAACACAGAAATTGCATCGGAATTAAATACAAAAGGCACAATGCCGACTTAAGTACAAGAAGACTGACTCTTCCTACTGTCTGTGTTTTGAACCATTCCTGTGACACTAGTTATAGATTCCGATGCTTCACTTCAGGTATACTGTATCCCTCTGACCTTCTTATTGACCATGAAACACAGATATAGCATAGGAATTAAATAGAAAAAGCACAATGACGTCTTAAGTACAAGAGGACAGACTCTTCTTACTGACTATGTTTTGAACCATTCCTGTGAAACTAGTTATAGACTCCGAAGCTTCACTTCAAGTATACTGTATCCCTCTGACCTTCATATTGATGATGAAACACAGAAATTGCATCGGAATTGAATAGAAGAGACACAATGCCGACTTAAGTACAAGAAGACTGACTCTTCCTACTGTCTATGTTTTGAACCATTCCTGTGACACTAGTTATGGATTCCGATGCTTCTCATCAGGTTTACTGTAACCCTCTGGCTTTCTTATTGACGATGAAGCACAGAAATTGCATCGGAATTAAATACAAAAGGCACAATGCCGACTCAAGTACAAGAAGACTGACTCTTCCTACTCTCTATGTTTTGAACCTTTCCTGTGAGACCGGTTTTAGATTCCGATGCTTCACTTCAGGTTTACTGTATTACTTGTACCTTCTTATTACGACGAAACACAGATATTGCATCGGAATTAAATAGAAAAATCACAATGCCGATTTAAGTACAAGAAGACTGACTCTTCTTACTGACTATGCTTTGATCCATTCCTGTGACACTAGTTATAGACTCCGATGCTTCACTTCTGGTTAACTGTATCCCTCTGACCTTCTTATTGATGATGAAACACAGAAATTGCATCGAAATTAAATAGAAAAGGCACAATGCCGACTTAAGTACAAGAAGACTGACTCTTCTTACTGTCTAAGTATTGAACCATTCCTGTGACACTAGTTATGGATTCCGATGTCTCACTTCAGGTTTACTGTATCACTTGGATCTTCTTATTGACGATGAAACACAGAAATTGCATCGGAATTAAATACAAAAAGCTCAATGCCGACTTAAGTACAAGAAGACCGACTCTTCCTACTGGCTATGTTTTGAACCATTCCTGTGACACTAGTTATAGATTCAGATGCTTCACTTCAGGTTTTCTGTATCCCTCTAACCTTCTTATTGACGATAAAACACAGCAATTTCATCGGAGTTAAATACAAAAGGCACAATGCCGACTCAAGTACAAGAAGACTGACTCTTCCTGCTGTCTATGCTTTGAACCGTTCCTGTGACACTAGTTATAGATTCCGATGCTTCACTTCAGGTTTACTGTATCCCTCTGACCTTCTTATTGACGATGAAACACAGAAATTGCATCGGATTATATAGAAAAGGCACAATGCCGACTTAAGTCAAGAAGACTGACTCTTCTTACTGTCTATGATTTGAACCATTCCTGTGACACTAGATATTGATTCCGATGCTTCACTTCAGGTGTACTGTATCCCTCTGACCTTCATATTCACTATGAAACACAGAAATTGCATCGGAATTAAATATAAAAGGCACAATGCCGACTTAAGTACAAGAAGACTGACTCTTCTGACTGTCTATGTTTTGAACCGTTAATGTCACACTAGTTACGGATCCCGATGTCTAACTTCAGGTTTACTGTATCACTTGGACCTTCTTATTGACGATGAAACACAGAAATTGCATCGGAATTAAATACAAAAGGCACAATGCCGACTTAAGTACAAGAAGACCGACTCTTCCTACTGTCTATGTTTTGAACCATCCCTGTGACACTAGTTATAGATTCCGATGCTTCACTTCAAGTTTACTGTATACCTTTGACCTTCTTATTGACGATGACACACAGAAATTACATCGGAATTAAATACAAAAGGCACAAAGCCGACTTAAGTACAAGGAGACTGACTCTTCCTACTGGCTATGTTTTGAACCATTCCTGTGACACTAGATATAGATTCCGATGCTTCTCTTCAGGTTTACTGTAACCTTCTGACTTTCTTATTGGCGATGAAACACAGAAATTGCATCGGAATTAAATACAAGAGGCACAATGCCGACTCAAGTACAAGAAAACTGACTCTTCCTACTGTCTATGATTTGAACCATTCCTGTGACACTAGTTATAGATTCCGATGCTTCACTTCAGGTTTACTGTATCCCTCTGACCTTCTTATTGTCGATGAAACACAGAAATTGCATCGGATTATATAGAAAAGGCACAATGCCGACTTAAGTGCAAGAAGACTGACTTTTCTTACTGTCTATGATTTGAACCATTCCTGTGACACTAGTTATTGATTCCGATGCTTCACTTCAGGTGTACTGTATCCCTCTGACCTTCTTATTCACGATGAAACACAGAAATTGCATCGGAATTAAATATAAAAGGCACAAAGCCGACTTAAGTACAAGAAGACTGACTCTTTCTACTGTCTAAGTTTTGAACCGAACCTGTGACACTAGTTATAGATTCCGATGCTTCACTTTAGGTTTACTGTATCCCTTGGACCTTTTTATTGACGGTGAAACACAGAAATTGCATCGGAATGAAGTGCAAAAGGCACAATGCCGACTCAAGTACAAGAAGACTGACACTTCCTACTGTCTATGTTGTGAACCATTCCTGTGACACTAGTTATAGATTCTGATACTTCACTTCATGTTTACTGTATCGCTCTGACCCTCGTATTGACGATGAAACACAGAAATTGCATCGGAATTAAATACAAAAGGCACAATGCCGACTTAAGTACAAGAAAACTGACTCTTCCTACTGTCTATGTTTTGAACCATCCCTGTGACACTAGTTATAGATTCCGAAGCTTCACTTCAGGTTTACTGTATCCCTCTGACCTTCTTATTGACGATAAAACAAAGAAATTGCATCGGAATTAAATAGAAAAGGCACAATGCCGACTTAAGTACCAGAAGACTGACTCTTCCTACTGTCTATGTTTTGAACCATTCCTGTGACACTAGTTATATATTCCGATGCTTCTCTTCAGGTTTACTGTAAACCTCTGACCTTCTTATTGACGATGAAACACGGAAATTGCAACGGAATTACATACAAAAGGCACAATGCCGACTCAAGTACAAGAAGACTGACACTTCCTACTGTCTATGTTGTGAACCATTCCTGTGACACTAGTTATAGATTCCGATGCTTCCCTTCAGGTTTACTGTATCCCTCTGACCATCATATTGACAATGAAACACAGAAAATGCATCGGAATTAAATAGAAAATGCACAAAGCCGACTTAGGTACAAGAAGACTGACTCTTCTTTCTGCCTATGATTTGAACCATTCCTGTGACACTAGATATAGATTCCGATGCTTCACTTCAAGTGTACTGTATCCCTTGGACCTTCTTATTGACGATGAAACACAGAAATTGCATCGGAATTAAATACAAAAAGCACAATGCCGACTTAAGAACAAGTTGACTGACTCTTCTTACTGTCTATGTTTTGAACCATTCCTGTGAAACTAGTTATACATTCTGATACTTCTCTTCATGTTTACTGTATCCCTCTGACCTTCTTATTGACGATGAAACACAGAAATTGCATCGGAATTAAATACAAATGGCACGATGCTGACTTAAGTACAAGAAGACGGAATATTCCCACTGTCTATGATTTGAACCATCCCTGTGACACTAGTTATAGATTCAGATGCTTCACTTCAGGTTTACTGTATCCCTCTGACTTTCTTATTGACGAAAAAACACGGAAATTGCATCGGAATTAAATAGAAAAGGCACAATGGCGACTTAAGTACAAGGAGACTGACTCTTCTTATTGACTATGTTTTGAACCATTCCTGTGACACAACTTACAGATTCCGATACTTCACTTTAGGTTTACTGTATCCCTTGGACCTTCTTATTGACGATGAAACACAGAAATTGCATCGGAATTAAATACAAAAGGCACAATGCCGACTTAAGTACAAGAAGACTGACTCTTCCTACTGTCTGTGTTTTGAACCATTCCTGTGACACTAGTTATAGATTCCGATGCTTCACTTCAGGTATACTGTATCCCTCTGACCTTCTTATTGACCATGAAACACAGATATAGCATAGGAATTAAATAGAAAAAGCACAATGACGTCTTAAGTACAAGAGGACAGACTCTTCTTACTGACTATGTTTTGAACCATTCCTGTGAAACTAGTTATAGACTCCGAAGCTTCACTTCAAGTATACTGTATCCCTCTGACCTTCATATTGATGATGAAACACAGAAATTGCATCGGAATTGAATAGAAGAGACACAATGCCGACTTAAGTACAAGAAGACTGACTCTTCCTACTGTCTATGTTTTGAACCATTCCTGTGACACTAGTTATGGATTCCGATGCTTCTCATCAGGTTTACTGTAACCCTCTGGCTTTCTTATTGACGATGAAGCACAGAAATTGCATCGGAATTAAATACAAAAGGCACAATGCCGACTCAAGTACAAGAAGACTGACTCTTCCTACTCTCTATGTTTTGAACCTTTCCTGTGAGACCGGTTTTAGATTCCGATGCTTCACTTCAGGTTTACTGTATTACTTGTACCTTCTTATTGACGACGAAACACAGATATTGCATCGGAATTAAATAGAAAAATCACAATGCCGATTTAAGTACAAGAAGACTGACTCTTCTTACTGACTATGCTTTGATCCATTCCTGTGACACTAGTTATAGACTCCGATGCTTCACTTCTGGTTAACTGTATCCCTCTGACCTTCTTATTGATGATGAAACACAGAAATTGCATCGAAATTAAATAGAAAAGGCACAATGCCGACTTAAGTACAAGAAGACTGACTCTTCTTACTGTCTAAGTATTGAACCATTCCTGTGACACTAGTTATGGATTCCGATGTCTCACTTCAGGTTTACTGTATCACTTGGATCTTCTTATTGACGATGAAACACAGAAATTGCATCGGAATTAAATACAAAAAGCTCAATGCCGACTTAAGTACAAGAAGACCGACTCTTCCTACTGGCTATGTTTTGAACCATTCCTGTGACACTAGTTATAGATTCAGATGCTTCACTTCAGGTTTTCTGTATCCCTCTAACCTTCTTATTGACGATAAAACACAGCAATTTCATCGGAGTTAAATACAAAAGGCACAATGCCGACTCAAGTACAAGAAGACTGACTCTTCCTGCTGTCTATGCTTTGAACCGTTCCTGTGACACTAGTTATAGATTCCGATGCTTCACTTCAGGTTTACTGTATCCCTCTGACCTTCTTATTGACGATGAAACACAGAAATTGCATCGGATTATATAGAAAAGGCACAATGCCGACTTAAGTCAAGAAGACTGACTCTTCTTACTGTCTATGATTTGAACCATTCCTGTGACACTAGATATTGATTCCGATGCTTCACTTCAGGTGTACTGTATCCCTCTGACCTTCTTATTCACTATGAAACACAGAAATTGCATCGGAATTAAATATAAAAGGCACAATGCCGACTTAAGTACAAGAAGACTGACTCTTTCTACTGTCTAAGTTTTGAACCGAACCTGTGACACTAGTTATAGATTACGATGCTTCACTTCAGGTGTACTGTATCTCTCTGACCTTCTTATTGACGATAAAACACAGAAATTGCATCGGAATTAAATAGAAAAGGCACAATGTCGACTCAAGTACAAGTAGACTGACTCTTCCTACTGTCTATGTTTTGAACCATTCCTGTGACACTAGTTATAGATTCCGATTATTCACTTCAGGTTTACTGTATCCCTCTGACCTTCTTATTGACGATGAAACACAGAAATTGCATCGGAATTATATGTAGAAAAGGCACAATGTCGATTTAAGTACAAGAAGACTGTCTCTTCTTACCGTCTATGATGTGAACCATTCCTGTGACACTAGTTATAGATTCCGATGCTTCACTTCAGGTGTACTGTATCCCTCTGACCTTCTTATTGACGATAAAACAAAGAAATTGCATCGGAATAAAATAGAAAAGGCACAATGCCGACATAAGTACCAGAACACTGACTCCTCCTACTGTCTATGTTTTGAACCATTCCTGTGACACTAGTTATAGATTCAGATGCTTCTCTTCAGGTTTACTGTAACCCTCTGACCTTCTTATTGACGATGAAACACAGAAATTGCAACGGAATTAAATACAAAAGGCACAATGCTGACTCAAGTACAAGAAGACTGACACTTCCTACTGTCTATGTTGTGAACCATTCCTGTGACACTAGTTATAGATTCCGATGCTTCCCTCCAGGTTTACTGTATCCCTCTGACCATCTTATTGACAATGAAACACAGAAACTGCATCGGAATTAAATAGAAAATGCACAAAGCCGACTTAAGTACAAGAAGACTGACTCTTCTTTCTGTCTATGATTTGAACCATTCCTGTGACACTAGTTATAGATTCCGACGCTTCACTTCAAGTGTACTGTATCAATTGGACCTTCATATTGACGATGAAACACAGAAATTGCATCGGAATTAAATACAAAAGGCACAATGCCGACTTAAGTACAAGTTGACTGACTCTTCTTACTGTCTATGTTTTGAACCATTCCTGTGACACTAGTTATAGAATCTGATATTTCTCTTCATGTTTACTGTATCCCTCTGACCTTCTTATTGACGATGAAACACAGAAATTGCATCGGAATTAAATACAAAAGGCACGATGCTGACTTAAGTACAAGAAGACGGACTCTTCCTACTGTCTATGATTTGAACCATCCCTGTGACACTAGTTATAGATTCCGATGCTTCACTTCAGGTTTACTGTATCCCTCTGACTTTCTTATTGACGATAAAACACAGAAATTGCATCGGAATTAAATAGAAAAGGCACAATGCCGACTTAAGTACAAGGAGACCGACTCTTCGTATTGACTATGTTTTGAACCATTCCTGTGACACTACTTACAGATTCCGATACTTCACTTTAGGTTTACTGTATCCCTTGGACCTTCTTATTGACGATGAAACACAGATATTGCATCGGAATTAAATACAAAATGCACAATACCGACTTAAGTACAAGAAGACTGACTCTTCCCACTGTCTGTCTATTGAACCATTCCTGTGAAACTAGTTATAGATTCCGATGCTTCACTTCAGGTTTACTGTATCCCTCTGACCTTCTTATTGACGATGAAACACAGATATTGCATAGGAATTAAACAGAAAAGGCACAATGACGACTTAAGTACAAGAGGACTGACTCTCCTTACTGACTATGTTTTGAACCATTCCTGTGACACTAATTATAGACTCCGAAGCTTCACTTCAGGTATACTGTATCCCTCTGACCTTCTTATTGATGATGAAACGTAGAAATTGCATCGGAATTAAATAGAAAAGGCACAATGCCGACTTAAGTACAAGAAGACTGACTCTTCCTACAGTCTATGTTTTGACCCATTCCTGTGACACTAGTTATAGATTCCGACGCCTCTCCTCAGGTTTACTGTAACCCTCTGACCTTCTTATTGACGATGAAACACAGAAATTGCATCGGAATTAAATACAAAAGGCACAATGCCGACTCAAGTACAAGAAGACTGACTCTTCCTACTTTCTATGTTTTGAACCATTCCTGTGACACTAGTTATAGATTCCGATGCTTCACTTCAGGTTTACTGTATCCTTCTGACCTCCTTATTGACGAAAATTGCATCGGAATTAGATAGAAATGGCACAATGCCGACTTAAGTACAAGAGGGCTAACCCTTCCTACTGTTTATGTTTTGAACCATTCCTGTGACACTAGTTATAGATTCCGATGCTTCACTTCAAGTGTACTGTATCAATTGGACCTTCATATTGACGATGAAACACAGAAATTACATCGGAATTAAATACAAAAGGCACAATGCCGACTTATGTACAAGTTGACTGACTCTTCTTACTGTCTATGTTTTGAACCATTCCTGTGACACTAGTTATAGAATCTGATATTTCTCTATTAATGTTTACTGTATCCCTCTGACCTTCTTATTGACGATGAAACACAGAAATTGCGTCGGAATTAAATATAAAAGGCACGATGTCGACTTAAGTACAAGAACACGGACTCTTCCAACGGTCTATGATTTGAACCATCCCTGTGACACTAGTTATAGATTTCGATGCTTCACTTCAGGTTTACTGTATCCCTCTGACCTTCTTATGGACGATAAAACACAGAGATTGCATCGGAATTAAATAGAAAAGGCACAATGCCGACTTAAGTACCAGAAGACTGACTCTACTTACTGACTATGTTTTTAACCATTCCTGTGACACCACTTATTGAATCCAATGCTTCACTTCGGTTTTACTGTATCCCTCTGACGCTCTTATTGACGATTAAACACAGAAATTGCATTGTAATTAAATAGAAAAGGAACAATGCCGACTTAAGTACAAGAAGACTGACTCTTCTTACTGTCTATGTTTTGAACCATTCCTGTGACACAAGTTATGGATTCCGATGTCTCACTTCAGGTTTACTGTATCACTTGGACCTTCTTATTGACGATGAAACACAGAAATTGCATCGGAATTAAATACAAAAGGCACAAAGCCGACTTAAGTACAAGAAGACCGAATCTACCTACTGTCTATGTTTTGAACCATCCCTGTGACACTAGTTATAGATTCCGATGCTTCACTTCAGGTTTACTGTATCCCTCTGACCTTCGTATTAACGATAAAACACAGAAATTACATCGGAATTAAAAACAAAAGGCACAAAGACGACTTAAGTACAAGAAGACAGACTCTTACTACTGGCTATGTTTTGAACCATTCCTGTGACACTAGTTATAGATTCAGATGCTTCACTTCAGGTTTACTGTATCCCTCTAACCTTCTTATTGACGATGAAACACAGATATTGCATCGGAATTAAATAGAAAAGGCACAATGCCGACTTAAGTACAAGAAGACTGACTCTTCCTACTGTCTACGATTTGAACCATTCCTGTGACACTAGTTATAGATTCCGATGCTTCTCTTCAGGTTTACTGTAATCCTCTGACCATCATATTGACGATGAAACACAGAAATTGCATCGGAATTAAATACAAAAGGCACAATGCCGACTCAAGTACAAGAAGACTGACTCTTCCATCTCTCTATGTTTTTGAACCATTCCTGTGACACTAGTTATAGATTCCGATGCTTCACTTCAGGTTTACTGTATACCTATGACCCTCTTATTGACGATGAAACACAGAAATTGCATCGGAATTAAACACAAAAGGCAAAATGCTGACTTAAGTACAATAAGACTGACTCTTACTACTGTCTATGTTTTGAACCATTCCTGTGACACTAGTTATAGATTCCGATGCTTCACTTCAGGTTTACTGTATCCCTCTGACCATCTTATTGTCAATGAAACACAGAAATTGCATCGGAATTAAGTAGAAAATGCAAAAAGCAGACTTAAGTACAGGAAGACTGACTCTTCTTACTGCCTATGATTTAAACCATTCCTGTGACACTAGTTATAGATTCCGATGCCTCACTTCAGGTGTACTGTAGGCCTTGGACCATCTTATTGACGAATAATCACAGAAATTGCATCGGAATTAAATACGAAAGGCACAATGCCGACTTAATTACAAGTAGACTGACTCTTCTTACTGTCTATGTTTTGAACCATTCCTGTGACACTAGTTATAGATTCTGATATTGCACTTCATGTTTACTGTATCCCTCTGACCTTCTTATTGACGATGAAACACAGAAATTGCGGTGGAATTAAATACAAAAGGCACAATGCCGCCTGAAGTACAAGAAGACTGACTCTTCCTACTGTCTATGTTTTGAACCATTCCTGTGACACTAGTTACAGATTCCGATGATTCTCTTTAGGTTTCTTATTGATAATGAAACACAGAAATTGCATCGGAATTAAATAGAAAAGGCACAATGCCGACTTCTTATTGATAATGAAACACAGAAATTGCATCGGAATTAAATAGAAAAGGCACAATGCCGACTTAAGTACAAGAAGACTGACTCTTCTTACTGTATATGTATTGAACCGATCCTGTGATATTAGTTATAGATTCCGATGCTTCACTTCAGGATTACCGTATCCCTTGGACCTTCTTATTGACGACGAAACACCGAAATTGCGTCGGAATCGAATACGAAAGGCACAATGCCGACTTAAGAACATGAAGACTGACTCTTCTTACTGTCTATGTTTTTAACCATTCCTGTGACACTAGTAATAGATTCCGACGCTTCACTTCAGGTTTACTGTATACCTCTGACCTTCTTATTGACGATGAAACACAGAAATTGCGTCGGAATTAAATACAAAAGGCACAATGCCGACTTAAGTACAAGAAGACTGACTCTTTTTACTGACTATGTTTTGAACCATTCCTGTGAGACTACTTATAGATTCCGATGCCTCTTTTCAGGTTTACTGTAACCCTTGGACCTACTTATTGATGATGAAACACAGAAATTGCTGCGGAATTAAATAGAAAATTCACAATGCCGACTTAAGTACAAGAAGCCTCACTCTTCCTACTGTCTATGTTTTGAACCATTCCTGTGACACTAGTTATACATTCCGATGCTTCACTTCAGGTTTACTGTATCCCTCTGACCTTCTTATTGACGATGAAACACAGATATTGCATCGGAATTAAATAGAAACGGCACAATGCCGACTTAAGTACAAGAAGACTGACTCTTCCTACTGTCTACGATTTGAACCATTCCTGTGACACTAGTTATAGATTCCGATGCTTCTCTTCTGGTTTACTGTAATCCTCTGACATTCTTATTGACGATGAAACACAGAAATTGCATCGGAATTAAATACAAAAGGCACAATGCCGACTCAAGTACAAGAAGACTGACTCTTCCAACTCTCTATGTTTTTGAACCATTCCTGTGACACTAGTAACAGATTCCGATGCTTCACTTCAGGTTTACTGTATACCTCTGACCCTCTTATTGATGATGAAACACAGAAATTGCATCGGAATTAAATACAAAAGGCAAAATGCCGACCTAAGTACAACAAGACTGACTCTTCCTGCTGTCTATGTTTTGAACCATCCCTGTGACACTAGTTATATATTCCGATGCTTCACTTCAGGTTTACTGTATCCCTCTGACCTTCTTATTGACGATAAAACAAAGAAATTGCATCGGAATTAAATAGAAAAGGCACAATGCCGACTTAAGTACAAGAAGACTGACTCTTACTACTGTCTATGTTTTGAACCATTCCTGTGACACTAGTTATAGATTCCGATGCTTCCCTTCAGGTTTACTGTAACCCTCTGACCTTCTTATTGACGATGAAACACAGAAATTGCAACGGAATTAAATACAAAAGGCACAATGCCGTCCCAAGTACAAGAAGGCTGACTCCTCCTACTGTCTATGTTTTGAACCATTCCTGTGACACTAGTTATAGATTCCGATGCTTCACTTCAGGTTTACTGTATCCCTCTGACCATCTTATTGACAATGAAACACAGAAATTGCATCGGAATTAAATAGAAAATGCACAAAGCCGACTTAAGTACAAGAAGCCTGACTCTTCTTACTGCCTATGATTTGAACCATTCCTGTGACACTACTTACAGATTCCGATGCTTCACTTTAGGTTTACTGTATCCCTTGGACCTTCACATTGACGATGAAACACAGAAATTGCATCGGAATTAAATACAAAAGGCACAATGCCGACTTAAGTACAAGAAGACTGACTCTTCTTACTGTCTATGCTTTTAACCATTCCTGTGACACTAGTTATAGACTCCGATGCTTCACTTCAGGTATACTGTATCCCTCTGACCTTCTTATTGACGATGAAACACAGATATTGCATCGGAATTAAATAAAAAAGGCACAATGCTGACTTAACTACAAGAAGACTGACTCTTTTTACTGACTATGTTTTGAACCATTCCTGTGACACTAGTTACAGACTCCGATGCTTCACTTCAGGTATACTGTATCCCTCTGACCTTCTTATTGATGATGAAACGTAGAAAATGCATCGGAATGAAATAGAAAAGGCACAATGCCGACTTAAGTACAAGAAGACTGACTCTTCTTACTGTATATGTTTGAACCATTCCTGTGACAGTAGTTATAGATTCTGATACTTCACTTCATGGTTACTGTAACCCTCTGACCTTCTTATTGATGATGAAACACAGAAATTGCATCGGAATTAAATACAAAAGGCACAATGCCGACTTAAGTACAAGAAGACTGACTTTTCTTACTGACTATGAATTGAACCATTCATGTGACACTAGTTATAGACTCCGATGCTTCACTTCAGGTATACTGTATCCCTCTGACCTTCTTATTGATGATGAAACACAGAAATTGCATCGGAATTAAATAGAAAAGGCACAATGCCGACTTAAGTACAGGAAGACTGACTCTTCCTACTGTCTATGCTTTGAACCATTCCTGTGACACTAGTTATAGATTCCGATGCTTCTCTTCAGGTTTATTGTGACCCTCTGACCTTCTTATTGACGATGAAACACAGAAATTGCATCGGAATTTAAATACAAAAGGCACAACGCCGACTCAAGTACAAGGAGACAGACTCTTCCTACTCTCTATGTTTTGAACCATTCCTGTGACACTAATTATAGATTCCGATGCTTCACTTTAGGTGTACTGTATCCCTTTGACTTTCTTTGTGACGATGAAACACAGAAATTGCATCGGAATTAAATACAAAAGGCACAATGCCGACTTAAATACAAGTAGACTGACGCTTCTCACTGTCTATGTTTTGAACCATTCCTGTGACACTAGTTATAGATTCTGATACTTCACTTCAGGTTTAATGTATCCCTCTGCCCCTCTTATTGACGATGAAACACAGAAATTGCAACAGAATTAAATACAATAGGCACAATGCCGACTTGAGTACAAGAAGACTGACTCTTCCCACTGTCTATGTTTTGAACCATCATTGTGACACTAGTTATAGATTCCGATGCTTCACTTCAGGTTTACTGTATCCCTCTGACCTTCTTATTGACGATAAAACACAGAAATTGCATCGGAATTAAATAGAAAAGGCACTATGCCGACTTAAGTACCAGAAGACTGACTCTTCCTACTGTCTATGTTTTGAACCATTCCAGTGACACTAGTTATAGATTCCGATGCTTCTCTTCTGGTTTACTGTAACCCTCTGACCTTCTTATTTACGGTGAAACACAGATATTGCATCGGAATTAAATACAAAAGGCACAATGCCGGCTCAAGTACATGAAGACTGACTCTTCCTACTGCCTATGTTTTCTACCATTTCTGTGACACTAGTTATAGATTCCGATTCTTCACTTCAGGTTTACTGTATCCCTCTGACCATCTTATTGACAATGAAACACAGAAATTGCATCGGAATTAAATAGAAAAGGCACAAAGCCGACTTAAGTACAAGAAGACTGACTCTTCTTACTGTCTATGATTTGAACCATTCCTGTGACACGAGTTGTAGATCCCGATGCTTCACTTTAGGTGTACTGTATACCTTGTACCTTCTTATTGACGATGAAACACAGAAATTGCATCGGAATTAAATACAAAAGGCACAATGCCGACTTAAGTACAAGAAGACTGATTCTTCTTACTGACTATGTTTTGAACCATTCATGTGACACTACTTATAGACTCCGATGCTTCACTTCAGGTATACTGTATACCTCTGATCTGCTTATTGACGATGAAACACAGAAATAGCATCGGAATTAAATAGAAATTGCACAATGCCGACTTAAGTACAAGAAGACTGACTCTTCCTACTGTCTATGTTTGAACCATTCCTGTGACACTAGTTATAGATTCCGATGCTTCTCATCAGGTTTACTGTAACCCTCTGACCTTCTTATTGACGATGAAACACAGAAATTGCATCGGAATTAAATATAAAAGGCACAATGCCGACTCAAGTACAAGGAGACAGACTCTTCCTACTCTCTATGTTTTGAACCATTCCTGTGCCACTAGTTATAGATTCCGATGCTTCACTTTAGGTGTACTGTATCCCTTGGACCTTCTTATTGACGATGAAACACAGAAAATGCTCCGGACTTAAATAGAAAAGGCACAATGCCGACTTAAGTACAAGAAGCCTGACTGTTCCTATGGTCTATGTTTTGAACCATTCCTGTGACACTAGTTATGGATTCCGATGCTTCTCTTCAGGTTTACTGTAACCCTCTGACTTTCTTATTGACGATGAAACACAGAAATTGCATCGGAATTAAATACAAAAGGCAGAATGCCGACTGAAGTACAAGAAGACTGACTGTTCCTACTGTCTATGCTTTGAACCATTCCTGTGACACTAGTTATAGATTCCGATGCTTCACGTTAGGTTTACTGTATCCCTCTGACCTTCTTATTGACAATGAAACACAGAAATTGCATCGGAATTAAATACAAAAGGCACAATCCCGACTCAAGTTCAAGAAGACTGACTCTTCCTACTGTCCATGTTTTGAACCAATCCTGTGACACTAGTTATAGTTTCCGATGCTTCACTTCAGGTTTACCGTATCCCTCTGACCTTCTTATTGACAATGAAACACAGAAATTGCATCGGAATAAAATAGAAAAGGCACAATGCCGACTTAAGTACAAGAAGACTGACTCCTCTTACTGTCTATGCTTTGAACCATTCCTGTGACACAAGTTATAGATTCTGATGCTTCTCTTCAAGTTTACTTTAACCCACTGACCTTCTTATTGACGATGAAACACAGAATCTGAATCGGAATTAAATACAAAAGGCACAATGCCGACTCAAGTACAAGAAGACTGACTCTTCCTAATGTCTATGTTTTCAAACATTCCTGTGACACTAGTTATATATTCCGATGCTTCACTTCAGGTTTACTGTATCCCTCTGACCTTCTTATTGACGATGAAACACAGATATTGCATCGGAATTAAATAGAAAAGGCACAATGCCGACTTAAGTACAAGAAGACTGACTCTTCCTACTGTCTACGATTTGAACCATTCCTGTGACACTAGTTATAGATTCCGATGCTTCACTTCAGGTTTACTGTATCCCTCTGACCTTCTTATTGACGATAAAACAAAGAAATTGCATCGGAATTAAATAGAAAAGGCACAATGCCGACTTAAGTACAAGAAGACTGACTCTTACTACTGTCTATGTTTTGAACCATTCCTGCGACACTAGTTATAGATTCCGATGCTTCTCTTCAGGTTTACTGTAACCCTCTGACCATCTTATTGACGATGAAACACAGAAATTGCAACGGAATTAAATACAAAAGGCACAATGCCGACCCAAGTACAAGAAGGCTGACTCCTCCTACTGTCTATGTTTTGAACCATTCCTGTGAGACTAGTTATAGATTCCGATGCTTCACTTCAGGTTTACTGTATCCCTCTGACCATCTTATTGACAATGAAACACAGAAATTGCATCGGAATTAAATAGAAAATGCACAAAGCCGACTTAAGTACAAGAAGCCTGACTCTTCTTACTGCCTATGATTTGAACCATTCCTGTGACACTACTTACAGATTCCGATGCTTCACTTTAGGTTTACTGTATCCCTTGGACCTTCACATTGACGATGAAACACAGAAATTGCATCGGAATTAAATACAAAAGGCACAATGCCGACATAAGTACAAGAAGACTGACTCTTCTTACTGTCTATGCTATTAACCATTCCTGTGACACTAGTTATAGACTCCGATGCTTCACTTCAGGTATACTGTATCCCTCTGACCTTCTTATTGACGATGGAACGCAGATATTGCATCGGAATTAAATAAAAAAGGCACAATGCCGACTTAACTACAAGAAGACTGACTCTTCTTACTGACTATGTTTTGAACCATTCCTGTGACACTAGTTATAGACTCCGATGCTTCACTTCAGGTATACTGTATCCCTCTGACCTTCTTATTGATGATGAAACATAGAAAATGCATCGGAATTAAATAGAAAAGGCACAATGCCGACTTAAGTACAAGAAGACTGACTCCTCTTACTGTATATGTTTGAACCATTCCTGTGACAGTAGTTATAGATTCTGATACTTCACTTCATGTTTACTGTATCCCTCTGACCTTCTTATTGACGATGAAACACAGAAATTGCATCGGAATTAAATACAAAAGGCACAATGCCGACTTAAGTACAAGAAGACTGACTCTTCTTACTGACTATGTTTTGAACCATTTCATGTGACACTAGTTATAGACTCCGATGCTTCACTTCAGGTATACTGTATCCCTCTGACATTCTTATTGATGATGAAACACAGAAATTGCATCGGAATTAAATAGAAAAGGCACAATGCCGACTTAAGTACAAGAAGACTGACTCTTCCTACCGTCTATGTTTTGAACCATTCCTGTGACACTAGTTATAGATTCCATTGCTTCTCTTCATGTTTACTGTAACCCTCTGACCTTCCTATTGACGATGAAACACAGAAATTGCATCGGAATTAAATACAAAAGGCACAATGCCGACTCAAGTACAAGGAGACAGACTCTTCCTACTCTCTATGTTTTGAACCATTCCTCTGACACTAATTATAGATTCCGATGCTTCACTTTAGGTGTACTGTATCCCTTTGACCTTCTTTGTGACGATGAAACACAGAAATTGCATCGGAATTAAATACAAAACGCACAATGCCGACTTAAATACAAGTAGACTGACACTTCTTACTGTCTATGTTTTGAACCATTCCTGTGACACTAGTTATAGATTCTGATACTTCACTTCAGGTTTACTGTATTCCTCTGACCCTCTTATTGACGATGAAACACAGAAATTGCAACGGAATTAAATACAATAGGCACAATGGCGACTTGAGTACAAGAAGACTGACTCTTCCCACTGTCTATGTTTTGAACCATCATTGTGACACTAGTTATAGATTCCGATGCTTCACTTCAGGTTTACTGTATCCCTCTGACCTTCTTAGTGACGATAAAACACAGAAATTGCATCGGAATTAAATAGAAAAGGCACTATGCCGACTTATATACCAGAAGACTGACTCTTCCTACTCTCTATGTTTTGAACCATTCCAGTGACACTAGTTATAGATTCCGATGCTTCTCTTCTGGTTAACTGTAACCCTCTGACCTTCTTATTCACTATGAAACACAGATATTGCATCGGAATTAAATACAAATGGCACAATGCCGGCTCAAGTACAAGAAGACTGACTCTTCCTACTGTCTATGTTTTCTACCATTTCTGTGACACTAGTTATAGATTCCGATGCTTCACTTCAGGTTTACTGTATCCTTCTGACCATCTTATTGACAATGAAACACAGAAATTGCATCGGAAATAAATAGAAAAGGCACAAAGCCGACTTAAGTACAAGAAGACTGACCTTTCTTACTGTCTATGATTTGAACCATTCGTGTGACACGAGTTATAGATCCCGATGCTTCACTTTAGGTGTACTGTATTCCTTGGACCTTCTTATTGACGATGAAACACAGAAATTGCATCGGAATTAAATACAAAAGGCACAATGCCGACTTAAGTACAAGAAGACTGATTCTTCTTACTGACTATGTTTGAACCATTCATGTGACACTACTTATAGACTCCGATGCTTCACTTCAGGTATACTGTATCACTCTCATCTGCTTATTGACGATGATACACAGAAATTGCATCGGAATTAAATAGAAATTGCACAATGCCGACTTAAGTACAAGAAGACTGACTCTTCCTACTGTCTATGTTTGAACGATTCCTGTGACACTAGTTATAGATTCCGATGCTTCTCATCAGGTTTACTGTAACCCTCTGACCTTCGTATTGACGATGAAACACAGAAATTGCATCGGAATTAAATATAAAAGGCACAATGCCGACTCAAGTACAAGGAGACAGACTCTTCCTACTCTCTATGTTTTGAAAAATTCCTGTGACACTAGTTATAGATTCCGATGCTTCACTTTAGGTGTACTGTATCCCTTGGACCTTCTTATTGACGATGAAACACAGAAAATGCACCGGAATTAAATACAAAAGGCACAATCCCGACTCAAGTTCAAGAAGTCTGACTCTTCCTACTGTCCATGTTTTGAACCAATCCTGTGACACTAGTTATAGATTCCGATGCTTCACTTCAGGTTTTCCGTATCCCTCTGACCTTCTTATTGACAATGAAACACAGAAATTGCACGGAATAAAATAGAAAAGGCACAATGCCGACTCAAGTACAAGAAGACTGACTCCTCTTACTGTCTATGCATTGAACCATTCCTGTGACACAAGTTATAGATTCTGATGCTTCTCTTCAAGTTTACTGTAACCCTCTGACCTTCTTATTGACGATGAAACACAGAATCTGCATCGGAATTAAATACAAAAGGCACAATGCCGACTCAAGTACAAGAAGATTGACTCTTCCTAATGTCTATGTTTTCAACAATTGCTGTGACACTAGTTATATATTCCGATGCTTCACTTCAGGTTTACTGTATCCCTCTGACCTTCTTATTGACGATGTAACACAGATATTGCATCGGAATTAAATAGAAAAGGCACAATGCCGACTAAAGTACAAGAAGACTGACTCTTCCTACTGTCTACGATTTGAACCATTCCTGTGACACTAGTTATAGATTCCGATGCTCCTCTTCTGGTTTACTGTAATCCTCTGATCTTCTTATTGACGATGAAACACAGAAATTGCATCGGAATTAAATACAAAAGGCACAATGCCGACTAAAGTACAAGAAGACTGACTCTTACTACTGTCTATGTTTTGAACCATTCCTGTGACACTAGTTATAGATTCCGATGCTTCACTTCAGGTTTACTGTAACCCTCTGACCATCTTATTGACAATGAAACACAGAAATTGCTTCGGAATTAAATACAATAATCACAATGCCGACTTGAGTACAAGAAGACTGACTCTTCTTACTGCCTATGATTTGAACCATTCCTGTGTCACTAGTTATAGATTCCGATGCTTCACTTCAGGTGTACTGTAGGCCTTGGACCATCTTGTTGACGATGAAACACAGAAATTGCATCGAAATTAAATACAAAAGGCACAATGCCGACTTAAGTACAAGTGGACTGACTCTTCATACTGTCTATGTTTTGAACCATTCCTGTGACACTAGTTATAGATTCTGATATTTCACTTCACGGTTACTGTATCCCTCTGACCTTCTTATGGACGATAAAACACAGAAATTGCATCGGAATTAAATAGAAAAGGCACAATGCCGTCTTAAGCACAAGAAGACTGACTCTTCTTATTGACTATGTTTTGAACCATTCCTGTGACACTACTTACAGATTCCGATGCTTCACTTTATGTTTACTGTATCCCTTGGACCTTCACATTGACGATGAAACACAGAAATTGCATCGGAATTAAATACAAAAGGCACAATGCCGACTTAAGTACAAGAAGACTGACTCTTCTTACTGTCTATGCTTGTAACCATTCCTGTAACACTAGTTATAGACTCCGATGCTTCACTTCAGGTATACTGTATCCCTCCGACCTTCTTATTGACGATGAAACACAGATATTGCATCGGAATTAAATAGAAAAGGCACAATGCCGACTTAAGTACAAGAAGACTGACTCTTCTTACTGTATATGTTTTGAACCATTCCTGTGACAGTAGTTATAGATTCTGATACTTCACTTCATGTTTACTGTATCCCTCTGACCTTCTTATTGACGATGAAACACAGAAATTGCATCGGAATTAAATACAAAAGGCACAATGCCGACTTAAGTACAAGAAGACTGACTCTTCTTACTGACTATGTTTTGAACCATTCATGTGACACTAGTTATAGACTCCGATGCTTCACTTCAGGTATACTGTATCCCTCTGACCTTCTTATTGATGATGAAACACAGAAATTGCATCGGAATTAAATAGAAAAGGCACAATGCCGACTTAAGTACAAGAAGACTGACTCTTCCTACTGTCTATGTTTTGAACCATTCCTGTGACACTTGTTATAGATTCCGATGCTTCTCTTCGGGTTTACTGTAACCCTCTGACCTTCTTATTGACGATGAAACACAGAAATTGCATTGGAATTATATACAAAAGGCACAATGCCGACTCAAGTACAAGGAGACAGACTCTTCCTACTCTCAATGTTTTGAACCATTTCTGTGACACTAGTTATAGATTCTGATGCTTCACTTCAGGTTTACTGTATCCCTCTGACCATCTTATTGACAATGAAACACAGAAATTGCATCGGAATTAAATACAATAATAACAATGCCGACTTGAGTACAAGAAGACTGACTCTTCCCACTGTCTATGTTTTGAACCATCATTGTGACACTAGTTATAGATTCCGATGCTTCACTTCAGGTATACTGTATCCCTCTGACCTTCTAATTGACGATAAAACACGGAAATTGCATCGGAATTAAATAGAAAAGGCACTATGCCGCTTTAAGTACCAGAAGACTGACTCTTCCTACTGTCTATGATTTGAACCATTCCAGTGACACTAGTTATAGATTCTGATGCTTCTCTTCAGGTTTACTGTAACCCTCTGACCTTCTTATTGACGATGAAACACAGATATTGCATCGGAATTAAATACAAAAGGCACAATGCCGGCTCAATACAAGAAGACCGACTCTTCCTACTGTCTATGTTTACAACCATTCCTGTGACACTAGTTATAGATTCCGATGCTTCACTTCAGGTTTACTGTATCCCTCTGATCTGCTTATTGATGATGAAACACAGAAATTGCATCGGAATTAAATAGAAATTGCACAATGCCGACTTAAGTACAAGAAGACTGACTCTTCCTACTGGCTATGTGTGAACCATTCGTGTGACACTAGTTATAGATTCCGATGCTTCTCATCAGGTGTACTGTAACCCTCTGACCTTCTTATTGACGATGAAACACAGAAATTGCATCGGAATTAAATATAAAAGGCACAATGCCGACTCAAGTACAAGGAGACAGACTCTTCCTACTCTCTATGTTTTGAACCATTCCTGTGACACTAGTTATAGATTCCGATGCTTCACTTTAGGTGTACTGTATCCCTTGGACCTTCTTATTGACGATGAAACACAGAAATTGCATCGGAATTAAATAGAAAAGGCACAATGCCGACTTAAGTACAAGGAGACTGACTCTTCCTATTGTATATGTTTTGAACCATTCCTGTGACACTAGTTATAGATTCCGATGCTTCTCTTCAGGTTTACTGTAACCCTCTGACTTTCTTATTGACGATGAAACACAGAAATTGCATCGGAATTAAATACAAAAGGCACAATGCCGAATCAAGTACAAGAAGACTGACTCTTCCTACTGTCTATGTTTTGAACCATTCCTGTGACACTAGTTATAGATTCCGATGCTTCACTTCAGGTTTACTGTATCCCTCTGACTTTCTTATTGACAATGAAACACAGAAATTGCATCGGAATTAACGACAAAAGGCACAATCCCGACTCAAGTTCAAGAAGACTGACTCTTCCTACTGTCCATGTTTTGAACCAATCCTGTGACACTAGTTATAGATTCCGATGCATCACTTCAGGTTTACTGTATCCCTCTGATCTTCCTATTGACAATGAAACACAGAAATTGCATCGGAATTAAATACAGAAGGCACAATGCCGACTCAAGTACAAGAAGACTGATTCTTCCTAATGTCTATGATTTGAACCATTCCTGTGACACTGGTTATAGGTTCCGATGCTTCACTTCAGGTTTACTGTATACCTCTGACCTTCGTATTGACAATGAAACACAGAAATTGCATCGGAATTAAATAGAAAAAGCACAACGCAGGAGTTAAGTACATGAAGACTGACTCCTCTTACTGTCTATGATTTGAACCATTCTGTGACACTAGTTATAGATTCCGATGCTTCACTTCAGGTTTACTGTATCCCTCTGACCTTCTTATTGACAATGAAACACAGAAATTGCATCGGAATTGAATGCAAAAGGCACAATGCCGACTTAAGTACAAGTAGACTGACTCTTCTTACTGTCTATGTTTTGAACCATTCCCGTAACACTAGTTATAGATTCTGATATTTCACTCCATGTTTACTGTATCCCTCTGATCTGCTTATTGATGATGAAACACAGAAATTGCATCGGAATTAAATAGAAATTGCACAATGCCGACTTAAGTACAAGAAGACTGACTCTTCCTACTGGCTATGTGTGAACCATTCGTGTGACACTAGTTATAGATTCCGATGCTTCTCATCAGGTGTACTGTAACCCTCTGACCTTCTTATTGACGATGAAACACAGAAATTGCATCGGAATTAAGTATAAAAGGCACAATGCTGACTCAAGTACAAGGAGACAGACTCTTCCTACTCTCTATGTTTTGAACCATTCCTGTGACACTAGTTATAGATTCCGATGCTTCACTTTAGGTGTACTGTATCCCTTGGACCTTCTTATTGACGATGAAACACAGAAATTGCATCGGAATTAAATACGAAAGGCACAATGCCGACTTATGTACAAGATGACTGATTCTTCTTACTGACTATGCTTTGAACCATTCGTGTGAAACTAGTTATAGACTCCGATGCTTCACTTCAGGTATACTGTATCCCTCTGATCTGCTTATTGATGATGAAACACAGAAATTGCATCGGAATTAAATAGAAATTGCACAATGCCGACTTAAGTACAAGAAGACTGACTCTTCCTACTGGCTATGTGTGAACCATTCGTGTGACACTAGTTATAGATTCCGATGCTTCTCATCAGGTGTACTGTAACCCTCTGACCTTCTTATTGACGATGAAACACAGAAATTGCATCGGAATTAAATATAAAAGGCACAATGCCGACTCAAGTACAAGGAGACAGACTCTTCCTACTCTCTATGTTTTGAACCATTCCTGTGACACTAGTTATAGATTCCGATGCTTCACTTTAGGTGTACTGTATCCCTTGGACCTTCTTATTGACGATGAAACACAGAAATTGCATCGGAATTAAATAGAAAAGGCACAATGCCGACTTAAGTACAAGGAGACTGACTCTTCCTATTGTATATGTTTTGAACCATTCCTGTGACACTAGTTATAGATTCCGATGCTTCTCTTCAGGTTTACTGTAACCCTCTGACTTTCTTATTGACGATGAAACACAGAAATTGCATCGGAATTAAATACAAAAGACACAATGCCGAATCAAGTACAAGAAGACTGACTCTTCCTACTGTCTATGTTTTGAACCATTCCTGTGACACTAGTTATAGATTCCGATGCTTCACTTCAGGTTTACTGTATCCCTCTGACTTTCTTATTGACAATGAAACACAGAAATTGCATCGGAATTAACGACAAAAGGCACAATCCCGACTCAAGTTCAAGAAGACTGACTCTTCCTACTGTCCATGTTTTGAACCAATCCTGTGACACTAGTTATAGATTCCGATGCATCACTTCAGGTTTACTGTATCCCTCTGATCTTCTTATTGACAATGAAACACAGAAATTGCATCGGAATTAAATACAGAAGGCACAATGCCGACTCAAGTACAAGAAGACTGATTCTTCCTAATGTCTATGATTTGAACCATTCCTGTGACACTGGTTATAGATTCCGATGCTTCACTTCAGGTTTACTGTATACCTCTGACCTTCGTATTGACAATGAAACACAGAAATTGCATCGGAATTAAATAGAAAAAGCACAACGCAGGAGTTAAGTACATGAAGACTGACTCCTCTTACTGTCTATGATTTGAACCATTCTGTGACACTAGTTATAGATTCCGATGCTTCACTTCAGGTTTACTGTATCCCTCTGACCTTCTTATTGACAATGAAACACAGAAATTGCATCGGAATTGAATGCAAAAGGCACAATGCCGACTTAAGTACAAGTAGACTGACTCTTCTTACTGTCTATGTTTTGAACCATTCCCGTGACACTAGTTATAGATTCTGATATTTCACTCCATGTTTACTGTATCCCTCTGACCTTCTTATTGACGATGAAACACAGAAATTGCGTCGGAATTAAATACAAAAGGCACGATGCCGACTTAAGTACAAGAAGACGGACTCTTCCTACTGTCTATGATTTGAACCAACCCTGTGACACTAGTTATAGATTCCGATGCTTCACTTCAGGTTTACTGTATCCCTCTGACCTTCTTATGGACGATAAAACACAGAAATTGCATCGGAATTAAATAGAAAAGGCACAATGCCGTCTTAAGCACAAGAAGACTGACTCTTCTTATTGACTATGTTTTGAACCATTCCTGTGACACTACTTACAGATTCCGATGCTTCACTTTAGGTTTACTGCCTCCCTTGGAGCTTCACATTGACGATGAAACACAGAAATTGCATCGGAATTAAATACAAAAGGCACAATGCTGACTTAAGTACAAGAAGACTGACTCTTCTTACTGTCTATGCTTTTAACCATTCCTGTGACACTAGTTATAGACTCCGATGCTCACTTCAGGTATACTGTATCCCTCTGACCTTCTTATTGACGATGAAACACAGATATTGCATCGGAATTAAATAAAAAAGGCACAATGCCGACTTAACTACAAGAATACTGACTCTTCTTACTGACTATGTTTTGAACCATTCCTGTGACACTAGTTATAGACTCCGATGCTTCACCTCAGGTATATTGTATCCCTCTGACCTTCTTATTGATGATGATACGTAGAAATTGCATCGGAATTAAATAGAAAAGGCACAATGCCGACTTAAGTACAAGATGACTGACACTTCTTACTGTATATGTTTTGAACCATTCCCGTGACAGTAGTTATAGGTTCTGATACTTCACTTCATGTTTACTGTATCCCTCTGACCTTCTTATTGACGATGAAACACAGAAATTGCATCGGAATTAAATACAAAAGGCACAATGCCGACTTAAGTACAAGAAGACTGACTCTTCTTACTGACTATGTTTTGAACCATTCATGTGACACTAGTTATAGACTCCGATGCTTCACTTCAGGTATACTGTATCCCTCTGACCTTCTTATTGATGATGAAACACAGAAATTGCATCGGAATAAAATAGAAAAGGCACAAAGCCGACTTAAGTACAAGAAGACTGACTCTTCCTACTGTCTATGTTTTGAACCATTCCTGTGACACTAGTTATAGATTCCGATGCTTCTCTTCAGGTTTACTGTAACCCTCTGACCTTCTTATTGACGATGAAACACAGAAATTGCATCGGAATTAAATACAAAAGGCACAATGCCGACTCAAGTACAAGGAGACAGACTCTTCCTACTCTCTATGTTTTGAACCATTCCTGTGACACTAATTATTGATTCCGATGCTTCACTTTAGGTGTACTGTATCCCTTTGACCTTCTTTGTGACGATGAAACACAGAAATTGCATCGGAATTAAATAGAAAAGGCACAATGCCGACTTAAGTACAAGAAGACTGACTCTTCTTACTGTCTATGTTTTGAACCATTCCTGTGACAGTAGTTATAGATTCTGATACTTCACTTCAGGTTTACTGTATACCTCCGACCCTCTTATTGACGATGAAACACAGAAATTGCATCGGAATTAAATACAATAGGCACAATGCCGGCTCAAGTACAAGAAGACTGACTCTTCCTACTGTCTATGTTTTCAACCATTCCTGTGACACTAGTTATAGATTCCGATGCTTCTCTTCAGGTTTACTGTAACCCTCTGACCTTCTTATTGACGATGAAACACAGATATTGCATCGGAATTAAATACAAAAGGCACAATGCCGGCTCAAGTACAAGAAGACTGACTCTTCCTACTGTCTATGTTTTCAACCATTCCTGTGACACTAGTTATAGATTCCGATGGTTCACTTCAGGTTTACTGTATCCCTCTGATCATCTTATTGACAATGAAACACAGAAATTGCATCGGAATTAAATAGAAAAAGCGCAACCCAGGAGTTAAGTACAAGAAGACTCACTCCTCTTACTGTCTATGATTTCAACCATTCTGTGACACTAGTTATAGATTCCGATGCTTCACTTCAGGTGTACAGTATCCCTTGGACCTTCTTATTGACGATGAAACACAGAAATCGCATAGGAATTGAATGCAAAAGGCACAATCCCGATTAAGTACAAGTAGACTGACTCTTCTTACTGTCTATGCTTTGAACCACACATGTGACACTAGTTATAGATTCTGATACTTCGCTTCATGTTTACTGTATTCCTCTGACCTTCTTATTGACGATGAAACACAGATATTGCCTCGGAATTAAATACAAAAGGCACAATGCCGACTTAAGTACAAGAAGACGGACTCTTCCTACTGCCGATGTTTTGAACCATTCCAGTGACACTAGTTATAGATTCCGATGCTTCACATCAGGTTTTCTGTATCCCTCTGACCTTCTTATTGACGATAAAACACAGAAATTGCATCGGAATTAAATAGAAAAGGCACAATGCCGGCTTAAGTACCAGAAGACTGACTCTTCCTACTGTCTATGTTTTGAACCATTCCAGTGACACTAGTTATAGATTCCGATGCTTCTCTTCAGGTTTACTGTAACCCTCTGACCTTCTTATTGTCGATGAAACACAGATATTGCATCGGAATTAAATACAAAAGGCACAATGCCGGCTCAAGCACTAGAAGACTGGCTCTTCACACTCTCTATGTCTTGAACCTTTCCTGTGAGACCAGTTTTAATTTCCGATGCTTCACTATATGTTTACTGTATCCCTTGGACCTTCTTATTGACGAAGATACACAGATATTGCATCGGAATTAAATAGAAAAGGCACAATGCCGACTTAAGTACAAGAAGACTGACTCTTCTTACTGACTATGTTTTGAACCATTCATGTGACACTAGTTATAGACTCCGATGCTTCACTTCAGGTATACTGTATCCCTCTGACCTTCTTATTGATGATGAAACACAGAAATTGCATCGGAATTAAATAGAAAAGGCACAATGCCGACTTAAGTACAAGAAGACTGACTCTTCCTACTGTCTATGTTTTGAGCCATTCCTGTGACACTAGTTATAGATTCCGATGCTTCTCTTCAGGTTTACTGTAACCCTCTGACCTTCTTATTGACGATGAAACACAGAAATTGCATCGGAATTAAATACAAAAGGCACAATGCCGACTCAAGTACAAGGAGACAGACTCTTCCTACTCTCTATGTTTTGAACCATTCCTGTGACTCTAATTATAGATTCCGATGCTTCACTTTAGGTGTACTGTATCCCTTTGACCTTCTTTGTGACGATGAAACACAGAAATTGCATCGGAATTAAATAGAAAAGGCACAATGCCGACTTAAGTACAAGAAGACTGACTCTTCTTACTGTATATGTTTTGAACCATTCCTGTGACAGTAGTTATAGATTCTGATACTTCACTTCAGGTTTACTGTATACCTCTGACCCTCTTATTGACGATGAAACACAGAAATTGCATCGGAATTAAATACAATAAGCACAATGCCGACTTGAGTACAAGAAGACTGACTCTTCCCACTGTCTATGTTTTGAACCATCATTGTGACACTAGTTATAGATTCCGATGCTTCACTTCAGGTTTACTGTATCCCTCTGACCTTCTTACTGACGATAAAACACAGAAATTGCATCGGAATTAAATTGAAAAGGCACTATGACGCTTTAAGTACCAGAAGACTGACTCTTCCTACTGTCTATGTTTTGAACCATTCCAGTGACACTAGTTATATATTCCGATGCTTCTCTTGAGGTTTACTGTAACCCTCTGACCTTCTTATTGACGATGAAACACAGATATTGCATCGGAATTAAATACAAAAGGCACAATGCCGGCTCAAGTACAAGAAGACTGACTCTTCCTACTGTCTATGTTTTCAACCATTCCTGTGACACTAGTTATAGATTCCGATGCTTCACTTCAGGTTTACTGTATCCCTCTGATCATCTTATTGACAATGAAACACAGATATTGCATCGGAATTAAATAGAAAAAGCACAACCCAGGAGTTAAGTACAAGAAAACTGACTCCTCTTACTGTCTATGATTTGAACCATTCTGTGACACTAGTTATAGATTCCGATGCTTCACTTCAGGTGTACAGTATCCCTTGGACCTTCTTATTGTCGATGAAACACAGAAATCGCATCGGAATTGAATGCAAAAGCCACAATCCCGATTAAGTACAAGTAGACTGACTCTTCATACTGTCTATGCTTTGAACCACACATGTGACACTAGTTATAGATTCTGATACTTCACTTCATGTTTACTGTATCCCTCTGACCTTCTTATTGACGATGAAACACAGATATTGCCTCGGAATTAAATACAAAAGGCACAATGCCGACTTAAGTACAAGAAGACGGACTCTTCCTACTGCCTATGTTTTGAACCATTCCAGTGACACTAGTTATAGATTCCGATGCTTCACATCAGGTTTTCTGTATCCCTCTGACCTTATTATTGACGATAAAACACAGAAATTGCATCGGAATTAAATAGAAAAGGCACAATGCCGACTTAAGTACCAGAAGACTGACTCTTCCTACTGTCTATGATTTGAACCATTCCAGTGACACTAGTTATAGATTCCGATGCTTCTCTTCAGGTTTACTGTAAACCTCTGACCTTCTTATTGTCGATGAAACACAGATATTGCATCGGAATTAAATACAAAAGGCACAATGCCGGCTCAAGTACTAGAAGACTGGCTCTTCTTACTCCCTATGTCTTGAACCTTTCCTGTGAGACCAGTTTTAAATTCCGATGCTTCACTATATGTTTACTGTATCCCTTGGACCTTCTTATTGACGAAGATACACAGATATTGCATCGGAATTAAATAGAAAAGGCACAATGCCGACTTAAGTACAAGAACACTGACTCTTCTTACTGACTATGTTTGAACCATTCCTGTGACACTAGATATAGACTCCGATGCTTCACTTCAGGTTTACTGTACCCCTCTGACCTTCTTTTAGACGATGAAACACAGAAATTGCATCGGAAATGAATACAAAATTCACAATGCCGACTTAAGTACAAGAAGGCGGACTCTTCTTACAGTCTATGTTTTGAACTGAACCTGTGACACTAGTTATAGATTCCGATGCTTCACTTAAGGTTTACTGTATCCCTCTCACCTTCTTATTGACGATGAAACACAGAAGTTGCATCGGAATTAAATAGAAAAGGCAGAAAGCCGACTTAAGTACAAGAAGACTGACTCTTCTTATTGACTATGTTTTGAACCATTCCTGTGACACTATTTACAGATTCCGGTACTTCAAGTCAGGTTTACTGTATCCCTTGGACCTTCTTACTGACGTAGAAACACAGAAATTGCATCGGAATTAAATACAAAATGCACAATGCCGACTTAAGTACAAGAAACTGACTCATCTTACTGTCTATGTTTTAACCATTCCTGTGACACTAGTTATAGATTCCGATGCTTCACTTCAAGTTTACTGTATCCCTCTTACCTTCTTATTGACGATGAAACACAGAAATTGCCAACGGAATTAAATACAAAAGGCACAATGCCGACTTAAGCACAAGTAGACTGACGCTTCTTACTGTCTATGTTTTGAACCATTCTTGTGACACTAGTTAGAGATTCAGATACTTAACTTGATGTTTACTGTATCCCTCTGACCTTCGTATTGACGATGAAACTCAGAAATTGCATCGGAATTAAACACAAAAGGCACAATGCCGACTTAAGTACAAGAAGACTGACTCTTCCTACTGTCTATGTTTTGAACCATTCCTGTGACACTAGTTATAGATTCCGATGCTTCTCTTCAGGTTTACTGTAACACTCCGACCTTCTCATTGACGATGAAACACGGAAATTGCATCGGAATTAAACACAAAAGGCACAATGCCGACTTAAGTACAAGAGGACGGACTCTTCCTACTGTCTATGTTTTGAACCATCCCTGTGACACTAGTTATAGATTCCGATGCTTCTCTTCAGGTTTACTGTATCCCTCTGACCTTCTTATTGTCGATAAAACACAGGATTTGAATCGGAATTAAATACAAAAAGCACGATGCCGACTTAAGTACAAGAGGACTGACTCTTCTTATTGACTATGTTTTGAACCATTCCTGTGACACTACTTACAGATTCCGATTCTTCACTTTAGCTTTACTGTATCCCTCTGACCTTCTCATTGACAATGAAACACAGAAATTGCATCGGAACTAAATAGAAAAGTCACAATGCCGACTTAAGTACAAGAAGACTTACTCTTCCTACTGTCTATGTTTTGAACCATTCCTGTGACAGTAGTTAAAGATTCTGATACTTCACTTCATGTTTACTGTATCCCTCTGACTTTCTTATTGACGATGAAACACAGAAATTGCATCGGAATTAAATAGAAGAGGCACAATGCCGACTTAAGTACAAGAAGACTGACTCTTCCTACTGTCTATGTTTTGAACCATTCCTGTGACACTAGTTATAGATTCCGATGCTTCTCTTCAGGTTTACTGTAACCCTCTGAACTTCTTATTGACGATGAAACACAGAAATTGCATCGGAATTAAATACAAAAGGCACAATGCCGACTCAAGTACAAGGAGACACTCTCTTCCTACTCTCTATGTTTTGAACCATTCCTGTGACACTAATCATAGATTCCGATGCTTTACTTTAGGTGTACTGTATCCCTTTGACCTTCTTTGTGACGATGAAACACAGAAATTGCATCGGAATTAAATACAATAGGCACAATGCCGACTTGAGTACAAGAAGACTGACTCTTCCCACTGTCTATGTTTTGATCCACCATTGTGACACTAGCTATAGATTCCGATGCTTCACTTCAGGTTTACTGTATCCCTCTGACCATCTTATTGACGATAAAACACAGAAATTGCATCGTAATTAAATAGAAAAGGCACTATGCCGTCTTAAGTACCAGAAGACTGACTCTTCCTACTGTCTATGTTTTGAACTATTCCAGTGACACTAGTTATAGATTCCGATGCTTCTCTTCAGGTTTACTGTAACCCTCTGACCTTCTTATTGACGATGAAACACAGATATTGCATCGGAATTAAATACAAAAGGCACAATGCCGGCTCAAGTACAAGAAGACTGACTCTTCCTACTGTCTATGTTTTCAACCATTCCTGTGACACTAGTTATAGATTCCGATGCTTCACTTCAGGTTTACTGTGTCCCTCTGACCATCTTATTGACAATGAAACACAGAAATTGCATCGGAATTAAATAGAAAAGGCACAAAGCCGACTTAAGTACAAGAAGACTGACTCTTCTTACTGTCTATGATTTGAACCATTCCTGTGACACGAGTTACAGATTCCGATGCTTCACTTTAGGTGTACTGTGTCCCTTGGACCTTCTTATTGACGATGAAACACAGAAATTGCATCGGAATTAAATACGAAAGGCACAATGCCGACTTAAGTACAAGAAGACTGATTCTTCTTACTGATTATGATTTCAACCATTCCTGTGACACTAGTTATAGATTCCGATGCTTCTCATCAGGTTTACTGTAACCCTCTGACCTTCTTATTGACGATGAAACACAGAAATCGCATCGGAATTAAATATAAAAGGCACAATGCCGACTCAAGTACAAGGAAACAGACTCTTCCTACTCTCTATGTTTTTAACCATTCCTGTGACACTAGTTATAGATTCCGATGCTTCACTTTAGGTGTACTGTATCCCTTGGACCTTCTTATTGACGATGAAACACAGAAATTGCATCGGAATTAAATAGGAAAGGCACAATGCCGACTTAAGTACAAGCAGACTGACTCTTCCTATTGTCTATGTTTTGAACCATTCCTGGGACACTAGTTATAGATTCCGATGCTTCTCTTCAGGTTTACTGTAACCCTCTGACTTTCTTATTGACGATGAAACACAGTAATTGCATCGGAATTAAATACAAAAGGCACAATGCCGACTCAAGTACAAGAAGACTGACTCTTCCAACTGTCTATGTTTTGAACCATTCCTGTGACACTAGTTATAGATTCCGATGCTTCACTTCAGGTTTACTGTATCCATCGGACCTTCTTATTGACAATGAAACACAGAAATTGCATCGGAATTAAATACAAAAGGCACAATCCCGACTCAAGTTCAAGAAGACTGACTCTTCCTACTGTCCATGTTTTGAACCAATCCTGTGACACTAGTTAAAGCTTACGATGCTTCACTTCAGGTTTACTGTATCTCACTGACCTTTATATTGACAATGAAACACAGAAATTGCATCGGAATAAAATAGAAAAGGCACAATGCCGACTTAAGTACAAGAAGACTGACTCCTCTTACTGTCTATGCTTTGAACCATTCCTGTGACACAAGTTATAGATTCCGATGCTTCTCTTCAAGTTTACTGTAACCCTCTGACCTTCTTATTGACGATGAAACACAGAAATTGCATCGGAATTTAATACAAAAGGCACAATGCCGACTCAAGTACAAGAAGACTGACTCTTCCTAATGTCTATGATTTGAACCATTCCTGTGACACTAGTTATAGATTCCGATGCTACACATCAGGTTTACTGTATACCTCTGACCTTCGTATTGACAATGAAACACAGAAATTGCATCGGAATTAAATAGAAAAGGCACAACGTGGAGTTAAGTACAAGAAGACTGACTCCTCTCACTGTCTATGATTTGAACCATTCTGTGACACTAGTTATAGATTCCGATGATTCACTTCAGGTGTACTGTATCCCTTGGACCTTCTTATTGACGATGAAACACAGAAATCGCATCGGAATTAAATGCAAAAGGCACAATGCCGACTTAAGTACAAGTAGACTGACTCTTCTTACTCTCTATCCTTTGAACCATACCTGTGACACTAGTTATAGATTCTGATACTTCACTTCATGTTTACTGTATGCCTCTGACCTTCTTATTGACGATGAAACACAGAAATTGCCTCGGAAATAAATACAAAAGGCACAATGCCGACTTAAGTACAAGAAGACGGACTCTTCCTACTGTCTATGTTTTGGACCATTCCTGTGACACTAGTTATAGATTCCCATGCTTCACATAAGGTTGTCTGTATCCCTCTGACCTTCAAATTGACTATAAAACACAGAAATTGCATCGGAATTAAATACAAAAGGCACAATGTTGACTTAAGTACAAGAAGACTGACTCTTCTTATTGACTGTGATTTGAAGCATTCCTGTGACACTAGTTACAGATTCCGATGCTTCACTACAGGTTAACTGTATCCCTCTGACCTTCTTATTGACGATAAAACACAGAAATTGCATAGGAATTAAATAGAAAAGGCACAATGCCGACTTAAGTACCAGAAGACTGACTCTTCCTACTGCCTATGTTTTGAACCATTCCAGTGACACTAGTTATAGATTCCGATGCTTCTCTTCAGGTTTACTGTAACCCTCTGACCTTCTTATTGACGATGAAACACAGATATTGCATCGGAATTAAATACAAAAGGCACAATGCCGGCTCAAGTACAAGAAGACTGGCTCTTCTTACTCTCTATGTTTTGAACCTTTCCTGTGAGACCAGATTTAGATTCCGATGCTTCACTATATTTTTACTGTATCCGTTGGACCTTCTTATTGACGATGATACACAGATATTGCATCGGAATTAAATAGAAAAGGCACAATGCCGACTTAAGTACAAGAAGACTGACTCTTCTTACTGACTATGTTTGAACCATTCCTGTGACACTAGTTATAGACTCCGATGCCTCACTTCAGGTTTACAGTATCCCTCTGACATTCTTATTGATGATGAAACACAGAAAATGCATCGGAAATGAGTAGAAAAGTCACAATGCCAACTTAAGTAGAAGAAGACTGACTCTTCTTACTGTCTATGTTTTGAACTGAACCTGTGACACTAGTTATAGATTCCGATGCTTCACTTCAGGTTTACTGTATCCCTCTGACCTTCTTATTGACGATGAAACACAGAAATTGCATCGGAAATGAATACAAAAGGCACAATGCCGACTTCAGTACAAGAAGACTGACTCTTCCTACTGTCTATGTTTTGAACGATTCCTGTGACACTAGTTTTAGATTTCGATGCTTCTCTTCAGGTTTACTGTAACACTCTGACCTTCTTATTGACGATGAAACACGGAAATTGCATCGGAATTAAATACAAGAGGCACAATGCCGACTCAAGTACAAGAAGACTGACTCTCCCTAATGTCTATGTTTTGAACCATTCCTATGACACTAGTTATAGATTCCGATGCTTCACTTCAGGTTTACTGTATCCCTTGGACCTTCTTATTGACGATGAAACACAAAAATTGCATCGGAATTAAATGCAAAAGGCACAATGCCGACTTAAGCACAAGTAGACTGACTCTTCTTACTGTGTGTGTTTTGAACCGTTACTGTGACACTAGTTATAGATTCTGATACTTCACTTCATGTTTACTGTATCCCTCTGACCTTCTTATTGACGATGAAACACAGGAATTGCATCGGAATTAAATACAAAAGGCACAATGCCGACTTAAGTACAAGAAGACTGACTCTTCCTACTCTCTATGTTTTGAACCATTCCTGTGACACTAATTATAGATTTCGATGCTTTACTTTAGGTGTACTGTATCCCTTTGACTTTCTTTGTGACGATGAAACACAGAAATTGCATCGGAATTAAATACAATAGGCACAATGCCGACTTGAGTACAAGAAGACTGACTCTTCCCACTGTCTATGTTTTGAACCATCATTGTGACACTAGTTATAGATTCCGATGCTTCACTTCAGGTTTACTGTATCCCTCTGACCTTCTTATTGACGATAAAACACAGAAATGGCATCGGAATTAAATAGAAAAGGCACTATGCCGACTTAAGTACCAGAAGACTGACTCTTCCTACTGTCTATGTTTTGAATTATTCCAGTGACACTAGTTATAGATTCCGATGCTTCTCTTCAGGTTTACTGTAAGCCTCTGACCTTCTTATTGACGATGAAACACAGATATTGCATCGCAATTAAATTCAAAAGGCACAATGCCGGCTCAAGTACAAGAAGACTGACTCTTCCTACTAACCATGTTTTCAACCATTCCTGTGACACTAGTTATAGATTCCGATGCTTCACTTCAGGTTTACTGTGTCCCTCTGACCATCTTATTGACAATGTAACACAGAAATTGCATTGGAATTAAATAGAAATGGCACAAAGCCGACTTAAGTACAAAAAGACTGACTCTTCTTACTGTCTAAGATTTGAACCATTCCTGTGACACGAGTTATAGATTCCGATGCTTCACTTTAGGTGTACTGTATCCCTTGGACCTTCTTATTGACGATGAAACACAGAAATTGCATCGGAATTAAATAGGAAAGGCACAATGCCGACTTAAGTACAAGCAGACTGACTCTTCCTATTGTCTATGTTTTGAACCATTCCTGTGACACTAGTTATAGATTCCGATGCTTCTCTTCAGGTTTACTGTAACCCTCTGACTTTCTTATTGACGATGAAACACAGAAATTGCATCGGAATTAAATACAAAAGGCGCAATGCCGACTCAAGTACAAGAAGACTGACTCTTCCTACTGTCTATGTTTTGAACCATTCCTGTGACACTAGTTATAGATTCCGAAGCTTCACTTCAGGTTTACTGTATCCATCAGACCTTCTTATTGACAATGAAACACAGAAATTGCATCGGAATTAAATACAGAAGGCACAATCCCGACTCAAGTTCAAGAAGACTGACCCTTCCTACTGTCCATGTTTTGAACCAATCCTGTGCCACTAGTTATAGATTACGATGCTTCACTTCAGGTTTACTGTATCCCTTTGACTTTCTATGTGACGATGAAACACAGAAATTGCATCGGAATTAAATACAATAGGCACAATGCCGACTTGAGTACAAGAAGACTGACTCTTCCCACTGTCTATGTTTTGAACCATCATTGTGACACTAGTTATAGATTCCGATGTTTCACTTCAGGTTTACTGTATCCCTCTGACCATCTTATTGACGATAAAACACAGAAATTGCATCGGAATTAAATAGAAAAGGCACTATGCCGACTTAAGTACCAGAAGACTGACTCTTCCTACTGTCTATGTTTTGAATTATTCCAGTGACACTAGTTATAGATTCCGATGCTTCTCTTCAGGTTTACTGTAACCCTCTGACCATCTTATTGACGATGAAACACAGATATTGCATCGGAATTAAATACAAAAGGCACAATGCCGGCTCAAGTACAAGAAGACTGACTCTTCCTACTAACCATGTTTTCAACCATTCCTGTGACACTAGTTATAGATTCCGATGCTTACCTTCAGGTTTACTGTGTCCCTCTGACCATCTTATTGACAATGAAACACAGAAATTGCATCGGAATTAAATAGAAAAGGCACAAAGCCGACTTAAGTACAAGAAGACTGACTCTTCTTACTGTCTAAGATTTGAACCATTCCTGTGACACGAGTTATAGATTCCGATGGTTCACTTTAGGTGTACTGTATCCCTTGGACCTTCTCATTGACGATGAAACACAGAAATTGCATCGGAATTAAATACGAAAGGCACAATGGCGACTTAAGTACAAGAAGACTGATTCTTCTTACTGACTACGTTTTGAACCATTCCTGTGACACTAGTTATAGATTCCGATGCTTCTCTTCAGGTTTACTGTAACCCTCTGAACTTCTTATTGACGATGAAACACAGAAATTGCATCGGAATTAAATACAAAAGGCACAATGCCGACTCAAGTACAAGGAGACACTCTCTTCCTACTCTCTATGTTTTGAACCATTCCTGTGACACTAATCATAGATTCCGATGCTTTACTTTAGGTGTACTGTATCCCTTTGACCTTCTTTGTGACGATGAAACACAGAAATTGCATCGGAATTAAATACAATAGGCACAATGCCGACTTGAGTACAAGAAGACTGACTCTTCCCACTGTCTATGTTTTGATCCACCATTGTGACACTAGCTATAGATTCCGATGCTTCACTTCAGGTTTACTGTATCCCTCTGACCATCTTATTGACGATAAAACACAGAAATTGCATCGTAATTAAATAGAAAAGGCACTATGCCGTCTTAAGTACCAGAAGACTGACTCTTCCTACTGTCTATGTTTTGAACTATTCCAGTGACACTAGTTATAGATTCCGATGCTTCTCTTCAGGTTTACTGTAACCCTCTGACCTTCTTATTGACGATGAAACACAGATATTGCATCGGAATTAAATACAAAAGGCACAATGCCGGCTCAAGTACAAGAAGACTGACTCTTCCTACTGTCTATGTTTTCAACCATTCCTGTGACACTAGTTATAGATTCCGATGCTTCACTTCAGGTTTACTGTGTCCCTCTGACCATCTTATTGACAATGAAACACAGAAATTGCATCGGAATTAAATAGAAAAGGCACAAAGCCGACTTAAGTACAAGAAGACTGACTCTTCTTACTGTCTATGATTTGAACCATTCCTGTGACACGAGTTACAGATTCCGATGCTTCACTTTAGGTGTACTGTGTCCCTTGGACCTTCTTATTGACGATGAAACACAGAAATTGCATCGGAATTAAATACGAAAGGCACAATGCCGACTTAAGTACAAGAAGACTGATTCTTCTTACTGATTATGATTTCAACCATTCCTGTGACACTAGTTATAGATTCCGATGCTTCTCATCAGGTTTACTGTAACCCTCTGACCTTCTTATTGACGATGAAACACAGAAATCGCATCGGAATTAAATATAAAAGGCACAATGCCGACTCAAGTACAAGGAAACAGACTCTTCCTACTCTCTATGTTTTTAACCATTCCTGTGACACTAGTTATAGATTCCGATGCTTCACTTTAGGTGTACTGTATCCCTTGGACCTTCTTATTGACGATGAAACACAGAAATTGCATCGGAATTAAATAGGAAAGGCACAATGCCGACTTAAGTACAAGCAGACTGACTCTTCCTATTGTCTATGTTTTGAACCATTCCTGGGACACTAGTTATAGATTCCGATGCTTCTCTTCAGGTTTACTGTAACCCTCTGACTTTCTTATTGACGATGAAACACAGTAATTGCATCGGAATTAAATACAAAAGGCACAATGCCGACTCAAGTACAAGAAGACTGACTCTTCCAACTGTCTATGTTTTGAACCATTCCTGTGACACTAGTTATAGATTCCGATGCTTCACTTCAGGTTTACTGTATCCATCGGACCTTCTAATTGACAATGAAACACAGAAATTGCATCGGAATTAAATACAAAAGGCACAATCCCGACTCAAGTTCAAGAAGACTGACTCTTCCTACTGTCCATGTTTTGAACCAATCCTGTGACACTAGTTAAAGCTTACGATGCTTCACTTCAGGTTTACTGTATCTCACTGACCTTTATATTGACAATGAAACACAGAAATTGCATCGGAATAAAATAGAAAAGGCACAATGCCGACTTAAGTACAAGAAGACTGACTCCTCTTACTGTCTATGCTTTGAACCATTCCTGTGACACAAGTTATAGATTCCGATGCTTCTCTTCAAGTTTACTGTAACCCTCTGACCTTCTTATTGACGATGAAACACAGAAATTGCATCGGAATTTAATACAAAAGGCACAATGCCGACTCAAGTACAAGAAGACTGACTCTTCCTAATGTCTATGATTTGAACCATTCCTGTGACACTAGTTATAGATTCCGATGCTACACATCAGGTTTACTGTATACCTCTGACCTTCGTATTGACAATGAAACACAGAAATTGCATCGGAATTAAATAGAAAAGGCACAACGTGGAGTTAAGTACAAGAAGACTGACTCCTCTCACTGTCTATGATTTGAACCATTCTGTGACACTAGTTATAGATTCCGATGATTCACTTCAGGTGTACTGTATCCCTTGGACCTTCTTATTGACGATGAAACACAGAAATCGCATCGGAATTAAATGCAAAAGGCACAATGCCGACTTAAGTACAAGTAGACTGACTCTTCTTACTCTCTATCCTTTGAACCATACCTGTGACACTAGTTATAGATTCTGATACTTCACTTCATGTTTACTGTATGCCTCTGACCTTCTTATTGACGATGAAACACAGAAATTGCCTCGGAAATAAATACAAAAGGCACAATGCCGACTTAAGTACAAGAAGACGGACTCTTCCTACTGTCTATGTTTTGGACCATTCCTGTGACACTAGTTATAGATTCCCATGCTTCACATAAGGTTGTCTGCATCCCTCTGACCTTCAAATTGACTATAAAACACAGAAATTGCATCGGAATTAAATACAAAAGGCACAATGTTGACTTAAGTACAAGAAGACTGACTCTTCTTATTGACTGTGATTTGAAGCATTCCTGTGACACTAGTTACAGATTCCGATGCTTCACTACAGGTTAACTGTATCCCTCTGACCTTCTTATTGACGATAAAACACAGAAATTGCATAGGAATTAAATAGAAAAGGCACAATGCCGACTTAAGTACCAGAAGACTGACTCTTCCTACTGTCTATGTTTTGAATTATTCCAGTGACACTAGTTATAGATTCCGATGCTTCTCTTCAGGTTTACTGTAACCCTCTGACCATCTTATTGACGATGAAACACAGATATTGCATCGGAATTAAATACAAAAGGCACAATGCCGGCTCAAGTACAAGAAGACTGACTCTTCCTACTAACCATGTTTTCAACCATTCCTGTGACA
The DNA here is from genome assembly GCF_021461395.2 of Schistocerca americana. Taxonomy (NCBI): domain Eukaryota; kingdom Metazoa; phylum Arthropoda; class Insecta; order Orthoptera; family Acrididae; genus Schistocerca; species Schistocerca americana. The sequence continues at coordinate 1,985,008 of NW_025726071.1, forward strand.
CTAGTTATAGATTCCGATGCTTACCTTCAGGTTTACTGTGTCCCTCTGACCATCTTATTGACAATGAAACACAGAAATTGCATCGGAATTAAATAGAAAAGGCACAAAGCCGACTTAAGTACAAGAAGACTGACTCTTCTTACTGTCTAAGATTTGAACCATTCCTGTGACACGAGTTATAGATTCCGATGGTTCACTTTAGGTGTACTGTATCCCTTGGACCTTCTCATTGACGATGAAACACAGAAATTGCATCGGAATTAAATACGAAAGGCACAATGGCGACTTAAGTACAAGAAGACTGATTCTTCTTACTGACTACGTTTTGAACCATTCCTGTGACACTAGTTATAGATTCCGATGCTTCTCTTCAGGTTTACTGTAACCCTCTGAACTTCTTATTGACGATGAAACACAGAAATTGCATCGGAATTAAATACAAAAGGCACAATGCCGACTCAAGTACAAGGAGACACTCTCTTCCTACTCTCTATGTTTTGAACCATTCCTGTGACACTAATCATAGATTCCGATGCTTTACTTTAGGTGTACTGTATCCCTTTGACCTTCTTTGTGACGATGAAACACAGAAATTGCATCGGAATTAAATACAATAGGCACAATGCCGACTTGAGTACAAGAAGACTGACTCTTCCCACTGTCTATGTTTTGATCCACCATTGTGACACTAGCTATAGATTCCGATGCTTCACTTCAGGTTTACTGTATCCCTCTGACCATCTTATTGACGATAAAACACAGAAATTGCATCGTAATTAAATAGAAAAGGCACTATGCCGTCTTAAGTACCAGAAGACTGACTCTTCCTACTGTCTATGTTTTGAACTATTCCAGTGACACTAGTTATAGATTCCGATGCTTCTCTTCAGGTTTACTGTAACCCTCTGACCTTCTTATTGACGATGAAACACAGATATTGCATCGGAATTAAATACAAAAGGCACAATGCCGGCTCAAGTACAAGAAGACTGACTCTTCCTACTGTCTATGTTTTCAACCATTCCTGTGACACTAGTTATAGATTCCGATGCTTCACTTCAGGTTTACTGTGTCCCTCTGACCATCTTATTGACAATGAAACACAGAAATTGCATCGGAATTAAATAGAAAAGGCACAAAGCCGACTTAAGTACAAGAAGACTGACTCTTCTTACTGTCTATGATTTGAACCATTCCTGTGACACGAGTTACAGATTCCGATGCTTCACTTTAGGTGTACTGTGTCCCTTGGACCTTCTTATTGACGATGAAACACAGAAATTGCATCGGAATTAAATACGAAAGGCACAATGCCGACTTAAGTACAAGAAGACTGATTCTTCTTACTGATTATGATTTCAACCATTCCTGTGACACTAGTTATAGATTCCGATGCTTCTCATCAGGTTTACTGTAACCCTCTGACCTTCTTATTGACGATGAAACACAGAAATCGCATCGGAATTAAATATAAAAGGCACAATGCCGACTCAAGTACAAGGAAACAGACTCTTCCTACTCTCTATGTTTTTAACCATTCCTGTGACACTAGTTATAGATTCCGATGCTTCACTTTAGGTGTACTGTATCCCTTGGACCTTCTTATTGACGATGAAACACAGAAATTGCATCGGAATTAAATAGGAAAGGCACAATGCCGACTTAAGTACAAGCAGACTGACTCTTCCTATTGTCTATGTTTTGAACCATTCCTGGGACACTAGTTATAGATTCCGATGCTTCTCTTCAGGTTTACTGTAACCCTCTGACTTTCTTATTGACGATGAAACACAGTAATTGCATCGGAATTAAATACAAAAGGCACAATGCCGACTCAAGTACAAGAAGACTGACTCTTCCAACTGTCTATGTTTTGAACCATTCCTGTGACACTAGTTATAGATTCCGATGCTTCACTTCAGGTTTACTGTATCCATCGGACCTTCTTATTGACAATGAAACACAGAAATTGCATCGGAATTAAATACAAAAGGCACAATCCCGACTCAAGTTCAAGAAGACTGACTCTTCCTACTGTCCATGTTTTGAACCAATCCTGTGACACTAGTTAAAGCTTACGATGCTTCACTTCAGGTTTACTGTATCTCACTGACCTTTATATTGACAATGAAACACAGAAATTGCATCGGAATAAAATAGAAAAGGCACAATGCCGACTTAAGTACAAGAAGACTGACTCCTCTTACTGTCTATGCTTTGAACCATTCCTGTGACACAAGTTATAGATTCCGATGCTTCTCTTCAAGTTTACTGTAACCCTCTGACCTTCTTATTGACGATGAAACACAGAAATTGCATCGGAATTTAATACAAAAGGCACAATGCCGACTCAAGTACAAGAAGACTGACTCTTCCTAATGTCTATGATTTGAACCATTCCTGTGACACTAGTTATAGATTCCGATGCTACACATCAGGTTTACTGTATACCTCTGACCTTCGTATTGACAATGAAACACAGAAATTGCATCGGAATTAAATAGAAAAGGCACAACGTGGAGTTAAGTACAAGAAGACTGACTCCTCTCACTGTCTATGATTTGAACCATTCTGTGACACTAGTTATAGATTCCGATGATTCACTTCAGGTGTACTGTATCCCTTGGACCTTCTTATTGACGATGAAACACAGAAATCGCATCGGAATTAAATGCAAAAGGCACAATGCCGACTTAAGTACAAGTAGACTGACTCTTCTTACTCTCTATCCTTTGAACCATACCTGTGACACTAGTTATAGATTCTGATACTTCACTTCATGTTTACTGTATGCCTCTGACCTTCTTATTGACGATGAAACACAGAAATTGCTTCGGAAATAAATACAAAAGGCACAATGCCGGCTCAAGTACAAGAAGACTGGCTCTTCTTACTCTCTATGTTTTGAACCTTTCCTGTGAGACCAGATTTAGATTCCGATGCTTCACTATATTTTTACTGTATCCGTTGGACCTTCTTATTGACGATGATACACAGATATTGCATCGGAATTAAATAGAAAAGGCACAATGCCGACTTAAGTACAAGAAGACTGACTCTTCTTACTGACTATGTTTGAACCATTCCTGTGACACTAGTTATAGACTCCGATGCCTCACTTCAGGTTTACAGTATCCCTCTGACATTCTTATTGATGATGAAACACAGAAAATGCATCGGAAATGAGTAGAAAAGTCACAATGCCAACTTAAGTAGAAGAAGACTGTCTCTTCTTACTGTCTATGTTTTGAACTGAACCTGTGACACTAGTTATAGATTCCGATGCTTCACTTCAGGTTTACTGTATCCCTCTGACCTTCTTATTGACGATGAAACACAGAAATTGCATCGGAAATGAATACAAAAGGCACAATGCCGACTTCAGTACAAGAAGACTGACTCTTCCTACTGTCTATGTTTTGAACGATTCCTGTGACACTAGTTTTAGATTTCGATGCTTCTCTTCAGGTTTACTGTAACACTCTGACCTTCTTATTGACGATGAAACACGGAAATTGCATCGGAATTAAATACAAGAGGCACAATGCCGACTCAAGTACAAGAAGACTGACTCTCCCTAATGTCTATGTTTTGAACCATTCCTATGACACTAGTTATAGATTCCGATGCTTCACTTCAGGTTTACTGTATTCCTTGGACCTTCTTATTGACGATGAAACACAAAAATTGCATCGGAATTAAATGCAAAAGGCACAATGCCGACTTAAGCACAAGTAGACTGACTCTTCTTACTGTGTGTGTTTTGAACCGTTACTGTGACACTAGTTATAGATTCTGATACTTCACTTCATGTTTACTGTATCCCTCTGACCTTCTTATTGACGATGAAACACAGGAATTGCATCGGAATTAAATACAAAAGGCACAATGCCGACTTAAGTACAAGAAGACTGACTCTTCCTACTCTCTATGTTTTGAACCATTCCTGTGACACTAATTATAGATTTCGATGCTTTACTTTAGGTGTACTGTATCCCTTTGACTTTCTTTGTGACGATGAAACACAGAAATTGCATCGGAATTAAATACAATAGGCACAATGCCGACTTGAGTACAAGAAGACTGACTCTTCCCACTGTCTATGTTTTGAACCATCATTGTGACACTAGTTATAGATTCCGATGCTTCACTTCAGGTTTACTGTATCCCTCTGACCTTCTTATTGACGATAAAACACAGAAATGGCATCGGAATTAAATAGAAAAGGCACTATGCCGACTTAAGTACCAGAAGACTGACTCTTCCTACTGTCTATGTTTTGAATTATTCCAGTGACACTAGTTATAGATTCCGATGCTTCTCTTCAGGTTTACTGTAACCCTCTGACCTTCTTATTGACGATGAAACACAGATATTGCATCGCAATTAAATTCAAAAGGCACAATGCCGGCTCAAGTACAAGAAGACTGACTCTTCCTACTAACCATGTTTTCAACCATTCCTGTGACACTAGTTATAGATTCCGATGCTTCACTTCAGGTTTACTGTGTCCCTCTGACCATCTTATTGACAATGTAACACAGAAATTGCATTGGAATTAAATAGAAATGGCACAAAGCCGACTTAAGTACAAAAAGACTGACTCTTCTTACTGTCTAAGATTTGAACCATTCCTGTGACACGAGTTATAGATTCCGATGCTTCACTTTAGGTGTACTGTATCCCTTGGACCTTCTTATTGACGATGAAACACAGAAATTGCATCGGAATTAAATAGGAAAGGCACAATGCCGACTTAAGTACAAGCAGACTGACTCTTCCTATTGTCTATGTTTTGAACCATTCCTGTGACACTAGTTATAGATTCCGATGCTTCTCTTCAGGTTTACTGTAACCCTCTGACTTTCTTATTGACGATGAAACACAGAAATTGCATCGGAATTAAATACAAAAGGCGCAATGCCGACTCAAGTACAAGAAGACTGACTCTTCCTACTGTCTATGTTTTGAACCATTCCTGTGACACTAGTTATAGATTCCGAAGCTTCACTTCAGGTTTACTGTATCCATCAGACCTTCTTATTGACAATGAAACACAGAAATTGCATCGGAATTAAATACAGAAGGCACAATCCCGACTCAAGTTCAAGAAGACTGACCCTTCCTACTGTCCATGTTTTGAACCAATCCTGTGCCACTAGTTATAGATTACGATGCTTCACTTCAGGTTTACTGTATCCCTTTGACTTTCTATGTGACGATGAAACACAGAAATTGCATCGGAATTAAATACAATAGGCACAATGCCGACTTGAGTACAAGAAGACTGACTCATCCCACTGTCTATGTTTTGAACCATCATTGTGACACTAGTTATAGATTCCGATGTTTCACTTCAGGTTTACTGTATCCCTCTGACCATCTTATTGACGATAAAACACAGAAATTGCATCGGAATTAAATAGAAAAGGCACTATGCCGACTTAAGTACCAGAAGACTGACTCTTCCTACTGTCTATGTTTTGAATTATTCCAGTGACACTAGTTATAGATTCCGATGCTTCTCTTCAGGTTTACTGTAACCCTCTGACCATCTTATTGACGATGAAACACAGATATTGCATCGGAATTAAATACAAAAGGCACAATGCCGGCTCAAGTACAAGAAGACTGACTCTTCCTACTAACCATGTTTTCAACCATTCCTGTGACACTAGTTATAGATTCCGATGCTTACCTTCAGGTTTACTGTGTCCCTCTGACCATCTTATTGACAATGAAACACAGAAATTGCATCGGAATTAAATAGAAAAGGCACAAAGCCGACTTAAGTACAAGAAGACTGACTCTTCTTACTGTCTAAGATTTGAACCATTCCTGTGACACGAGTTATAGATTCCGATGGTTCACTTTAGGTGTACTGTATCCCTTGGACCTTCTCATTGACGATGAAACACAGAAATTGCATCGGAATTAAATACGAAAGGCACAATGGCGACTTAAGTACAAGAAGACTGATTCTTCTTACTGACTACGTTTTGAACCATTCCTGTGACACTAGTTATAGATTCCGATGCTTCTCATCAGGTTTACTGTAACCCTCTGACCTTCTTATTGACGATGAAACACAGAATTCGCAACGGAATTAAATATAAAAGGCACAATGCCGACTCAAGTACAAGGAGACAGACTCTTCCTACTCTCTATGTTTTGAACCATTCCTGTGACACTAGTTATAGATTCCGATGCTTCACTTTAGGTGTACTGTATCCCTTGTACCTTCTTATTGACGATGAAACACAGAAATTGCATCGGAATTAAATAGGAAAGGCACAATGCCGACTTAAGTACAAGCAGACTGACTCTTCCTATTGTCTATGTTTTGAACCATTCCTGTGACACTAGTTATAGATTCCGATGCTTCTCTTCAGGTTTACTGTAACCCTCTGACTTTCTTATTGACGATGAAACACAGAAATTGCATCGGATTTAAATACAAAAGGCGCAATGCCGACTCAAGTACAAGAAGACTGACTCTTCCTACTGTCTATGTTTTGAACCATTCCTGTGACACTAGTTATAGATTCCGAAGGTTCACTTCAGGTTTACTGTTTCCATCAGACCTTCTCATTGACAATGAAACACAGAAATTGCATCGGAATTAAATACAAAAGGCACAATCCCGACTCAAGTTCAAGAAGACTGACTCTTCCTACTGTCCATGTTTTGAACCAATCCTGTGACACTAGTTATAGATTACGATGCTTCACTTCAGGTTTACTGTATCCCTCTGACCTTTTTATTGGCAATGAAACACAGAAATTGCATCGGAATAAAATAGAAAAGGCACAATGCCGACTTAAGTACAAGAAGACTGACTCCTCTTACTGTCTATACTTTGAGCCATTCCTGCGACACAAGTTATAGATTCCGATGCTTCTCCTCAAGTTTACTGTAACCCTCTGACCTTCTTATTGACGATGAAACACAGAATCTGCATCGGAATTAAATACAAAAGGCACAATGCCGACTCAAGTACAGGAAGACTGACTCTTCCTAATGTCTATGATTTGAACCATTCCTGTGACACTACTTATAGATTCCGATGCTTCACTTCAGGTTTACTGTATACCTCTGACCTTCGTATTGACAATGAAACACAGAAATTGCATCGGAATTAAATAGAAAAGGCACAACGCGGAGTTAAGTACAAGAAGACTGACTCCTCTTACTGTCTATGATTTGAACCATTCTGTGTCACTAGTTATAGATTCCGATGCTTCACTTCAGGTGTACTGTATCCCTTGGACCCTCTTATTGACGATGAAACACAGAAATCGCATCGGAATTAAATGCAAAAGGCACAATGCCGACTTAAGTACAAGTAGACTGACTCTTCTCACTGTCTATGTTTTGAACCATTCCTGTGACACTAGTTATAGATTCCGATGCTTCTCTTCAGGTTTACTGTAACCCTCTGACTTTCTTATTGACGATGAAACACAGAAATTGCATCGGAATTAAATACAAAAGGCGCAATGCCGACTCAAGTACAAGAAGACTGACTCTTCCTACTGTCTATGTTTTGAACCATTCCTGTGACACTAGTTATAGATTCCGAAGCTTCACTTCAGGTTTACTGTATCCATCAGACCTTCTTATTGACAATGAAACACAGAAATTGCATCGGAATTAAATACAGAAGGCACAATCCCGACTCAAGTTCAAGAAGACTGACCCTTCCTACTGTCCATGTTTTGAACCAATCCTGTGCCACTAGTTATAGATTACGATGCTTCACTTCAGGTTTACTGTATCCCTTTGACTTTCTTTGTGACGATGAAACACAGAAATTGCATCGGAATTAAATACAATAGGCACAATGCCGACTTGAGTACAAGAAGACTGACTCTTCCCACTGTCTATGTTTTGAACCATCATTGTGACACTAGTTATAGATTCCGATGCTTCACTTCAGGTTTACTGTATCCCTCTGACCTTCTTATTGACGATAAAACACAGAAATTGCATCGGAATTAAATAGAAAAGGCACTATGCCGACTTAAGTACCAGAAGACTGACTCTTCCTACTGTCTATGTTTTGAATTATTCCAGTGACACTAGTTATAGATTCCGATGCTTCTCTTCAGGTTTACTGTAACCCTCTGACCTTCTTATTGACGATGAAACACAGATATTGCATCGGAATTAAATACAAAAGGCACAATGCCGGCTCAAGTACAAAAGACTGACTCTTCCTACTAACCATGTTTTCAACCATTCCTGTGACACTAGTTATAGATTCCGATGCTTACCTTCAGGTTTACTGTGTCCCTCTGACCATCTTATTGACAATGAAACACAGAAATTGCATCGGAATTAAATAGAAAAGGCACAAAGCCGACTTAAGTACAAGAAGACTGACTCTTCTTACTGTCTAAGATTTGAACCATTCCTGTGACACGAGTTATAGATTCCGATGGTTCACTTTAGGTGTACTGTATCCCTTGGACCTTCTCATTGACGATGAAACACAGAAATTGCATCGGAATTAAATACGAAAGGCACAATGGCGACTTAAGTACAAGAAGACTGATTCTTCTTACTGACTACGTTTTGAACCATTCCTGTGACACTAGTTATAGATTCCGATGCTTCTCATCAGGTTTACTGTAACCCTCTGACCTTCTTATTGACGATGAAACACAGAATTCGCAACGGAATTAAATATAAAAGGCACAATGCCGACTCAAGTACAAGGAGACAGACTCTTCCTACTCTCTATGTTTTGAACCATTCCTGTGACACTAGTTATAGATTCCGATGCTTCACTTTAGGTGTACTGTATCCCTTGTACCTTCTTATTGACGATGAAACACAGAAATTGCATCGGAATTAAATAGGAAAGGCACAATGCCGACTTAAGTACAAGCAGACTGACTCTTCCTATTGTCTATGTTTTGAACCATTCCTGTGACACTAGTTATAGATTCCGATGCTTCTCTTCAGGTTTACTGTAACCCTCTGACTTTCTTATTGACGATGAAACACAGAAATTGCATCGGATTTAAATACAAAAGGCGCAATGCCGACTCAAGTACAAGAAGACTGACTCTTCCTACTGTCTATGTTTTGAACCATTCCTGTGACACTAGTTATAGATTCCGAAGGTTCACTTCAGGTTTACTGTTTTCATCAGACCTTCTCATTGACAATGAAACACAGAAATTGCATCGGAATTAAATACAAAAGGCACAATCCCGACTCAAGTTCAAGAAGACTGACTCTTCCTACTGTCCATGTTTTGAACCAATCCTGTGACACTAGTTATAGATTACGATGCTTCACTTCAGGTTTACTGTATCCCTCTGACCTTTTTATTGGCAATGAAACACAGAAATTGCATCGGAATAAAATAGAAAAGGCACAATGCCGACTTAAGTACAAGAAGACTGACTCCTCTTACTGTCTATACTTTGAGCCATTCCTGCGACACAAGTTATAGATTCCGATGCTTCTCCTCAAGTTTACTGTAACCCTCTGACCTTCTTATTGACGATGAAACACAGAATCTGCATCGGAATTAAATACAAAAGGCACAATGCCGACTCAAGTACAGGAAGACTGACTCTTCCTAATGTCTATGATTTGAACCATTCCTGTGACACTACTTATAGATTCCGATGCTTCACTTCAGGTTTACTGTATACCTCTGACCTTCGTATTGACAATGAAACACAGAAATTGCATCGGAATTAAATAGAAAAGGCACAACGCGGAGTTAAGTACAAGAAGACTGACTCCTCTTACTGTCTATGATTTGAACCATTCTGTGTCACTAGTTATAGATTCCGATGCTTCACTTCAGGTGTACTGTATCCCTTGGACCCTCTTATTGACGATGAAACACAGAAATCGCATCGGAATTAAATGCAAAAGGCACAATGCCGACTTAAGTACAAGTAGACAACTCTTCTCACTGTCTATGCTTTGAACCAACCCTGTGACACTAGTTATAGATTCTGATACTTCACTTCATGTTTACTGTATGCCTCTGACCTTCTTATTGACGATGAAACACAGAAATTGCCTCGGAAATAAATGCAAAAGGCACAATGCCGACTTAAGTAGAAGAAGACGGACTCTTCCTACTGTCTATGTTTTGAACCATCGCTGTGACACTAGTTATAGATTCCGTGCTTCACATCAGGTTGTCTGTATCCCTCTGACCTTCATATTGACTATAAAACACAGAAATTGCATCGGAATTAAATACAAAAGGCACAATGTTGACTTAAGTACAAGAAGCCTGACTCTTCTTATTGACTGTGATTTGAAGCATTCCTGTGACACTAGTTACAGATTCCGATGCTTCACTTCAGGTTTACTGTATCCCTCTGACTTTCTTATTGACGATAAAACACAGAAATTGCATCGGAATTAAATAGAAAAGGCACAATGCCGACTTAAGTACCAGAAGACTGACTCTTCCTACTGTCTATGTTTTGAACCATTCCAGTGACACTAGTTATAGATTGCGATGCTTCACGTCGGGTGTACTGTATCCCTTGGACCTTCTTATTGACGATGAAACACAAAAATTGCATCGGAATTAAATGCATAAGGCTCAATGCCGACTCAAGCACAAGTAGACTGACTCTTCTTACTGTGTATGTTTTGAACCGTTACTGTGACACTAGTTATAGATTCTGATACTTCACTTCATGTTTACTGTATCCCTCTGACCTTCTTATTGACGATGAAACACAAAAATTGCATCGGAATTAAATGCAAAAGGCACAATGCCGACTTAAGTACAAGTAGACTGACTCTTCTTACTGTCTATGTTTTGAACCAATTCTGTGACACTAGTTATAGATTCTGATACTTCACTTCATGTTTACTGTATCGCTCTGACCTTCTTATTGACGATGTAACACAGAAACTGCATCGGAATTAAATACAAAAGGCACAATGCCGACTTCAGTACAAGAATGCTGACTCTTCCTACTGTCTATGTTTTGAACCATCCCTGTGACACTAGTTATAGATTCCGATGCTTCACTTCAGGTTTACTGTATCCCTCTGACCTTCTTATTGACGATAAAACACAGAAATTGCATCGGAATTAAATAGAAAAAAGCACAATGCCGACTTAAGTACAAGAAGACTGACTCTTCTTATTCACTATGATTTGAAGCATTCCTGTGACACTAGTTACAGATTCCGATGCATCACTTTAGGTTTACTGTATCCCTTGGACCTCCTTATTGACGATGAAACACAGAAATTGCATCGGAATTAAATACATAATGCACAATGCCGACTTAAGTACAAGAAGACTAACTCTTCTTACTGTCTACGTTTTAACCATTCCTGTGACACTAGTTATAGATTCCGATGCTTCACTTCAGGTTTACTGTATCCCTCTGACCTTCTTATTGACGATGAAACACAGAACTTGCATCGGAATTAAATACAAAAGGTACATGCCGACTCAAATACAAGATGACTGGCTCTTCTTACTCTCTATGTTTCGAACCTTTCCTGTGAGCCCAGTTTTAGATTCCGATGCTTCACTATAAATTTACTGTATCCCTTGGACCTTCTTATTGACGATGAAACACAGATATTGCATCGGAATTAAATAGAAATGGCACAATGCCGACTTAAGTACAAGAAGACTGACTCTTCTTACTGACTATGTATTGAACCATTCCTGTGACACTAGTTATAGACTCCGATGCTTCACTTTAGGTTTACTGTATCCCTCTGACCTTCTTATTGATGATGAAACACAGAAATTGCATCGGAAATGAATAGAAAAGGCACAATGCTGACTTAAGTACAAGAAGACTGACTCTTCCTACTGTCTATGTTTTGAACCATTCCTGTTACACTAGTTATAGATTCCGATGCTTCACTTCAGGTTTACTGTATCCCTCTGACCTTCTTATTGACGATGAAACACAGAAATTGCATCGGAATTAAATAGAAAAGGCACAATGCCGACCTAAGTACAAGAAGTATGACTCTTAACACTGTCTATGCATTGAACCATTCCTGTGACACTAGTTATAGATTCCGATGCTTCCCTTCACGTTTAGTGTATCCCTCTGACCTTCTTATTGACGATAAAACACAGAAATTGCATCGGAATTAGATAGAAAAGGCACAAAGCCGATTAAAGTACAAGAACACTGACTCCTCTTACTGGCTATGTTTTGAACCATTCCTGTGACACTAGTTATAGATTCCGATGCTTCTCTTCAGGTTTACTGTAACCCTCTGACCTTCTTATTGACGATGAAACACAGAAATTGCATCGGAATTAAATACAAAAGGCGCAATGCCGACTCAAGTACAAGAAGACTGACTCTTCCTACTGTCTATGTTTTGAACCATTCCTGTGACACTAGTTATAGATTCCGAAGCTTCACTTCAGGTTTACTGTATCCATCAGACCTTCTTATTGACAATGAAACACAGAAATTGCATCGGAATTAAATACAGAAGGCACAATCCCGACTCAAGTTCAAGAAGACTGAAACTTCCTACTGTCCATGTTTTGAACCAATCCTGTGCCACTAGTTATAGATTACGATGCTTCACTTCAGGTTTACTGTATCCCTTTGCCTTTCTTTGTGACGATGAAACACAGAAATTGCATCGGAATTAAATACAATAGGCACAATGCCGACTTGAGTACAAGAAGACTGACTCTTCCCACTGTCTATGTTTTGAACCATCATTGTGACACTAGTTATAGATTCCGATGCTTCACTTCAGGTTTACTGTATCCCTCTGACCTTCTTATTGACGATAAAACACAGAAATTGCATCGGAATTAAATAGAAAAGGCACTATGCCGACTTAAGTACCAGAAGACTGGCTCTTCCTACTGTCTATGTTTTGAATTATTCCAGTGACACTAGTTATAGATTCCGATGCTTCTCTTCAGGTTTACTGTAACCCTCTGACCTTCTTATTGACGATGAAACACAGATATTGCATCGGAATTAAATACAAAAGGCACAATGCCGGCTCAAGTACAAGAAGACTGACTCTTCCTACTAACCATGTTTTCAACCATTCCTGTGACACTAGTTATAGATTCCGATGCTTACCTTCAGGTTTACTGTGTCCCTCTGACCATCTTATTGACAATGAAACACAGAAATTGCATCGGAATTAAATAGAAAAGGCACAAAGCCGACTTAAGTACAAGAAGACTGACTCTTCTTACTGTCTAAGATTTGAACCATTCCTGTGACACGAGTTATAGATTCCGATGCTTCACTTTAGGTGTGCTGTATCCCTTGGACCGTCTCATTGACGATGAAACACAGAAATTGCATCGGAATTAAATACGAAAGGCACAATGGCGACTTAAGTACAAGAAGACTGATTCTTCTTACTGACTACGTTTTGAACCATTCCTGTGACACTAGTTATAGATTCCGATGCTTCTCATCAGGTTTACTGTAACCCTCTGACCTTCTTATTGACGATGAAACACAGAAATCGCATCGGAATTAAATATAAAAGGCACAATGCCGACTCAAGTACAAGGAGACAGACTCTTCCTACTCTCAATGTTTTGAACCATTCCTGTGACACTAGTTATAGATTCCGATGCTTCACTTTAGGTGTACTGTATCCCTTGGACCTTCTTATTGACGATGAAACACAGAAATTGCATCGGAATTAAATAGGAAAGGCACAATGCCGACTTAAGTACAAGCAGACTGACTCTTCCTATTGTCTATGTTTTGAACCATTCCTGTGACACTAGTTATAGATTCCGATGCTTCTCTTCAGGTTTACTGTAACCCTCTGACTTTCTTATTGACGATGAAACACAGAAATTGCATCGGATTTAAATACAAAAGGCGCAATGCCGACTCAAGTACAAGAAGACTGACTCTTCCTACTGTCTATGTTTTGAACCATTCCTGTGACACTAGTTATAGATTCCGAAGCTTCACTTCAGGTTTACTGTTTCCATCAGACCTTCTCATTGACAATGAAACACAGAAATTGCATCGGAATTAAATACAAAAGGCACAATCCCGACTCAAGTTCAAGAAGACTGACTCTTCCTACTGTCCATGTTTTGAACCAATCCTGTGACACTAGTTATAGATTACGATGCTTCACTTCAGGTTTACTGTATCCCTCTGACCTTTTTATTGGCAATGAAACACAGAAATTGCATCGGAATAAAATAGAAAAGGCACAATGCCGACTTAAGTACAAGAAGACTGACTCCTCTTACTGTCTATACTTTGAGCCATTCCTGTGACACAAGTTATAGATTCCGATGCTTCTCCTCAAGTTTACTGTAACCCTCTGACCTTCTTATTGACGATGAAACACAGAATCTGCATCGGAATTAAATACAAAAGGCACAATGCCGACTCAAGTACAGGAAGACTGACTCTTCCTAATGTCTATGATTTGAACCATTCCTGTGACACTACTTATAGATTCCGATGCTTCACTTCAGGTTTACTGTATACCTCTGACCTTCGTATTGACAATGAAACACAGAAATTGCATCGGAATTAAATAGAAAAGGCACAACGCGGAGTTAAGTACAAGAAGACTGACTCCTCTTACTGTCTATGATTTGAACCATTCTGTGTCACTAGTTATAGATTCCGATGCTTCACTTCAGGTGTACTGTATCCCTTGAACCCTCTTATTGACGATGAAACACAGAAATCGCATCGGAATTAAATGCAAAAGGCACAATGCCGACTTAAGTACAAGTAGACTGACTCTTCTCACTGTCTATGCTTTGAACCATACCTGTGACACTAGTTATAGATTCTGATACTTCACTTCATGTTTACTGTATGCCTCTGACCTTCTTATTGACGATGAAACACAGAAATTGCCTCGGAAATAAATACAAAATTCACAATGCCGACTTAAGTAGAAGAAGACTGACTCTTCCTACTGTCTATGTTTTGAACCATCCCTGTGACACTAGTTATAGATTCCGATGCTTCACATCAGGTTGTCTGTATCCCTCTGACCTTCATATTGACTATAAAACACAGAAATTACATCGGAATTAAATACAAAAGGCACAATGTTGACTTAAGTACAAGAAGCCTGACTCTTCTTATTGACTGTGATTTGAAGCATTCCTGTGACACTAGTTACAGATTCCGATGCTTCACTTCAGGTTTACTGTATCCCTCTGACTTTCTTATTGACGATAAAACACAGAAATTGCATCGGAATTAAATAGAAAAGGCACAATGCCGACTTAAGTACCAGAAGACTGACTCTTCCTACTGTCTATGTTTTGAACCATTCCAGTGACACTAGTTATAGATTCCGATGCTTCACGTCGGGTGTACTGTATCCCTTGGACCTTCTTATTGACGATGAAACACAAAAATTGCATCGGAATTAAATGCATAAGGCTCAATGCCGACTCAAGCACAAGTAGACTGACTCTTCTTACTGTGTATGTTTTGAACCGTTACTGTGACACTAGTTATAGATTCTGATACTTCACTTCATGTTTACTGTATCCCTCTGACCTTCTTATTGACGATGAAACACAAAAATTGCATCGGAATTAAATGCAAAAGGCACAATGCCGACTTAAGTACAAGTAGACTGACTCTTCTTGCTGTCTATGTTTTGAACCAATTCTGTGACACTAGTTATAGATTCTGATACTTCACTTCATGTTTACTGTATCGCTCTGACCTTCTTATTGACGATGTAACACAGAAACTGCATCGGAATTAAATACAAAAGGCACAATGCCGACTTCAGTACAAGAATACTGACTCTTCCTACTGTCTATGTTTTGAACCATCCCTGTGACACTAGTTATAGATTCCGATGCTTCACTTCAGGTTTACTGTATCCCTCTGACCTTCTTATTGACGATAAAACACAGAAATTGCATCGGAATTAAATAGAAAAAAGCACAATGCCGACTTAAGTACAAGAAGACTGACTCTTCTTATTCACTATGATTTGAAGCATTCCTGTGACACTAGTTACAGATTCCGATGCATCACTTTAGGTTTACTGTATCCCTTGGACCTCCTTATTGACGATGGAACACAGAAATTGCATCGGAATTAAATACATAATGCACAATGCCGACTTAAGTACAAGAAGACCAACTCTTCTTACTGTCTACGTTTTAACCATTCCTGTGACACTAGTTATAGATTCCGATGCTTCACTTCAGGTTTACTGTATCCCTCTGACCTTCTTATTGACGATGAAACACAGAACTTGCATCGGAATTAAATACAAAAGGTACATGCCGACTCAAATACAAGATGACTGGCTCTTCTTACTCTCTATGTTTCGAACCTTTCCTGTGAGCCCAGTTTTAGATTCCGATGCTTCACTATAAATTTACTGTATCCCTTGGACCTTCTTATTGACGATGAAACACAGATATTGCATCGGAATTAAATAGAAATGGCACAATGCCGACTTAAGTACAAGAAGACTGACACTTCTTACTGACTATGTATTGAACCATTCCTGTGACACTAGTTATAGACTCCGATGCTTCACTTTAGGTTTACTGTATCCCTCTGACCTTCTTATTGATGATGAAACACAGAAATTGCATCGGAAATGAATAGAAAAGGCACAATGCTGACTTAAGTACAAGAAGACTGACTCTTCCTACTGTCTATGTTTTGAACCATTCCTGTTACACTAGTTATAGATTCCGATGCTTCACTTCAGGTTTACTGTATCCCTCTGACCTTCTTATTGACGATGAAACACAGAAATTGCATCGGAATTAAATAGAAAAGGCACAATGCCGACCTAAGTACAAGAAGTATGACTCTTAACACTGTCTATGCATTGAACCATTCCTGTGACACTAGTTATAGATTCCGATGCTTCCCTTCACGTTTAGTGTATCCCTCTGACCTTCTTATTGACGATAAAACACAGAAATTGCATCGGAATTAGATAGAAAAGGCACAAAGCCGATTAAAGTACAAGAACACTGACTCCTCTTACTGGCTATGTTTTGAACCATTCCTGTGACACTAGTTACAGATTCCGATGCTTCACTTCAGGTTTACTGTATCTCTCAGACCTTTTTATTGACGATTAAACACAGCAATTGCATCGGAATTAAATAGAAGAGGCACAATGCCGACTTAAGTTCAATTAGACTGACTCTTAATACTGTCTATGTTTTGAATCATCTCTGTGACACTAGTTATAGATTCCGATTCTTCACTTCAGGTTTACTGTTTCCCTCTGACCTTCTTATTGACGATAAAACACAGGAATTGCATCGGAATTAAGTAGAAAAGGCACAATGCCGACTTAAGTACACGAAGACTGACTCTTCCTACTGTCTATGTTTTGAACCATTCCTGTGACACTAGTTATAGATTCCGATGCTTCTCTTCAGGTTTGCTGTAACCCTCTTACCTTCTTATTGACGATGAAACACAGAAATTGCATCGGAATTATATACAAAATGCACAATGCCGACTAAAGTACAAGAAGATTGACTCTTCCTACTGTGTATGTTTTGAACCATTCCTGTGACACTAGTTATAGATTCCGATGCTTCACTTCAGGTATACTGTATCCCTCTGACCTTCTTAATGACAATGAATAACAGACATTGCATTGGAATTAAATAGAAAAGGCACAATGCGGACTTACGTACAAGAAGAGTGACTCCTCTTACTGTCTATGATTTGAACCATTCCTGTGACACTAGTTATAGATTCCGATGCTTCACTTCAGGTGTACTGTATCCCTTGGACCTTCTTATTGACGATGAAACACAAAAATTGCATCGGAATTAAATGCAAAAAGGAAAATGCCGACTTAAGTACAAGAGGACTTACTCTTCCTACTGTCTATGTTTTGAACCATTCCTGTGACACTAGTTATTGATTCCGATGCTTCACTTCAGGTTTAATGTGTATCTCAGACCTTCTTATTGACGATAAAACACAAAAATTGCATCGGAATTAGATAGAAAAGGCACAAAGCCGATTAAAGTACAAGAACACTGACTCCTCTTACTGGCTATGTTTTGAACCATTCCTGTGACACTAGTTATAGATTCCGATGCTTCACTTCAGGTTTAATGTATCTCTCAGACCTTTTTATTGACGATTAAACACAGAAATTGCATCGGAATTAAATAGACAAGGCACAATGCCGACTTAAGTTCAAGTAGACTGACTCTTCCTACTGTCTATGTTTTGAATCATCCCTGTGACACTAGTTATAGATTCCGATTCTTCACTTCAGGTTTACTGTTTCCCTCTGCCCTTCTTATTGACGATAAAACACAGGAATTGCATCGGAATTAAGTAGAAAAGGCACAATGCCGACTTAAGTACACGAAGACTGACTCTTCCTACTGTCTATCTTTTGAACCATTAATGTGACACTAGTTACAGATTCCGATGCTTCTCTTCAGGTTTACTGTAACCCTCTGACCTTCTTATTGACGATGAAACACAGAATCTATAACTAGTGTCACAGGAATGGTTCAAAACATAGACAGTAAGAAGAGTCATTCTTCTTGTACTTAAGTCGGCATTGTGCCTTTTGCATTTAATTCCGATGCAATTTTGGTGTTTCATCGTCAATAAGAAGGTCAGAGGGATACAGTAAACCTGAAGTTAGGCGTCGGAATCTATAACTAGAGTCACAGGAATGGTTCAAAACATTGTCAGTAAGAAGAGTCAGTTTTCTTGTACTTAAGTCGGCATTGTACCTTTTTGTATTTAATTCCGATGCAATGTCCGTGTTTCATCGTCAATAAGAAGGTCCAATTGTTACAGTAAACCTGGAGTGAAGCATCGGATCCTGTAACTAGTGTCACAGGGATGGTCAAAACATAGACAGTAAGAAGAGTCAGTATTTTTGTACTTAAGTCTGCATTGTGCCTTTGTATTTTATTCCGATACAATTTCTGTGTTTCATCGTCAATAAGAAGGTCCAAGTGATACAGTAAACCTGGAGTGAAGCATCGGAATCTATAACTAGTGTCACAGGAATGGTTCAAAACAAAGACAGTAAGAAGAGTCAGTCATCTTGTACTTAAGTCGGAATTGTGCCTTTTATATTTAATTCCAATGCAATATCTTTGTTTCATCGTCAATAAGAACGTCCAAGGGATACAGTAAACCAGGAGTGAAGCATCGGAATCTATATCTAGTGTCTCAGCGATGGTAAAAACATAGACAGTAAGAAGAGTCAGTATTCTTGTACTTAAGTCGGCATTGTGCCTTTTCTATTTAATTCCTAATGCAATATCTGTGCTTCATCGTCAATACGAAAGTCCAAGGAATACAGTAAACCTGAAGTGAAGCATTGGAATCTGTAACTAGTGTCGCAGGAACGATTCAAACATAGTCAGTAAGAAGGGTCAGTCTTCTTGTACTTAAGCCGGCATTGTGCCTTTTCTATTTAATTCCGATGCAATTTCTGTGTTTTATCGTCAACAAGAAGGTCCAAGGGATACAGTAAACCATGAGTGAAGCATCGGAATCTATAACTAGTGTCACAGGAATGTTTCAAAACATAGACAGTAAGAAGAGTCAGTCTTCTTGTACTTAAGTCGGCATTGTGCCTTTTGTATTTAATTCCGATGGAATTTCTGTGATTGATCGTCAATTAGTAGGTCCAAGGGATACAGTAAACCTGGAGTGAAGCATCGGAATCTATAACCAGTGTCACAGGAATGGTTCAAAACATAGTCAGTAAGAAGAGTAATTCTTCTTGTACTTAAGTCGGCATTGTGTCTTTTGTATTTAATTCCGGCGCAATTTCTGTGTTTCATCGTCAATACGAAGGTCCAAGGGATACAGTAAACCAGGAGTGAAGCATCGGAATCTATAACTAGTGTCACAGGAATGGTTCAAATCAGTCAGTAAGAAGAGTCGGGCTTCTTGTACTTAAGTCGGCATTGTGCCCTTTGTATTTAATACCAAAGCAATTTCTGTGTTTCATCGTCAATAAGAAGGTCCAAGGGATACAGTAAACCTGAAGTGAACATCGGAATCTAGAACTAGTGTCACATGAATGGTTCAAAACGTAGACAGTAAGAAATGTCAGTCTTCTTGTATTTGAGTCGACATTGTGCCTTTTCTATTTAATTCCGATGCAATTTCTGTATTTCGTCGCCAATAAGAAGGTCCAAAGGATACAGTAAACCTGAAGTGAAGCATCGGAATCTATAACTAATGTCACGGGAATCGTTCAAAACATAGACAGTAGGAGGAGGCAGTCTTCTTGTACTTAGTTGGCATTGTGCCTCTTGTATTTAGATCCGATGAAATTTCTGTGTTTCAACGTCATTAAGAAGGTCCTAGGGATAGAGTAAACCTGATGTGAAGCATCGGAATCTATAACTAGTGTCACAGGAATGGTTCAAAACATAGTCAGTAAGAAGAGTCAGTCTTCTTGTACTTAAGTCGGCATTGCGCCTTTTGTATTTAATTCCGATGCAATTTCTGTGTTTCATCGTCAATAAGAAGGTCAGAGGGATACAGTAAACCTGAAGTGAAGCAACGGAATTTATAACTAGTGTCACAGGAATGGTTCAAAACAGTCAGTAAGAAGAGTCAGTCTTCTTGTACTTAAGTCGGCATTGTGCCTTATGTATTTAATTCCGAAGCAATTTCTGTCTTTCATCGTCAATAAGAAGGTCCAAGGGATACAGGAAACCCGAAGTGAAGCATCGGAATCTATAACTAGTGTCACAGGAATGGTTCAAATCATAGACAGTAAGAAGAGTCAGTCTTCTTGTACTTAAGTCGGCATTGTGCCATTTCTATTTAATTCCGATGCAATTTCTGTATTTCGTCGCCAATACGAAGGTCCAAAGGATACAGTAAACCTGAAGTGAAGCTTCGGAATAAAAAACTAATGTCACAGGAATCGTTCAAAACATAGACAGTAGGATGAGTCAGTCTTCCTGCACTTAAGTCGGCATTGTGGCTTTTGTATTTAGTTCCGATGCAATTTCTGTGATTTATCGTCAGTAAGAAGGTCCTAGGGACAGAGTAAACCTGAAGTGAAGCATCGGAATCTATAACTAGTGTCACAGGAATGGTTCAAAACATAGTCAGTAAGAAGGGTCAGTCTACTTGTACTTAAGTCGGCATTGCGGCTTTTGTATTTAATTACGATGCAATTTCTGTGTTTCATCGTCAAAAAGGTCAGAGGGATACAGTAAACCTGAAGTGAAGCATCGGAATCTATAACTAGTGTCACAGGGATTATTCAAAACATAGTCAGTGAGAAAAGTCAGCCTTCTTGTGCTTAAGTTGGCATTGTTCCATTTGTATTTAATTCTGATGCAATTTCTGTGTTTCATCGTCAATAAGAAGGTCAGAGGGATACAGTAAACCTGAAGTGAAGCATCGGAATCTATAACTAGTGTCACAGGAATGGTTCAAAACATAGACAGTTGGAAGATTCAGTCTACATGTACCTTAGTTGGCATCGTGAATTTTGTATTTATTTCCGATGCAATTTCTGTGTTTCATCGTCAATAAGAAGGTCAGAGGGATACAGTAAACCTGAAGGGAAGCATCGGAACCTCCAACTAGTGTCACAGGAATGGTTCAAAACATAGTCAGTAAGAAGAGTCAGTCTTCTTGTACTTAAGTCGGTATTGTGCCTTTTGTATTTAATTCCGATGCAATTAATGTGTTTCATCGTCAATAAGAAGGTCCAAGGGATACAGTAAACCTGAAGTGAAGCATCGGAATCTGTAACTAGCGCCACAGGAATGGTTCAAAACATAGACACTAAGATGAATCAGTCTGCTCGTACTTAAGGCGGCATTGTGCCTTTTCTGTTTAATTCCGTTGCAATTTCTGTGTTTCATCGTCAATACGAAGGTCAGAGGGATACAGTGAACTTGAGGTGGAGCATCGGAATCTATAACTAGTGTCACAGGAATGGTTCAAATCATAGTCAGTAAGAAGAGTCAGTCTTCATGTACTTAAGTCGGCATTGTGCTTTTTGTATTTAATTCCGATGCAATTTTTGTGTTTCATCGTCAATAAGAAGGTCAGAGGGATACAGTAAACCAGAAGTGAAGCATCGGTATCTATAATTAGTGTCTCAGGAATGGTTCAAAACATAGACAGTAAGAAGGGTCAGTCTTCTTGTACTTAAGTCGGCATTGTGCCATTTGTATTTATTTCCGATCCAATTTCTGTGTTGCATCGTCAATAAGCAGGTCAGAGGGATACAGTAAACCTGAAGTGAAGCATCGGAATCTATAACTAGTGTTACAGGACTGGTTCAAAACAGTCAGCAAGAAGAGTCAGTCTTCTTGTACTTAAGTCGGCATTGTGCATTTTGTATTTATTTCCGATGCAATTTCTGTGTATCATCGTCAATAAAAAGGTCCAAGGGATACAGTAAACCTGAAGTGAAGCATCGGAATCTATAACTAGTGTCACAGGAATGGTTCAAAACATAGACAGTAGGAAGAGTCAGTCTTCTTGTCCTTAAGTCGGCATTGTGCCTTTTCTATTTAATTCCGATGCAATTTCTGTGTTGCATCGTCAATAAGAAAGTCCAAGGGGTACAGTAAACCTGAAGTGAAGCATCGGAATCTATCACTAGTGTCACAGGAATGGTTCAAAACATAGACAGTAAGAAGAATCAGTCTTCTTGTACCTTAGTCGGCATTGTGCATTTTGTATTTAGTTCCGATGCAATATCTATGTTTCATCGTCAATAAGAAGGTCCAAGGGATACAGTAAACCTGAAGTGAAGCATCGGAATCTATAACTAGTGTCACAGGAATGGTTCAAAACAGTCAGTAAGAAGAGTCAGTCTTCTTGCACTTAAGTCGGCATTGAGCCTTTTGTGTTTAATTCCGATGCAATTTCTGTGTTTCATCGTCAATAAGAAAGTCCAAGGGATACAGTAAACGTGAAGTGAAGCATCGGAATCTATAACAAGTGTCACAGGAATTGTTCAAAACATAGACAGTAGGAAGAGTCGGTCATCCTGTACTTAAGTCGGCATTGTGCCTTTCGTATTTATTTCCGATGCAATTTCTGTGTTTCATCGTCAATAAGAGGGTGCAAGGGATACACTAAACCTGAGGTGAAGCATCGGAATCTATAACTAGTGTCACAGGAATGGTTCAAAACAATCAATAAGAATAGTCAGTCTTATTGTACTTAAGTCGGCATTGTGCCCTTTGTATTTCATTCCGACGCAATTTCTGTGTTTCATCGTCAATAAGAAGGTCCAAGGGATACAGTAAACCGGAAGTGAACATCGGGATCTATAACTAGTGTCACAGGAATGGCTCAAAACATAAACAGTAAGATGAGTCAGTCTTCTCGTACTTAAGTCGGCATTGTGCCTTTTCAATTTAATTCCGATGCACTTTCTGTATTTCGTCGCAAATTAGAAGCTCCAAAGGATACAGTAAACCTGAAGTGAAGCATCGGAATCTATAACTAATGTCACAGAAATCGTTCAAAACATAGACAGTAGGAAGGGTCAGTCTTCTTGTACTTAAGTCGGCATTGTGCCATTCGTATTTAGTTCCGATGCAATTTCTGTGTTTCATCGTCAATAAGAAGGTCCTAGGGATAGAGTAAACCTGAAGTGAAGCATCGGAATCTATAACTAGTGTCACAGGAATGGTTCAAAACATAGTCAGTAAGAAGAGTCAGTCTTCTTGTACTTAAGTCGGCATTGTGCCTTTTGTATTTAATTCCGATGCAATTTCTGTGTTTCATCGTCAATACGAAGGTCAGAGGGATACAGTAAACCTGAAGTGAAGCATCGGAGTCTATAACTAGTGTCACAGGAATGGTTCAAAACATAGCCAGTAAGAAGAGTCAATCTTCTAGTACTTAAGATGGCATTGTGCCTTTTGTATTTTATTCCGATGCAATTTCTGTGTTTCATCGTCAATACGAAGGTCCAAGGGATACAGTAAACCTGAAGTGAAGCATCGGAATCAATAACTAGTGTCACAGGAATGGTTCAAAGCAGTCAGTAAGAAGAATCAGTCTTCTTGCACTTAAGTCGGCATTGAGCCTTTTGTGTTTAATACCGGTGCAATTTCTGTGTTTCATCGTCAATAAGAAGGTCCAAGGGGTACAGTAAACGTGAAGTGAAGCATCGGAATCTATAACAAGTGTCACAGGAATGGTTCAAAACATAGACAGTAAGAAGAGTCAGTCTTCTTGTACTTAAGTCGGCATTGTACATTTTGTATTTAGTTCCGATGCAATTTCTATGTTTCATCGTCAATAAGAAGGTCCAAGGGATACAGTAAACCTGAAGTGAAGCATCGGAATCTATAACTAGTGTCACAGGAATGGTTCAAAGCAGTCAGTAAGAAGAGTCAGTCTTCTGCACTTAAGTCGGCATTGAGCCTTTTGTGTTTAATTCCGATGCAATTTCTGTGTTTCATCGTCAATAAGAAGGTCCAAGGGATACAGTAAACGTGAAGTGAAGCATCGGAATCTATAACAAGTGTCACAGGAATTGTGCAAAACATAGACAGTAGGAAGAGTCGGTCTTCTTGTACTTAAGTCGGCATTGTGCCTTTCGTATTTATTTCCGATGCAATTTCAGTGTTTCATCGTCAATAAGGAGGTCCTAGGGATAGAGAAAACCTGAAGTGAAGCATCGGAATCTATAACTAGTGTCACAGGAATGGTTCAAAACATAATCAGTAAGAAGAGTCAGTCTTCTTGTACTTAAGTCGGCATTGTGCCTTTTTTATTTAATTCCGATGCAATTTCTGTGTTTCATCGTCAATACGAAGGTCAGAGGGATACAGTAAACCTGAAGTCAAGCATCGGAGTCTATAACTAGTGTCACAGGAATGGTTCAAAACATAGACAGTAGGAAGAGTCAGTCTTCTTGTACCTAAGATGGCATTGTGCCTTTCGTATTTAGTTCCGATGCAATTTCTGTGTTGCATCGTCAATAGGAAGGTCCAAGGGGTACAGTAAACCTGAAGTGAAGCATCGGAATCTATCACTAGTGTCACACGAATGGTTCAAAATAATCAGTAAGAATAGTCAGTCTTATTGTACTTAAGTCGGCATTGTGCCTTTTGTATTTCATTCCGACGCAATTTCTGTGTTTCATCGACAATAAGAAGGTCCAAGGGATACAGTAAACCTGAAGTGAACATCGGGATCCATAACTAGTGTCACAGTAATGGTTCAAAACATAAACAGTAAGATGAGTCAGTCTTCTTGTACTTAAGTCGGCATTGTGCCTTTTCAATTTAATTCCGATGCACTTTCTGTATTTCGTCGCAAATAAGAAGCTCCAAAGGATACAGTAAACCTGAAGTGAAGCATCGGAATCTATAACTAATGTCACAGGAATCGTTCAAAACGTAGACAGTAGGAAGGGTCAGTCTTCTTGTAGTTAAGTCGGCATTGTGCCTTTCGTATTTAGTTTCGATGCAATTTCTGTGTTTCATCGTCAATAAGAAGGTCCTAGGGATAGAGTAAACCTGAAGTGAAGCATCGGAATCTATAACTAGTGTCACAGGAATGGTTCAAAACATAGTCAGTAAGAAGAGTCAGTCTTCTTGTACTTAAGTCGGCATTGTGCCTTTTGTATTTAATTCCGATGCAATTTGTGTGTTTCATCGTCAATACGAAGGTCAGAGGGATACAGTAAACCTGAAGTGAAGCATCGGAGTCTATAACTAGTGTCACAGGAGTGGTTCAAAACATAAAGAGTAAGATGAGTCAGTCTTCTTGTACTTAAGTCGGCATTGTGCCCTTTCAATTTAATTCCGATGCACTTTCTGTATTTCGTCGCAAATAAGAAGCTCCAAAGGAATACAGTAAACCTGAAGTGAAGCATCGGAATCTATAACTAATGTCACAGGAATCGTTCAAAACGTAGACAGTAGGAAGGGTCAGTCTTCTTGTAGTTAAGTCGGCATTGTGCCTTTCGTATTTAGTTCCGATGCAATTTCTGTGTTTCATCGTCAATAAGTAGGTCCTAGGGATAGAGTAAACCTTAAGTGAAGCATCGGAATCTATAACTAGTGTCACAGGAATGGTTCAAAACATAGTCAGTAAGAAGAGTCAGTCTTCTTGTACTTAAGTCGGCATTGTGCCTTTTGTATTTAATTCCGATGCAATTTCTGTGTTTCATCGTCAATACGAAGGTCAGAGGGATACAGTAAACCTGAAGTGAAGCATCGGAGTCTATAACTAGTGTCACAGGAATGGTTCAAAACATAGACAGTAAGAAGAGTCGGTCTTCTAGTACTTAAGATGGCATTGTGCCTTTTGTATTTTATTCCGATGCAATTTCTGTGTTTCATCGTCAATACGAAGGTCCAAGGGATACAGTAAACCTGAAGTGAAGCATCGGAATCTATAACTAGTGTCACAGGAATGGTTCAAAGCAGTCAGTAAGAAGAGTCAGTCTTTTTGCACTTAAGTCGGCATTGAGCCTTTTGTGTTTAATTCCGATGCAATTTCTGTGTTTGATCGTCAATAAGAAGGTCCAAGGGATACAGTAAACCTGAAGTGAAGCATCGGAGTCTATAACTAGTGTCACAGGAATGGTTCAAACATAGACAGTAAGAAGAGTCAGTCTTCTTGTACTTAAGATGGCATTGTGCCTTTTGTATTTGATTCCGATGCAATTTCTGTGATTCATCGTCAATACGAAGGTCCAAGGGATACAGTAAACCTGAAGTGAAGCATCGGAATCTATAACTAGTGTCACAGGAATGGTGCAAAACATAGTCAGTAAGAAGAGTCAGTCTTCTTGTACTTAAGTCGGCATTGTGCCTTTTGTATTTAATTCCGATGCAATTTCTGTGTTTCATCGTCAGTAAGAGGGTGCAAGGGATACAGTAAACCTGAAGTCAAGCATCGGAATCTATAACTAGTGTCACAGGAATGGTTCAAAACAATCAGTAAGAATAGTCAGTCTTATCGTACTTAAGTCGCCATTGTGCCTTTTGTATGTCATTCCGACGCAATTTCTGTGTTTCATCGTCAATAAGAAGGTGCAAGGGATACAGTATACCTGAAGTGAACATCAAGATCTATAAGTAGTGTCACAGGAGTGGTTCAAAACATAAACAGAAAGATGAGTCAGTCTTCTTGTACTTAAGTCGGCATTGTGCCTTTTCAATTTAATTCCGATGCACTTTCCTTATTTCGTCGCAAATAAGAAGCTCCAAAGGATACAGTAAACCTGAAGTGAAGCATCGGAATCTATAACTAATGTCACAGGAATCGTTCAAAACATAGACAGTAGGAAGGGTCAGTCTTCTTGTACTTAAGTCGGCATTGTGCCTTTTGTATTTAGTTCCGATGCAATTTCTGTGTTTCATCGTCAATAAGAAGGTCCTAGGGATAGAGTAAACCTTAAGTGAACCATCGGAATCTATAACTAGTGTCACAGGAATGGCTCAAAACATAGTCAGTAAGAAGAGTCAGTCTTCTTGTACTTAATTCGGCATTGTGCCTTTTGTATTTAATTCCGATGCAATTTCTGTGTTTCATCGTCAATACGAAGGTCAGAGGGATACAGTAAACCTGAAGTGAAGCATCGGAGTCTATAACTAGTGTCACAGGAATGGTTCAAAACATAGACAGTAAGAAGAGTCAGTCTTCTAGTACTTAAGATGGCATTGTGCCTTTTGTATTTAATTCCGATGCAATATCTGTGTTTCATTGTCAATACGAAGGTCCAAGGGATACAGTAAACCTGAAGTGAAGCATCGGAATCTATCACTAGTGTCACAGGAATGGTTCAAAACATAGACAGTAAGAAGAGTCAGTCTTCTTGTACTTAAGTCGGCATTGTGCATTTTGTATTTAGTTCCGAAGCAATTTCTATGTTTCATCGTCAATAAGGTCCAAGGGATACAGTAAACCTGAAGTGAAGCATCGGAATCTATAACTAGTGTCACAGGAATGGTTCAAAGCAGTCAGTAAGAAGAGTCAGTCTTCTTGCACTTAAGTCGGCATTGAGCCTTTTGTGTTTAATTCCGATGCAATTTCTGTGTTTCATCGTCAATAAGAAGGTCCAAGGGATACAGTAAACGTGAAGTGAAGCATCGGAATCTATAACAAGTGTCACAGGAATTGTTCAAAACATAGACAGTAGGAAGAGTCGGTATTTTTGTACTTAAGTCGGCATTGTGCCTTTCGTATTTATTTCCGATGCAATTTCTGTGTTTCATCGTCAATATGAGGGTGCAAGGGATACAGTAAACCTGAAGTGAAGCATCGGAATCTATAACTAGTGTCACAGGAATGGTTCAAAACAATCAGTAAGAATAGTCAGTCTTATCGTACTTAAGTCGGCATTGTGCCTTTTGTATTTCATTCCGACGCAATTTCTGTGTTTCATCGTCAATAAGAAGGTCCAAGGGATACAGTAAACCTGAAGTGAACATCGGGATCTATAACTAGTGTCACAGGAATGGTTCAAAACATAAACAGTAAGATGAGTCAGTCTTCTTGTACTTAAGTCGGCATTGTGATTTTTCAATTTAATTCCGATGCACTTTCTGTATTTCGTCGCAAATAAGAAGCTCCAAAGGATACAGTAAACCTGAAGTGAAGCATCGGAATCTATAACTAATGTCACAGGAATCGTTCAAAACATAGACAGTAGGAAGGGTCAGTCTTCTTGTAGTTAAGTCGGCATTGTGCTTTTTGTATTTAGTTCCGATGCAATTTCTGTGTTTCATCGTCAATAAGACGGTCCTAGGGATAGAGAAAACCTGAAGTGAAGCATCGGAATCTATAACTAGTGTCACAGGAATGGTTCAAAACATAGTCAGTAAGAAGAGTCAGTCTTCTTGTACTTAAGTCGGCATTGTGCCTTTTGTATTTAATTCCGATGCAATTTCTGTGTTTCATCGTCAATACGAAGGTCAGAGGGATACAGTAAACCTGAAGTGAAGCATCGGAGTCTATAACTAGTGTCACAGGAATGGTTCAAAACATAGACAGTAAGAAGAGTCAGTCTTCTTGTACTTAAGATGGCATTGTGCCTTTTGTATTTAATTCCGATGCAATTTCTGTGTTTCATCGTCAATAAGAAGGTCAGAGGGATACAGTAAACCTGAAGTGAAGAATCGGAATCCATAACTAGTCTTACAGGAATGGTTCAAAACAGTCAGTAAGAAGAGTCAGTCTTCTTGTACTTAAGTCCGCATTTTGCGTTTTATATTTAATTCCGATGCAATTTCTGTGTTTCATCGTCAATAAGAAGGTTCAAGGGATGCAGTAAACCTGAAGTGAAGCATCGGAATCTATAACTAGTGTCACAGGAATGGTTCAAAACATAGACAGTAGGAAGAGTCAGTCTTCTTGTACTATAGTCGGCATTGTGCCTTTTCTATTTAATACCGATGCAATTTCTGTGTTTCATCGTCAATAAGAAGGTCCAAGGGGTACAGTAAACCTGAAGTGAAGCATCGGAATCTATCACTAGTGTCACTGGAATGGTTCAAAACATAGACAGTAAGATGAGTCAGTCTTCTTGTACTTAAGTTGGCACTGTGCTTTTTGTATTTAATTCCGATCCAATTTCTGTGTTTCATCGTCAATACGAAGGTCAGAAAGATAGAGTAAACCTGAAGTGAAGCATCGGAATCTATAACTAATGTCACAGGAATCGTTCAAATCATAGAAGGTAGGAAGGGTCAGTCTTCTTGTACTTAAGTCGGCATTGTGCCTTTTTTATTTAATTCCGATGCAATCTCAGTGTTTCATCGTCAATAAGAAGGTCAGAGGGATACTGTAACCCTGAAGTGAAGCATCAGCATCTGTAACTAGCGTCACAGGAATGGTTCAAAACATAGCCAGTCAGAAGGGTCAGTCTGCTTGTACTTAAGTCGGCATTGTGCCTTTTGCATTTATTTCCGATGCAATTTCTGTGTTTCATCGTCAATAAGAAGGTGCAAGGGATACAGTAAACCTGATGTGAAGCATCGGAATCTATAACTAGTGTCACAGGAATGGTTCAAACCATAGACAGTAAGAAGAGTCAATCTTCTTGTACTTAAGTCGGCATTGTGCCTTTTCTATTTAATTCCGATGCAATTTCTGTATTTCGTCGCCAATAAGAAGGTCCAAAAGATACAGCAAACCTGAAGTGAAGCATCGGAACCTATAACTAATGTCTCAGGAATCGTTCAAAACATAGACAGTAGGAAGAGTCAGTCTTCCTGTACTTAAGTCGGCATTGTGCCTTTTGAATTTAGTTCCGATGCAATTTCTGTGTTTCAACGTCAGTATGAAGGTCCTAGGGATAGAGTAAACCTGAAGTGAAGCATCGGAATCTATAACTAGTGTCACAGGAATGGTTCAAACCATAGACAGTAAGAAGAGTCAGTCTTCTTGTACTTAAGTTGGCATTGTGCCTTTTCTATTTAATTCCGATGCAATTTCTGTATTTCGTCGCCAATCAGAAGGTCCAAAGGATAAAGCAAACCTGAAGTGAAGCATCGGAATCTATAACTAATGTCACAGGAATCGTTCAAAACATAGACAGTAGGAAGAGTCAGTCTTCCTGTACTTAAGTCGGCAATGTGCCTTTTGTATTTACTTCCGATGCAAATTCTGTGTTTCATCGTCAATAAGAAGGTCCTAGGGATAGAGTAAACCTGAAGTGAAGCTTCGGAATCTATAAGTAGTGTCACAGGAATGGCTCAAAACATACTAGGTAAGAAGAGTCAGTCTTCTTGTGCTTACGTCGGCATTGTGCCTTTTGTATTTAATTCCGATGCAATTTCTGCGTTTCATCGTCAATACTAAGGTCCAAGGGATACAGTAAACTTGAAGTGAAGCATCGGAATTTAAAACTAGTGTCCAGGAATTGTTCAAAACATAGTCAGTATGAAGAGTCAGTCTTCTTGTACTTAAGTCGGCATTGTGCATTTTGTATTTATTTCCGATGCAATTTCTGTGTTTCATCGTCGATAAGAAGGTCCAAGGGATACAGTAAACCTGAAGTGAAGCATCGGAATCTATAACTAGTGTCACAGGAATGGTTCAAAACATAGACAGTAGGAAGAGTCAGTCTTCTTGTACTTAAGTCGGCATTGTGCCTTTTCTATTTAATTCCGATGCAATTTCTGTGTTTCATCGTCAATAAGCTGGTCCAAGGGGTACGGTGAACCTGAAGTGAAGCATCGGAATCTATCACTAGTGTCACAGGAATGGTTCAAAACCTAGACAGTAAGAAGAGTCAGTCCTCTTGTACTTAAGTCGGCATTGTGCATTTTGTATTTAATTCCGATGCAATTTCTGTATTTCGTCGCCAATAAGAAGCTCCAAACGATACAGTAAACCTGAAGTGACGCATCGGAATCTATAACTAATGTCACAGGAATCGTTCAAAACATAGACAGTAGGAAGAGTCAGTCTTCTTGTACATAAATCGGCATTGTGCCTTTTGTATTTAGTTCCGATGCAATTTCTGTGTTTCATCGTCAATAAGAAGGTTCTAGGGATAGAGTAAACCTGAAGTGAAGCATCGGAATCTATAACTAGTGTCACAGGAATTGTTCAAAACATAGTCAGTAAGAAGAATCAGTCCGCTTGTACTTAAGTCGGCATTGTGCAATTTGTATATAATTCCGATGCAATTTCAGTGTTTTATCGTTAATAAGAAGGTCCAAGGGATACAGTAAACCTGAAGTGAAGCATCGGAATCTATAACTAATGTCACAGGAATCGTTCAAATCATAGACAGTAATAAGGGTCAGTCTTCTTGTACTTAAGTCGGCATTAAGCCTATTCTATTTATTTCCGATGCAATTTCTGTGTTTCATCGTCAATAAGAAGGTCCAAGGGATACAGTAAACCAGAAGTGAAGCGTCGGAATCTATAACTAGTGTCACAGAAATGGTTCAAAACATAGACAGTCAGAAGAGTCAGTCAACTTGTACTTAAGTCGGCAGTGTGCCTTTTCTATTTAATTCCAATGCTATATCTGTGTTTCATCGTCAATAAGAATGTGAGAGGGATACAGTAAAACTGAAGTGAAGCATCGGAATCTATAGCTAGTGTCAGAGGAATGGTTCAAAACATAGTCAGTAAGAAGAGTCAGTCTTCTTGTACTTAAGTCGACATTGTGCCTTTACTATTTAATTCCGATGCAATATCTGTGTTTCATCGTCAATATGAAGGTCAGAGGGATACAGTAAACCTGAAGTGAGACATCGGAATCTATAACTAGTGTCACAGGAATGGATCCAAACATAGTCAGTAAGAAGAGTCAGTCTTCTTGTACTTAGGTTAGCAATGTGCCTTTTCTATTTAATTCCGATGCAATTTCTGTGTTTCATCGTCAATAAGAAGGTCCAAGGGATACAGTAAACCTGGTGTGTAGCATCGGAATCTATAACTAGTGTCACAGGAATGGTTCAAATCATAGACAGTAAGAAGAGTCAGTCTTCTTGTACTTAAGTTGGCATTGTGCCTTTTCTATTTAATTCCGATGCAATTTCTGTATTTTGTCGCCAATAAGAAAGTCCACAGGATACAGTAAACCTGAAATGAAGCATCGGAATCTCTAACTAATGTCACAGGAATCGTTCAAACATAGACAGTGGGAAGAGTCAGACTTCTTGTACTTAAGTCGGCATTGTGCCTTTTGTATTTAGTTCCGATGCAATTTCTGTGTTTCATCGTCAATAAGAAGGTCCTAGGGATAGAGTAAACCTGAAGTGAAGCATCGGAATCTATAACTAGTGTCGCAGGAATGGATCAAAACATTGTCAGTAAGAAAAGTCAGTCTTCTTGTACTTAAGTCGGCATTGTGCCTTTTGTATTTAATTCCGATGCAATTTCTGTGTTTCATCGTCAATACGATGGTCCAAGGGAGACTGTAAACCTGAAGTGAAGCATCGGAACCTATAACTAGTGTCACAGGAACTGTTCAAATCATAGTCAGTAAGAAGAGTCAGTCTTCTTGTGCTAAAGTTGGGATTGTGCCTTTTGTATTTAATTCCGATGCAATTTCTGTGTTTCATCGTCAATAAGAAGGTCAGAGGGATACAGTAAACCTGAAGTGAAGCATCGGAATCTATAACTAGTGTCACAGGAATGGTTCAAAGCATAGACAGTAAGAAGAGACAGTCTTCTTGTACTTAAGTCGGCATTGTGCCTTTTGTATTTAATTCCGATCGAATTTCTGTGTTTCATCTTCAATAAGAAGGTCAGAGGGATACAGTAAACCTGAAGTGAAGCATCGGAATCTCTAACTAGTGTCACAGGAATGGTTCAAATCATAGACGTTTGGTAGTGTCAGTCTTCTTGTACTTAAGTCGGCATTGTGCCCTTTCTATTTAATTCCGATGCAATTTCTGTATTTCGTCGCCAATAAGAAGGTCCAAAGGATACAATAAACCTGATGTGAAGCATCGGAATCTATAACTAGTGTCACAGGAATCGTTCAAAACATAGACAGTAGGAAGAGTCAGTCTTCTTGTACTTACGTCGGCATTGTGCCTTTTCTATTTAATTCCGATGCAATTTCTGTGTTTCATCGTCAATAAGAAGGTCCAAGGGGTACAGTAAACCTGAAGTGAAGCATCGGAATCTATAACTAGTGTCACAGGAATGGTTCATAACATAGACAGTAAGAAGGGTCAGTCTTCTTGTACTTAAGTCGGCATTGTGCCTTTTGTATTTGATTCCGATCCAATTTCTGTGTTTCATCGTCAATAAGAAGGTCAGGGGGATACAGTAAACCTGAAGTGAAGCATCGGAATCTATAACTAGTGTCACAGGAATGGTTCAAAACAGTCAGTAAGAGGAGTCAGTCTTCTTGTACTTAAGTCGGCATTGTGCCTTTTGTATTTAATTCCGATGCAATTTCTGTGTTTCATCGTCAATTAGAAGGTCCAAGGGATACAGTAAACGTCAAGTGAAGCATCGGAATCGATAACTAGTGTCACAGAAATGGTTCAAAACATAGACAGTTGGAAGAGTCAGTCTTCTTGTACTTAAGTCGGCATTGTGCCTTTTCTATTTAATTCCGATGCAATTTCTGTATTTCGTCGCCAATTAGATGGTCCAAAGGATACAGTAAACCTGAAGTGAAGCATCGGAATCTATAACTAGTGTCACAGGAATCGTTCAAAACATAGACAGTAGGAAGAGTCAAGCTTCTTGTACTTAAGTCGGCATTGTGCCTTTTCTATTTAATTCTGATGCAATTTCTGTTTCATCGTGAATAAGAAGGTCCAAGGGATACAGTAAACCTGAAGTGAAGCATCGGAATCTATACCTAGTGTCACAGGAATGGTTCAAAACATAGACAGTAGGAAGAGTCAGTCTTCTTGTACTTAAGTCGGCATTGTGCCTTTTCTGTTTAATTCCAATGCAATTTCTGTGTTTCATCGTTAATAAGAAGGTCCAAGGGGTACAGCAAACCAGAAGTGAAGCATCGGAATCTATAACTAGTGTCACAAGAATGGTTCAAAACTTAGACAGTAAGAAAAGTCAGTCTGCTTGTACTTAAGTCGGCATTGTGCATTTTGTATTTAATTCCGATCCAATTTCTGTGTTTCATCGTCAATACGAAGGTCAGAGGGATACAGTAAACCTGAAGTGAGGTATCGGAATCTATAACTAGTGTCACAGGAATGGTTCAAAACGTAGACAGTAAGTGGAGTCAGTCTTCTTGTACTTAAGTCGGCATTGTGCCTTTTGTATTTAATTCCGATGCAATTTCTGTGTTTCATCGTCAATAGGAAGGTCCAAGGGATACAGAAAACCTGAAGGAATCATCGTAATCTATAACTAGTGTCACAGGAATGGTTCAAAATATAGTCAGTGCGAAGAGTCAGTCTTCTAGTACTTAAGTCAGCATTGTGCCTTTTCTATTTAATTCCAATGCAATTTCTGTGTTTCGTCGTCAATAAGAAGGTCCAAGGGATACAGTAAACCTGAAGTGCAGCATCGGAATCTATAACTAGTGTCACTGGAATGGTTCAAATCATAGCCAGTAAGATGAGTCAGTCTTCTTGTACTTAAGTCGGCATTGTGCCTTTTCTATTTAATTCCGATGCAATTTCTGTGTTTCATCGCCAATAAGCACGTCCAAGGGATACAGTAAACCTGAAGTGATGCATCGGAATCCATAACTAGTGTCACAGGAATGGTTCAAAGCATAGACAGTAAGAGGGGACAGTCTTCTTGTTCTTAAGTCGGCATTGTGCCTTTTGAATTTATTTCCGATGCAATATCTGTGTTTCATCGTCAATAAGAAGGTGCAAGGGATACAGTAAACTAGAAGTGAAGCATCGGAATCAATAACTAGTGTCACAGGAATTTTTCAAAACATAGACAGTTAGAAGAGTCAGTCTTCTTGTACTTAAGTCGGCATTGTGCATTTTGTATTTAATTCCAATCCAATTTCAGTGCTTCATCGTCAATGAGAAGGTCAGAGGGATACAGTAAACCTGAAGTGAAGCATCGGAATCCATAACTAGTGTCACAGGAATGGTTCAAAACATAGACAGTAAGAGGGGTCAGTCTTCTGGCACTTAAGTCGGTATTGTGCCTTTTGTATTTATTTCCGATGCAATTTCTGTGTTTCATCGTCAATAAGAAGGTGCAAGGGATACAGTAAACCTGAAGTGCAGCATCGGAATCTATAACTAGTGTCACAGGAATGGTTCAAATCATAGACAGTAAGATGAGTCAGTCTTCTTGTACTTAAGTCGGCATTGTGCCTTTTGTATTTAATTCCGATTCAATTTCTGTGTTTCATCGTCAATAAGAAAGTCAGAGGGATACAGTAAACCTGAAGTGAAGCAACGGAATCTACAACTAGTGTCACAGGAATGGTTCAAAGCAGTCAGTAAGAAGAGTTAGTCTTCTTGTACTTAAGTCGGCATTGTGCATTTTGTATTTAATTCCGATGCAATTTCTGTATTTCGTCGCCAATAAGAAGGTCCAAAGGATACAGTAAACCAGAAGTGAAGCATCGGAATCTATGGCTAGTGTCAGAGGAATCGTTCAAAACATAGACAGTAGGAAGAGTCAGACTGCTTGTACTTAAGACGGCAATGTGCCTTTTGTATTTAGTTCCGATGCAATTTCTGTGTTTCATCGTCAACAAGAAGGTCAGAGGGATACAGTAAACCTGAAGTGAAGCATCGGAATCTATAACTAGTGTTACAGGAATGGTTCAAAACAGTCAGTTAGAAGAGTAAGTCTTCTTGTACTTAAGTCGGCATTGTGCATTCTGTATTTAATTCCGATCCAATTTCTGTGTTTCATCCTCAATAAGAAGGTCCAAGGGATACAGTAAACCTGAAGTGAAGCATCGGAATCTATAACTTGTGTCACAGGAATGGTTCATAACATAGACAGTAAGGAGAGTCAGTCTTCTTGTACTTAAGTCGGCATTGTGCCTTTCCTATTTCATTCTGATGCATTTTCTGTGTTTCATCGTCAGTAAGAAGGTCCAAGGGGTACAGTATACCTGAACTGAAGCATCGGAATCTGTAACTAGTGGCACAGGAATGGTTCAAAACAAAGACAGTAAGAAGAGTCAGTCTTCTTGTACTTAAGTCGGCTTTGTGCCTTTTGTATTTAATTCCGATGCAATTTCTGTGTTTCATCGCCAATAAGAAGGTCCAAGGAATACAGTATACGTGAAGTGAAGCATCGGAATCTGTAACTAGTGTCACAGGAAACGTTCAAAACATAGTCAGTAAGAGGAGTCAGTCTTCTTGTACTTAAGTCGGCATTGTGCCTTTTCTATTTAATGCCGATGCAATTTCTGTGTTTCATCGTCAAAAAGAAGGTCAGAGGGATACAGTAAACCTGAAGTGAAGCATCGGAATCTATAACTAGTGTCCAAGGAATGGTTCAAAGCATAGACAGTAGCAAGAGTCAGTCATCTTGTACACAAATAGGCATTGTGCCTTTTCTATTCAATTCCGATGCAATTTCTGTTTCATCGTCAATACGAAGGTCCAAGGGATACAGTAAACCAGAAGTGAAACATCGGAATCTATAACTAGTGCTACAGGAATGGTTCAAAACAGTCAGTAAGAAGAGTAAGTCTTCTTGTACTTAAGTCGGCATTGTGCATTTTGTATTTAATTCCGATCCAATTTCTGTGTTTCATCCTCAATAAGAAGGTCCAAGGGATACAGTAAACCTGAAGTGAAGCATCGGAATCTATAACTTGTGTCACAGGAATGGTTCATAACATAGACAGTAAGATGAGTCAGTCTTCTTGTACTTAAGTCGGCATTGTGCCTTTTGTATTTAATTCCGATGCAATTTTTGTGTTTCATCGTCAAAAAGAAGGTCAGAGGGGTACAGTAAACCTGAAGTGAAGCATCGGAGTCTATAACTAGTGTCACAGGAATGTTTCTAAACATAGACAGTAGGAAGAGTCAGTCTTCTTGTACTTAAGTCGGCACTGTGCCTCTTCTATTTAATTCCGATGCCATTTCTGTGTTTCATCGTCAAAAAGAAGGTCAGAGGGATACAGTAAACCTGAAGGGAGGCATCGGATTCTATAACTAGTGTCCAAGGAATGGTTCAAAACATAGACAATAGCAAGAGTCAGTCATCTTGTGCACAAGTGGGCATTGTGCCTTTTCTATTTAATTCCGATTCAATTTCTGTTTCATCGTCAATAAGAAGGTCCAAGGGATACAGTAAACCTGAAGTGAAGCATCGGAATCTATAACTAGTGTCACAGGAATGGTTCAAAACATAGACAGTAGAAAGAGTCAGTCTTCTTGTACTTAAGTCGGCATTGTGCCTTTTGTATTTAATTCCGACGCAATTTCTGTGTTTCATCGTCAATAATACGGTCAGTGGGACACAGTAAACCCGAAGTGAAGCAACGGAATCTATAACTAGTGACACAGGAATGGTTCAAAATATAGACAGTATGATGGGTCCGTCTTCTTGTACTTAAGTCGGCTTTGTGCCTTTTCTGTTTAATTCCGATGCAATATCTGTGTTTCATCGTCAATAAGAAGGTGCAAGGTATACAGTAAACCTGAAGTGAAGCATCGGAATCTATAACTAGTGTCACAGGAATAGTTCAAAACATAGACAGTATGAAGAGTCAGTCCTCTTGTAGGCAAGTCGGCAATGTGCCTTTTCTATTTAATTCCGATGCAATTTCAGTATTTCGTCGCCAATAGGAAGGTGCTAAGGATACAGTGAACCAGAAGTGAAGCATCGGAATCTATACCTAATATCACGGGAATCGTTCAAAACATAGTCAGTAGGAAGAATCAGTCTTCTTGTACTTAAGTCGGCATTGTACCTTTTGTAATTAGTTCCGATGCAATTTCTGTGTTTCATCGTCAAGAAGAAGGTCAGAGGGATACAGTAAACCTGAAGTGAAGCATAGGAATCTATAATTAGTGTCACAGGAATAGTTCAAAACAGTCAGTAGGAAGAATCAGTCTTCTTGTACTTAAGTCGGCATTGTACCTTTTGTAATTAGTTCCGATGCAATTTCTGTGTTTCATCGTCAAGAAGAAGGTCAGAGGGATACAGTAAACCTGAAGTGAAGCATCGGAATCTATAACTAGTGTCACAGGAATGATTCAAACATAGGCATTAGGAAGAATCAGTCTTCTTGTACTTAAGTCGGCATTGTGCCTTTTCTATTAAATTCCGATGCAATGTCTGTGTTTCATCGTAAATAAGAAGGTCAGAGGGATGCAGTAAACCTGAAGTGAAGCATCGGAATCTATAACTAGTGTCACAGGAATGGTTCAAACTTAGACAGTAAGAAGGGTCAGTCTTCTTGAACTTAAGTTGGCGTTGTGCCTTTTGTATTTAATTCCGATGCACATTCTGTATTTCATCGTCAATGAGAAGGTCCAAGGGATACAGTAAACCTGAAGTGAAGCATCGGAATCTATAACTAGTGTCACAGAAATGGTTCAAAACATAGTCAGTATGAAGAGTCAGTCTACTTGTACTTAAGTCGGCATTGGGCCTTTTGTATTTAATTCCGATGCAATTTCTGTGTCTCATCGTCAATAAGAAGGTCCAAGGGATACTGTAAACCTGAAGTGAAGCATCGGAATCAATAACTAGTGTCACAGGAATGGTTCAAAATATTTACAGTAAGAAGAGTCAGTCTTCTTGTACTTAAGTCGGCATTGTGCCTTTTGTATTTAATTCCGATGCAATTTCAGTGTTTCATCGTCAAAAAGAAGGTCAGAGGGATACAGTAAACCTGAAGTGAAGCATCGGAATCTATAACTAGTGTCACAGGAATGGTTCAAAACATAGACAGTAGGAAGAGTCAGTCTTCTTGTACTTAAGTCGGCGTTGTGCCTTTTGTATTTAATTCCGATGCACATTCTGTATTTCATCGTCAATAAGAAGGTCCAAGGGATACAGTAAACCTGAAGTGAAGCATCGGAATCTATAACTAGTGTCACAGGAATGGTTCAAATCATAGACAGTAAGAAGTGTCAGTCTTCTTGTACTTAAGTCGGCATTGTGCCTTTTGTATTTAATTCCGATGCAATTTCTGTGTTACATCGTCAATAAGAAGGTCAAAGGGATACAGTAAACGTGAAGTGAAGCATCGGAATCCATAACTAGTGTCACAGGAATGGTTCAAAGCATAGACAGTAAGAAGAGTTAGTTTTCTTGTACTTAAGTCACCATTGTGCCTTTTGTATTTAATTCCGATGCAATTTCTGTGTTTCATCGTCAATAAGAAGTTCAGAAGGATTCAGTAAACCTGAAGTGAAGCATCGGAATCTATAACTAGTGTCACAGAAATGGTTCATAACATAGTCAGTAAGAAGAGTCAGTCTTCATGTACTTAAGTCGGCATTGGGCCTTTTGTTTTTAATTCCGATGCAATTTCTGTGTCTCATCGTCAATAAGGAGCTCCACGGGATACATTAAAGCTGAAGTGGAGCATCGGAATCTATAACTAGGGTCACAGGAATGGTTCAAAACATAGACAGTAGGAAGAGTCAGCCTTCTTGTACTTAAGTCGGCAGTGTGCCCTTTGTATTTATTTCCGAAGCAATTTCTGTGTTTCATCGTCAATAAGAAGGTCAGAGGGATACAGTAAACCTGAAGTGAAGCATCGG
Organism: Schistocerca americana; assembly: GCF_021461395.2. Classification (NCBI taxonomy): domain Eukaryota; kingdom Metazoa; phylum Arthropoda; class Insecta; order Orthoptera; family Acrididae; genus Schistocerca; species Schistocerca americana. Next base: position 2,025,086 of record NW_025726071.1, read on the forward strand.
AATCTATAACTAGCGACACAGGAAAGGTTCAAAAACATAGTCGGTAAGAGGAGTAAGTCTTCTTGTACTTAAGTCGGTATGTGCCTTTTCTATTTAATTCCGATACAATTTCTGTGTTTCATCGCCAATAAGCACGTCCAAGGGATACAGTAAACCTGACGTGATGCATCGGAATCCATAACTAGTGTCACAGGAATGGTTCAAAACATAGACAGTAAGAAGAGTCAGTCTTCTTGTACTTAAGTCGGCATTGTGCCTTTTGTATTTAATTCCGATGCAATTTCAGTGTTTCATCGTCAAAAAGAAGGTCAGAGGGATACAGTAAACCTGAAGTGAAGCGTCGGAATCTATAACTAGTGTCACAGGAATGGTTCAAAACATAGACAGTAGGAAGAGTCAGTCTTCTTGTACTTAAGTCGGCGTTGTGCCTTTTGTATTTAATTCCGATGCACATTCTGTATTTCATCGTTAATAAGAAGGTCCAAGGGATACAGTAAACCTGAAGTGAAGCATCGGAATCTATAACTAGTGTCACAGGAATGGTTCAAATCATAGACAGTAAGAAGACTCAGTCTTCATGTACTTAAGTCGGCATTGTGCCTTTTGTATTTAATTCCGATGCAATTTCTGTGTTACATCGTCAATAAGAAGGTCAAAGGGATACAGTAAACGTGAAGTGAAGCATCGGAATCCATAACTAGTGTCACAGGAATGGTTCAAAGCATAGACAGTAAGAAGAGTTAGTTTTCTTGTACTTAAGTCGGCATTGTGCCTTTTGTATTTAATTCCGATGCAATTTCTGTGTTTCATCGTCAATAAGAAGGTCAGAGGGATTCAGTAAACCTGAAGTGAAGCTTCGGAATCTATAACTAGTGTCACAGAAATGGTTCATAACATAGTCAGTAGGAAGAGTCAGTCTTCTTGTACTTAAGTCGGCATTGGGCCTTTTGTTTTTAATTCCGATGCAATTTCTGTGTCTCATCGTCAATAAGGAGCTCCACGGGATACATTAAAGCTGAAGTGGAGCATCGGAATCTATACCTAGGGTCACAGGAATGGTTCAAAACATAGACAGTAGGAAGAGTCAGCCCTCTTGTACTTAAGTCGGCATTGTGCCCTTTGTATTTATTTCCGATGCAATTTCTGTGTTTCATCGTCAATAAGAAGGTCAGAGGGATTCAGTAAACCTGAAGTGTAGCATCGGAATCTATAACTAGTGTCACAGAAATGGTTCAAAACATAGTCAGTAAGAAGAGTCAGTCTTCTTGTACTTAAGTCGGCATTGTGCCTTTTGTATTTAATTCCGATGCAATTTCTGTGTTTCATCGTCAATAAGAAGATCAGAGCGATTCAGTAACCCTGAAGTGAAGCATCGGAATCAATAACTACTGTCACAGAAATGGTTCAATACATAGACCGTGGGAAGAGTCAGTCTTCTTTTACTTAAGTCGGCATTGTGCCTTTTGTATTTAATTCCGATGCAATTTCTGTGTTTCATCGTCAAAAAGAAGGTCAGAGGGATACAGTAAACTTGAAGTGAAGCAACGGAATCTATAACTAGTGTCACAGGAATGGTTCATAACATAGACACAAGGAAGAGTCAGTCTTCTTGTACTTAAGTCGGCATTGTGCCTTTTCTATTTAATTCCGATGCAATTTCTGTTTCATCGTCAGTAAGAAGGTCCAAGGGATACAGTAAACCTGAAGTGAAGCATCGGAATCTATAACTAGTGTCACAGGAATGGTTCAAAACATAGACAGTAGAAAGAGTCAGTCTTCTTGTTCTTAAGTCGGCATTGTTCCTTTTCTATTTAATTCTGATGCATTTTCTGAGTTTCATCGTCAATAGGAAGGTCCAAGGGGTACAGTAAACCTGAAGTGAAGCATCGGAATCTATAACTAGCAGCACAGGAATGGTTCAAAACATAGACAGTAAGAAGAGTCAGTCTTCTTGTACTTAAGTCGGCATTGTGCCTTTTGTATTTAATTCCGATGCAATTTCTGTGTTTCATCGTCAATAAGAAGGTCCAAGGGATACAGTATACGTGAAGTGAAGCATCGGAATCTGTAACTAGTGTCACAGGAATCGTTCAAAACATAGCCAGTAAGAAGAGTCAGTCTTCTTGTTCTTAAGTCGGCATTGTGCCTTTTCAATTTAATTCCGATGCAATTTCTGTGTTTCATCGTCAATAAGAACGTCCAAGGGATACAGTAAACCTGAAGTGTGGCATCGGAATCTATAACTTGTGTCACAGGAATGGTTCAAAAGCATAGACAGTAAGAAGAGTCAGTTTTCTTGTACATAAGTCGGCATTGTGCCTTTTCTATTTAATTCCGATGCAATTTCTTTGTTTCATCGTCAATAAGAAGGTCATAGGGATACAGTAAACCTGAAGTGAAGCATCGGAATCTATAACTAGTGTCACAGGAATTGTTTAAAACATTGACAGTAGGAAGAGTCGGTGTTCTTTTACTTAAGTCGGCATCGTGCCTTTTGTATATAATTCCGATGCAATTTTTGTGTTTCATCGTCAAAAAAAGGTCAGAGGGATACAGTAAACATGATGTGAAGCATCGGAATCTATAACTAGTGTCACAGGAATGGTTCAAACATAGACAGTAGGAAGAGTCAGTCTTCTTGTACGTAGGTCGGCATTGTGCCTTTTGTATTTAATTCAGATGCAATATTTGTGTTTCTTCGACAATAAGAAGGTCCAAGGGACACAGTAAACCTGAAGTGAAGCATCGGAATCTGTAACTAGCGGCACAGGAATGGTTCAAAAACATAGTCGGTAAGAAGAGTAAGTCTTCTTGTACTTATGTCGGCGTTGTGCCTTTTCTATTTAATTCCGATGCAATTTCTGTGTTTCATCGCCTATAAGCACGTCCAAGGGATACAGAAAACCTGAAGTGATGCATCGGAATCCGTAACTAGTGTCACAGGAATGGTTCAAAACATAGACAGTAAGAAGAGTCAGTCTTCTTGTACTTAAGTCGGCATTGTGCCTTTTGTATTTAATTCCGATGCAATTTCAGTGTTTCATCGTCAAAAAGAAGGTCAGAGGGATACAGTAAACCTGAAGTGAAGCATCGGAATCTATAACTAGTGTCACAGGAATGGTTCAAAACATAGACAGTAGGAAGAGTCAGTCTTCTCGTACTTAAGTCGGCATTGTGCCATTTCTATTTAATTCCAATGCAATTTCTGTGTTTCATCGTCAAAAAGAAGGTCAGAGGGATACAGTAAACCTGAAGTGAAGCATCGGAATCTATAACTAGTGTCACAGGAATGGTTCAAAACATGGACAGTAGGAAGAGTCAGTCTTCTTGTACTTAAGTCGGCATTGTGCCTTTTCTATTTAATTCAGATGCAATTTCTGTGTTTCATCGTCAATAAGAAAGTCCAAGGGATACAGTAAACCTGAAGTAAAGCATCGGAATCTATAACTAGTGTCACAGGAATGGTACAAATCATAGAGAGTAAGAAGAGGCAGTCTTCTTGTACTTAAGTCGGCATTGTGCCTTTTGTATTTAATTCCGATCCAATTTCAGTGTTTCAACGTCAATAAGACCGTCAGAGGGATACAGTAAACCTGAAGTGAAGCATCGAAAGCTATAAGTAGTGTCACAGGAATGGTTCAAAACAGTCTGTAAGAAGAGTCAGTCTTCTTGTACTTAAGTCGGCATTGTGCCTTTTGTATTTAATTCCGATGCAATTTCTGTGTTACATCGTCAATACGAAGGTCAAAAGGATACAGTAAACGTGAAGTGAAGCATCGCAATCCATAACTAGTGTCACAGGAATGGTTCAAAGCATAGACAGTAGACGAGTTAGTTTTCTTGTACTTGAGTCGGCATTGTGCCTTTTGTATTTAATTCCGATGCAATTACTGTGTTTCCTCGTCAATAAGAAGGTCAGAGGGATTCAGTAAACCTGAAGTGAAGCATCGGAATCTATAACTAGTGTCACAGAAATGGTTCAAACATAGTCAGTAAGTAGAGTCAGTCTTCTTGTACTTAAGTCGGCATTGGGCCTTTTGTATTTAATTCCGATGCAATTTCTGTGTCTCAACGTCAATAAGCAGCTCCACGGGATACATTAAACCTGAAGTGGAGCATCGGAATCTATAACTAGTGTCACAGGAATGGTTTAAAACATAGACAGTAGGAAGAGTCAGCCTTCTTGTACTTAAGTCGGCATTGTGCCCTTTGTATTTATTTCCGATGAAATTTCTGTGTTTCATCGTCAATAAGAAGGTCAGAGGGATTCAGTAAACCTGAAGTGAACACCAGAATCTATAACTAGTGTCACAGAAATGGTTCAAAACATAGTCAGTAAGAAGAGTCAGTCTTCTTGTACTTAAGTCGGCATTGTGCCTTTTGTATTTAATTCCGATGCAATTTCTGTGTTTCATCGTCAATAAATAGGTCCAAGGGATACAGTAAACCTGAAGTGAAGCATCGGAAACTGTAACTATCGTCACAGGATTGGTTCAAAGCATAGACACTAAGAAGAGTCAGTCTGCTTGTACTTAAGTCGGCATTGTGCCTTTTGTATTTAATTCCGACGCAATTTCTGTGTTTCATCGTCAATAATACGGTCAGAGGGACACAGTAAACCCGAAGTGAAGCAACGGAATCTATAACTAGTGTCACAGGAATAGTTCAAAACATAGACAGTATGATGGGTCAGTCTTCTTGTACTTAAGTCGGCATTGTGCCTTTTCTATTTCATTCCGATGCAATATCTGTGTTTCATCGTCAATAAGAAGGTGCAAGGGATACAGTAAACCTGAAGTGAAGCATTGGAATCTATAACTAGTGTCACAGGCATAGTTCAAATCATAGACAGTAAGAAGAGTCAGTCTTCATGTACTTAAATCGGCAATGTGCCTTTTGTATTTAATTCCGATGCAATTTCTGTGTTTCATCTTCAATAAGAAGGTCACAGGGATACAGTGAACCTGAGGTGAAGCATCGGAATCTATAACTAGTGTCACAGGAACGGTTCAAAGCATAGACAGTAGGAAGAGTCAGTCTTCTTTTACTTAAGTCAGCATTGTGCCTTTTGTATTTCATTCCGATGCAATTTCTGTGATTCATCGTCAAAAAGAAGGTCAGAGGGATACAGTAAACTTGAAGTGAAGCGACGGAATCTATAACTAGTGTCACAGGAATGGTTCAAAACGTAGACACAAGGAAGAGTCAGTCTTCTTGTACTTAAGTCGGCAATGTGCCTTTTCTATTTAATTCCGATGCAATTTCTGTATTTCGTCGCCAATAAGAAGGTCCAAAGGATACAGTAAACCAGAAGTGAAGCATCGGAATCTATAACTAATGTAACAGGAATCGTTCAAAACATAGACAGTAGGAAGAGTCAGTCTTCTTGTACTTAAGTCGGCATTGTGCATTTTTTATTTAATTCCGATGCAATATCTGTGTTTCATCGTCAAAAAGAAGGTCCGAGGGATACAGTAAACCTGAAGTGAAGCATCGGAATTTATAACTAGTGTCACAGGAATGGTTCAAACTTAGACAGTAAGAAGGGTCAGTCTTCTTGTACTTAATTTGGCGTTGTGCCTTTTGTGTTTAATTCCGATGCAATTTCTGTGCTTCATCGTCAATAAGAAGGTCCGAGGAATACTGTAAACCTGAAGTGAAGAATCGGAATCAATAACTAGTGTCACAGGAATGGTTCAAAACATTGACAGTAAGAAGAGTCAGTCTTCTTGTACTTAAGTCGGCATTGTGCCTTTTGTATTTAATTCCGATCCAATTTCTGGGTTTCATCGTCAATAAGAATGTCAGAGGGACAAAGTAAACCTGAAGTGAAGCATCGGATTCTATAAGTAGTGTCACAGGAATGGTTCAACACAGTCAGTAGGAAGAATCTGTCTTCTTGTACTTAAGTCGGCATTGTGCCTTTTGTAATAAATTCCGATGCAATTTCTGTGTTTCATCGTCAAAAAAAGGTCAGAGGGATACAGTAAACCTGATGTGAAGCATCGGAATCTATAACTAGTGTCACAGGAATGGTTCAAACATAGACAGTAAGAAGAGTCAGTCTTCTTGTACTTAAGTCGGCATTGTGCCTTTTCTATTTAATTCCGATGCAATTTCTGTTTTCATCGCCAATAAGCACGTCCAAGGGATACAGTAAACCTGAAGTGATGCATCGGAATCCATAACTAGTGTCACAGGAATGGTTCAAAACATAGACAGTAAGAAGAGTCAGTCTTCTTGTACTTAAGTCGGCATTGTGCCTTTTGTATTTAATTCCGATGCAATTTCAGTGTTTCATCGTCAAAAAAAAGGTCAGAGGGATACAGTAAACATGAAGTGAAGCATCGGAATCTATAACTAGTGTCACAGGAATGGTTCAAAACATAGACAGTAGGAAGAGTCAGTCTTCTTGTACTTAAGTCGGCAGTGTGCCATTTCTATTTAATTCCAATGCAATTTCTGTGTTTTAATCGTCAGAAAGAAGGTCAGAGGGATACAGTAAACCTGAAGTGAAGCATCGGAATCTATAACTAGTGTTGCATCGGAATCTGTAACTAGCGTCACAGGAATGGATCAAAACATAGACAGAAAGAGGAGTCAGTATTCTTGTACTTATGTCGGCATTGTGCCTTTTCTATTTAATTCCGATGCAATTTCTCTGTTTCATCGTCAAAAAGAATATCACAGGGATAGAGTATACCTGAAGTGAAGCATCGGAATCTCTAACTAGTGTCACAGGAACGGTTCAAACATAGTCAGTAAGAAGAGTCAGTCTCCTTGTACTTAAGTCGGCATTGTGCCTTTTGTATTTAATTCCGATGCAATTTCTGTGTTTCATCGTCAATAAGAAGGTCGAAGGGATACAGTAAACCTGAAGTAAAGCATCGGAATCTGTAACTAGCGTCACAGGAATGGTTCAAAACATAGACATTAGGAAGAGTCAATCTTCTTGTACTTAAGTCGGCATTGTGCATTTTCTATTTACTTCCGATGCAATTTCTGTGTTTCATCGTCAATAAGAAGGTCAGAGGGATACAGTGAACCTGAGGTGAAGCATCGGAATCAATAACTAATTTCAAAGGAATGGTTCAAAACATAGACAGTAGGAAGAGTCAGCCTTCTTTTACTTAAGTCTTACTTTCTATTTAATTCCGATGCAATTTCTGTGTTTCGTCGCCAATAAGAAGGTCCAAAGGATACAGTAAACCTGAAGTAAAGCATCGGAATCCATAACTAATGTCTCAGGAATCGTTCAAAACATAGACTGTAGGAAGAGTCAGTCATCTTGTACTTTAGTCGGCATTGTGCCTTTTGTATTTAGTTACGATGCAATTTCTGTGTTTCATCGTCAATAAGAAGGTCCTAGTGATACAGTAAACCTGAAGTGAAGCATCGGAATCTACAACTAGTGTCACAGGAATGGTTCAAAACAGTCAGTAAGAAGAGTCAGTCTTCTTGTACTTAAGTCGGCATTGTGCCTTTTGTATTTAATGCCAATGCAATTTCTGTGTTACATCGTCAATAGGAAGGTCAAAGGGATACAGTAAACGTGAAGTGAAGCATCGGAATCCATAACTAGTGTCACAGGAATGGTTCAAAGCATAGACAGTAAGAAGAGTTAGTTTTCTTGTACTTAAGTCGGCATTGTGCCTTTTGTATTTAATTCCGATGCAATTTCTGTGTTTCATCGTCAATAAGAAGGTCAGAGGGATTCAGTAAACCTGAAGTGAAGCATCGGAATCTATAACTAGTGTCACAGGAATGGTTCAGAACATAGACAGTAGGAAGAGTCAGCCTTCTTGTACTTAAGTCGGCATTGTGCCCTTTGTATTTATTTCCGATGCAATTTCTGTGTTTCATCGTCAATAAGAAGGTCAGAGGGATTCAGTAAACCTGAAGTAAACCATCGGAATCTATAACTAGTGTCACAGAAATGGTTCAAAACATAGTCAGTAAGAAGAGTCAGTCTTCTTGTGCTTAAGTCGGCATTGGGCCTTTTGTATTTACTTCCGATGCAATTTCTGTGTCTCATCGCCAATAAGGAGCTCCACGGGATACATTAAACCTGAAGTGGAGCATCGAAATGTGTCACAGGAATGGTTAAAAACATAGACAGTAAGAAGAGTCAGTCTTTTTGTACTTAAGTCGGCAATGTGCCATTTTTAATTTAATTCCGATGCATTTAGTGTGTTTCATCGTCAATAAGAAGGTCAGAGGGATACAGTAAACCTGAAGTGAAGCATCGGAATCTCTAACCGTTGTCACAGGAATGGTTCAAAACATGGTCAGTAAGAAGTGTCAGTCTTCTTGTACTTAAGTCGGCATTGTGCCTTTTGTATTTAATTCCGATGCAATTTCTGTGTTTCATCGTCAATACATAGGTCCAAGGGATACAGTAAACCTGAAGTGAAGCATCGGAAACTGTAACTAACGTCACAGGAATGGTTCAAAGCATAGACACTAAGAAGAGTCAGTCTGCTTGTACTTAAGACGGCATTGTGCCTTTTGTATTTAATTCCGATGCAATTTCTGTGTTTCATCTTCAATAAGAAGGTCACAGGGATACAGTGAACCTGAGGTGAAGCATCGGAATCTATAACTAGTGTCACAGGAATGGTTCAAAGCATAGACAGTAGGAAGAGTCAGTCTTCTTTTACTTAAGTCGGCATTGTGCCTTTTGTATTTCATTCCGATGCAATTTCTGTGATTCATCGTCAAAAAGAAGGTCAGAGGGATACAGTAAACTTGAAGTGATGCGACGGAATCTATAACTAGTGTCACAGGAATGGTTCAAAACGTAGACACAAGGAAGAGTCAGTCTTCTTGTACTTAAGTCGGCAATGTGCCTTTTCTATTTAATTCCGATGCAATTTCTGTATTTCGTCGCCAATAAGAAGGTCCTAAGGATACAGTAAACCAGAAGTGAAGCATCGGAATCTATAACTAATGTAACAGGAATCGTTCAAAACATAGACAGTAAGAAGAGTCAGTCTTCTTGTACTTAAGTCGGCATTGTGCATTTTTTATTTAATTCCGATGCAATTTCTGTGTTTCATCGTCAAAAAGAAGGTCCGAGGGATACAGTAAACCTGAAGTGAAGCATCGGAACCTATAACTAGTGTCACAGGACTGGTTCAAAACATAGACAGTAGGAAGAGTGAGTCTTCTTGTACTTAAGTCGGCATTGTGCCATTTCTATTTAATTCCGATGCAATATCTGTGTTTCATCGTCAAAAAGAAGGTCAGAGGGATACAGTAAACCTGAAGTGAAGCATCGGAATCTATAACTAGTGTTGCATCGGAATCTGTAACTAGCGTCACAGGAATGGATCAAAACGTAGACAGAAAGAGGAGTCAGTATTCTTGTACTTATGTCGGCATTGTGCCTTTTCTATTTAATTCCGATGCAATTTCTCTGTTTCATCGTCAAAAAGAATATCACAGGGATAGAGTATACCTGAAGTGAAGCATCGGAATCTCTAACTAGTGTCACAGGAACGGTTCAAACATAGTCAGTAAGAAGAGTCAGTCTCCTTGTACTTAAGTCGGCATTGTGCCTTTTGTATTTAATTCCGATGCAATTTCTGTGTTTCATCGTCAATAAGAAGGTCGAAGGGATACAGTAAACCTGAAGTAAAGCATCGGAATCTGTAACTAGCGTCACAGGAATGGTTCAAAACATAGACATTAGGAAGAGTCAGTCTTCTTGTACTTAAGTCGGCATTGTGCATTTTCTATTTACTTCCGATGCAATTTCTGTGTTTCATCGTCAATAAGAAGGTCAGAGGGATACAGTGAACCTGAGGTGAAGCATCGGAATCAATAACTAATGTCAAAGGAATGGTTCAAAACATAGACAGTAGGAAGAGTCAGCCTTCTTTTACTTAAGTCTTACTTTCTATTTAATTCCGATGCAATTTCTGTGTTTCGTCGCCAATAAGAAGGTCCAAAGGATACAGTAAACCTGAAGTAAAGCATCGGAATCCATAACTAATGTCTCAGGAATCGTTCAAAACATAGACTGTAGGAAGAGTCAGTCATCTTGTACTTTAGTCGGCATTGTGCCTTTTGTATTTAGTTACGATGCAATTTCTGTGTTTCATCGTCAATAAGAAGGTCCTAGTGATACAGTAAACCTGAAGTGAAGCATCGGAATCTACAACTAGTGTCACAGGAATGGTTCAAAACAGTCAGTAAGAAGAGTCAGTCTTCTTGTACTTAAGTCGGCATTGTGCCTTTTGTATTTAATGCCAATGCAATTTCTGTGTTACATCGTCAATAGGAAGGTCAAAGGGATACAGTAAACGTGAAGTGAAGCATCGGAATCCATAACTAGTGTCACAGGAATGGTTCAAAGCATAGACAGTAAGAAGAGTTAGTTTTCTTGTACTTAAGTCGGCATTGTGCCTTTTGTATTTAATTCCGATGCAATTTCTGTGTTTCATCGTCAATAAGAAGGTCAGAGGGATTCAGTAAACCTGAAGTGAAGCATCGGAATCTATAACTAGTGTCACAGAAATGGTTCAAAACATAGTCAGTAAGAAGAGTCAGTCTTCTTGTACTTAAGTCGGCATTGGGCCTTTTGTATTTAATTCCGATGCAATTTCTGTGTCTCATCGTCAATAAGGAGCTCCACAGGATACATTAAACCTGAAGTGGAGCATCGGAATCTATAACTAGTGTCACAGGAATGGTTCAGAACATAGACAGTAGGAAGAGTCAGCCTTCTTGTACTTAAGTCGGCATTGTGCCCTTTGTATTTATTTCCGATGCAATTTCTGTGTTTCATCGTCAATAAGAAGGTCAGAGGGATTCAGTAAACCTGAAGTAAACCATCGGAATCTATAACTAGTGTCACAGAAATGGTTCAAAACATAGTCAGTAAGAAGAGTCAGTCTTCTTGTGCTTAAGTCGGCATTGGGCCTTTTGTATTTACTTCCGATGCAATTTCTGTGTCTCATCGCCAATAAGGAGCTCCACGGGATACATTAAACCTGAAGTGGAGCATCGAAATGTGTCACAGGAATGGTTAAAAACATAGACAGTAAGAAGAGTCAGTCTTTTTGTACTTAAGTCGGCAATGTGCCATTTTTAATTTAATTCCGATGCATTTAGTGTGTTTCATCGTCAATAAGAAGGTCAGAGGGATACAGTAAACCTGAAGTGAAGCATCGGAATCTCTAACCGTTGTCACAGGAATGGTTCAAAACATGGTCAGTAAGAAGTGTCAGTCTTCTTGTACTTAAGTCGGCATTGTGCCTTTTGTATTTAATTCCGATGCAATTTCTGTGTTTCATCGTCAATACATAGGTCCAAGGGATACAGTAAACCTGAAGTGAAGCATCGGAAACTGTAACTAACGTCACAGGAATGGTTCAAAGCATAGACACTAAGAAGAGTCAGTCTGCTTGTACTTAAGACGGCATTGTGCCTTTTGTATTTAGTTCCGATGCAATTTCTGTGTTTCATCTTCAAAAAGAAGGTCACAGGGATACAGTGAACCTGAGGTGAAGCATCGGAATCTATAACTAGTGTCACAGGAATGGTTCAAAGCATAGACAGTAGGAAGAGTCAGTCTTCTTTTACTTAAGTCGGCATTGTGCCTTTTGTATTTCATTCCGATGCAATTTCTGTGATTCATCGTCAAAAAGAAGGTCAGAGGGATACAGTAAACTTGAAGTGATGCGACGGAATCTATAACTAGTGTCACAGGAATGGTTCAAAACGTAGACACAAGGAAGAGTCAGTCTTCTTGTACTTAAGTCGGCAATGTGCCTTTTCTATTTAATTCCGATGCAATTTCTGTATTTCGTCGCCAATAAGAAGGTCCTAAGGATACAGTCAACCAGAAGTGAAGCATCGGAATCTATAACTAATGTAACAGGAATCGTTCAAAACATAGACAGTAAGAAGAGTCAGTCTTCTTGTACTTAAGTCGGCATTGTGCATTTTTTATTTAATTCCGATGCAATTTCTGTGTTTCATCGTCAAAAAAAAGGTCCGAGGGATACAGTAAACCTGAAGTGAAGCATCGGAACCTATAACTAGTGTCACAGGACTGGTTCAAAACATAGACAGTAGGAAGAGTGAGTCTTCTTGTACTTAAGTCGGCATTGTGCCATTTCTATTTAATTCCGATGCAATATCTGTGTTTCATCGTCAAAAAGAAGGTCAGAGGGATACAGTAAACCTGAAGTGAAGCATCGGAATCTGTAACTAGCGTCACAGGAATCTTTCAAAGCATAGTCAGTAAGATGAGTCAGTCTTCTTGCACTTAAGTCGGCATTGTGCCTTTTCAATTTAATTCCGATGCAATTTCTGTGTTTCATCGCCAATAAGAAGGTCAGAGGGATACAGTAAACCTGAAGTGAAGCATCGGAATTCATAACTAGTGTCACAGGAATGGTTCAAACTTAGACAGTAAGAAGGGTCAGTCTTCTTGTACTTAATTTGGCGTTGTGCCTTTTGTGTTTAATTCCGATGCAATTTCTGTGCTTCATCGTCAATAAGAAGGTCCAAGGAATACTGTAAACCTGAAGTGAAGAATCGGAATCAATAACTAGTGTCACAGGAATGGTTCAAAACATTTACAGTAAGAAGAGTCAGTCTTCTTGTACTTAAGTCGGCATTGTGCCTTTTGTATTTAATTCCGATCCAATTTCTGGGTTTCATCGTCAATAAGAATGTCAGAGGGATAAAGTAAACCTGAAGTGAAGCATCGGATTCTATAAGTAGTGTCACAGGAATGGTTCAACACAGTCAGTAGGAAGAATCTGTCTTCTTGTACTTAAGTCGGCATTGTGCCTTTTGTAATAAATTCCGATGCAATTTCTGTGTTTCATCGTCAAACAAAGGTCAGAGGGATACGGTAAACCTGATGTGAAGCATCGGAATCTATAACTAGTGTCACAGGAATGGTTCAAACATAGACAGTAAGAAGAGTCAGTCTTCTTGTACTTAAGTCGGCATTGTGCCTTTTCTATTTAATTCCGATGCAATTTCTGTGTTTCATCGCCAATAAGCACGTCCAAGGGATACAGTAAACCTGAAGTGATGCATCGGAATCCATAACTAGTGTCACAGGAATGGTTCAAAACATAGACAGTAAGAAGAGTCAGTCTTCTTGTACTTAAGTCGGCATTGTGCCTTTTGTATTTAATTCCGATGCAATTTCAGTGTTTCATCGTCAAAAAGAAGGTCAGAGGGATACAGTAAACATGAAGTGAAGCATCGGAATCTATAACTAGTGTCAGAGAAATGGTTCAAAACATAGACAGTAGGAAGAGTCAGTCTTCTTGTACTTAAGTCGGCAGTGTGCCATTTCTATTTAATTCCAATGCAATTTCTGTGTTTCATCGTCAGAAAGAAGGTCAGAGGGATACAGTAAACCTGAAGTGAAGCATCGGAATCTATAACTAGTGTTGCATCGGAATCTGTAACTAGCGTCACAGGAATGGATCAAAACATAGACAGAAAGAAGAGTCAGTATTCTTGTACTTATGTCGGCATTGTGCCTTTTCTATTTAATTCCGATGCAATTTCTCTGTTTCATCGTCAAAAAGAATATCACAGGGATAGAGTATACCTGAAGTGAAGCATCGGAATCTCCAACTAGTGTCACAGGAACGGTTCAAACATAGTCAGTAAGAAGAGTCAGTCTCCTTGTACTTAAGTCGGCATTGTGCCTTTTGTATTTAATTCCGATGCAATTTCTGTGTTTCATCGTCAATAAGAAGGTCCAAGGGATACAGTAAACCTGAAGTAAAGCATCGGAATCTGTAACTAGCGTCACAGGAATGGTTCAAAACATAGACATTAGGAAGAGTCAATCTTCTTGTACTTATGTCGGCATTGTGCATTTTCTATTTACTTCCGATGCAATTTCTGTGTTTCATCGTCAATAAGAAGGACAGAGGGATACAGTGAACCTGAGGTGAAGCATCGGAATCAATAACTAATGTCAAAGGAATGGTTCAAAACATAGACAGTAGGAAGAGTCAGCCTTCTTTTACTTAAGTCTTACTTTCTATTTAATTCCGATGCAATTTCTGTGTTTCGTCGCCAATAAGAAGGTCCAAAGGATACAGTAAACCTGAAGTAAAGCATCGGAATCCATAACTAATGTCTCAGGAATCGTTCAAAACATAGACTGTAGGAAGAGTCAGTCATCTTGTACTTTAGTCGGCATTGTGCCTTTTGTATTTAGTTACGATGCAATTTCCGTGTTTCATCGTCAATAAGAAGGTCCTAGTGATACAGTAAACCTGAAGTGAAGCATCGGAATCTACAACTAGTGTCACAGGAATGGTTCAAAACAGTCAGTAAGAAGAGTCAGTCTTCTTGTACTTAAGTCGGCATTGTGCCTTTTGTATTTAATGCCGATGCAATTTCTGTGTTTCATCGTCAATAAGAAGGTCCAAGGGATACAATAAACCTGAAGTGAAGAATCGGAATCTATAACTAGTGTCACTGGAATGGTTCAAAATATAGACAGTAGGAATAGTCAGTCTTCTTGTACTTAAGTCGGTATTGTGCCTTTTCTATTTAATTCCGATGCAATTTCTGTGTTTCATCGTCAAAAAGAAGGCCAGAGGGATAGAGTAAACCTGAAGTGAATAATCGGAAACTATGACTAGTGTCACAGGAATGGTTCAAAACATAGACAGTGGTAAGAGTCAGCCTTCTTGTACTTAAGTCGGCATTGTGCATTTTGTATTTATTTCCGATGCACTATCTGTGTTCCATCGTCAATAAGAAGTTCCAAGGGATACAGTAAACCTGATATGTAGCATCGGAATCTATAACTAGTGTCACAGGAATGGTTCAAAACACAGACAGTAGGATGATTCACTCTACATGTACTTAAGACGGCATTCAGCGTTTTGTATTTCTTTCCGATGCAATTTCTGTGTTTCATCGTCAATAAGAAGGTCAGAGGGATACAGTAAACCTGAAGTGAAGCATCGGAATCTCTAACTAGTGTCACAGGAATGGTTCAAAGCATAGTCAGTAAGAAGAGTCAGTCTCCTTGTACTTAAGTCGGCATTGTGCCTTTTGCATTTAGTTCCGATGCATTTTCTGTGTTTCATCGTCAATAAGAAGGTCCAAGGGATACTGTAAACCTGAAGTGAAGCATCGGAATCTGTAACTAGCGTCACAGGAATGGTTCAAAACATAGACAGTAGGAAGAGTCAGTCTTCTTGTACTTAAGTCGGCATTGTGCCTTTTCTATTTAATTCTGATGCAATTTCTATGTTTCATTGTCAATAAGAAGGTCCAAGGGATACAGTAAACCTGAAGTGAAGCATCGGAATCTGTAACTAGTGTCACAGGAATGGTTCAAAAAATAGACTGTGGGAAGATTCGCTCTACATGTACTTAAGTCGGCATTGTGCCATTTGTATTTATTTCCGATGCAGTTTCTGTGTTTCATCGTCAATAAGAAGGTCATGGGGATACAGTAAAAATGAAGTGAAGCATCGGGATCTATAACTAGTGTCACAGGAATGGTTCAAAACATAGTCAGTAAGAAGAGTCAGTCTTCTTGTACTTAAGTCGGCATTGTGCCTTTTGTATTTAATTCCGATGCAATTTCTGTGTCTCATCGTCAATAAGAAGGTCCAAGGGATACAGTAAACCTGAAGTGGAGCATCGGAATCTATAACTAGTGTCACAGGAATGGTTCAAATCATAGACAGTAAGAAGAGCCAGTCTTTTTGTACTTAAGTCGGCGTTGTGCCATTTTCAATTTAATTCCGATGCAATTAGTGTGTATCATCGTCAATAAGGAGGTCAGATGGATACTGTAAACCTGAAGTGAAGCATCGGAATCTCTAACTAGTGTCACAGGAATGGTTCAAATATTAGTCAGTAAGATGAGTCAGTCTTCTTGTACTTAAGTCGGCATTGTGCCTTTTGTATTTAATTCCGATGCAATTTCTGTGTTTCATCGTCAATAAGATGGTCCAAGGGATACAGTAATTCTGAAGTGAAGCATCGGAATCTGTAACTAGCGTCACAGGAATGGTTAAAAGCATAGACACTAAGAAGAGTCAGTCTGCATGTACTTAAGACTGCATTGAGCCTTTTCTATTTAATTCGGATGAAATTTCTGTGTTTCATCTTCAATGAGGAGGTCAGAGGGATACAGTGAACCTGAGGTGTAGCATCGGAATCAATAACTAGTGTCACAGGAATGGTTCAAACATAGACAGTAGGAAGAGTCTGTCTTCTTGTACTTAAGTCGGCATTGTGCATGTTGTATTTGTTCCGATGCAATTTCTGTGTTTCATCGTCAATAAGAAGGTCCTAGGGATACAGTAAACCTCAAGTGAAGCATCGGAATCTACAACTAGTGTCACAGGATTGGTTCAAAACATAGTCAGTAAGAAGAGTCAGTCTTCTGGTACTTAAGTCGGCATTGTGCCTTTTGTATTTAATTCCTATGCAATTTCTGTGTTTCATCGTCAATAAGAAGGTCAAAGGGATACAGTAAACCTGAAGTGAAGAATCGGAATCTATAACTAGTGTCACAGGAATGGTTCAAAACATAGACAGTAGGAATAGTCAGTCGTCTTGTACTTAAGTTGGCATTGTGCCTTTTGTATTTTATTCCGATGCACTATCTGTGTTTCACCGTAAATAAGAAGGTCCAAGGGATACAGTAAACCTGAAACGAAGCATCGGAATCTGTAACTAGTGTCACTGGAATGGTTCAAATCATAGACAGTAGGAAGATTCAGTCTTCATGTACTTAAGTCGGCATTGCGCCATTTGTATTTATATCCGATGCAATTTCTGTGTTTCATCGTCAATAAGAAGGTCAGAGGGATACAATAAACCTGAAGTGAAGGATCGGAATCTATAACTAGTGTCACAGGAATCGTTCAAAACATAGACTGTAGGAAGAGTCAGTCATCTTGTACTTTAGTCGGCATTGTGCCTTTTGTATTTAGTTACGATGCAATTTCTGTGTTTCATCGTCAATAAGAAGGTCCTAGTGATACAGTAAACCTGAAGTGAAGCATCGGAATCCAAACTAGTGTCACAGGAATGGTTCAAAACAGTCAGTAAGAAGAGTAAGTCTTCTTGTACTTAAGTCGGCATTGTGCCTTTTGTATTTAATTCCGATGCAATTTCTGTGTCTCATCGTCAATAAGAAGGTCCAAGGGAAACAGTAAACCTGAAGTGGAGCATCGGAATCTATAACTAGTGTCACAGGAATGGTTCAAATCATAGACAGTAAGAAGAGACAGTCTTTTTGTACTTAAGTCGGCATTGTGCCATTTTCAATTTAATTCCGATGCAATTTCTGTGTTTCATCGTCAAAAAGAAGGTCAGAGGGATAGAGTAAACCTGAAGTGAATAATCGGAAACTATGACTAGTGTCACAGGAATGGTTCAAAACATAGACAGTGGTAAGAGTCAGCCTTCTTGTACTTAAGTCGGCATTGTGCATTTTGTATTTATTTCCGATGCACTATCTGTGTTCCATCGTCAATAAGAAGTTCCAAGGGATACAGTAAACCTGATATGTAGCATCGGAATCTATGACTAGTGTCACAGGAATGGTTCAAAACACAGACAGTAGGATGATTCACTCTACATGTACTTAAGTCGGCATTCAGCGTTTTGTATTTCTTTCCGATGCAATTTCTGTGTTTCATCGTCAATAAGAAGGTCAGAGGGATACAGTAAACCTGAAGTGAAGCATCGGAATCTCTAACTAGTGTCACAGGAATGGTTCAAAGCAAAGTCAGTAAGAAGAGTCAGTCTCCTTGTACTTAAGTCGGCATTGTGCCTCTTCTATTTAATTCTGATGCAATTACTGTGTTTCATTGTCAATAAGAAGGTCCAAAGGATACAGTAAACCTGAAGTGAAGCATCGGAATCTGTAACTAGTGTCACAGGAATGGTTCAAAAAATAGACTGTGGGAAGATTCGCTCTACATGTACTTAAGTCGGCATTGTGCCATTTGTATTTATTTCCGATGCAATTTCTGTGTTTCATCGTCAATAAGAAGGTCATGGGGATACAGTAAACCTGAAGTGAAGCATCGGGATCTATAACTAGTGTCACAGGAATGGTTCAAAACATAGTCAGTAAGAAGAGTCAGTCTTCTTGTACTTAAGTCGGCATTGTGCCTTTTGTATTTAATTCCGATGCAATTTCTGGGTCTCATCGTCAATAAGAAGGCCTAAGGGAAACAGTAAACCTGAAGTGGAGCATCGGAATCTATAACTAGTGTCACAGGAATGGTTCAAATCATAGACAGTAAGAAGAGCCAGTCTTTTTGTACTTATGTCGGCATTGTGCCATTTTCAATTTAATTCCGATGCAATTAGTGTGTATCATCGTCAATAAGAAGGTCAGATGGATACAGTAAACTTGAAGTGAAGGATCGGAATCTCTAACTAGTGTCACAGGAATGGTTCAAATATTAGTCAGTAAGAAGAGTCAGTCTTCTTGTACTTAAGTCAGCATTGTGCCTTTTGTATTTAATTCCGATGCAATTTCTGTGTTTCATCGTCAATAAGATGGTCCAAGGGATACAGTAATTCTGAAGTGAAGCATCGGAATCTGTAACTAGCGTCACAGGAATGGTTAAAAGCATGGACACTAAGAAGAGTCACTCTGCTTGTACTTAAGACCGCATTGAGCCTTTTCTATTTAATTCGGATGCAATTTCTGTGTTTCATCTTCAATGAGGAGGTCAGAGGGATACAGTGAACCTGAGGTGTAGCATCGGAATCAATAACTAGTGTCACAGGAATGGTTCAAACATAGACAGTAGGAAGAGTCAGTCTTCTTGTACTTAAGTCGGCATTGTGCATTTTGTATTTGTTCCGATGCAATTTCTGTGTTTCATCGTCAATAAGAAGGTCCTAGGTATACAGTAAACCTCAAGTGAAGCATCGGAATCTACAACTAGTGTCACAGGATTGGTTCAAAACATAGTCAGTAAGAAGAGTCAGTCTTCTGGTACTTAAGTCGGCATTGTGCCTTTTGTATTTAATTCCTATGCAATTTCTGTGTTTCAGCGTCAATAAGAAGGTCAAAGGGATACAGTAAACCTGAAGTGAAGAATCGGAATCTATAACTAGTGTTACAGGAATAGTTCAAAACATAGACAGTAGGAATAGTCAGTCGTCTTGTACTTAAGTAGGCATTGTGCCTTTTGTATTTAATTCCGATGCACTATCTGTGTTTCACCGTAAATAAGAAGGTCCAAGGGATACAGTAAACCTGAAATGAAGCATCGGAATCAGTAACTAGTGTCACTGGAATGGTTCAAATCATAGACAGTAGGAAGATTCAGTCTTCATGTACTTAAGTCGGCGTTGCGCCATTTGTATTTATATCCGATGCAATTTCTGTGTTTCATCGTCAATAAGAAGGTCAGAGGGATACAATAAACCTGAAGTGAAGGATCGGAATCTATAACTAGTGTCACAGGAATGGTTCAAAACATAGTCGATAAGAAGAGTTAGTCTTCTTATACTTAAGTCGGCGTTGTGCCTTTTGTATTTAATTCGGATGCAATATCTGTGTTTCATCGTCAATAAGAAAGTCCAAGGGATACAGTAAACCTGAAGTGAAGCATCGGAATCTGTAACTAGCGTCACAGGAATGGTTCAAAACGTAGACACTAAGAAGAGTCAGTCTACTTGTACTTAAGACGGCATTGTGCCTTATCTATTTATTTCCGATGCAATTTCTGTGTTTCATCTTCAATGAGAAGGTCAGAGGGGTACAGTGAACCTGAGGTGAGGCATCGGAATCAATGACTAGTGTCACAGGAATGGTTCAGAACATAGGCAGTAGGAAGAGTCAGTCTTCTTTTACTTAAGTCTTACTTTCTATTTAATTCCGAAGCAATTTCTGTGTTTCGTCGCCAATAACAAGGTCGAAAGGATACAGTAAACCTGATGTAAAGCATCGGAATCCATAACTAATGTCACAGGAATCGTTCAAAACATAGACTGTAGGAAGAGTCAGTCTTCTTGTACTTTAGTCAGCATTGTGCCTTTTGTATTTGTTCCGATGCAATTTCTGTGTTCCATCGTCAATAAGAAGGTCCTAGGGATACAGTAAACCTGACGTGAAGCATCGGAATCTACAACTAGTGTCACAGGAGTGGTTCAAAACATAGTCAGTAAGAAGAGTCAGTCTTCTTGTACTTCAGTCGGCATTGTGCCTTTTGTATTTAATTCCGATGCAATTTCTGTGTTTCATCGTCAATAAGTAGGTCCAAGGGATACAGTAAACCTGAAGTGAAGCATCGGAATCTGTAACTAACGTCACAGGTATGGTTCAAAGCATAGACACTAAGAAGAGTCAGTTTGCTTGTACTTAAGACGGCATTGTGCCTTTTCTGTTTAATTCCGATGCAATTTCTGTGTTTCATCTTCAATAAGAAGGTCAGAGGATACAGTGAACCTGAGGTGAAGCATCGGAATCTATAACTAGTGTCACTGG
Source organism: Schistocerca americana (assembly GCF_021461395.2). Classification (NCBI taxonomy): domain Eukaryota; kingdom Metazoa; phylum Arthropoda; class Insecta; order Orthoptera; family Acrididae; genus Schistocerca; species Schistocerca americana. The sequence goes on from NW_025726071.1 coordinate 2,045,568, forward strand.
AATCGTTCAAAACATAGACAGTAGGAAGAGTCAGTCTTCTTGTACTTTAGTCGGCATTGTGCCTTTTGTATTTAGATACGATGCAATTTCTGTGTTTCATCGTCAATAAGAATGTCCTAGGGATACAGTGAACCTGAAGTGAAGCATCGGAATCTACAACTAGAGTCACAGGAATGATTCAAAACACAGTCAGTGAGAAGAGTCAGTCTTCTTGTACTTAAGTCGGCATTGTGCCTTTTGTTTTTAATTCCGATGCAATTTCTGTGTTTCATCGTCAATACGAAGGTCCAAGGGATACAGTGAACATGAGGTGAAGCATCGGAATCTATAACTAGTGTCACAGGAATGGTTCAAACTTAGACAGTATGAAAGGTCTGTCTTCTTGTACCTAAGTTGGCGTTGTGCCTTTTGTATTTAATTCCGATGCACTTTATGTGTTACATCGCCAATAAGAACGTCCAAGGGATACAGTAAATCTGAAGTGAAGCATCGGAATCTATAACTAGTGTTACAGGAATGGTTCAATACACGGACAGTAGGAAGAGTCAGTCACCATGTCCTTAAGTCAGCATTGTGCCTTTTGTATTTAATTCCGATGAAATATCTGTGTTTCATCGTCAATAAGAATGTCAGATGGATACTGTTACCCTGAAGTGAAGCATCGGATTCTGTAACTAGCGTCACAGGAATGGTTCAGAACATAGACAGTAAGAATAGTCAGTCTTCTTGTACTTAAGCCGGCATTGTACCTTTTCTATTTAATTCCGATGCAATTTCTGTGATTCATCGTCTATAAGAAGGTCAGAGGGATACATGAAACCTGAAATGTAGCATCGGAATCTATAACTAGTGTCACAGGAATAGTTCAAAACACAGACAGTAGGAAGATTCACTCTACATGTACTTAAGTCGGCATTCAGCGTTTTGTATTTCTTTCCGATGCAATTTCTGTGTTTCATTGTCAATAAGAAGGTCAGAGGGATACAGTAAACCTGAAGTGAAGCATCGGAATCTCTAACTAGTGTCACAGGAATGGTTCAAAACATAGTCAGTAAGAAGAGTCAGTCTCCCTGTACTTAAGTCGGCATTGTGCCTTTTGTATTTAATTCCGATGCAATTTCTGTGTTTCATCGTCAATAAGAAGGTCCAAGGGATACTGTAAACCTAAAGTGAAGCATCGGAATCTGTAACTAGCGTCACAGGATTGGTTCAAAACATAGACAGTAGGAAGAGTCAGTCTTCTTGTACTTAAGTCGGCATTGTGCCTTTTCTATTTAATTCTGATGCAATTTCTGTGTTTCATTGTCAATATGAAGGTCCAAGGGATACAGTAAACCTGAAGTGAAGCATCGGAATCTGTAACTAGTGTCACAGGAATGGTTCAAAAAATAGACAGTAGGAAGATTCGCTCTACATGTACTTAAGTCGGCATTGTGCCATTTGTATTTATTTCCGATGCAATTTCTGTGTTTCATCGTCAATAAGAGGGTCATGGGGATACAGTAAACCTGAAGTGAAGCATCGGGATCTATAACTAGTGTCAGAGGAATGGTTCAAAACACAGTCATTAAGAAGAGTCAGTCTTCTTGTGCTTAAGTCGGCATTGTGCCTTTTGTATTTAATTCCGATGCAATTTCTGTGTCTCATCGTCAATAAGAAGGTCCAAGGGATACAGTAAACCTGAAGTGGAGCATCGGAATCAATAAGTAGTGTCACAGGAATGGTTCAAATCATAGACAGTAAGAAGAGCCAGTCTTTTTGTACTTAAGTCGGCATTGTGCCATTTTCAATTATATTCCGATGCAATTAGTGTGTTTCATCGTTAATAAGAAGGTCAGATGGATACAGTAAACCTGAAGTGAAGCATCGGAATCTCTAACTAGTGTCACAGGAATGGTTCAAATCATAGTCAGTAAGAAGAGTCAGTCTCCTTGTACTTAAGTTGGCATTGTGCCATTTGTATTTAATTCCGATGCACTATCTGTGTTTCACCGTCAATAAGAAGGTCCAAGGGATACAGTAAACCTGAAATGAAGCATCGGAATCTGTAACTAGTGTCACTGGAATGGTTCAAATCATAGACAGTAGGAAGATTCAGTCTTCATGTACTTAAGTCGGCATTGCGCCATTTGTATTTATATCCGATGCAATTTCTGTGTTTCATCGTCAATAAGAAGGTCAGAGGGATACAATAAACCTGAAGTGAAGGATCGGAATCTATAACTAGTGTCACAGGAATGGTTCAAAACATAGTCGATAAGAAGAGTCAGTCTTCTTGTACTTAAGTCGTTATTGTGCCATTTGTATTTAATTCGGATGCAATTTCTGTGTTTCATCGTCAATAAGATGGTCCAAGGGATACAGTAAACCTGAAGTGGAGCATTGGAATCTATAAATAGTGTCGCATAAATGGTTCAAAAGTTAGACAGTAAGAAGAGTTTGTCCTCTTGTACTTCAGTCGGCATTGTGCTCTTTTCAATTTAATTCCGATGCAATTACTGTGTATCATCGTCAATAAGAAGGTCAGGGGGATACAGTAAACCAGAAGTGAAGCATCGGAATCTCTAACTAGTGTCACAGGAATGGTTCAACACATAGTCAGTAAGAAGAGTTAGTCTTCTTGTACTTAAGTCGGCATTGTGCCTTTTGTATTTAATTCGGATGCAATATCTGTGTTTCATCGTCAATAAGAAAGTCCAAGGGATACAGTAAACCTGAAGTGAAGCATCGGAATCTGTAACTAGCGTCACAGGAATGGTTCAAAACGTAGACACTAAGAAGAGTCAGTCTACTTGTACTTAAGACGGCATTGTGCCTTATCTATTTATTTCCGATGCAATTTCTGTGTTTCATCTTCAATGAGAAGGTCAGAGGGGTACAGTGAACCTGAGGTGAGGCATCGGAATCAATGACTAGTGTCACAGGAATGGTTCAGAACATAGGCAGTAGGAAGAGTCAGTCTTCTTTTACTTAAGTCTTACTTTCTATTTAATTCCGATGCAATTTCTGTGTTTCGTAGCCAATAAGAAGGTCCAAAGGATACAGTAAACCTGATGTAAAGCATCGGAATCCATAACTAATGTCACAGGAATTTTTCAAAACATAGACTGTAGGAAGAGTCAGTCTTCTTGTACTTTAGTCAGCATTGTGCCTTTTGTATTTGTTCCGATGCAATTTCTGTGTTTCATCGTCAATAAGAAGGTCCTAGGGATACAGTAAACCTCACGTGAAGCATCGGAATCTACAACTAGTGTCACAGGAGTGGTTCAAAACATAGTCAGTAAGAAGAGTCAGTCTTCTTGTACTTCAGTCGGCATTGTGCCTTTTGTATTTAATTCCGATGCAATTTCTGTGTTTCATCGTCAATAAGTAGGTCCAAGGGATACAGTAAACCTGAAGTGAAGCATCGGAATCTGTAACTAACGTCACAGGTATGGTTCAAAGCATAGACACTAAGAAGAGTCAGTTTGCTTGTACTTAAGACGGCATTGTGCCTTTTCTGTTTAATTCCGATGCAATTTCTGTGTTTCATCTTCAATAAGAAGGTCAGAGGATACAGTGAACCTGAGGTGAAGCATCGGAATCTATAACTAGTGTCACAGGAATCGTTCAAAACATAGACAGTAGGAAGAGTCAGTCTTCTTGTACTTTAGTCGGCATTGTGACTTTTGTATTTAGATACGATGCAATTTCTGTGTTTCATCGTCAATAAGAATGTCCTAGGGATACAGTGAACCTGAAGTGAAGCATCGGAATCTACAACTAGAGTCACAGGAATGATTCAAAACACAGTCAGTGAGAAGAGTCAGTCTTCTTGTACTTAAGTCGGCATTGTGCCTTTTGTTTTTAATTCCGATGCAATTTCTGTGTTTCATCGTCAATAAGAAGGTCCAAGGGATACAGTGAACCTGAGGTGAAGCATCGGAATCTATAACTAGTGTCACAGGAATGGTTCAAACTTAGACAGTATGAAGGGTCTGTCTTCTTGTACCTAAGTTGGCGTTGTGCCTTTTGTATTTAATTCCGATGCACTTTATGTGTTACATCGCCAATAAGAACGTCCAAGGGATACAGTAAATCTGAAGTGAAGCATCGGAATCTATAACTAGTGTTACAGGAATGGTTCAATACACGGACAGTAGGAAGAGTCAGTCACCATGTCCTTAAGTCAGCATTGTGCCTTTTGTATTTAATTCCGATGCAATATCTGTGTTTCATCGTCAATAAGAATGTCAGATGGATACTGTTACCCTGAAGTGAAGCATCGGATTCTGTAACTAGCGTCACAGGAATGGTTCAGAACATAGACAGTAAGAATAGTCAGTCTTCTTGTACTTAAGCCGGCATTGTACCTTTTCTATTTAATTCCGATGCAATTTCTGTGATTCATTGTCTATAAGAAGGTCAGAGGGATACATGAAACCTGAAGTGAAGCATCGGAATCTATAACTAGTGTCACAGGAATGGTTCAAACATAGTGAGTAAGAAGAGTCTGTCTTCTTGTACTTAAGTCGGCATTGTGCCTTTTGTATTTAATTCCGATGCAATTTCTGTGTTCCATCGTCAATAAGAAGGTCCAAGGGATACAGTAAACCTGAAATGTAGCATCGGAATCTATAACTAGTGTCACAGGAATAGTTCAAAACACAGACAGTAGGAAGATTCACTCTACATGTACTTAAGTCGGCATTCAGCGTTTTGTATTTCTTTCCGATGCAATTTCTGTGTTTCATTGTCAATAAGAAGGTCAGAGGGATACAGTAAACCTGAAGTGAAGCATCGGAATCTCTAACTAGTGTCTCAGGAATGGTTCAAAACATAGTCAGTAAGAAGAGTCAGTCTCCCTGTACTTAAGTCGGCATTGTGCCTTTTGTATTTAATTCCGATGCAATTTCTGTGTTTCATCGTCAATAAGAAGGTCCAAGGGATACTGTAAACCTAAAGTGAAGCATCGGAATCTGTAACTAGCGTCACAGGAATGGTTCAAAACATAGACAGTAGGAAGAGTCAGTCTTCTTGTACTTAAGTCGGCATTGTGCCTTTTCTATTTAAATCTGATGCAATTTCTGTGTTTCATTGTCAATATGAAGGTCCAAGGGATACAGTAAACCTGAAGTGAAGCATCGGAATCTGTAACTAGTGTCACAGGAATGGTTCAAAAAATAGACAGTAGGAAGATTCGCTCTACATGTACTTAAGTCGGCATTGTGCCATTTGTATTTATTTCCGATGCAATTTCTGTGTTTCATCGTCAATAAGAGGGTCATGGGGATACAGTAAACCTGAAGTGAAGCATCGGGATCTATAACTAGTGTCAGAGGAATGGTTCAAAACACAGTCATTAAGAAGAGTCAGTCTTCTTGTGCTTAAGTCGGCATTGTGCCTTTTGTATTTAATTCCGATGCAATTTCTGTGTCTCATCGTCAATAAGAAGGTCCAAGGGATACAGTAAACCTGAAGTGGAGCATCGGAATCAATAAGTAGTGTCACAGGAATGGTTCAAATCATAGACAGTAAGAAGAGCCAGTCTTTTTGTACTTAAGTCGGCATTGTGCCATTTTCAATTATATTCCGATGCAATTAGTGTGTTTCATCGTTAATAAGAAGGTCAGATGGATACAGTAAACCTGAAGTGAAGCATCGGAATCTCTAACTAGTGTCACAGGAATGGTTCAAATCATAGTCAGTAAGAAGAGTCAGTCTCCTTGTACTTAAGTTGGCATTGTGCCATTTGTATTTAATTCCGATGCACTATCTGTGTTTCACCGTCAATAAGAAGGTCCAAGGGATACAGTAAACCTGAAATGAAGCATCGGAATCTGTAACTAGTGTCACTGGAATGGTTCAAATCATAGACAGTAGGAAGATTCAGTCTTCATGTACTTAAGTCGGCATTGCGCCATTTGTATTTATATCCGATGCAATTTCTGTGTTTCATCGTCAATAAGAAGGTCAGAGGGATACAATAAACCTGAAGTGAAGGATCGGAATCTATAACTAGTGTCACAGGAATGGTTCAAAACATAGTCGATAAGAAGAGTCAGTCTTCTTGTACTTAAGTCGTTATTGTGCCATTTGTATTTAATTCGGATGCAATTTCTGTGTTTCATCGTCAATAAGATGGTCCAAGGGATACAGTAAACCTGAAGTGGAGCATTGGAATCTATAAATAGTGTCACATAAATGGTTCAAAAGTTAGACAGTAAGAAGAGTTTGTCCTCTTGTACTTCAGTCGGCATTGTGCTCTTTTCAATTTAATTCCGATGCAATTACTGTGTATCATCGTCAATAAGAAGGTCAGGGGGATACAGTAAACCAGAAGTGAAGCATCGGAATCTCTAACTAGTGTCACAGGAATGGTTCAACACATAGTCAGTAAGAAGAGTTAGTCTTCTTGTACTTAAGACGGCATTGTGCCTTATCTATTTATTTCCGATGCAATTTCAGTGTTTCATCTTCAATGAGAAGGTCAGAGGGGTACAGTGAACCTGAAGTGAGGCATCGTAATCAATGACTAGTGTCACAGGAATGGTTCAGAACATAGGCAGTAGGAAGAGTCAGTCTTCTTTTACTTAAGTCTTACTTTCTATTTAATTCCGATGCAATTTCTGTGATTCATCGTCAATAAGAAGGTCCAAAGGATACTGTAAACCTGAAGTGAAGCATCGGAATCTGTAACTAGCGTCACAGGAATGGTTCAATACATAGACAGTAGGAAGATCCAGTCTTCTTGTACTTAAGTCAGCATTGTGCCTTTTCTATTTAATTCTGATGCAATTTCTGTGTTACATTGTCAATATGAAGGTCCAAGGGATACAGTAAACCTGAAGTGAAGCATCGGAATCTGTAACTAGAGTCACAGGAATGGTTCAAAAAATAGACAGTAGGAAGATTCGCTCTACATGTACTTAAGTCGGCATTGTGCCATTTGTATTTATTTCCGATGCAATTTCTGTGTTTCATCGTCAATAAGAGGGTCATGGGGATACAGTAAACCTGAAGTGATGCATCGGGATCTATAACTAGTGTCACAGGAATGGTTCAAAACACAGTCATTAAGAAGAATCAGTCTTCTTGTACTTAAGTCGGCATTGTGCATTTTGTATTTGTTCCGATGCAATTTCTGTGTTTCATCGTCAATAAGAAGGTCCTAGGGATACAGTAAACCTCACGTGAAGCATCGGAATCTACAACTAGTGTCACAGGAGTGGTTCAAAACATAGTCAGTAAGAAGAGTCAGTCTTCTTGTACTTCAGTCGGCATTGTGCCTTTTGTATTTAATTCCGATGCAATTTCTGTGTTTCATCGTCAATAAGTAGGTCCAAGGGATACAGTAAACCTGAAGTGAAGCATCGGAATCTGTAACTAACGTCACAGGTATGGTTCAAAGCATAGACACTAAGAAGAGTCAGTTTGCTTGTACTTAAGACGGCATTGTGCCTTTTCTGTTTAATTCCGATGCAATTTCTGTGTTTCATCTTCAATAAGAAGGTCAGAGGGATACAGTGAACCTGAGGTGAAGCATCGGAATCTATAACTAGTGTCACCGGAATCGTTCAAATCATAGACAGTAGGAAGAGTCAGCCTTCTTGTACTTTAGTCGGCATTGTGCCTTTTGTATTTAGATACGATGCAATTTCTGTGTTTCATCGTCAATGAGAAGGTCCTAGGGATACAGTGAACCTGAAGTGAAGCATCGGAATCTACAACTAGAGTCACAGGAATGATTCAAAACACAGTCAGTGAGAAGAGTCAGTCTTCTTGTACTTAAGTCGGCATTGTGCCTTTTGTTTTTAATTCCGATGCAATTTCTGTGTTTCATCGTCAATAAGAAGGTCCAAGGGATACAGTGAACCTGAGGTGAAGCATCGGAATCTATAACTAGTGTCACAGGAATGGTTCAAACTTAGACAGTATGAAGGGTCAGTCTTCTTGTACCTAAGTTGGCGTTGTGCCTTTTGTATTTAATTCCGATGCACTTTATGTGTTACATCGCCAATAAGAACGTCCAAGGGATACAGTAAATCTGAAGTGAAGCATCGGAATCTATAACTAGTGTTACAGGAATGGTTCAATACACGGACAGTAGGAAGAGTCAGTCACCATGTCCTTAAGTCAGCATTGTGCCTTTTGTATTTAATTCCGATGCAATTTCTGTGTTTCATCGTCAATAGGAATGTCAGAGGGATACTGTTACCCTGAAGTGAAGCATCGGATTCTGTAACTAGCGTCACAGGAATGCACTTTATGTGTTACATCGCCAATAAGAACGTCCAAGGGATACAGTAAATCTGAAGTGAAGCATCGGAATCTATAACTAGTGTTACAGGAATGGTTCAATACACGGACAGTAGGAAGAGTCAGTCACCATGTCCTTAAGTCAGCATTGTGCCTTTTGTATTTAATTCCGATGCAATTTCTGTGTTTCATCGTCAATAGGAATGTCAGAGGGATACTGTTACCCTGAAGTGAAGCATCGGATTCTGTAACTAGCGTCACAGGAATGTTTCAAAACGAAGACAGTAAGAATAGTCAGTCTTCTTGTACTTAAGCCGGCATTGTACCTTTTCTATTTAATTCCGATGCAATTTCTGTGATTCATCGTCTATAAGAAGGTCAGAGGGATACAGTAAACCTGAAATGAAGCATCGGAATCTATAACTAGTGTCACAGGAATGGTTCAAACATAGTGAGTAAGAAGAGTCTGTCTTCTTGTACTTAAGTCGGCATTGTGCCTTTTGTATTTAATTCCGATGCAATTTCTGTGTTCCATCGTCAATAAGAAGGTCCAAGGGATGCAGTAAACCTGAAATGTAGCATCGGAATCTATAACTAGTGTCACAGGAATGGTTCAAAACATAGTCAGTAAGAAGAGTCAGTCTCCCTGTACTTAAGTCGGAATTGTGCCTCTTGTATTTAATTCCGATGCAATTTCTGTGATTCATCGTCAATAAGAAGGTCCAAAGGATACTGTAAACCTGAAGTGAAGCATCGGAATCTGTAACTAGCGTCACAGGAATGGTTCAATACATAGACAGTAGGAAGATCCAGTCTTCTTGTACTTAAGTCAGCATTGTGCCTTTTCTATTTAATTCTGATGCAATTTCTGTGTTACATTGTCAATATGAAGGTCCAAGGGATACAGTAAACCTGAAGTGAAGCATCGGAATCTGTAACTAGAGTCACAGGAATGGTTCAAAAAATAGACAGTAGGAAGATTCGCTCTACATGTACTTAAGTCGGCATTGTGCCATTTGTATTTATTTCCGATGCAATTTCTGTGTTTCATCGTCAATAAGAGGGTCATGGGGATACAGTAAACCTGAAGTGATGCATCGGGATCTATAACTAGTGTCACAGGAATGGTTCAAAACACAGTCATTAAGAAGAATCAGTCTTCTTGTACTTAAGTCGGCATTGTGCATTTTGTATTTGTTCCGATGCAATTTCTGTGTTTCATCGTCAATAAGAAGGTCCTAGGGATACAGTAAACCTCAAGTGAAGCATCGGAATCTACAACTAGTGTCACAGGATTGGTTCAAAACATAGTCAGTAAGAAGAGTCAGTCTTCTTGTACTTAAGTCGGCATTGTGCTTTTGTATTTAATTCCAATGCAATTTCTGTGTTTCATCGTCAATAAGAAGGTCGAAGGGATACAGTAAACCTGAAGTGAAGAATCGGAATCTATAACTAGTGTCACAGGAATGGTTCAAAACATAGACAGTAGGAATAGTCAGTCGTCTTGTACTTAAGTTGGCATTGTGAATTTGTATTTAATTCCGATGCACTATCTGTGGTTCACCGTCAATACGAAGGTCCAAGGAATACAGTATACGTGAAGTGAAGCATCGGAATCTGTAACTAGTGTCACTGGAATGGTTCAAATCATAGACAGTAGGAAGATTCAGTCGTCATGTACTTAAGTCGGCATTGCGCCATTTGTATTTCTATCCGATGCAATTTCTGTGTTTCATCGTCAATAAGAAGGTCAGAGGGATACAGTAAACCTGAAGTGAAGGGTCGGAATCTATAACTAGTGTCACAGGAATGGTTCAAAGCATAGTCGATAAGAAGAGTCAGTCTTCATGTACTTAAGTAGTTATTGTGCCATTTGTATTTAATTCCATTGCAATTTCTGTGTTTCATCGTCAATAAGATGGTCCAAGGGATACAGTAAACCTGAAGTGGAGCATTGGAATCTATAAATAGTGTCACATAAATGGTTCAAAAGTTAGACAGTAAGAAGAGTTTGTCCTCTTGTACTTCAGTCGGCATTGTGCTCTTTTCAATTTAATTCCGATGCAATTACTGTGTATCATCGTCAATAAGAAGGTCAGGGGGATACAGTAAACCAGAAGTGAAGCATCGGAATCTCTAACTAGTGTCACAGGAATGGTTCAAAACATAGTCAGTAAGAAGAGTCAGTCTTCTTGTACTTAAGTCGGCATTGTGCCTTTTGTGTTGATTTCCGATACAATTTCTGTGTTTCATCGTCAATAAGAAGGTCAGAGGGTTACAGTAAACCTGAAGTGAAGCATCGGAATCTATAACTAGTGTCAGAGGAATGGTTCAAAACATAGTCAATAAGAAGAGTCAGTCTTCTTGTACTTAAGTCGTTATTGTGCCATTTGTATTTAATTCCGATGCAATTTCTGTGTTTCATCGTCAATAAGATGGTCCAAGGGATACAGTAAACCTGAAGTGGAGCATCGGAATCTATAAATAGTTTCACATAAATCGTTCAAATGTTAGATAGTAAGGAGAGTCTGTCTTCTTGTACTTCAGTCGGCATTGTGCCCTTTTCAATTTAATTCCGATGCAATTACTGTGTATCATCGTCAATAAGAAGGTCAGAGGGATACAGTAAACCTGAAGTGAAGCATCGGAATCTCTAATTAGTGTCACAGGAATGGTTGAACACATAGTCAGTAAGAGGAGTTAGTCTTCTAGTACTTAAGTCGGCATTGTGCCTTTTGTATTTAATTCCGATGCAATTTCTGTGTTTCATCGTCAATAAGAAGGTCCAAGGGATACAGTAAACCTGAAGTGAGGCATCGGAATCTGTAACTAGCGTCACAGGAATGGTACAAAACATAGACAGTAGGAAGAGTCAGTCTTCTTGTACTTAAGTCGGCATTGTGCCTTTTCTATTTAATTCCGATGCAATTTCTGTGTTTCATTGTCAATAAGAAGGTCCAACGGATACAGTAAAACTGAAATGTAGCATCGGAATCTATAACTAGTGTCACGGGAATGGTTCAAAGCACAGACAGTAGGAAGATTCACTCTACATGTACTTAAGTCGGCATTCAGCGTTTTGTATTTCTTTCCGATGCAATTTCTGTGTTTCATCGTCAATAAGAAGGTCAGAGGGATACAGTAAACCTGAAGTGAAGCATCGCAATCTGTAACTAGTGTCACAGGAATGGTTCAATAAATAGACAGTAGGAAGATTCGCTCTACATGTACTTAAGTCGGCATTGTGCCATTTGTATTTATTTCCGATGCAATTTCTGTGTTTCATCGTCAATAAGAAGGTCATGGGGATACAGTAAACCTGAAGTGAAGCATCGGGATCTATAACTAGTGTCACAGGAATGGTTCAAAACATAGTCAGTAAGAAGAGTCAGTCTTCTTGTACTTAAGTCGGCATTGTGCCTTTTGTATTTAATTCCGATGCAATTTCTGTGTCTCATCGTCAATAAGAAGGTCCAAGGGATACAGTAAACCTGAAGTGGAGAATCGGAATCTATAACTAGTGTCACAGGAATGGTTCAAATCATAGACAGTAAGAAGAGCCAGTTTTTTTGTACTTAAGTCGGCATTGTGCCATTTTCAATTTAATTCCGATGCAATTAGTGTAATTCTTCGTCAATAAGAAGGTCAGATGGATACAGTAAACCTGAAGTGAAGCATCGGAATCTCTAACTAGTGTCACAGGAATGGTTCAAAACATAGTCGATAAGAAGAGTCAGTCTTCTTGTACTTAAGTCGTTATTGTGCCATTTGTATTTAATTCCGGTGCAATTTCTGTGTTTCATCGTCAATAAGATGGTCCAAGGGATACAGTAAACCTGAAGTGGAGCATTGGAATCTATAAATAGTGTCACATAAATGGTTCAAAAGTTAGACAGTAAGAAGAGTTTGTCCTCTTGTACTTCAGTCGGCATTGTGCTCTTTTCAATTTAATTCCGATGCAATTACTGTGTATCATCCTCAATAAGAAGGTCAGGTGGAAACAGTAAACCAGAAGTGAAGCATCGGAATCTCTGACTAGTGTCAAAGGAATGGTTCAACACATAGTCAGTGAGAAGAGTTAGTCTCCTTGTACTTAAGTCGGCATTGTGCCTTTTGTATTTAATTCGGATGCAATTTCTGTGTTTCATCGTCAATAAGAAAGTCCAAGGGATACAGTAAACCTGAAGTGAAGCGTCGGAATCTGTAACTAGCGTCACAGGAATGGTTCAAAACATAGACACTAAGAAGAGTCAGTCTACTTGTTCTTAAGACGGCATTGTGCCTTTTCTATTTATTTCCGATGCAATTTCTGTGTTTCATCTTCAATGAGAAGGTCAGAGGGGTACAGTGAACCTGAGGTGAGGCATCGGAATCAATGACTAGTGTCACAGGAATGGTTCAGAACATAGACAGTAGGAAGAGTCAGTCTTCTTTTACTTAAGTCTTACTTTCTATTTAATTCCGATGCAATTTCTTTGTTTCGGCGCCAATAAGAATGTCCAAAGGATACAGTAAACCTGATGTAAAGCATCGGAATCCATAACTAATGTCACAGGAATCGTTCAAAACATAGACTGTAGGAAGAGTCAGTCTTCTTGTACATTAGTCAGCATTGTGCCTTTTGTATTTGTTCCGATGCAATTTCTGTGTTTCATCGTCAATAAGAAGGTCCTAGGGATACAGTAAACCTCACGTGAAGCATCGGAATCTACAACTAGTGTCACAGGAGTGGTTCAAAACATAGTCAGTAAGAAGAGTCAGTCTTCTTGTACTTCAGTCGGCATTGTGCCTTTTGTATTTAATTCCGATTCAATTTCTGTGTTTCATCGTCAATAAGTAGGTCCAAGGGATACAGTAAACCTGAAGTGAAGCATCGGAATCTGTAACTAACGTCACAGATATGGTTCAAAGCATAGACACTAAGAAGAGTCAGTTTGCTTGTACTTAAGACGGCATTGTGCCTTTTCTGTTTAATTCCGATGCAATTTCTGTAATTCATCTTCAATACGAAGGTCAGAGGGATACAGTGAACCTGAGGTGAAGCATCGGAATCTATAACTAGTGTCACAGGAATCGTTCAAAACATTGACAGTAGGAAGAGTCAGTCTTCTTGTACTTTAGTCGGCATTGTGCCTTTTGTATTTAGATACGATGCAATTTCTGTGTTTCATCGTCTATAAGAAGGTCCTAGGGATACAGTGAACCTGAAGTGAAGCATCGGAATCTACAACTAGAGTCACAGGAATGATTCAAAACATAGTCAGTGAGAAGAGTCAGTCTTCTTGTACTTAAGTCGGCATTGTGCCTTTTGTATTTAATTCCGATGCAATTTCTGTGTTTCATCGTCAATAAGAAGGTCCAAGGGATACAGTGAACCTGACGTGAAGCATCGGAATCTATAACTAGTGTCACAGGAATGGTTCAAACTTAGACAGTAAGAAGGGTCAGTCTTCTTGTACTTAAGTTGGCGTTGTGCCTTTTGTATTTAATTCCGATGCACTTTATGTGTTATATCGCCAATAAGAACGTCCAAGGGATACAGTAAATCTGAAGTGAAGCATCGGAATCTATAACTAGTGTTACAGGAATGGTTCAATACACGGACAGTAGGAAGAGTCAGTCACCATGTCCTTAAGTCGGCATTGTGCCTTTTGTATTTAATTCCGATGCAATTTCTGTGTTTCATCGTCAATAAGAATGTCAGAGGGATACTGTTACCCTGAAGTGAAGCATCGGAATCTGTAACTAGCGTCACACGAATGGTTCAAAGCATAGACAGTAAGAATAGTCAGTCTTCTTGTACTTAAGTCGGCATTGTGCCTTTTCTATTTAATTCCGATGCAATTTCTGTGATTCATCGTCTATAAGAAGGTCAGAGGGATACAGTAAACCTGAAGAGAAGCATCGGAATCTATAACTAGTGTCACAGGAATGGTTCAAACATAGTGAGTAAGAAGGGTCTGTCTTCTTGTACTTAAGTCGGCATTGTGCCTATTCTATTTAATTCCAATGCAATATCTGTGTTTCATCGTCAATAAGAAGGTCAGAGGGATATGGTAAACCTGAAGTGAAGCATTGGGATCCATAACTAGTGTCACAGGAATGGTTCAAAACATAGTCAGTAAGAAGAGACAGTCTTCTTGTACTTAAGTCGGCATTGTGCCTTTTGTATTTAATTCCGATGCAATTTCTGTGTTCCATCGTCAATAAGAAGGTCCAAGGGATACAGTAAACCTGAAATGTAGCATCGGAATCTATAACTAGTGTCACAGGAATGGTTCAAAACACAGACAGTAGGAAGATTCACTCTACATGTACTTAAGTCGGCATTCAGCGTTTTGTATTTCTTTCCGATGCAATTTCTGTGTTTCATTGTCAATAAGAAGGTCAGAGGGATACAGTAAACCTGAAGTGAAGCTTCGGGATCTATAACTAGTGTCACAGGAATGGTTCAAAACATAGTCACTAAGAAGAGTCAGTCTTCTTGTACTTAAGTCGGCATTGTGCCTTTTGTATTTAATTCCGATGCAATTTCTGTGTCTCATCGTCAATAAGAAGGTCCAAGGGATACAGTAAACCTGAAGTGGAGGATCGGAATCTATAACTAGTGTCACAGGAATGGTTCAAATCATAGACAGCAAGAAGGGCCAGTCGTTTTGTACTTAAGTCGGCATTGTGCCATTTTCAATTTAATTCCGATGCAATTAGTGTGTTTCATCGTCAATAAGAAGTTCAGATGGATACAGTTAACCTGAAGTGAAGCATCGGAATCTCTAACTAGTGTCACAGGAATGGTTCAAATCATAGTCAGTAAGAAGAGTCAGTCTCCTTGTACTTAAGTCGGCATTGTGCCTTTTGTATTTAATTCCGATGCAATTTCTGTGTTTCATCGTCAATAAGAAGGTCCAAGGATACAGTAAACCTGAAGTGAAGAATCGGAATCTATAATTGGTGTCACAGGAATGGTTGAAAACTTAGACAGTAGGAATAGTCAGTCGTCTAGTACTTAAGTTGGCATTGTGCCCTTTGTATTTAATTCCGATGCACTATCTGTGTTTCACCGTCAATAAGAAGGTCAGAGGGATACAGTAAACCTGAAGTGAAGCATCGGAATCTCTAACTACTGTCACAGGATTGGTTCAAAACATAGTCAGTAAGAAGAGTCAGTCTTCTTGTACTTCAGTCGGCATTGTGCCTTTTGTATTTAATTCCGATGCAATTTCTGGGTTTCATCGTCAATAAGTAGGTCCAAGGGATACAGTAAACCTGAAGTGAAGCATCGGAAACTGTAACTAACGTCACAGGTATGGTTCAAAGCATAGACACTAAGAAGAGACAGTTTGCTTGTACTTAAGACGGCATTGTGCCTTTTCTATTTAATTCCGATGCAATTTCTGTGTTTCATCTTCAATAAGAAGGTCAGAGGTATACAGTGAAACTGAGGTGAAGCATCGGAATCTATAACTAGTGTCAAAGGAATCGTTCAAAAGATAGACAGTAGGAAGAGTCAGTCTTCTTGTACTTTAGTCGGCATTGTGCCTTTTGTATTTAGATACGATGCAATTTCTGTGTTTAATCGTCAATAAGAAGGTCCTAGGGATACAGTGAACCTGAAGTGAAGCATCGGAATCTACAACTAAAGTCACAGGAATGATTCAAAGCGTAGTCAGTGAGAAGAGTCAGTCTTCTTGTACTTAAGTCGGCATTGTGCCTTTTGTATTTAATTCCGATGCAATTTCTGTGTTTCATCGTCAATAAGAAGGTCCAAGGGATACAGTGAACCTGAGGTGAAGCATCGGAATCTATAACTAGTGTCACAGGAATGGTTCAAACTTAGACAGTAAGAAGGGTCAGTCTTCTTGTACTTAAGTTGGCGTTGTGCCTTTTGTATTTAATTCCGATGCACTTTATGTGTTATATCGTCAGTAAGAAGGTCAGAGGGATACAGTAAACCTGAAGTGACGCATCGGAATCTATAACTAGTGTCACAGGAATGGTTCAAACATAGTGAGTAAGAAGAGTCTGTCTTCTTGTACTGAAGTCGGCATTGTGCCTATTCTATTTAATTCCAATGCATTATCTGTGTTTCATCGTCAATAAGAAGGTCAGAGGGATATGGTAAACGTGAAGTGAAGCATCGGGATCTATAACTAGTGTGACAGGTATGGTTCCAAACATAGTCAGTAAGAAGAGACAGTCTTCTTGTACTCAAGTCGGCATTGTGCTTTTTCTATTTAATTCCGATGCAATTTCTGTGTTTCATCGTCAAAACGAAGGTCCAAAGGATACAGTAAACCTGAAGTAAAGCATCGGAAACCATAACTAATGTCACAGGAATCGTTCAAAACATAGACTGTAGGAAGAGTCAGTCTTCTTGTACTTTAGTCGGCATTGTGCCTTTTGTATTTGTTCCGATGCAATTTTTGTGTTTCATCGTCAATAAGAAGGTCCTAGCGATACAGTAATCCTCAAGTAAAGCATCGGAATCTACAACTAGCGTCACAGGAATGGTTCAAAACATAGTCAGTAAGAAGAGTCAGTCTTCTTGTACTTAAGTCGGCATTGTGCCTTTTGTTTTTAATTCCGATACAATTTCTGTGTTTCATCATCAATAAGAAGGTCAGAAGGTTACAGTAAACCTGAAGTGAAGCATCGGAATCTATATCTAGTGTCAGAGGAATGGTTCAAAACATAGTCAATAAGAAGAGTCAGTCTTCTTGTACTTAAGTCGTTATTGTGCCATTTGTATTTAATTCCGATGCAATTTCTGAGTTTCATCGTCAATAAGATGGTCCAAGGGATACAGTAAACCTGAAGTGGAGCATCGGAATCTATAAATAGTGTCACATAAATGGTTCAAAAGTTAGACAGTAAGAAGAGTCTGTCTTCTTGTACTTCAGTCGGCATTGTGCCCTTTTCAATTTAATTCCGATGCAATTACTGTGTATCATCGTCAATAAGAAGGTCAGAGGGATACAGTAAACCTGAAGTGAAGCATCGGAATCTCTAACTAGTGTCACAGGAATGGTTGAACACATAGTCAGTAAGAGGAGTTAGTCTTCTTGTACTTAAGTCGGCATTGTGCCTTTTGTATTTAATTCCGATGCAATTTCTGTGTTTCATCGTCAATAAGAAGGTCCAAGGGATACAGTAAACCTGAAGTGAGGCATCGGAATCTGTAACTAGCGTCACAGGAATGGTTCAAAACATAGACAGTAGGAAGAGTCAGTCTTCTTGTACTTAAGTCGGCATTGTGCCTTTTCTATTTAATTCCGATGCAATTTCTGTGTTACATTGTCAATAAGAAGGTCCAAGGGATACAGTAAACCTGAAATGTAGCATCGGAACCTATAACTAGTGTCACAGGAATGGTTCAAAACAAAGACAGTAGGAAGATTCACTCTACATGTACTTAAGTCGGCATTCAGCATTTTGTAACTCTTTCCGATGCAATTTCTGTGTTTCATCGTCAATAAGAAGGTCAGAGGGATACAGTAAACCTGAAGTGAAGCATCGGAAACTCTAACTAGTGTCACAGGAATGGTTCAAAGCATAGTCAGGAAGAAGAGTCAGTCTCCTTGTACTTAAGTTGGCATTGTGCCTTTTGTATTTAATTCCGATGCAATTTCTGTGTTTCATCGTCAATAAGAAGGTCCAAGGGATACTGTAAACCTGAAGTGAAGCATCGGAATCTGTAACTAGCGTCACAGGAATGGTTCAAAACATAGACAGTAGGAAGAGTCAGTCTTCTTGTACTTAAGTCGGCATTGTGCCTTTCCTATTTAATTCCGATGCAATTTCTGTGTTTCATTGTCAATAAGAAGGTCCAAGGGATACAGTAAACCTGAAGTGAAGCATCGGAATCTGTAACTAGTGTCACAGGAATGGTTCAAAAAATAGACAGTAGGAAGATTCGCTCTACATGTACTTAAGTCGGCATTGCGCCATTTGTATTTATTTCCGATGCAATTTCTGTGTTTCATCGTCAATAAGAAGGTCATGGGGATACAGTAAACCTGAAGTGAAGCATCGGGATCTATAACTAGTGTCACAGGAATGGTTCAAAACATAGTCAGTAAGAAGAGTCAGTCTTCTTGTACTTAAGTCGGCATTGTGCCTTTTGTATTTAATTCCGATGCAATTTCTGTGTCTCATCGTCAATAAGAAGGTCCAAGGGATACAGTAAACCTGAAGTGGAGAATCGGAATCTATAACTAGTGTCACAGGAATGGTTCAAATCATAGACAGTAAGAAGAGCCAGTTTTTTTGTACTTAAGTCGGCATTGTGCCATTTTCAAATTAATTCCGATGCAATTAGTGTAATTCATCGTCAATAAGAAGGTCAGATGGATACAGTAAACCTGAAGTGAAGCATCGGAATCTCTAACTAGTGTCACAGGAATGGTTCAAATCATAGTCAGTAAGAAGAGTCAGTCTTCTTGTACTTAAGTCGGCATTGTGCCTTTTGTATTTAATTCCGATGCAATTTCTGTGTTTCATCCTCAATAAGATGGTCCAAGGGATACAGTAAACCTGAAGTGAAGCATCGGAATCTGTAACTAGCGTCACAGGAATGGTTAAAAGCATAGACACTAAGAAGAGTCAGTCTGCTTGTACTTAAGACGGCATTGAGCCTATTCCATTCAATTCCGATGCAATTTCTGTGTTTCATCTTCAATGAGAAGGTCAGAGGGATACAGTGAACCTGAGGTGTAGCATCGGAATCAATAACTAGTGTCACAGGAATGGTTCAAAACATAGACAGTAGGAAGAGTCAGTCTTCTTTTACTTAAGTCTTACTTTCTATTTAATTCCGATGCAATTTCTGTGTTTCATCCTCAATAAGATGGTCCTAGGCATACAGTAAACCTCAAGTGAAGCATCGGAATCTACCACTAGTGTCACAGGATTGTTTCAAAACATAGTCAGTAAGAAGAGTCAGTCTTCTTGTACTTATGTCGGCATTGTGCCTTTTGTATTTAATTCCGATGCAATTTCTGTGTTTCATCGTCAATAAGAAGGTCGAAGGGATACAGTAAACCTGAAGTGAAGAATCGGAATCTATAACTAGTGTCACAGGAATGGTTCAAAACATAGACAGTAGGAATAGTCAGTCGTCTTGTACTTAAGTTGGCATTGTGCCTTTTGTATTTAATTCCGATGCACTATCTGTGTTTCACCGTCAATAAGAAGGTCCAAGGGATACAGTAAACCTGAAATGAAGCATCGGAATATGTAACTAGTGTCACTGGAATGGTTCAAATCATAGACAGTAGGAAGATTCGCTCTACATGTACTTAAGACGGCATTGTGCCATTTGTATTTATTTCCGATGCAATTTCTGTGTTTCATCGTCAATAAGAAGGTCATGGGGATACAGTAAACCTGAAGTGAAGCATCGGGATCTATAACTAGTGACACAGGAATGGTTCAAAACATAGTCAGTAAGAAGAGTCAGTCTTCTTGTACTTAAGTCGGCATTGTGCCTTTTGTATTTCATTCCGATGCAATTTCTGTGTTTCATCCTCAATAAGATGGTCCTAGGCATACAGTAAACCTCAAGTGAAGCATCGGAATCAACCACTAGTGTCACAGGATTGGTTCAAAACATAGTCAGTCTTGTACTTAAGTCGGCATTGTGCCTTTTGTATTTAATTCCGATGCAATTTCTGTGTTTCATCGTCAATAAGAAGGTCCAAGGGATACAGTAAACCTAAAGTGAGGCATCGGAATCTGTAACTAGCGTCACAGGAATGGTTCAAAACATAGACTGTAGGAAGAGTCAGTCTTCTTGTACTTAAGTCGGCATTGTGCCTTTTCTATTTAATTCCGATGCAATTTCTGTGTTTCATTGTCAATAAGAAGGTCCAAGGGATACAGTAAACCTGAAATGTAGCATCGGAATCTATAACTAGTGTCACAGGAATGGTACAAAACACAGGCAGTAGGAAGATTCACTCTACATGTACTTAAGTCGGCATTCAGCGTTTTGTATTTCTTTCCGATGCAATTTCTGTGTTTCATCGTCAATAAGAAGGTCAGAGGGATACAGTAAACCTGAAGTGAAGCATCGGAATCTCTAACTAGTGTCACAGGAATGGTTCAAAGCATATTCAGTAAGAAGAGTCAGGCTCCTTGTACTTAAGTTGGCATTGTGCCTTTTGTATTTAATTCCGATGCAATTTCTGTGTTTCATTGTCAATAAGAAGGTCCAAGGGATACTGTAAACCTGAAGTGAAGCATCGGAATCTGTAACTAGCGTCACAGGAATGGTTCAAAACATAGACAGTAGGAAGAGTCAGTCTTCTTGTACTTAAGTCGGCATTGTGCCTTTTCTATTTAATTCCGATGCAATTTCTGTGTCTCATCGTCAATAAGAAGGTCCAAGGGATACAGTAAACCTGAAGTGGAGAATCGGAATCTATAACTAGTGTCACAGGAATGGTTCAAATCATAGACAGTAAGAAGAGCCAGTTTTTTTGTACTTAAGTCGGCATTGTGCCTTTTCTATTTAATTCCGATGCAATTTCTGTGTTTCATTGTCAATAAGAAGGTCCAAGGGATACAGTAAACCTGAAATGTAGCATCGGAATCTATAACTAGTGTCACAGGAATGGTACAAAACACAGGCAGTAGGAAGATTCACTCTACATGTACTTAAGTCGGCATTCAGCGTTTTGTATTTCTTTCCGATGCAATTTCTGTGTTTCATCGTCAATAAGAAGGTCCAAGGGATACTGTAAACCTGAAGTGAAGCATCGGAATCTGTAACTAGCGTCACAGGAATGGTTCAAAACATAGACAGTAGGAAGAGTCAGTCTTCTTGTACTTAAGTCGGCATTGTGCCTTTTCTATTTAATTCCGATGCAATTTCTGTGTCTCATCGTCAATAAGAAGGTCCAAGGGATACAGTAAACCTAAGGTGAAGCATCGGAATCTGTAACTAGTGTCACAGGAATGGTTCAAAAAATAGACAGTAGGAAGATTCGCTGTACATGTACTTAAGTCAGCATTGTGCCATTTGTATTTATTTCCGATGCAATTTCTGTGTTTCATCGTCAATAAGAAGGTCATGGGGATACAGTAATCCTGAAGTGAAGCTTTGGGATCTATAACTAGTGTCACAGGAATGGTTCAAAACATAGTCAGTAAGAAGAGTCAGTCTTCTTGTACTTAAGTCGGCATTGTGCCTTTTGTATTTAATTCCGATGCAATTTCTGTGTCTCATCGTCAATAAGAAGGTCCAAGGGATACAGTAAACCTGAAGTGGAGAATCGGAATCTATAACTAGTGTCACAGGAATGGTTCAAATCATAGACAGTAAGAAGAGCCAGTTTTTTTGTACTTAAGTCGGCATTGTGCCATTTTCTATTTAATTCCGATGCAATTAGTGTAATTCATCGTCAATAAGAAGGTCAGATGGATACAGTAAACCTGAAGTGAAGCATCGGAATCTCTAACTAGTGTCACAGGAATGGTTCAAATCATAGTCAGTAAGAAGAGTCAGTCTTCTTGTACTTAAGTCGGCATTGTGCCTTTTGTATTTAATTCCGATTCAATTTCTGTGTTTCATCCTCAATAAGATGGTCCAAGGGATACAGTAAACCTGAAGTGAAGCATCGGAATCTGTAACTAGCGTCACAGGAATGGTTAAAAGCATAGACACTAAGAAGAGTCAGTCTGCTTGTACTTATGACGGCATTGAGCCTATTCTATTCAATTCCGATGCAATTTCTGTGTTTCATCTTCAATGAGAAGGTCAGAGGGATACAGTGAACCTGAGGTGTAGCATCGGAATCAATAACTAGTGTCACAGGAATGGTTCAAAACATAGACAGTAGGAAGAGTCAGTCTTCTTTTACTTCAGTCTTACTTTCTATTTAATTCCGAAGCACTTTCTGTGTCTCATCCTCAATAAGATGGTCCTAGGCATACAGTAAACCTCAAGTGAAGCATCGGAATCTACCACTAGTGTAACAGGATTGGTTCCAAACATAGTCAGTAAGAAGAGTCAGTCTTCTTGTACTTAAGTCGGCATTGTGCCTTTTGTATTTAATTCCGATGCAATTTCTGTGTTTCGTCGTCAATTAGAAGGTCGAAGGGATACAGTAAACCTGAAGTGAAGAATCGGAATCTATAACTAGTGTCACAGGAATGGTTCAAAACATAGACAGTAGGAATAGTCAGTCGTCTTGTACTTAAGTTGGCATTGTGCCTTTTGTATTTAATTCCGATGCACTATCTGTGTTTCACCGTCAATAAGAAGGTCCAAGGGATACAGTAAACCTGAAATGAAGCATCGGAATCTGTAACTAGTGTCACTGGAATGGTTCAAAACATAGACAGTAGGAAGATTCGCTCTACATGTACTTAAGTCGGCATTGTGCCATTTGTATTTATTTCCGATGCAATTTCTGTGTTTCATCGTCAATAAGAAGGTCATGGGGATACAGTAAACCTGAAGTGAAGCATCGGGATCTATAACTAGTGTCACAGGAATGGTTCAAAGCATAGTCAGTAAGAAGAGTCAGTCTTCTTGTACTTAAGTCGGCATTGTGCCTTTTGTATTTAATTCCGATGCAATTTCTGTGTTTCATCCTCAATAAGATGGTCCTAGGCATACAGTAAACCTCAAGTGAAGCATCGGAATCTACCACTAGTGTCACAGGATTGGTTCAAAACATAGTCAGTAAGAAGAGTCAGTCTTCTTGTACTTAAGATGGCATTGTGCCTTTTGTATTTAATTCCGATGCAATTTCTGTGTTTCATCGTCAATAAGAAAGTCAGAGGGATACAGTAAACCTGAAGTGAAGCATCGGAATCTATAACTATTGTCACAGGAATGGTTCAAAACATAGTCAATAAGAAGAGTCAGTCTTCTTGTACTTAAGTCGTTATTGTGCCATTTGTATTTAATTCCGATGCAATCTCTGTGTTTGATCGTCAATAAGATGGTCCAAGGGATACAGTAAACCTGAAGTGGAGCATCGGAATCTATAAATAGTGTCACAGGAAAGGTTCAACACATAGTCAGTAAGAAGAGTTAGTCTTCTTGTACTTATGTCGGCATTGAGCCTTTTGTATTTAATTCCGATGCAATTTCTGTGTTTCACCGTCAATAAGAAGGTCCAAGGGATACAGTAAACCTGAAATGAAGCATCGGAATCTGTAACTAGTGTCACTGGAATGGTTATAGTCATAGACAGTAGGAAGATTCAGTCTTCATGTACTTAAGTCGGCATTGAGCCTTTTGTATATATATCCGATGCAATTTCTGTGTTTCATCTTCAATGAGAAGGTCAGAGGGGTACAGTGAACCTGAGGTGAAGCATCGGAATCAATAACTAGTGTCACAGGAATGGTTCAGATTATAGACAGTAGGAAGAGTCAGTTTTCTTTTACTTAAGTCTTACTTTCTATTTAATTCCGATGCAATTTCTGTGTTTCGTCGCCAATAAGAAGGTCCAAAGGATACAGTAAACCTGAAGTAAAGCATCGGAATACATAACTAATGTCACAGGAATCGTACAAAACATAGACTGTAGGAAGAGTCAGTCTTCTTGTACTTTAGTCGGCATTATGCCTTTTGTAATTGTTCCGATGCAATTTCTGTGTTTCATCGTCAATAAGAAGGACCTAGGGATACGGTAAACCTCACGTGAAGCATCGGAATCTACAACTGGTGTCACAGGAATAGTTCAAAACATAGTCAGTAAGAAGAGTCAGTCTTCTTGTACTTAAGTCAGCATTGTGCCTTTTGTATTTAATTCCGATGCAATTTCTGTGTTTCATCGTCAATAAGTAGGTCCAAGGGATACAATAAACCTGAAGTGAAGCATCGCAATCTGTAACTAACGTCACAGGAATGGTTCAAAGCATAGACACTAAGAAGAGTCAGTCTGCTTGTACTTAAGACGGCATTGTGCCTTTTCTATTTAATTCCGATGCAATTTCTGCGTTTCATCGTCAATAAGAATGTCAGAGGGATACTGTAACCCTGAAGTGAAGCATCGGAATCTGTAACTAGCGGCACAGGAATGGTTCAAAACATAGACAGTAAGAATAGTCAGTCTTCTTGTACTTAAGTCGGCATTGTGCCATTTCTATTTAATTAAGATGCAATTTCTGTGATTCATCGTCTATAAGAAGGTCAGAGGGATACAGTAAACCTGAAGTGAAGCATCGAAATATATAACTAGTGTCATAGGAATGGTTCAAACATAGTGAGTAAGAAGAGTCTGGCTTCTTGTACTTAAGTCGGCATTGTGCCCATTCTATTTAATTCCAATGCAATATCTGTGTTTCATCGTCAATAAGAAGGTCAGAGGGATATAGTAAACCTGAAGTGAAGCATCGGGATCTATAACTAGTGTGACAGGTATGGTTCCAAACATAGTCAGTAAGAAGAGACAGTCTTCTTGTACTTAAGTCGGCATTGTGCTTTTTCTATTTAATTCCGTTGCAATTTCTGTGTTTCATCGTCAATTCGAAGGTCCAAGGGATACAGTAAACCTAAAGTGAAGCATCGGGATCCACAACTAGTGTCACAGGAATGGTTCAAAACATAGTCAGTAAGAAGAGTCAGTCTTCTTGTACTTAAGTCGGCATTGTGCCTTTTGTATTTAATTCCGATGCGATTTCTGTGTCTCATCGTCAATAAGAAGGTCCAAGGGATACAGTAAACCTGAAGTGGAGCATCGTAATCTATAAGTAGTGTCACAGGAATGGTTCAAATCATAGACAGTAAGAAGAGCCAGTCTTTCTGTACTTAAGTCGGCATTGTGCCATTTTCAATTTAATTCCGATGCAATTAGTGTGTTTCATCGTCAATAAGAAGGTCAGATGGATACAGTAAACCTGAAGTGAAGCAACGGAATCTCTAACTAGTGTCACAGGAATGGTTCAAATCATAGTCAGTAAGAAGAGTCAGTCTTCTTGTACTTAAGTCGGCATTGTGCCTTTTGTATTTAATTGGGATGCAATTTCTGTGTTTCATCGTCAATAAGATGGTCCAAGGGATACAGTAAACCTGAAGTGAAGCATCGGAATCGGTAACTAGCGTCACAGGAATGGTTCAAAACATAGACACTAAGAGGAGTCAGTCTGCTTGTACTTAAGACGGAATTGAGCCTTTTCTAATTAATTCCGATGCAATTTCTGTGTTTTATCTTCAATGAGAAGGTCAGAGGGATACAGTGAACCTGAGGTGAAGCATCGGAATCAATAACTAGCGTCACAGGAATCGTTCAAAACATAGACTGTAGGAAGAGTCAGTCTTCTTGTACTTTAGTCGGCATTGTGCCTTTTGTATTTGTTCCGATGCAATTTCTGTGTTTCATCGTCAATAAGGAGGTCCTAGGGATACAGTAAACCTCAAGTGAAGCATCGGAATCTACAACTAGTGTCACTGGAATGGTTCAAATCATAGATAGTAGGAAGAATCAGTTTCATGTACTTAAGTCGGCATTGTGCCATTTGTATTTATATCCGATGTAATTTCTGTGTTTCATCCTCAATAAGAAGGTCAGAGGGATACAGTAAACCTGAAGTGAAGCATCGGAATCTATAACTAGTGTCACAGGAATGGTTCAAAACATAGTCAATAAGAAGAGTCAGCCTTCTTGTACTTAAGTCGTTATTTTGCCATTTGTATTTAATTCTGATGCAATTTCTGTGTTTCATCGTCAATAAGATTCCAAGGGATACAGTAAACCTGAAGTGTAGCATCGGAATCTGTAAATAGTGTCACATAAATGGTTCAAAAGTTAGACAGTAAGAAGAGTCGGTCTTCTTGTACTTCAGTCGGCATTGTGCCCTTTTCAATTTTATTCCGATGCAATTACTGTGTATCATCGTCAATAAGAAGGTCAGAGGGATACAGTAAACCTGAAGTGAAGCTTCGGAATCTCTAACTAGTGTCACAGCAAAGGTTCAACACATAGTCAGTAAGAAGAGTTAGTCTTCTTGTACTTAAGTCGGCATTGTGCCTTTTGTATTTAATTCCGATGCAATTTCTGTGTTTCATCTTCAATGAGAAGGTCAGAGGGGTACAGTGAACCTGAGGTGAAGCATCGGAATCAATAACTAGTGTCACAGGAATGGTTCAGATTATAGACAGTAGGAAGAGTCAGTTTTCTTTTACTAAAGTCTTGCTTTCTATTTAATTCCGATGCAATTTCTGTGTTTCGTCGCCAATAAGAAGATCCAAAGGATACAGTAAACCTGAAGTAAAGCATCGGAATCCATAACTAATGTCACAGGAATCGTTCAAAACATAGACTGTAGGAAGAGTCAGTCTTCTTGTACATTAGTCGGCATTGTGCCTTTTGTATTTGTTCCGATGCAATTTCTGTGTTTCATCGTCAATAAGAAGGTCCTAGGGATACAGTAAACCTCACATGAAGCATCGGAATCTACAACTAGTTTCACAGGAATGGTTCAAAACATAGTCAGTAATAAGAGTCAGTCTTCTTGTACTTAAGTCGGCATTGTGCCTTTTGTATTTAATTCCGATGCAATTTCTGTGTTTCATCGTCAATAAGTAGGTCCAAGGGATACAATAAACCTGAAGTGAAGCATCGGAATCTGTAACTAACGTCACAGGAATGGTTCAAAGCATAGACACTAAGAAGAGTCAGTCTGCTTGTACTTAACACGGCATTGTGCCATTTCTATTTAATTCCGATGCAATTTCTGTGTTTCATCTTCAATAAGAAGGTCAGAGGGATACAGTGAACCTGAGGTGAAGCATCGGAATCTATAACTAGTGTCACAGGAATGGTTCAAAACATGGACAGTAGGAAGAGTCAGTCTTCTTTTACTTAAGTCGGCATTGTGCCTTTTGTATTTAATTCCGATGCAATTTCTGTGTTTCATCGTCAATAAGAAGGTCAGAGGGATACAGATAACCTGAAGTGAAGCATCGGAATCTATAACTAGTGTCACAGGAATGGTTCAAACATAGTGAGTAAGAAGAGTCTGGCTTCTTGTACTTAAGTCGGCATTGTGCCTATTCTATTTAATTCCAATGCAATATCTGTGTTTCATCGTCAATAAGAAGGACAGAGGGATATAGTAAACCTGAAGTGAAGCATCGGGATCTATAACTAGTGTGACAGGTATGGTTCCAAACATAGTCAGTAAGAAGAGACAGTCTTCTTGTACTTGAGTCGGCATTCTGCCATTTCTATTTAATTCCGATGCAATTTCTGTGTTTCATCGTCAATACGAAGGTCCAAGGGATACAGTAAACCTAAAGTGATGCATCGGGATCCACAACTAGTGTCACAGGAATGGTTCCAAACATAGTCAGTAAGAAGAGTCAGTCTTCTTGTACTTAAGTCGGCATTGTGCCTTTTGTATTTAATTCCGATGCAATTTCTGTGTCTCATCGTCAATAAGAAGGTCCAAGGGATACAGTATACCTGAAGTGGAGCATCGGAATCTATAACTAGTGTCACAGGAATGGTTCAAATCACAGACAGTAAGAAGAGCCATTCTTTTTGTACTTAATTCGGCATTGTGCCATTTTCAATTTAATTCCGATGCAATTAGTGTGTTTCATCGTCAATAACAAGGTCAGATGGATACAGTAAACCTGAAGTGAAGCATCGGAATCTCTAACTAGTGTCACAGGAATGGTTCAAATCATAGTAAAAAGAGTCAGTCTTCTTGTACTTAAGTCGGCATTGTGCCTTTTGTATTTAATTCCGATGCAGTCTCTGTGTTTCATCGTCAATAAGAAGGTCAGAATGATACAGAAAACCTGAAGTGAAGCATCGGAATCTATAACTAGTGTCACAGGAATGGTTCAAACTTACACAGTAAGAAGGGGCAGTCTTCTTGTACTTAAGTTCACGTTGTGCCTTTTGTATATGGTTCCGATGCACTTTATGTGTTACATCGCCAATAAGAACGTCCAAGGGATAACAGTACATCTGAAGTGAAGCATCGGAATCTATAACTAGTGTCACAGGAATGGTTCAATACACGGACAGTAGGAAGAGTCAGTCTCCATGTCCATAAGTCGGCATTGTGCCTTTTCTATTTAATTCCGATGCAATTTCTGTGTTTCATCGTCAATAAGAATGTCAGAGGGATATAGTAAACCTGAAGTGAAGCATCGGGACCTATAACTAGTGTCACAGGTATGGTTCCAAACATAGTCAGTAAGAAGAGACAGTCTTCTTGTACTTAAGTCGGCATTGTGCCTTTTCTAGTTAATTCCGACGCAATTTCTGTGTTTCATCGTCAATACAAAGGTCCAAGGGATACAGTAAACCTGAAGTGAATCATCGGAATCTATAACTAGCGTCACAGGAATGGTTCAAACATAGTCAGTAAGAAGAGTCTGTCTTCTCGTACTTAAGTCGGCATTGTGCCTATTCTATTTAATTCCAATGCAATATCTGTGTTTCATCGTCAATAAGAAGGTCAGAGGGATATAGTAAACCTGAAGTGAAGCATCAGGACCTATAACTAGTGTCACAGGTATGGTTCCAAACATAGTCAGTAAGAAGAGACAGTCTTCTTGTACTTAAGTCGGCATTGTGCCTTTTCTATTTAATTCCGACGCAATTTCTGTGTTTCATCGTCAATACAAAGGTCCAAGGGATACAGTAAACCTGAAGTGAATCATCGGAATCTATAACTAGTGTCACAGGAATGGTTCAAACATAGTCAGTAAGAAGAGTCAGTCATCTCGTACTTAAGTCGGCTTTCTGCCGTTTATATTTAATTCCGATGCAATTTCTGTATCTCATTGTCAATAAGAAGGTGTACGGGATACACTAAACCTGAAGTGGAGCATCGGAATCTATAACTAGTGTCACAGGAATGGTTCAAATCATAGACAGAAGGAAGAGTCAGTCTTCTTGTACTTAAGTCGGCATTGTGCCTTTTGTATTTAATTCAGATGCAATATCTGTGTTTCATCGTCAATAAGAAGGTCCAAGGGATGCAGTAAACCTGAAGTGAAGCATCGGAATCTGTAACTAGCGTCACAGGAATGGTTCAAAACATAGTCAGTAAGCAGAGCCAGTCTTCTTGTACTTAAGTCGGCATTGTGCCTTTTTTATTTAATTCCGATGCAATTTCTGTGTTTCATCGTAAATAAGAAGGTCAGAGGGATACAATAGACTTATAGTGAAGCATCGGAATCTAAAACTGGTCTCACAGGAAAGGTTCAAAACATAGGGAGTAAGAAGAGCCAGTCATCTTGTATTTGAGTCGGCATTGTTATTTCTCTATTTAATTCCGATGCAATTTCTGTGTTTCATCGTCAATACGAAGGCCCTAGGGATACAGTAAACCTGAAGTGAAGCATCGGAATCTATAACTAGTGTCACAGGAATGGTTCAAAACATATACAGTAAGATGAGTCAGTCTTCTTGTACGTAAGTCGGCATTGTGCCTTTTGTATTTATTTCCGATGCAATTTCTGTGTTTCGTCGTCAATAAGAAGGTCCAAGGGATACATTAAACCTGAAGTGAAGCATCGGAAACTATATCTAGTGTCACAGGAAAGGTTCAAAACATAGACAGTAAGTAGAGTCAGTCTTCTTGTACTTAAGTCGGCATTGTGCTTTTATATTTAATTTCGATGCATTTTCTGTGTTTCATCGCCAATAAGAACGTCCAAGGGATACAGTAAACCTGAAGTGGAGCATCGGAATCTATAACTAGTGATACAGGATTGGTTCAATACATGGACAGTAGGAAAACTCAGTCTCCTTGTACTTAAGTCGGCATTGTGCCTTTTCTATTTAATTCCCATGCAATTTCTGAGTCTCATCGTCAATAAGAATGTCAGAGGGATACAGTAACCCTGAAGTGAAGCATCGGAATCTATAACTAGTGTCACAGGAATGGTTCAAACATAGTCAGTAAGAAGAGGCTGTCTTCTTGTACTTAAGTCGGCATTGTGCCTTTTGTATTTAATTCCGATGCAATTTCTGTGTTTCATCGTCAATAAGTAGGTCCAACGGATACAGCAAACCTGAAGTGAAGCATCGGAATCTATAACTAGTGTCACAGGAATGGTTCAAAACATAGACAGTTGGAAGAGGTAGTCTTCTTGTACTTCAGTCGGCATTGTGCCCTTTTCATTTTATTTCCGATGCAATTACTGTGTATCATCGTCAATAAGAAGGCCAGAGGGATACAGTAAACCAGAAGCGAAGCTTCGGAATCTCTAACTAGTGTCACAGGAAAGGTTCAACACATAGTCAGTAAGAAGAGTTAGTCTTCTTGTACTTAAGTCGGCATTGTGCCTTTTGTATTTAATTCCGATGCAATTTCTGTGTTTCATCTTCAATGCGAAGGTCAGAGGGGTACAGTGAACCTGAGGTGAAGCATCGGAATCAATAACTAGTGTCACAGGAATGGTTCAGATTATAGACAGTAGGAAGAGTCAGTTTTCTTTTACTTAAGTCTTGCTTTCTATTTAATTCCGATGCAATTACTGTGTATCATCGTCAATAAGAAGGCCAGAGGGATACAGTAAACCAGAAGTGAAGCTTCGGAATCTCTAACTAGTGTCACAGGAAAGGTTCAACACATAGTCAGTAAGAAGAGTTAGTCTTCTTGTACTTAAGTCAGCATTGTGCCTTTTGTATTTAATTCCGATGCAATTTCTGTGTTTCATCGTCAATAAGAAGGTCCTAGGGATACAGTAAACCTCACGTGAAGCATCGGAATCTACAACTAGTTTCACAGGAATGGTTCAAAACATAGTCAGTAAGAAGAGTCATTCTTCTTGTACTTAAGTCGGCATTGTGCCTTTTGTATTTAATTCCGATGCAATTTCTGTGTTTCATCGTCGATAAATAGGTCCAAGGGATACAATAAACCTGAAGTTAAGCCACGGAATCTGTAACTAACGTCACAGGAATGGTTCAAAGCATAGACACTAAGAAGAGTCAGTCTGCTTGTACTGAAGACGGCATTGTGCCTTTTCTATTTAATTCCGATGCAATTTCTGTGTTTCATCTTCAATAAGAAGGTCAGAGGGATACAGTGAACCTGAGGTGATGCATCGGAATCTATAACTAGTGTCACAGGAATGGTTCAAAACATAGACAGTATTAAGAGTCAGTCTTCTTTTACTTAAGTCGGCATTGTGCCTTTTGTATTTAATTCCTATGCTATTTCTGTGTTTCATCGTCAATAAGAAGGTCAGAGGGATACAGATAACCTGAAGTGAAGCATCGGAATCTATAACTAGTGTCACAGGAATGGTTCAAACATAGTGAGTAAGAAGAGTCTGGCTTCATGTACTTAAGTCGGCATTGTGCCTATTCTATTTAATTCCAATGCAATATCTGTGTTTCATCGTCAATAAGAAGGACAGAGGGATATAGTAAACCTAAAGTGAAGCATCGGGATTTGTAACTAGTGTGACAGGTATGGTTCCAAATATAGTCAGTAAGAAGAGACAGTCTTCTTGTACTTAAGTCGGCATTCTGCCTTTTCTATTTAATTCCGATGCAATTTCTGTGTTTCATCGTCAATACGAAGGTCCAAGGGATACAGTAAACCTAAAGTGAAGCATCGGGATCCACAACTAGTGTCACAGGAATGGTTCAAAACATAGTCAGTAAGAAGAGTCAGTCTTCTTGTACTTAAGTCGGCATTGTGCCTTTTGTATTTAATTCCGATGCAATTTCTGTGTCTCATCGTCAATAAGTGGGTCCAAGGGATACAGTAAACCTGAAGTGGAGCATCGGAATCTATAACTAGTGTCACAGGAATGGTTCAAATCATAGACAGTAAGAAGAGCCAGTCTTTTTGTACTTAATTCGGCATTGTGCCATTTTCAATTTAATTCCGATGCAATTAGTGTGTTTCATCGTCAATAAGAAGGTCAGATGGATACAGTAAACCTGAAGTGAAGCATCGGAATCTCTAACTAGTGTCACAGGAATGGTTCAAATCATAGTCAGTAAGAAGAGTCAGTCTTCTTGTACTTAAGTCGGCATTGTGCCTTTTGTATTTAATTCCGATGCAGTTTCTGTGTTTCATCGTCAATAAGAAGGTCAGAGGGATACAGAAAACCTGAAGTGAAGCATCGGAATCTATAACTAGTGTCACAGGAATGGTTCAAACTTACACAGTAAGAAGGGGCAGTCATCTTGTACTTAAGTTGGCGTTGTGCCTTTTGTATTTAGTTCCGATGCACTTTATGTGTTACATCGCCAATAAGAACGTCCAAGGTATACAGTACATCTGAAGTGAAGCATCGGAATCTATAACTAGTGTCAGAGGAATGGTTCAATACACGGACAGTAGGAAGAGTCAGTCTCCATGTCCATAAGTCGGCATTGTGCCTTTTCTATTTAATTCCGATGCAATTTCTGTGTTTCATCGTCAATAAGAATGTCAGAGGGATACTGTAACCCTGAATTGAAGCATCAGAATCTGTAACTAGCGTCACAGGAATGGTTCAAAACACAGACAGTAAGAATAGTCACTCTTCTTGTACTTAAGTCGGCATTGTGCCTTTTCTATTTAATTCCGATACAATTTCTGTGATTCATCGTCTATAAGAAGGTCAGAGAGATACAGTAAACCTGAAGTGAAGCATCGGAATCTATAACTAGTGTCACAGGAATGGTTCAAACATAGTCAGTAAGAAGAGTCTGTCTTCTTGTACTTAAGTCGGCATTGTGCCTATTCTATTTAATTCCAATGCAATATCTGTGTTTCATCGTCAATAAGAAGGTCAGAGGGATATAGTAAACCTGAAGTGAAGCATCGGGACCTATAACTAGTGTCACAGGTATGGTTCCAAACACAGTCAGTAAGAAGAGACAGTCTTCTTGTACTTAAGTCGGCATTGTGCCTTTTCTATTTAATTCCGACGCAATTTCTGTGTTTCATCGTCAATACAAAGGTCCAAGGGATATAGTAAACCTGAAGTGAATCATCGGAATCTATAACTAGTGTCACAGGAATGGTTCAAACATTGTCAGTAAGAAGAGTCAGTCATCTTGTACTTAAGTCGGCTTTGTGCCTTTTATATTTAATTCCGATGCAATTTCTGTATCTCATTGTCAATAAGAAGGTGTACGGGATACACTAAACCTGAAGTGGAGCATCGGAATCTATAACTATTGTGACAGGAATGGTTCAAATCATAGACAGTAGGAAGAGTCAGTCTTCTTGTACTTAAGTCGGCATTGTGCCATTTGTATTTAATTCAGATGCAATATCTGTGTTTCATCGTCAATAAGAAGGTCCAAGGGATGAAGTAAACCTGAAGTGAAGCATCGGAATCTGTAACTAGCGTCACAGGAATGGTTCAAAACATTGTCAGTAAGAAGAGCCAGTCTTCTTGTACATAAGTCGGCATTGTGCCTTTTCTATTTAATTCCCATGCAATTTCATAGTTTCATCGTCAATAAGAATGTCAGAGGGATACAGTAGCCCTGAAGTGAAGAATCGGAATCTATAACTAGTGTCACAGGAATGGTTCAAACATAGTCAGTAAGAAGAGGCTGTCTTCTTGTACTTAAGTCGGCATTGTGCCTTTTGTATTTAATTCAGATGCAATATCTGTGTTTAATCGTCAATAAGAAGGACCAAGGGATACAGTAAACCTGAAGTGAAGCATCGGAATCTGTAACTAGTGTCACGGGAATGGTTCAAAACATAGACAGTAGGAAGAGTCGGTCTTCTTGTACTTCAGTCGGCATTGTGCCTTTTGCATCTAATTCCGATGCAATTTCTGTGTTTCATCGTCAATAAGTAGGTCCAACGGATACAGCAAACCTGAAGTTGAAGCATCGGAATGTATAACTAGTGTCACTGGAATGGTTCAAAACATACACAGCAAGAAGAGTCAGTCTTCTTGTACTTAAGTCGGCATTGTGCTTTTTTATTTAATTCCGATGCAATTTCTGTGTTTCATCGTAAATAAGAAGGTCAGAGGGATACAATAGACATATAGTGAAGCATCGGAATCTAAAACTGGTCTCACAGGAAAGGTTCAAAACATAGGGAGTAAGAAGAGCCAGTCATCTTGTATTTGAGTCGGCATTGTTATTTCTCTATTTAATTCCGATGCAATTTCTGTGTTTCATCGTCAATACGAAGGCCCTAGGGATACAGTAAACCTGAAGTGAAGCATCGGAATCTATAACTAGTGTCACAGGAATGGTTCAAAACATATACAGTAAGATGAGTCAGTCTTCTTGTACGTAAGTCGGCATTGTGCCTTTTGTATTTATTTCCGATGCTATTTCTGTGTTTCGTCGTCAATAAGAGGGTCCGAGGGATACATTAAACCTGAAGTGAAGCATCGGAATCTATATCTAGTGTCACAGGAAAGGTTCAAAACATAGACAGTAAGTAGAGTCAGTCTTCTTGTACTTAAGTCGGCATTGTGCCTTTTGCATTTATTTCCGATGCAATTTCTGTGTTTCATCGTGAATGAGACGGTCAGAGGGATACAGTAAAACTGAAGTTAAGCATCGGAATCTATAACTTGTGTTACAGGAATGGTTCAAAAAAGACTGTAAGAAGAGTCAGTCTTCTTGTACTTAAGTCGGCATTGTACCTTTTCTATTTAATTCCAATGCAATTTCTGTGTTTCATCGACAATAAGAATGTCAGAGGGATACACTAAACCTGAAGTGAAGCATCGGAATCTATAACTAGTGTCACAGGAATGGTTCAAAACATAGAAACTAGGAAGAGTCAGTCTTCTTGTACTTAATTCGGCATTGTGCCATTTCTATTTAATTCCGATGCAATTTCTGTGTTTCGTCGTCAATAAGAAGGTCCAAGGGATACAGTAAATCTGAAGTGAGGCATCGGAAACTATATCTAGTGTCACAGAAAGGGTTCAAAACATAGACTGTAAGAAGTGTCAGTCTTCTTGTACTTAAGTCGGCATTGAGCCTTCTGTATTTAATTCCGATGCACCCTCTGTGTTTCATCGTCAATAAGAAGGTCAGAGTGATCCAGTAAATCTGAAGTGAAGCTTAGGAATCTATAACTAGTGTCACAGGAATGGTTCAAAACATAGACACTAAGAAGAGTCAGTCTGCTTGTACTTAAGACGGCATTGTGCCTTTTCTATTTAATTCCGATGCAATTTTTGTGTTTCATCTTCAATGAGAAGGTCAGAGGGGTGCAGTGAACCTGAGGTGAAGCATCGGAATCAATAACTAGTGTCACAGGAATAGTTCAGATTATAGACAGTAGGAAGAGTTAGTTATCTTTTACTTAAGTCTTACTTTCTATTTAATTCCGATGCAATTTCTGTGTTTCGTCGACAATAAGAAGGTCCAAAGGATACAGTAAACCTGAAGTAAAGCATCGGAATCCATAACTAAT
Organism: Schistocerca americana; assembly: GCF_021461395.2. Taxonomy (NCBI): domain Eukaryota; kingdom Metazoa; phylum Arthropoda; class Insecta; order Orthoptera; family Acrididae; genus Schistocerca; species Schistocerca americana. The sequence goes on from NW_025726071.1 coordinate 2,081,145, forward strand.
GTCACAGGAATCGTTCAAAACATAGACTGTAGGAAGAGTCAGTCTTCTTGTACATTAGTCGGCATTGTGCCTTTTGTATTTGTTCCGATGCAATTTCTGTGTTTCATCGTCAGTAAGAAGGTCCTAGGGATACAGTAAACCTCACGTGAAGCATCGGAATCTACAACTAATGTCACAGGAATGGTTCAAAACATAGTCAGTAAGAAGAGTCAGTCTTCTTGTACTTAAGTCGGCATTATGCCTTTTGTATTTAATTCCGATGCAATTTCTGTGTTTCATCGTCAATAAGTAGGTCCAAGGGATGCAATAAACCTGAAGTGAAGCATCGGAATCTGTAACTAACGTCACAGGAATGGTTCAAATCATAGACACTAAGAAGAGTCAGTCTTTTTGTACTTAAGACGGCATTGTGATTTTTCTATTTAATTCCGATGCAATTTTTGTGTTTCATCGTCAATAAGAAGGTCAGAGGGATACAGATAACCTGAAGTGAAGCATCGGAATCTAAAACTAGTGTCACAGGAATGGTTCAAACTTAGACAGTAAGAAGGGTCATTCTTCTTGTACTTAAGTTGGCGTTGGCCTTTTGTACTTAATTCCGATGCAATTTATGTGTTACATCGCCAATAAGAACGTCCAAGAGATACAGTAAATCTGAAGTGAAACTTCGGAATCTATAACAAGTGTTACAGGAATGGTTCAATACACGGACTGTAGGAAGAGACAGTCACCATGTCCTTAAGTCGGCATTGTGCCTTTTCTATTTAATTCCGATGCAATTTCTGTGTTTCATCGTCAATAAGAATGTCAGAGGGATACTGTAACCCTGATGTGAAGCATCGGAATCTGTAACTAGCGTCACAGGAATGGTTCAACACATAGACAGTAAGAATAGTCAGTCTTCTTGTACTTAAGTCGGCATTGTGCCTTTTCTATTTAATTCCGATGCAATTTCTGTGTTTCATCGTCAATAAGATGGTCCAAGGGATACAGTAAACCTGAAGTGAAGCATCGGAATCTGTAACTAGCGTTACAGGACTGGTTCAAAACATAGACACTAAGAAGAGTCATTCTGCTTGTACTTAAGACGGAATTGAGCCTTTTCTTTTTAATTCCGATGCAATTTCTGTGTTTCATCTTCAATGAGAAGGTCAGAGGGATACAGTGAACCTGAGGTGTAGCATCGGAAACCATAACTAGTGTCACAGGAATCGCTCAAAACATAGACTGTAGGAAGAGTCAGTCTTCTTGTACTTTAGTCGGCATTGTGCCTTTTGTATTTGTTCCGATGCAATTTCTGTGTTTCATCGTCTTAAGAAGGTCCAAAGGATACAGTAAACCTGAAGTAAAGCATCGGAATCCATAACTAATGTCACAGGAATCGTTCAAAACATAGACTGTAGGAAGAGTCAGTCTTCTTGTACTTAAGTTTGCATTGTGCCTTTTGAATTTAATTTCGATGCACTATCTGTGTTTCACCGTCAATAAGAAGGTCAGAGGGATACAGTAAACCTGAAGTGAAGCATCGGAATCTCTAACTAGTATCACAGGAATGATTCAAAACATAGACAGTAGGAAGAGTCAGTCTTCTTGTACCTTAATCGGCATTGTGCCTTTTGCTATTTAATTCTGATGCAATTTCTGTGTTTCATCGTAAATAAAATGGTCCAAGGGATACAGTAAACCTGAAGTGAAGAATCGGAATCTATAATTAGTGTCACAGGAATGGTTCAAAACATAGACAGTAGGAATAGTCAGTCGTCTTATACTTAAGTTGGCATTGTGCCTTTTGAATTTAATTCCGATGCACTATCTGTGTTTCACCGTCAATAAGAAGGTCAGAGGGATACAGTAAACCTGAAGTGAAGCATCGGAATCTCTATCTAGTGTCACAGGAATGGTTCAAATCATAGTCAGTAAGAAGAGTCAGCCTTCTTGTACTTAAGTCGGCATTGTGCCTTTTGTATTTAATTCCGATGCAATTTCTGTGTTTCATCGTCAATAAGTAGGTCCAAGGGATGCAGTAAACCTGAAGTGAAGCATCGGAATCTGTAACTAACGTCACAGGAATGGTTCAAAGCATAGACACTAAGAAGAGTCAGTCAGCTTGTACTTAAGACGGCATTGTGCCTTTTCTATTTAATTCCGATGCAATTTCTGTGTTTCATCTTCAATAAGAAGGTCAGAGGGATACAGTGAACCTGAGGTGAAGCATCGGAATCTATAACTAGGAATGGTTCAAAACATAGACAGTAGAAAGAGTCAGTCTTCTTTTACTTAAGTCGGCATTGTGCATTTTGTATTTAATTAGGATGCAATTTCTGTGATTCATCGTCAAAAAGAAGATCAGAGGGATACAGTAAACTTGAAGTGAAGCATCGGATTCTACAACTAGCGTCACAGGAATGGTTCAAAACATAGTCAGTAAGAAGAGCCAGTCTTCTTGTACTTAAGTCGGCATTGTGCCTTTTCTATTTAATTCCGATGCAATTTCTGTGATTCATCGTCTATTAGAAGGTCAGAGGGATACAGTAAACCTGAAGTGAAGCATCGGAATCTATAACTAGTGTCACAGGAATGGTTCAAACATAGTGAGTAAGAAGAGTCTGGCTTCTTGTACTTAAGTCGGCATTGTGCCTATTCTATTTAATTCCAATGCAATATCTGTGTTTTATCGTCAATAAGAAGGTCAGATGGATATAGTAAACCTGAAGTGAAGCATCGGGATCTATAACTAGTGTGACAGGTATGGTTCCAAACATAGTCAGTAAGAAGAGACAGTCTTCTTGTACTTAAGTCGGCATTGTGCCTTTTCTATTTAATTCCGATGCAATTTCTGTGTTTCATCGTCAATACGAAGGTCCAATGGATACAGTAAACCTAAAGTGAAGCAATGGGATCCACAACTAGTGTCACAGGAATGGTTCAAAACATTGTCAGTAAGAAGAGTCAGTCTTCTTGTACTTAAGTCGGCATTGTGCCTTTTGTATTTAATTCCGATGCAATTTCTGTGTCTCATCGTCAATAAGAAGCACCAAGGGATACAGTAAACCTGAAGTGGAGCATCGGAATCTATAACTAGTGTCACAGGAATGGTTCAAATCATAGACAGTAAGAAGAGCCAGTCTTTTTGTACTTAATTCGGCATTGTGCCATTTTCAATTTAATTCCGATGCAATTAGTGTGTTTCATCGTCAATAAGAAGGTCAGATGGATACAGTAAACCTGAAGTGAAGCATCGGAATCTCTAACTAGTGTCACAGGAATGGTTCAAATCATAGTCAGTAAGAAGAGTCAGTCTTCTTGTACTTAAGTCGGCATTGTGCCTTTTGTATTTAATTCCGATGCAATTTCTGTGTTTCATCGTCAATAAGATGGTCCAAGGGATACAGTAAACCTGAAGTGAAGCATCGGAATCTGCAACTAGCGTCACAGGAATGGTTCAAAACATAGACACTAAGATTAGTCAGTCTGCTTGTACTTAAGACGGAATTGAGCCTTTTCTATTTAATTCCGATGCAATTTCTGTGTTTCATCTTCAATGAGAAGGTCAGAGGGATACAGTGAACCTGAGGTGTAGCATCGGAAACCATAACTAATGTCACAGGAATCGTTCAAAACATAGACTGTAGGAAGAGTCAGTCTTCTTGTACTTTAGTCGGCATTGTGCCTTTTGTATTTGTTCCGATGCAATTTCTGTGTTTCATCGTCAATAAGAAGGTCCTAGGGATACAGTAAACCTCAAGTGAAGCATCGGAATCTACAACTAGTGTCACAGGAATGGTTCAAAACATAGTCAGTAAGAAGAGTCAGTCTTCTTGTACTTATGTCGGCATTGTGCCTTTTGTGTTTAATTCCGATGTAATTTCTGTGTTTCTTCGTCAATAAGAAGGTCCAAGGGATACAGTAAACCTGACGTGAGGAATCGGAATCTATAACTAGTGTCACAGGAATGGTTCAAAACATAGCCAGTAGGAATAGTCAGTCTTCTTGTACCTTATCGGCATTGTGCCTTTTGCTATTTAATTCCGATGCAATTTCTGTGTTTCATCGTCAATAAGATGGTCCAAGGGATACAGTAAACCTGAAGTGAAGCATCGGAATCTGTAACTAGCGTCACAGGAATGGTTCAAAACATAGACACTAAGAAGAGTCAGTCTGCTTGTACTTAAGACGGAATTGAGCCTTTTCTATTTAATTCCGATGCAATTTCTGTGTTTCATCTTCAATGAGAAGGTCAGAGGGATACAGTGAACCTGAGGTGTAGCATCGGAAACCATAACTAATGTCACAGGAATCGTTCAAAACATAGACTGTAGGAAGAGTCAGTCTTCTTGTACTTTAGTCGGCATTGTGCCTTTTGTATTTGTTCCGATGCAATTTCTGTGTTTCATCGTCATAAGAAGGTCCAAAGGATACAGTAAACCTGAAGTAAAGCATCGGAATCCATAACTAATGTCACAGGAATCGTTCAAAACATAGACTGTAGGAAGAGTCAGTCTTCTTGTACTTAAGTTTGCATTGTGCCTTTTGAATTTAATTTCGATGCACTATCTGTGTTTCACCGTCAATAAGAAGGTCAGAGGGATACAGTAAACCTGAAAAGAAGCATCGGAATCTCTAACTAGTATCACAGGAATGATTCAAAACATAGACAGTAGGAAGAGTCAGTCTTCTTGTACCTTAATCGGCATTGTGCCTTTTGCTATTTAATTCTGATGCAATTTCTGTGTTTCATCGTAAATAAAATGGTCCAAGGGATACAGTAAACCTGAAGTGAAGAATCGGAATCTATAATTAGTGTTACAGGAATGGTTCAAAACATAGACAGTAGAAAGAGTCAGTCTTCTTTTACTTAAGTCGGCATTGTGCATTTTGTATTTAATTAGGATGCAATTTCTGTGATTCATCGTCAAAAAGAAGATCAGAGGGATACAGTAAACTTGAAGTGAAGCATCGGATTCTACAACTAGTGTCACAGGAATGGTTCAAAACATAGACACAAGGAAGAGTCAGTCTTCTTGTACTTAAGTCGGCATTGTGGCTTTTCTATTTAATTCAGATGCAATTTCTGTGTTTCATCGTCAATAAGAATGTCCAAGGGATACAGTAAACATATAGTGAAGCATCGGAATCTAAAACTGGTTTCACAGGACAGGTTCAAAACATAAAGTATAAGAAGAGTCAGTCTTCTTGTACATATGTCGGCATTGTGCCTTTTGCATTTAATTCCGATGTAATTTCTGTGTTTCATCGTCAATAAGAAGTTCATAGGGATACAGTAAACCTAAAGTGAAGCATCGGAATCTATAACTAGTGTCACAGGAATGGTTCAAAGCATAGACTGTAAGAAGAGTCAGTCCTCTTGTACATAAGTCGGCATTGTGCCTTTTCTATTTAAATCCGATGCAATTTCTGTGTTTCATCGTCAACAAGAATGTCAGAGGGATGCAGTAAACCTGAAGTGAAGCATCGGAATCTATAACTAGTGTCACGGGAATGGTTCGAAGCATAGACAGTAGGAAGAGTCAGTCTTCTTGTACTTCAGTCGGCATTGTGACTTTGTATCTAATTCCGATGCAAATTTTTGTGTTTCATCGTCAATAATAATGTCAGAGGGATACACTAAACCTGAAGTGAAGCATCGGAATCTATAAGTAGTGTCACAGGAATGGTTCAAAACATAGAAACTAGGAAGAGTCAGTCTTCTTGTACTTAAGTCGGCATTGTGCCTTTTCTATTTAATTCCGATGCAATTTCTGTGTTTCGTCGTCAATAAGAAGATCCAAGGGATACAGTAAATCTGAAGTGAAGCTCGGAATCTATATCTAGTGTCACAGAAAAGGTTCAAAACATAGACAGTAAGAAGAGGCAGTCTTCTTGTACTTAATATGGCATTGTGCCTTTTGTATTTAATTCCGATGCAACGTCTGTGTTTCATCGTCAATAAGTAGGTCAGAGGTATCCAGTAAATCTGAAGTGAAGCTTAGGAATCTATAACTAGTGTCACAGGAATGGTTCAATACATACACAGCAAGAAGTGTCAGTCTTCTTGTACATAAGTCGGATTTATGCCTTTTGTATTTAATTCCGATGCAATTTCTGTGTTTCATCTTCAATAAGAAGATCCAAGGGATACAGTAAACATATAGTGAAGCATCGGAATCTAATACTGGTCTCACAGGAATGGTTCAAAACATAGTTAGTAAGAAGAACCAGTCATCTTGTATTTGAGTCGGCATTGTGCCTTTTGTATTTAGTTCCGATGCAATTTATGTGTTTCATCGTCAATAAGAAGGTCAGAGGGAATCAGTAAACCAGAAGTGAAGGATCGGAATCTATAACTAGTGTCACAGGAATGGTTAAAACATAGATAGTAGGAAGAGTCAGTCTTCATGTACTTAAGCCGTCATTGTGCCTCTTGTATTTAATTCCGATGCAATTTCTGTGTTTCATCGTCAATAAGAAGGTCCAAGGGATACAGTAAACATATAGTGTAGCATCGGAATCTAAAACTGGTCTCACAGGAAATGTTCACAACACAGTCAGTAAGAAGAGTCAGTCTTCTTGTACTTAAGTCGGCATTGTGCATTTTGTATTTAATTATGATGCAATTTCTGTGTTTCATCGTCTATAAGAAGGTCAGAGGGATACAGTAAACCTGAAGTGTAGCATCGGAATGTATAACTAGTGTCACAGGAATGGTTCAAAACATTGTCAATAGCAAGGGTCAGTCTTCTTGTACTTAAGTCGGAATTGTGCCTCTCCTATTTAATTCCGATTCAATTTCTGTGTTTCGTCGTCAATAAGAAGCTCCAAGGGATACAGTAAACCTGAAGTGAAGAATCGGAATCTATAACTAGTGTCACAGGAAAGGTTCAAAACATAGACAGTAAGAATAGTCAGTCCTCTTGTATTTAAGTCGGCAATGTGCCTTTTGTATTTACTTCCGATCAAATTTCTGTAATTCATCGTCAATAAGAAGGTCAGAGGGATACAGTAAACCTGAAGTTAAGCATCGGAATCTATGACCAGTGTCACAGGAAAGGTTCAAAACATAGACAGTAGGAAGAGTCAGTCTTCTTGTACTTAAGTCGGCATTGTTCCTATTCTATTTAATTCCGATGCAATTTCTATGTTTCGTCGGCAATAAGAAGGTCAGAGACATACAGTAAACCTGAAGTGAAGCATCGGAATCTATATCTAGTGTCACAGGAATGGTTCAAAACATACACAGCAAGAAGAGTCAGTCTTCTTGTAATTAAGTCGGAATTGTGCCTTTTGTATTTAACTCCGATGCAATTTCTGTGTTTTACCGTCAATAAGAAGGTCCAAGGGATACAGGAAACCTGAAGTGATGCATCGGAATCTATAACTAGTGTCACAGGAATGGTTCAAAACATAGACAGTAGGAAGAGTCAGTCATCTTGTACTTAAGTCGGCATTGTGCCTTTTGTATTTAATTCCGATGCAATTTCTGTGCTTCATCGTCAATGTGAAGGTACAAGGGATACAGTAAACCTGAAGTGAAGCATCGGAATCTATAACTAGTGTCACAGGAACGGTTCAAATCATAGACAGTAAGAAGAGTCAGTCTTCTTGTACTTACGTCGGCATTGTGCCTTTTGTATTTAATGCCGATGCAATTTCTGTGTTACATCGTCAATAAGAAGGTCCAAGGGATACAGAAAACCTGAAGTGATGCATCGGAATCTATAACTAGTGTCACAGGAATGGTTCAAAACATAGACAGTAGGAAGAGTCAGTCATCTTGTATTTAAGTCGGCATTGTGCCTTTTGTATTTCATTCCGATGCAATTTCTGTGTTTCATCGTCAATAAGAAGGTCCAAGGGATACAGTAAACCTGAGGTGAAGCATCGGAATCTATAACTAGTGTCACAAGAATGGTTCAAAACAGACAGTAAGAAGAGTCAGTCTTCTTGTACTTAAGTCGGCATTGTGCCTTTTGTATTTAATTCCGATGCAATTTCTGTGTTTCATCGTCAATAAGAAGGTCCAAGGGATACAGTAAACATATAGTGAAGCATCGAAATCTAAAACTGGTCTCACAGGAAAGGTTCAAAACATAGAGTGTAAGAAGAGCCAGTCATCTTGTATATGAGTCGGCATTGTGCCATTTGTATTTAATTCCGTTGCAATCTCTGTGTTTCAACGTCAATAAGAAGGTCAGAGGGAATCTGTAAACCTGAAGTGAAGCATCGGAATCCATAACTAGTGTCACAGGAATGGTTAAAACATAGACAGTAGGAAGAGTCAGTCTTCTTGTACTTAAGTCGCCATTGTGCCTCTTGTATTAAATTCCGATGCAATTTCTGTGTTACATCGTCAATAAGAAGGTCCAAGGGATACAGAAAACCTGAAGTGATGCATCGGAATCTATAACTAGTGTCATAGGAATGGTTCAAACCATACACAGCAAGAAGAGTCAGTCTTCTTGTACTTAAGTCGGCATTGTGCCTTTTTTATTTTATTCCGTTGCAATTTCTCTATTTCATCGTAAATAAGAAGGTCAGAGGGATACAGTAAACTTGAAGTAAAGCATCGGAATCTATGACCAGTGTCACAGGAAAGGTTCAAAACATAGACAGTAGGAAGAGTCAGTCTTCTTGTACTTAAGACGGCATTGTGCCTTTTCTATTTAATTCCGATGCAATATCTGTGTTTCATCGTCAATACGAAGGTCCTAGGGATACAGTAAACCTGAAGTGAAGCATCGGAATCCATAACTAGTGGCACAGGAATGGTTCAAAACATAGACAGTAAGATGAGTCAGTGGTCTTGTACGTAAGTCGGCATTATGCCTTTTGTATTTATTTCCGATGCAATTTCTGTGTTTCGTCGTCAATAAGAAGGTCCAAGGGATACATTAATCCTGAAGTGAAGCATCGGAATATATATATCTAGTGTCACAGGAAAGGTTCAAAACATAGACAATAAGAACAGTCAGTCTTCTTGTACTTAAGTCGGCATTGTGCCTTTTGTATGTAATTCCGATGCATATACTGTGTTACATCGTCAATAAGAAGGTCAGAGGGATACAGTAAATCTGAAGTGAAGCACCGGAATCTATAAATAATGTTACAGGAGTGGTTCAAAACATAGACTGTAGGAAGAGTCAGTCTTCTTGTACTTAAGTCGGCATTGTGCCTTTTCTATTTAATTCCGGTGCAATTTCTGTGTTACATCGTCAATAAGAATGTCAGAGGGATTCAGTAAACCTGAAGTGAAGCATCGGAATCTATAACTAGTGCCACAGGAATGGTTCAAAACATAGGCACTAGGAAGAATCAGTCTTCTTGTACTTAAGTCAGCATTGTGCCTTTTCTATTTAATTCCGATGCAATTTCTGTGTTTCGTCGTCAATAAGAAGGGCCAAGGGATACAGTAAATCTGAAGTGAAGCATCGGAATCTATATCCAGTGTCACAGGAAATGTTCAAAACATAGACAGTAAGAAGAGTCAGTCTTCTTGCACATATGTCAACATTGTGCCTTCTGTATTTAATTCCGATGCAATTTCTGTGTTGCATCGTCAATAAGAAGGTCAGAGGGATACAGTAAATCTGAAGCGAAGCACAGGAATCTATATTTAGTGTCACAGGAATGGTTCAAAGCATAGACAGTAGGAAGAGTCTGTCTTCTTGTACTTAAGTCGGCATTGTTCCTATTCTATTTAATTCCGATGCAATTTCTATGTTTCGTCGTCAATATGAAGGTCAGAGAAATACAGTAAACCTGAAGTGATGCATCGGAATCTATATCTAGTGTCACAGGAATGGTTCAGAACATACACAGCAAGAAGAGTCAGTCTTCTTGTACTTAAGTCGGAATTGTGCCTTTTGTATTTAACTCCGATGCAATTTCTGTGTTTTACTGTCAATAAGAAGGTCCAAGGGATACAGGAAACCTGAAGTGATGCATCGGAATCTATAACTAGTGTCACAGGAATGGTTCATAACATAGACAGTAGGAAGAGTCAGTCATCTTGTACTTAAGTCGGCATTGTGCCTCTTGTATTTAATTCCGATGCAATTTCTGTGTTTCATCGTCAATGTGAAGGTCCAAGGGATACAGTAGACCTGAAGTGAAGCATCGGAATCTATAACTAGTGTCACAAGAATGGTTCAAAATATAGACAGTAAGAAGAGTCAGTCTTCTTGTACTTAAGTCGGCATTGTGCCATTTGTATTTAATTCCGATGCAATTTGTGTGTTTCATCGTCAATAAGAAGGTCCATGGGATACAGTAAACATATAGTGAAGCATCGGAATCTATAACTAGTGTCACAGGAATGGTTCAAAACTTAGACAGTAGGAAGAGTCAATCTTGTTGCACTTATGTCGGCATTGTGCCTTTTGTATTTAATTCCGTTGCAATTTCTGTGTTTCGTCGTCAATAAGAAGGTCCAAGGGATACAGTAAACCTGAAATGAACCATCGGAATCTATAACTAGTGTCACAGGAACGGTTCAAACATAGACAGTAAGAAGAGTCAGTGTTCTTGTACTTAAGTCGGCATTGTGCCTTTTGTATTTAATGCCGATGCAATTTCTGTGTTACATCGTCAATAAGAAGGTCCAAGGGATACAGAAAACCTGAAGTGATGCATCGGAATCTATAACTAGTGTCACAGGAATGGTTCAACACATAGACAGTAGGAAGAGTCAGTCATCTTGTACTTAAGTCGGCATTGTGCCTTTTGTATTTCATTCCGATGCAATTTCTGTGTTTCATCGTCAATAAGAAGGTCCAAGGGATACAGTAAACCTGAGGTGAAGCATCGGAATCTATAACTAGTGTCACAAGAATGGTTCAAAACAGACAGTAAGAAGAGTCAGTCTTCTTGTACTTAAGTCGGCATTGTGCCTTTTGTATTTAATTCCGATGCAATTTCTGTGTTTCATCGTCAATAAGAAGGTCCAAGGGATACAGTAAACATATAGTGAAGCATCGGAATCTAAAACTGGTCTCACAGGAAAGGTTCAAAACATAGAGAGTAAGAAGAGCCAGTCATCTCGTATTTGAGTCGGCATTGTGCCTTTTGTATTTAATTCCGTTGCAATTTCTGTGTTTCATCATCAATAAGAAGGTCAGAGGGAATCTGTAAACCTGAAGTGAAGCATCGGAATCTATAACTAGTGTCACAGGAATGGTTAAAACATAGACAGTAGGAAGAGTCAGTCTTCTTGTACTTAAGTCGCCATTGTGCCTCTTGTATTAAATTCCGATGCAATTTCTGTGTTGCATCGTCAATAAGAAGGTCAGAGGGATACAGCAAATCTGAAGCGAAGCACAGGAATCTATAACTAGTGTCACAGGAATGGTTCAAAGCATAGACAGTAGGAAGAGTCAGTCTTCTTGGACTTAAGTCGGCATTGCTCCTATTCTATTTAATTCCGATGCAATTTCTATGTTTCGTCGTCAATAAGAAGGTCAGAGACATACAGTAAACCTGAAGTGAAGCATCGAAATCTATATCTAGTGTCACAGGAATGGTTCAGAACATACACAGCAAGAAGAGTCAGTCTTCTTGTACTTAAGTCGGAATTGTGCCTTTTGTATTTAACTCCGATGCAATTTCTGTGTTTTACCGTCAATAAGAAGGTCCAAGGGATACAGGAAACCTGAAGTGATGCATCGGAATCTATAACTAGTGTCACAGGAATGGTTCAAAACATAGACAGTAGGAAGAGTCAGTCATCTTGTACTTAAGTCGGCATTGTGCCTTTTGTATTTAATTCCGATGCAATTTCAGTGTTTCATCGTCAATGTGAAGGTCCAAGGGATACAGTAAACCTGAGGTGAAGCATCGGAATCTATAACTAGTGTCACAAGAATGGTTCAAAATATAGACAGTAAGAAGAGTCAGTCTTCTTGTACTTAAGTCGGCATTGTGCCATTTGTATTTAATTCCGATGCAATTTGCGTGTTTCATCGTCAATAAGAAGGTCCATGGGATACAGTAAACATATAGTGAAGCATCGGAATCTATAACTAGTGTCACAGGAATGATTCAAAACTTAGACAGTAGGAAGAGTCAATCTTGTTGCACTTATGTCGGCATTGTGCCTTTTCTATTTAATTCCGTTGCAATTTCTGTGTTTCGTCGTCAATAAGAAGGTCCAAGGGATACAGTAAACCTGAAATGAACCATCGGAATCTATAACTAGTGTCACAGGAACGGTTCAAAACATAGACAGTAAGAAGAGTCAGTCTTCTTGTACTTAAGTCGGCATTGTGCCTTTTGTATTTATTGCCGATGCAATTTCTGTGTCACATCGTCAATAAGAAGGTCCAAGGGATACAGAAAACCTGAAGTGATGCATCGGAATCTATAACTAGTGTCACAGGAATGGTTCAACACATAGACAGTAGGAAGAGTCAGTCATCTTGTACTTAAGTCGGCATTGTGCCTTTTGTATTTCATTCCGATGCAATTTCTGTGTTTCATCGTCAATGAGAAGGTCCAAGGGATACAGTAAACCTGAGGTGTAGCATCGGAAACCATAACTAATGTCACAGGAATCGTTCAAAACATAGACTGTAGGAAGAGTCAGTCTTCTTGTACTTAAGTCGGCATTGTGCCTTTTGTATTTAATTCCGATGCAATTTCTGTGTTTCATCGTCAATAAGAAAGTCCAAGGGATACAGTAAACATATAGTGAAGCATCGGAATCTAAAACTGGTCTCACAGGAAAGGTTCAAAACATAGAGAGTAAGAAGAGCCAGTCATCTCGTATTTGAGTCGGCATTGTGCCTTTTGTATTTAATTCCGTTGCAATTTCTGTGTTTCATCGTCAATAAGAAGGTCAGAGGGAATCTGTAAACCTGAAGTGAAGCATCGGAATCTATAACTAGTGTCACAGGAATGGTTAAAACATAGACAGTAGGAAGAGTCAGTCTTCTTGTACTTAAGTCGCCATTGTGCCTCTTGTATTAAATTCCGATGCAATTTCTCTGTTGCATCGTCAATAAGAAGGTCAGAGGGATACAGTAAATCTGAAGCGAAGCACAGGAATCTATAACTAGTGTCACAGGAATGGTTCAAAGCATAGACAGTAGGAAGAGTCAGTCTTCTTGGACTTAAGTCGGCATTGCTCCTATTCTATTTAATTCCGATGCAATTTCTATGTTTCGTCGTCAATAAGAAGGTCAGAGACATACAGTAAACCTGAAGTGAAGCATCGAAATCTATATCTAGTGTCACAGGAATGGTTCAGAACATACACAGCAAGAAGAGTCAGTCTTCTTGTACTTAAGTCGGAATTGTGCCTTTTGTATTTAACTCCGATGCAATTTCTGTGTTTTACCGTCAATAAGAAGGTCCAAGGGATACAGGAAACCTGAAGTGATGCATCGGAATCTATAACTAGTGTCACAGGAATGGTTCAAAACATAGACAGTAGGAAGAGTCAGTCATCTTGTACTTAAGTCGGCATCGTGCCTTTTGTATTTAATTCCGATGCAATTTCAGTGTTTCATCGTCAATGTGAAGGTCCAAGGGATACAGTAAACCTGAGGTGAAGCATCGGAATCTATAACTAGTGTCACAAGAATGGTTCAAAATATAGACAGTAAGAAGAGTCAGTCTTCTTGTACTTAAGTCGGCATTGTGCCATTTGTATTTAATTCCGATGCAATTTGCGTGTTTCATCGTCAATAAGAAGGTCCATGGGATACAGTAAACATATAGTGAAGCATCGGAATCTATAACTAGTGTCACAGGAATGATTCAAAACTTAGACAGTAGGAAGAGTCAATCTTGTTGCACTTATGTCGGCATTGTGCCTTTTCTATTTAATTCCGTTGCAATTTCTGTGTTTCGTCGTCAATAAGAAGGTCCAAGGGATACAGTAAACCTGAAATGAACCATCGGAATCTATAACTAGTGTCACAGGAACGGTTCAAAACATAGACAGTAAGAAGAGTCAGTCTTCTTGTACTTAAGTCGGCATTGTGCCTTTTGTATTTATTGCCGATGCAATTTCTGTGTTACATCGTCAATAAGAAGGTCCAAGGGATACAGAAAACCTGAAGTGATGCATCGGAAACTATAACTAGTGTCACAGGAATGGTTCAACACATAGACAGTAGGAAGAGTCAGTCATCTTGTACTTAAGTCGGCATTGTGCCTTTTGTATTTCATTCCGATGCAATTTCTGTGTTTCATCGTCAATGAGAAGGTCCAAGGGATACAGTAAACCTGAGGTGAAGCATCGGAATCTATAACTAGTGTCACAAGAATGGTTCAAAACAGACAGTAAGAAGAGTCAGTCTTCTTGTACTTAAGTCGGCATTGTGCCTTTTGTATTTAATTCCGATGCAATTTCTGTGTTTCATCGTCAATAAGAAGGTCCAAGGGATACAGTAAACATATAGTGAAGCATCGGAATCTAAAACTGGTCTCACAGGAAAGGTTCAAAACAATAGAGAGTAAGAAGAGCCAGTCATCTCGTATTTGAGTCGGCATTGTGCCTTTTGTATCTAATTCCGTTGCAATTTCTGTGTTTCATCGTCAATAAGAAGGTCAGAGGGAATCTGTAAACCTGAAGTGAAGCATCGGAATCTATAACTAGTGTCACAGGAATGGTTAAAACATAGACAGTAGGAAGAGTCAGTCTTCTTGTACTTAAGTCGCCATTGTGCCTCTTGTATTAAATTCCGATGCAATTTCTGTGTTTTACTGTCAATAAGAAGGTCCAAGGGATACAGGCAACCTGAAGTGATGCATCGGAATCTATAACTAGTGTCACAGGAATGGTTCAAAACATAGACAGTAGGAAGAGTCAGTCATCTTGTACTTAAGTCGGCATTGTGCCTTTTGTATTTAATTCCGATGCAATTTCTGTGTTTCATCGTCAATGTGAAGGTCCAAGGGATACAGTAAACCTGAAGTGAAGCATCGGAATCTATAACTAGTGTCACAAGAATGGTTCAAAATATAGACAGTAAGAAGAGTCAGTCTTCTTGTACTTAAGTCGGCATTGTGCCATTTGTATTTAATTCCGATGCAATTTGTGTGTTTCATCGTCAATAAGAAGGTCCATGGGATACAGTAAACATATAGTGAAGCATCGGAATCTATAACTAGTGTCACAGGAATGGTTCAAAACTTAGACAGTAGGAAGAGTCAATCTTGTTGCACTTATGTCGGCATTGTGCCTTTTCTATTTAATTCCGTTGCAATTTCTGTGTTTCGTCGTCAATAAGAAGGTCCAAGGGATACAGTAAACCTGAAATGAACCATCGGAATCTATATATAGTGTCACAGGAACGGTTCAAACATAGACAGTAAGAAGAGTCAGTGTTCTTGTACTTAAGTCGGCATTGTGCTATTTGTATTTAATGCCGATGCAATTTCTGTGTTACATCGTCAATAAGAAGGTCCAAGGGATACAGAAAACCTGAAGTGATGCATCGGAATCTATAACTAGTGTCACAGGAATGGTTCAACACATAGACAGTAGGAAGAGTCAGTCATCTTGTACTTAAGTCGGCATTGTGCCTTTTGTATTTCATTCCGATGCAATTTCTGTGTTTCATCGTCAATAAGAAGGTCCAAGGGATACAGTAAACCTGAGGTGAAGCATCGGAATCTATAACTAGTGTCACAAGAATGGTTCAAAACAGAAAGTAAGAAGAGTCAGTCTTCTTGTACTTAAGTCGGCATTGTGCCTTTTGTATTTAATTCCGATGCAATTTCTGTGTTTCATCGTCAATAAGAAGGTCCAAGGGATACAGTAAACATATAGTGAAGCATCGGAATCTAAAACTGGTCTCACAGGAAAGGTTCAAAACATAGAGAGTAAGAAGAGCCAGTCATCTCGTATTTGAGTCGGCATTGTGCCTTTTGTATTTAATTCCGTTGCAATTTCTGTGTTTCATCGTCAATAAGAAGGTCAGAGGGAATCTGTAAACCTGAAGTGAAGCATCGGAATCTATAACTAGTGTCACAGGAATGGTTAAAACATAGACAGTAGGAAGAGTCAGTCTTCTTGTACTTAAGTCGCCATTGTGCCTCTTGTATTAAATTCCGATGCAATTTCTGTGTTGCATCGTCAATAAGAAGGTCAGAGGGATACAGCAAATCTGAAGCGAAGCACAGGAATCTATAACTAGTGTCACAGGAATGGTTCAAAGCATAGACAGTAGGAAGAGTCAGTCTTCTTGGACTTAAGTCGGCATTGCTCCTATTCTATTTAATTCCGATGCAATTTCTATGTTTCGTCGTCAATAAGAAGGTCAGAGACATATAGTAAACCTGAAGTGAAGCATCGAAATCTATATCTAGTGTCACAGGAATGGTTCAGAACATACACAGCAAGAAAAGTCAGTCTTCTTGTACTTAAGTCGGAATTGTGCCTTTTGTATTTAACTCCGATGCAATTTCTGTGTTTTACCGTCAATAAGAAGGTCCAAGGGATACAGGAAACCTGAAGTGATGCATCGGAATCTATAACTAGTGTCACAGGAATGGTTCAAAACATAGACAGTAGGAAGAGTCAGTCATCTTGTACTTAAGTCGGCATTGTGCCTTTTGTATTTAATTCCGATGCAATTTCAGTGTTTCATCGTCAATGTGAAGGTCCAAGGGATACAGTAAACCTGAGGTGAAGCATCGGAATCTATAACTATTGTCACAAGAATGGTTCAAAATATAGACAGTAAGAAGAGTCAGTCTTCTTGTACTTAAGTCGGCATTGTGCCATTTGTATTTAATTCCGATGCAATTTGCGTGTTTCATCGTCAATAAGAAGGTCCATGGGATACAGTAAACATATAGTGAAGCATCGGAATCTATAACTAGTGTCACAGGAATGATTCAAAACTTAGACAGTAGGAAGAGTCAATCTTGTTGCACTTATGTCGGCATTGTGCCTTTTCTATTTAATTCCGTTGCAATTTCTGTGTTTCGTCGTCAATAAGAAGGTCCAAGGGATACAGTAAACCTGAAATGAACCATCGGAATCTATAACTAGTGTCACAGGAACGGTTCAAAACATAGACAGTAAGAAGAGTCAGTCATCTTGTACTTAAGTCGGCATTGTGCCTTTTGTATTTCATTCCGATGCAATTTCTGTGTTTCATCGTCAATGAGAAGGTCCAAGGGATACAGTAAACATGAGGTGAAGCATCGGAATCTATAACTAGTGTCACAAGAATGGTTCAAAACAGACAGTAAGAAGAGTCAGTCTTCTTGTACTTAAGTCGGCATTGTGCCTTTTGTATTTAATTCCGATGCAATTTCTGTGTTTCATCGTCAATAAGAAGGTCCAAGGGATACAGTAAACATATAGTGAAGCATCGGAATCTAAAACTGGTCTCACAGGAAAGGTTCAAAACAATAGAGAGTAAGAAGAGCCAGTCATCTCGTATTTGAGTCGGCATTGTGCCTTTTGTATCTAATTCCGTTGCAATTTCTGTGTTTCATCGTCAATAAGAAGGTCAGAGGGAATCTGTAAACCTGAAGTGAAGCATCGGAATCTATAACTAGTGTCACAGGAATGGTTAAAACATAGACAGTAGGAAGAGTCAGTCTTCTTGTACTTAAGTCGCCATTGTGCCTCTTGTATTAAATTCCGATGCAATTTCTGTGTTTCATCGTCAATAAGAAGGTCCAAGGGATACAGAAAACCTGATGTGATGCATCGGAATCTATAACTAGTGTCATAGGAATGGTTCAAAACATACACAGCAAGAAGAGTCAGTCTTCTTGTACTTAAGTCGGCATTGTGCCTTTTTTATTTTATTCCGATGCAATTTATGTGTTTCATCGTAAATAAGAAGGTCAGAGGGATACAATAAACATATAGTGAAGCATCGGAATCTAAAACTGGTCTCACAGGAAAGGTTCATAACATAGAGAGTAAGAAGAGCCAGTCATCTTGTATTTGAGTCGGCATTGTTCCTTTTCTATTTAATTCCGATGCAATTTCTGTGTTTCATCGTGAATAAGAAGGTCAGAGGGATACAGTAAAACTGAAGCGAAGCATCGGAATCTATAACTTGTGTTACAGGAATGGTTCAAAAAAAACTGTAAGAAGAGTCAGTCTTCTTGTACTTAAGTCGGCATTGTGCCTTTTCTATTTAATTGCGATGCAATTTCTGTGTTTCATCGTCAATAAGAATGTCAGAGGTATACACTAAACCTGAAGTGAAGCATCGGAATCCATAACTAGTGTCACAGGAATGGTTCAAAACATAGAAACTAGGAAGAGTCAGTCTTCTTGTACTTAAGTTGGCATTGTGCCTTTTCTATTTAATTCCGATGCAATTTCTGTGTTTCGTCGTCAATAAGAAGGTCCAAGGGATACAGTAAATCTGAAGTGAAGCATCGGAATCTATATCTAGTGTCACAGAAAAGGTTCAAAACATAGACAGTAAGAAGAGTCAGTCTTCTTGTACTTAAGTCGGCATTGTGCCTTTTGTATTTAATTCCGATGCAACTTCCGTGTTTCATCGTCAATAAGAAGGTCAGAGGGATCCAGTAAATCTGAAGCGAAGCTTAGGAATCTATAACTAGTGTAACAGGAATGGTTCAAAGCATAGACAGTAGGAAGAGTCAGTCTTCTTGTACTTAAGTCGGCATTGTGCTTTTCAATTTAATTCCGATGCAATTTCTGTGTTTCGTCGTCAATAAGAAGGTCAGAGAGATACAGGCAACCTGAAGTGAAGCTTCGGAATCCATAACTAGTGTCACAGGAATGGTTCAAAACATACACAGCAAGAAGTGTCAGCCTTCTTGTACTTAAGTCGGATTTATGCCTTTTGTATTTAATTCCGATGCTCTTCTTGTACTTAAGTCGGCATTGTGCTTTTCAATTTAATTCCGATGCAATTTCTGTGTTTCGTCGTCAATAAGAAGGTCAGAGAGATACAGTCAACCTGAAGTGAAGCTTCGGAATCCATAACTAGTGTCACAGGAATGGTTCGAAACATACACAGCAAGAAGTGTCAGTCTTCTTGTACTTAAGTCGGATTTATGCCTTCTGTATTTAATTCCGATGCAATTTCTGTGTATTATCGTCAATAAGAAGGTCCAAGGGATACAGTTAACATATAGTGAAGCATCGGAATCTAAAACTGGTCTCACAGGAATGGTTCAAAACATAGACAGCAAGAATAGTCAGTCCTCTTGTACTTAAGTCGGCAATGTGCCTTTTGTATTTAGTTCCGATCCAATTTCTGTAATTCATCGTCAATAAGAAGGTCAGAGGGATACAGTAAACCTCAAGTGAAGCATCGGAATCTATGACCAGTGTCACAGGAAAGGTTCAAAACACAGACAGTAGGAAGAGTCAGTCTTCTTGTACTTAAGACGGCATTGTGCCTTTTCTATTTAATTCCGATGCAATATCTGTGTTCCATCGTCAATACGAAGGTCCTAGGGATACAGTAAACCTGAAGTGAAGCATCGGAATCTATAACTAGTGGCACAGCAATGGTTCAAAACATAGACAGTAAGATGAGTCAGTCTTCTTGTACGTAAGTCGGCATTGTGCCTTTTGTATTTATTTCCGATGCAATTTCTGTGTTTCGTCGTCAATAAGAAGGTCCAAGGGATACATTAATCCTGAAGTGAAGCATCGGAATATATATATCTAGTGTCACAGGAAAGGTTCAAAGCATAGACAATAAGAACAGTCAGTCTTCTTGCACTTAAGTCTGCATTGTGCCTTTTGTACGTAATTCCGATGCAATTACTGTGTTTCATCGTCAGTAAGAAGGTCAGAGGGATACAGTAAACCTGAAGTGAAGCACCGGAATCTATAACTAGTGTTACAGGAATGGTTCAAAACATAGACTCTAAGAAGAGTCAGTCTTCTTGTACTTAAGTCGGCATTGTGTCTTTTCTATTTAATTCCGATGCAATTTCTGTGTTTCATCGTCAATAAGAATGTCAGAGGGATACAGTAAACCTGAAGTGAAGCATCGGAATCTATAACTAGTGTCACAGGAATGGTTCAAAATATAGACACTAGGAAGAGTCAGTCTTCTTGTACTTAAGTCAGCAGTGTGCCTTTTCTATTTAATTCCGATGCAATTTCCGTGTTTCGTCGTCAATAAGAAGGTCCAAGGGATACAGTAAATCTGAAGTGAAGCATCGGAATCTATATCTAGTGTCACAGGAAAGGTTCAAAACATAGACAGTAAGAAGAGTCAGTCTTCTCGTACTTAAGTCGGCATTGTGCCAATTCTATTTAATTCCGATGCAATTTCTATGTTTCGTCGTCAATAAGAAGGTCAGAGACATACAGTAAACCTGAAGTGAAGCATCGGAATCTATAACTAGTGTCACAGGAATGGTTCAAAACATACACAGCAAGAAGAGTCAGTCTTCTTGTACTTAAGTCGGAATTGTGCCTTTTGTATTTAACTCCGATGCAATTTCTGTGTTTTATCGCCAATAAGAAGGTCCAAGGGATACAGGAAACCTGAAGTGATGCATCGGAATCTATAACTAGTGACACAGGAATGGTTCAAAACATAGACAGTAGGAAGAGTCAGTCATCTTGTACGTAAGTCGGCATTGTGCACTTTGTATTTAATTCCGATGCAATTTCTGTGTTTCATAGTCAATATGAAGGTCCAAGGGATACAGTAAACCTGAAGTGAAGCATCGGAATCTATAACTAGTGTCACAAGAATGGTTCAAAATATAGACAGTAAGAAGAGTCAGTCTTCTTGTACTTAAGTCGGCATTGTGCCATTTGTATTTAATTCCGATGCAATTTGTGTGTTTCATCGTCAATAAGAAGGTCCATGGGATACAGTAAACATATAGTGAAGCATCGGAATCTATAACTAGTGTCACAGGAGTGGTTCAAAACTTAGACAGTAGGAAGAGTCAATCTTGTTGTACTTAAGTCGGCATTGTGCCTTTTCTATTTAATTCCGTTGCAATTTCTGTGTTTCGTCGTCAATAAGAAGGTCCAAGAGATACAGTAAACCTGAAATGAAGCATCGGAATCTATAACTAGTGCCACAGGAACGGTTCAAAGCATAGACACTAGGAAGAGTCAGTCATCTTGTACTTAAGTCGGCATTGTGCCTTTTGTATTTAATTCCGATGCAATTTCTGTGTTTCATCGTCAATAAGAAGGTACAAGGGATACAGTAAACCTGACGTGAAGCATCGGAATCTATAACTAGTGTCACAAGAATGGTTCAAAACATAGACAGTAAGAAGAGTCAGTCTTCTTGTACTTAAGTCGGCATTGTGCCATTTGTATTTAATTCCGATGCAATTTCTGTGTTTCATCGTCAATAAGAAGGTCCAAGGGATACGGTAAACATATAGTGAAGCATCGGAATCTAAAACTGGTCTCACAGGAAAGGTTCATAACATAGAGAGTAAGAAGAGCCAGTCATCTTGTATTTGAGTCGGCATTGTGCCTTTTGTATTTAATTCCGTTGCATTTCTGTGTTTCATCGTCAATAAGAAGGTCAGAGGGAATCTGTAAACCTGAAGTGATGCATCGGAATGTATAACTAGTGCCACAGGAATGGTTAAAACATAGACAGTAGGAAGAGTCAGTCTTCTTGTACTTAAGTCGCCATTGTGCCTCTTGTATTTAATTCCGATGCAATTTCTGTGTTTCATCGTCAATAAGAAGGTATAAGGGATACAGTAAACATATAGAGTAGCACCGGAATCTAAAACTGGTCTCACACGAAGTGTTCACAACATAGTCAGTAAGAAGAGTCAGTCTTCTTGTACTTAAGTCGGCATTGTGCATTATGTTTTTAATTCCGATGCAATTTCTGTGTGTCATCGTCAATAAGAAGGTCCAAGGGATACAGAAAACCTGAAGTGATGCATCGGAATCAATAACTAGTGTCACAGGAATGGTTCAAAACATACACAGCAAGAAGTGTCAGTCTTCTTGTACTTAAGTCGGCATTGTGCCTTTTTTATTTAATTCCGATGCAATTTCTGTGTTTCATCGTAAATAAGAAGGTGAGAGGGATACAATAAACATATAGTGAAGCATCGGAATCTAAAACTGGTGTCACAGGTAAGGTTCAAAACATAGAGAGTAAGAAGAGCCAGTCATCTTGTATTTGAGTCGGCATTGTTCCTTTTCTATCTAATTCCGATGCAATTCCTGTGTTTCATCGTCAATACGAAGGTCCTAGGGATACAGTAAACGTGAAGTGAAGCATCGGAATCTATAACTAGTGTCACAGGAGTGGTTCAAAGCATATACAGTAAGAAGAGTCAGTCTTCTTGTACTATAGTCGGCATTGTGCCTTTTCAATTTAATTCCGATGCAATTTCTGTGTTTCATCGTCAATAAGAAGGTTAGAGGGATACAGTAAACCTGAAGTGAAGCATCGGAATGTATAACTAGTGTCACAGGAATGGTTCAAAACATTGACAATAGCAAGGGTCAGTCTTCTTGTACTTAAGTCGGCATTGTGCCTTTCCTATTTAATTCCGATGCAATTTCTGTGTTTCGTCGTCAATAAGAAGGTCCAAGGGATACAGTAAACCTGAAGTAAAGCATCGGTATCTATAACTAGTGTCACAGGAAAGGTTCAAAACATAAACAGTAAGAATAGTCAGTCCTCTTGTACTTAAGTTGTCAATGTGCATTTTCTATTTAATTCCGATGCAATTTCTGTGTTTCATCGTCAATAAGAAGGTCAGAGGGATACAGTAAACCTGAAGTGAAGCATCGGAATCTATAACTAGTGGCACAGGAATGGTTCAAAACATAGACAGTAAGATGAGTCAGTTTTCTTGTATGTAAGTCGGCATTGTGCCTTTTGTATTTTTTTCCGATGAATTTCTGTGTTTCGTCGTCAATAAGAAGGTCCCAGGGATACATTAATCCTGAAGTGAAGCATCGGAATATATATATATCTAGCGTCACAGGAAAGGTTCAAAACATAGACAGTAAGAACAGTCAGTCTTCTTGTACTTAAGTCGGCATTGTGCCTTTTGTATGTAATTCCGATGCAATTACTGTGTTTTATCGTCAATAAGAAGGTCAGAGGGATACAGTAAACCTGAAGTGAAGCACCGGAATCTATAACTAGTGTCACAGGAATGGTTCAAAACATAGACAGTAAGAAGAGTCTGTCTTGTTGAACATATGCCAACATTGTGCCTTCTGTATTTAATTCCGATGCAATTTCTGTGTTTCATCGTCAATAAGAAGGTCAGAGGGATACAGTAAATCTGAAGTGAAGCATAGGAATCTATAACTAGTGTCACAGGAATGGTTCAAAGCATAGACAGTAGGAAGAGTCAGTCTTCTTGTACTTAAGTCGGCTAAGTGCCTATTCTATTTAATTCCGATGCAATTTCTATGTTTCGTCGTCAATAAGAAAGTCAGAGAGATACAGTAAACCTGAAGTGAAGCATCGGAATCTATAACTAGTGTCACAGGAACGGTTCAAATCATACACAGCAATAAGTGTCAGTCATCTTGTACTTTAGTCGGAATTGTGCCTTTTGTATTTAACTCCGATGCAATTTCGGTATTTCATCGTCAATAAGAAGGTCCAAGGGATACAGGAAACCTTAAGTGATGCATCGGAATCTATAACTAGTGTCACAGGAATGGTTCAAAACATAAACAGTAAGAAGAGTCAGTCATCTTGTACTTAAGTCGGCATTGTGCCATTTGTAT
Source organism: Schistocerca americana (assembly GCF_021461395.2). NCBI lineage: Eukaryota > Metazoa > Arthropoda > Insecta > Orthoptera > Acrididae > Schistocerca > Schistocerca americana. The sequence goes on from NW_025726071.1 coordinate 2,104,807, forward strand.
TGATTTCCGATGCAATTTCTGTGTTTTATCGTCAATAAGAAAGTCCATGGGATACAGTAAACATATAGTGAAGCATCGGAATCTAAAACTGGTCTCACAGGAAAGGTTCAAAACATAGAGAGTAAGAAGAGCCAGTCATCTTGTATTTGAGTCGGCATTGTGCCTTTTGTATTTAATTCCGATGCAATTTCTGTGTTTCATCGTCAATAAGAAGGTCAGAGGGAATCAGTAAACCTGTAGTGAAGCATCGGAATCTATAACTAGTGTCACAGGACCGGTTAAAACATAGACAGTAGGAAGAGTCAGTCTTCTTGTACTTAAGTCGCCATTGTGCCTCTTGTATTTAATTCCGATGCAATTTCTATGTTTCATCGTCAATAAGAAGGTCCAAGGGATACAGTTAACCTGAGGTGAAGCATCGGAATCTATAACTAGTGTCACAAGAATGGTTCAAAACATAGACAGTAAGAAGAGTCAGTCTTCTTGTACTTAAGTCGTCATTGTGCCATTTGTATTTAATTCCGATGCAATTTCTGTGTTTCATCGTCAATAAGAAGGTCAGAGGGAATCTGTAAACCTGACGTGAAGCATCGGAATGTATAACTAGTGCCACAGGAATGGTTAAAACATAGACAGTAGGAAGAGTCAGTCTTCTTGTACTTAAGTCGCCATTGTGCCTCTTGTATTTAATTCCGATGCAATTTCTGTGTTTCATCGTCAGTAGGAAGGTATAAGGGATACAGTAAACATATAGAGTAGCGCCGGAATCTAAAACTGGTCTCACACGAAGTGTTCACAACATAGTCAGTAAGAAGAGTCAGTCTTCTTGTACTTAAGTCGGCATTGTGCATTTTGTATTTAATTCCGATGCAATTTCTGTGTGTCATCGTCAATAAGAAGGTTCAAGGGATACAGAAAACCTGAAGTGATGCATCGGAATCTATAACTAGTGTCACAGGAATGGTTCAAAACATACACAGCAAGAAGAGTCAGTCTTCTTGTACTTAAGTCGGCATTGTGCCTTTTTTATTTAATTCCGATGCAATTTCTGTGTTTCATCGTAAATAAGAAGGTGAGAGGGATACAATAAACATATAGTGAAGCATCGGAATCTAAAACTGGTGTCACAGGAAAGGTTCAAAACATAGAGAGTGAGAAGAGCCAGTCATCTTGTATTTGAGTCGGCATTGTTCCTTTTCTATCTAATTCCGATGCAATTCCTGTGTCTCATCGTCAATACGAAGGTCCTAGGGATACAGTAAACATGAAGTGAAGCATCGGAATCTATAACTAGTGTCACAGGAGTGGTTCAAAGCATATACAGTAAGATGAGTCAGTCTTCTTGTACGTAAGTCGGCATTGTGCCATTTGTATTTATTTCCGATGCAATTTCTGTGTTTCGTCGTCAATAAAAAGGTCCAAGAGATACATTGAACCTGAAGTGAAGCATCGGAATCTATAACTAGTGTCACAGGAATGGTTCAAAACATACACAGCAAGAAGCGTCAGTCTTCTTGTACTTAAGTCGGATTTATGCCTTTCGTATTTAATTCCGATGCAATTTCTGTGTTTCATCGTCAATAAGAAGGTCCAAGGGATACAGTAAACATATAGTGAAGCATCGGAATCTAAAACTGGTGTCACAGGAATGGTTCAAAACATAGTTATTAAGAAGAGCCAGTCGTCTTGAATTTGAGTCGGCATTGTCCCTTTTGTATTTTATTCCGATGCAATTTCTGTGTTTCATTGTCAATAAGAATGTCAGAGGGAATCAGTAAACCAGAAGTGAAGGATCGGAATCTATAACTAGTGTCACAGGAATGGTTAAAACATAGACAGTAGGAAGAGTCAGTCTTCTTGTACTTAAGCCGTCATTGTGCCTCTTGTACTTAATTCCGATGCAATTTCTGTGTTTCATCGTTTATAAGAAGGTCAGAGGGATACAGTAATCCTGAAGTGAAGCATCGGAATCTATAACTAGTGTCACAGGAATGGTTCAAAACATAGACAGTAGAAAGAGACAGTCTTCTTGTACTAAAGTCGGCATTGTGCTTTTTCTATTTAATTCCGATGCAATTTCTGTGTTTCATCGTCAAGAAGAAGGTCAGAGGGATACAATAAACCTGAAGTGAAGCAACGGAATGTATAACTAGTGTCACAGGAATGGTTCAAAACGTTGACAATAGCAAGGGTCAGTCTTCTTGTACTTAAGTCGGCATTGTGTCTTTCCTATTTAATTCCGATGCAATTTCTGTGTTTCGTCGTCAATAAGAAGGTCCAAGGGATACAGTAAACCTGAAGTGAAGCATCGGTATCTATAACTAGTGTCACAGGAAAGGTTCAAAACATAAACAGTAAGAATAGTCAGTCCTCTTGTACTTAAGTCGTCAATGTAAATTTTCTATTTAATTCCGATGCAATTTCTGTGTTTCATCGTCAATAAGAAGGTCAGAGGGAATCAGTAAACCTGTAGTGAAGCATCGGAATCTATAACTAGTGTCACAGGAACGGTTATAACATAGACAGTAGGAAGAGTCAGTCTTCTTGTACTTAAGTCGCCATTGTGCCTCTTGTATTTAATTCCGATGCAATTTCTATGTTTCATCGTCAATAAGAAGGTCCAAGGGATACAGTAAACATATAGAGTAGCATCGGAATCTAAAACTGGTCTCACAGGAAGTGTTCACAACATAGTCAGTAAGAAGAGTCAGTATTCTTGTACTTAAGTCGGCATTGTGCATTTTGTATTTAATTCCGATGCAATTTCTGTGTTTCATCGTCAATAAGAAGGACAGAGGGATACTGTACACCTGAAGTGAAGCATCGGAATCTATAACTAGTGTCACAGGAATGGTTCAACACATAGACAGTAGGAAGAGTCAATCTTCTTGTACTTAGGTCGGCATTGTGTCTTTTCTATTTAATTCCGTTGCAAGTTCTGTGTTTCGTCGTCAATAAGAAGGTCCAAGGGATACAGTATACCTGTAATGAAGCATCGGAATCTATAACTAGTGTCACAGAAATGGTTCAAAACATAGACAGTAAGAAGAGTCAGTCTTCTTGTACTTAAGTCGGCATTGTGCCTTTTGTATTTATTTCCGATGCAATCTCAGTGTTTCATTGTCGATAAGAAGGTCCAAGGGAAACAGTAAACCTGAAGTGAAGCATCGGAACCTATAACTAGTGTCACAGGAATTGTTCAAAACATAGACAGTAAGAAGTGTCAGATTTCTTGTACTTAAGTCGGCATTCTGCCTTTTGTATTTAATTCCGATGCAATTTCTGTGTTTCATCGTGAATAAGAAGGTCAGAGGGATACAATAAACACATAGTGAAGCATCGGAATCTAAAACTGGTCTCACAGGAAATGTTCACTACATAGTCAGAAAGAAGAGTCAGTCTTCTTGTGCTTAAGTCGGCATGGTGCCTTTTCTATTTAATTATGATGCAATTACTGTGTTTCATCGTCAAGAAGAGGGTCAGAGGGATACAGTAAACCTGAAGTGAAGCAATGGAATCTATAACTAGTGTTACACGAATGGTTCAAATCATAGACTGTAAGAAGAGTCTGTCTTCTTGTACTTATGTCGACATTGTGACGTTTGTATTTAATTCCGATGCAATTTCTGTGTTTCATCGTCAATAAGAAGGTCAGAGGGATACAGAAAATCTGAAGCGAAGCATAGGAATCTATAACTAGTGTCACAGGAATGGTTCAAAGCATAGACAGTAGGAAGAGTCAGTCTTCATGTACTTAAGTCGCCATTGTGCCTTTTCTATTTAATTCCGATGCAATTTCTTTAATTCGTCGTCAATAAGAAGGTCAGAGAGATACAGTTAAACTGAAGTGAAGCATCGGAATCTATAACTAGTGTCACAGGAATGGTTCAAAACATACACAGCAAAAAGAGTCAGTCTTCTTGTACTTAAGTCGGAATTGTGCCTTTTGTATTTAATTCCGATGCAATTTCTGTGTTTCATCGTCAATAAGTAGGTCCAAGGGATACAGTAAACCTGAAGCGATGCATCGGAATCTATAACTAGTGTCACAGGAATGGTTCAAAACATAGACAGTAGGAAGAGTCAGTCTTCTTGTACTTAAGTCGGCATTGTGCCTTTTGTATTTAATTCCGATGCAATTTCTGTGTTTCATCGTCAATAAGTAGGTCCATGGGATACAGTAAACCTGAAGTGAAGCATCAGTATCTATAACTAGTGTCACAGGAATGGTTCAAAACATAGACAGTAAGAAGAGTCAGTCTTCTTGTACATAAGTCGGCATTGTGCCTTTTGTATTTAATTCCGATGCAATTTCTATGTTTCATCGTCAATAAGAAGGTCCAAGGGATACAGTAAACATATAGTGAAGCATCGGAATCTAAAACTGGTTTCACAGGAAAGGATCAAAACATAGAGAGTAAGAAGAGCCAGTCATCTTGTATTTGAGTCGGCATTGTGCTTTTTGTATTTAATTCCGATGCAATTTCTGTGTTTCATCGCCAAGAAGAAGGTCAGAGGGAATCAGTAAACCTGAAGTGAAGCACCGGAATCTATAACTAGTGTCACAGGAATGGTTAAAACATAGACAGTAGGAAGAGTCAGTCTTCTTCAGTCTTTTTGTACTTAAGTCGGCATTGTGCCTCTTGTATGTAATTCCGATGCAATTTCTGTGTTTCATCGTCAATAAGAAGGTCCAAGGGATACAGTAAACATTTATGGAGTAGCTTCGGAATCTAAAACTTGTCTCACAGGAAGTGTTAACAACATTGTCAGTAAGAAGAGTCAGTCCTCTAGTACTTAAGTCGGCATTGTGCATTTTGTATTTAAATCCGATGCAATTTCTGTGTTTCATCGTCAATAAGAAGGACAGAGGGATACAGTAAACCTGAAGTGAAGCATCGGAATCCATAACTAGTGTCACAGGAATGGTTCAAAACATAGACAGTAGGAAGAGTCAGTCTTCTTGTACTTAAGTCGGCATTGTGCTTTTTCTATTTAATTCCGTTGCAATTTCGGTTTTTCGTCGTCAATAAGAAGGTCCAAGGGATACAGTAAACCTCAAATGAAGCATCGGAATCTATAACTACTGTCACAGGAATGGTTCAAAACATAGACAGTAAGAAGAGTCAGTCTTCTTGTATTTAAGTCGGCATTGTGCCTTTTGTATTTAATTCCGATGCAATCTCTGTGTTTCATTGTCTATAAGAAAGTCCAAGGGAAACAGTAAACCTGAAGTGAAGCATCGGAATCTATAACTAGTGTCACAGGACTTCTTCAAAACATAGACAGTAAGAAGTATCAGTCTTCTTGTACTTAAGTCGGCATTGTGCCTTTTGTAGTTAATCCGATGCAATTTCTGTGTTTCATCAACAATAAGAAAGTCCAAGTGATACAGTAAACCTGAAGTGAAGCATCGGAAACTATAACTAGTGTCACCGGAATGGGTCAAAACATAGACAGTAAGATGAGTCAGTCTTCTTGTACTTAAGTCGGCATTGTTCCTTTTCTATTTAATTATGATGCAATTACTGTGTTTCATCGTCAATAAGAAGGTCAGAGGGATACAGTAAACCTGAAGTGAAGCATCGGAATCTATAACTAGTGTTACAGGAATGGTTCAAAACATAGACTGTAAGAAGAGTCAGTCTTCTTGTACTTAAGTCGGCATTGTGTCTTTTCTATTTAATTCCGATGCAATTTCTGTGTTTCGTCGTCAATAAGAAAGTCCAAGGCATACAGTAAATCTGAAGTGAAGTATCGGAATCTATATCTAGTGTCACAGAAAAGGTTCAAAACATAGACAGTAAGAAGAGTCAGTCGTCTTGTACTTATGTCGGCATTGTGCCGTTTGTATTTAATTCCGATGCAATATCTGTGTTTCATCGTCAATAAGAAGATCAGAGGGATACAGAAAATCTGAAGTGAAGCATAGGATTCTATAACTAGTGTCACAGGAATGGTTCAAAGCATAGACAGTAGGAAGAGTCAGTCTTCTTGTACTTAAGTCGGCATTGTGCCTTTTCTATTTAATTCCGATGCAATTTCTGTAATTCGTCGTCAATAAGAAGGTCAGAGAGATACAGTTAACGTGAAGTGAAGCATCGGAATCTATAACTAGTGTCACAGGAATGGTTCAAAACATACACAGCAAGAAGAGTCAGTCATCTTGTACTTAAGTCGGAATTGTGACTTTTGTATTTAATTCCTATGCCATTTCTGTGTTTCATCGTCAATAAGAAGGTCCAAGGGATACAGTAAACCTGAAGAGATGCATCGGAATCTATAACTAGTGTCACAGGAATGGTTCAAAACATAGACAGTAGGAAGAGTCAGTCTTCTTGTACTTAAGTCGGCATTGTGCCTTTTGTATTTAATTCCGATGCAATTTCTGTGTTTCATCGTCAATAAGAAGGTCCATGGGATACAGTAAACCTGAAGTGAAGCATCGGAATCTATAACTAGTGTCACAGGAATGGTTCAAAACATAGACAGTAAGAAGTGTCAGTCTTTTTGTACTTAAGACGGCATTGTGCCTTTTGTATTTAATTCCGATGCAATTTCTATGTTTCATCGTCAATAAGAAGGTCCAAGGGATACAGTAAACATATAGTGAAGCATCGGAATCTAAAACTGGTCTCACAGAAAAGGTTCAAAACATAGAGAGTAAGAAGATCCAGTCACTTTGTATTTGAGTCGGCATTGTGCCTTTTGTCTTTAATTCCGATGCAATTTCTGTGTTTCATCGTCAATAAGAAGGTCAGAGGGAATCAGTAAACCTGAAGTGAAGCACCGGTATCTATAACTAGAGTCACAGGAATGGTTAAAACATAGACAGTAGGAAGAGTCAGTCTTCTTGTACTTAAGTCGGCATTCTGCGTTTTGTATTTAATTCCGATGCAATTTCTGTGTTTCATCGTCAATAAGAAGGTCCAAGTTATACAGTAAACCTGAAGTGAAGCATCGGAATCTATAACTAGTGTCACCGGAATGGTTCAAAACATACACAGTAAGAAGAGTCAGTCTTCTTGTACTTAAGTCGGCATTCTGCCTTTTGTATTTAATTCCGATGCAATTTCCGTGTTTCATCGTAAATAAGAATGTCAGAGGGATACAATAAACATATAGTGAAGCATCGGAATCTAGAACTGGTCTCACAGGAAAGGTTCAAAACATAGAGGGTAAGAAGAGCCAGTCATCTTGTATTTGAGTCGGCATTGTGCCTTTTGTATTTCATTCCGATGCAATTTCTGTGTTTCATCGTCAATAAGACGGTCAGAGGGAATCAGTAAACCTGAAGTGAAGCATCGGAATCTATAACTAGTGTCACAGGAATGGTTAAAACATAGACAGTAGGAAGAGTCAGTCTTCTTGTACTTAAGTCGCCAATGTGATTCTTGTATTTAATTCCGATGCAATTTCTGTGTTTCATCGTCAATAAGAAAGTCCAAGGGATACTGTAAACATATAGAGTAGCATCGGAATCTGAAACTGGTCTCACAGGAAGTGTTCACAACATAGTCAGTAAGAAGAGTCAGTCTTCTTGTACTTAAAACGGCATTGTGCATTTTGTATTTAATTCCGATGCAATCTCAGTGTTTCATTGTCGATAAGAAGGTCCAAGGGAAACAGTAAACCTGAAGTGAAGCATCGGAATCTATAACTAGTGTCACAGGACTTGTTCAAAACATAGACAGTAAGAAGTATCAGTCTTCTTGTACTTAAGTCGGCATTGTGCTTTTGTAGTTAATCCGATGCAATTTCTGTGTTTCATCGTCAATAAGAAATTCCAAGTGATACAGTAAACCTGAAGTGAAGCATCGGAATCTATAACTAGTGTCACAGGAATTGTTCCAAACATAGACAGTAAGAAGTGTCAGTCTTCTTGTACTTAAGTCGGCATTCTGCCTTTTGTATATAATTTCGATACAATTTCTGTGTTTCATCGTAAATAAGAAGGTCAGAGGGATACAATAAACATATAGTGAAGCATCGGAATCTAAAACTGGTCTCACAGGAAATGTTCACAACATAATCTGAAAGAAGAGTCAGTCTTCTTGTACTTAAGTCGGCATTGTGCCTTTTCTATTTAATTATGATGCAAATACTGTGTTTCATCGTCAATAAGAAGGTCGGAGGGATACAGTAAACCTGAAGTGAAGCATCGGAATCTATAACTAGTGTTACAGGAATGGTTCAAAACATAGACTGTAAGAAGAGTCAGTCTTCTTGTACTTAAGTCGGCATTGTGCCTTTTCTATTTAATTCCGATGCAATTTCTGTATTTCGTCGTCAATAAGAAGGTCCAAGGGAATTAAGTAAATCTGAAGTGAAGCATCGGAATCTATATCTAGTGTCACAGAAAAGGTTCAAAACATAGACAGTAAGAAGAGTCAGTCTTCTTGTACTTATGTCGGCATTGTGCCGTTTGTATTTAATTCCGAAGCAATTTCTGTGTTTCATCGTCATTAAGAAGGTCAGAGGGATACAGAATATCTGAAGTGATGCATAGGAATCTATAACTAGTGTCACAGGAATGGTTCAAAGCATAGACAGTAGGAAGAGTCAGTCTTCTTGTACATAAATCGGCATTGTGCCTTTTCTATTTAATTCCGATGCAATTTCTGTAATTCGTCGTCAATAAGAGGGTCAGAGAGATACAGTTAACCTGACGTGAAGCATCGGAATCTATGACTAGTGTCACAGGAATGGTTCAAAACATACACAGCAAGAAGAGTCAGTCTTCTTGTACTTAAGTCGGAATTGTGCCTTTTGTATTTAAGTCGGATGCAATTTCTGTGTTTAATCGTCAATAAGAAAGTCCATGGGATACAGTAAACCTGAAGTGAAGCATCGGAATCTATAACTAGTGTCACAGGAATGGTTCAAAACATAGACAGTAAGAAGAGTCAGCCTTCTTGTACTTATGCCGGCATTGAGCCTTTTGTATTTAATTCCGATGCAATTTCTGTGTTTAATCGTCAATAAGAAGGTCCAAGGGATACAGTAAACATATAGTGAAGCATCGGAATCTAAAACTGGTCTCACAGGAAAGGTTCAAAACATAGAGAGTATGCAGAGCCAGTCATCTTGTATTTGAGTCGGCATTGTGCCTTTTGTATTTGAGTCCGATGCAATTTCTGTGTTTCATCGTCAATACGAAGGTCAGAGGGAATCAGTAAACCTGAAGTGAAGCACCGGAATCTGTAAATAGTGTCACAGGAATGGTTAAAACATAGACAGTAGGAAGAGTCAGTCTTCTTGTACTTAAGTCGGCATTGTGCCTTTTCTATTTAATTCCGTTGCACTTTCTGTGTTTCGTCGTCAATAAGAAGGTCCAAGGGATACAGTAAACCTGAAGTGATGCATCGGAATCTATAACTAGTGTCACAGGGATGGTTAAAACATAGACAGTAGGAAGAGTCTGTCTTCTTGTACTTAAGTCGGTATTGTGCCTTTTGTATGTAATTCCGATGTAATTTCTGTTTTTCATCGTCAATAAGAAGGACCAAGGGATACAGTAAACCTGAAGTTAAGCAGCGGAATGTATAACTAGTGTCACAGGAATGGTTCAACACATAGTTAGTAAGAAGAGTCAGTCTTCTTGTACTGAAGTCGGCATTGTGCCTATTCTATTTAATTCCAATGCAATTTCTGTGCTTCATCGTCAATAAGAAGGTCAGAGGGATACAGTAAACCTGAAGTGAAGCATCAGAATCTATAACTAGTGTCACAGGGATGGTTCAAAACGTAGACAGTAGGAAGAGTCTGTCTTCTTGTACTTAAGTCGGTATTGTGCCTTTTGTATGTAATTCCGATGCAATTTCTATGTTCCATCGTCAACAAGAAGGTCAGAGGGATACAGTAAAACTGAAGTAAAGCATCAGAATCTGGACCTAGAGTCACAGGAATCGTTCAAAACATAGACAGTAAGAAGAGTCAGTCTACTATACTTAAGTCGGCAGTGTGCCTTTTCTACTTAATTCCGATGCAATTTCTGTGTTTCATAGTCAATAAGAAGGTCCAAGGGATACAGTACACCTGAAGTGAGGCATCGGAATCTATAACTAGTGTCACAGGAATGGTTCAAATCATAAACAGTATGAAGAGTCAGTCTTCTTGTACGTAAGTCGGTATTGTGCCTTTTCTATTTAATTCCGATGCAATTTCTGTGTTTCATCGTCAATAAGAAGATCAAAGGGATACAGTAAACCTTAAGTGAAGCATCGGAATCTTTAACTAGTGTCACAGGAATGGTTCAAAACATAGACAGTAGCAAAGTCAGTCTTCTAGATCCTGAGTCGGCATTGTGCCTTTCGAATTTAATTCCGATGCAATTTCTGTGTTTCATCGTCAATAAGAAGGTCCAAGGGAAACAGTAAACCTGAAGTGAAGCATCGGAATCTGTAACTAGTGTCACAGGAATCGTTCAAAACATAGACAGCAAGAAGAGTCAGTCTACTATACTTAAGTCGGCATTGTGCCTTTTCTATTTAATTCCGATGCAATTTCTGTAATTCGTCGTCAATAAGAAGGTCAGAATGATACAGTAAACCTGAAGTGAAGCATCGGAATATATAACTAGTGTTACAGGAATGGTTCAAAACATAGACTGTAAGAAGAGTCAGTCTTCTTGTACTTAAGTCAGCATTGTGACTATTGTATTTAATTCCGATGCAATTTCTGTGTTTCATCGTCAATAAGAAGGACCAAGGGATACAGTAAACCTGAAGTTAAGCGTCGGAATTTATAACTAGTGTCACTTGAATGGTTCAAAACATAGTTAGTAAGATGAGTCAGTCTTCTTGTATTTAAGTCGGCATTGTGCCTTTTCTATTTAATTTCGATGCAATTTCTGTGTTTCATCGTCAATAAGAAGGTCCAAGGGATACAGTAAACAGATAGTGAAGCATCGGAATCTAAAACTGGTCTCACAGGAAAGGTTCAAAACATAGAGAGTAAGAAGAGCCAGTCATCTTGTATTTGAGTCAGCATTGTGCCTTTTGTATTTAATTCCGAAGCAATTTCTGTGTTTCATCGTCAATAAGAAGGTCAGAGGGATACAATATACATATAGTGAAGCATCGGAATCTATAACTAATGTCACAGGAATGGTTCAAAACATAGACAGTAGGAAGAGTCAGTCTTCTTGTAGTTATGTCGGCATTGTGCACTTTGTATTTAATACCGATGCAATTTCTGTGTTTCATCATCAATACGAAGGTACAAGGGATACAGTAAAACTGAAGTGAGCCATCGGAATCTATAACTGGTGTCACAGGAATGGTTCAAAACATAGTCAGTAAGAAGAGTCAGTCTTCTTGTACTTATGTCGGCATTGTGCCTCTTGTATTTAATTCCGATGCAATTTCTGTGTTATATCGTCAATAAGAAGGGTCAAGGGATACAGTAAACATATAGTGAAGCATCGGAATCTAAAAGTAATCTCACAGGAAATGTTCAAACCATAGTCAGTAAGAGGAGTTAGTCTTCTTGTACTTAAGTCGGCATTGTGCATTTTGTATTTAATTCCGATGCAATTTCTGTGTTTCATCGTCAATAAGAAGGTCAGAGGGAATCAGTAAACCTGAAGTGAAGCACCGGAATCTATAACTAACGTCACAGGAATGGTTAAAACATAGACAGTAGGAAGAGTCAGTCTTCTTGTACTTAAGTCGGCATTGTGCCTCTTGTATTTAATTCCGATGTAATTTCTGTTTTTCGTCGTCAATAAGAAGGTCCAAGAGATACAGAAAACATATATGGAGTAGCATCGGAATCTAAAACTGGTCTCACAGGAAGTGTTCACAACATAGTCAGTAAGAAGATTCAGTCTCCTTGTACTTAAGTCGGCATTGTGCATTTTGTATTTAATTCCGATGCAATTTCTGTGTTTCATCGTCAATAAGAAGGACAGAGGGATACAGAAAACCTGAAGTGAAGCATCGAAATCTATAACTAGTGTCTCAGGAATTGTTCAAAACATAGACAGTAAGAAGAGTCAGTCTTCTTGTACTTAAGTCGGCATTCTGCCTTTTGTATTTAATTCCGATGCAATTTCTGTGTTTCATCGTAAATAAGAAGGTCAGAGGGATACAATAAACATATAGTGAAGAATCGGAATCTAAACCTGGTCTCACAGGAAATGTTCACAACATAGTCAGAAAGAAGAGCCAGTCTTCTCGTACTTAAGTCGGCATTGTGCCTTTTCTATTTAATTCCGACGCAATTTCTGCGTTTCATCGTCAATAAGAAGGTCAGAGGGATACAGTAAACCTGAAGTGAAGCATCAGAATCTATAACTAGTGTCACAGGGATGGTTAAAACATAGACAGTAGGAAGAGTCTGTCTTCTTGTACTTAAGTCGGTATTGTGCCTTTTGTATGTAATTCCAATGCAATTTCTGTGTTTCATCGTAAATAAGAAGGTCAGAGGGATACAGTAAACCTGAAGTGAAGCATCAGAATCTATAACTAGTGTCACAGGGATGGTTCAAAACATAGACAGTAGGAAGAGTCTGTCTTCTTGTACTTAAGTCGGTATTGTGCCTTTTGTATGTAATTCCGATGCAATTTCTATGTTCCATCGTCAACAAGAAGGTCAGAGGGATACAGTAAAACTGAAGTGAAGCATCAGAATCTGTAACTAGTGTCACAGGAATCGTTCAAAACATAGACAGTAAGAAGAGTCAGTCTACTATACTTAAGTCGGCATTAAGCCTTTTCTATTTAATTCCGATGCAATTTCTGTGTTTCATAGTCAATAAGAAGGTCCAAGGGATACAGTACACCTGAAGTGAAGCATCGGAATCCATAACTAGTGTCACAGGAATGGTTCAAATTATTAACAGTATGAAGAGTCAGTCTTCTTGTACGTAAGTCGGTATTGTGCCTTTTCTATTTAATTCCGATGCAATATCTGTGTTTCATCGTCAATAAGAAGATCATAGGGATACAGTAAACCTCAAGAGAAGCATCGGAATCTATAACTAGTGTCACCGGAATGGTTCAAAACATAGACAGTAAGAAGAGTCAGTCTACTTGTACTTAAGTCGGCATTCTGCCTTTTGTATTTAAATCCGACGCAATTTCTGTGTTTCATCGTAAATACGAAGGTCAGAGGGATACAATAAACATATAGTGAAGCATCGGAATCTAAAACTGGTCTCACAGGAAATGTTCACAACATAGTCAGAAAGAAGAGTCAGTCTTCTTGTACTTAAGTCGGCATTGTGCCTTTTCTATTTACATATGATCCAATTACTGTGTTTCATCGTCAATAAGAATGTCAGAGGGATACAGTAAACCTGAAGTGAAGCATCGGAATCTATAACTAGTGTTACAGGAATGGTTCAAAACATAGACTGTAAGAAGAGTCAGTCTTCTTGTACTTAAGTCGGCATTGTGCCTTTTCTATTTAATTCCGATGCAATTTCTGTTTTTCATCGTCAATAAGAAGGTCCAAGAGATACAGTAAACATATATGGAGTAGCATCGGAATCTAAAACTGGTCTCACAGGAAGTGTTCACAACATAGTCAGTAAGAAGAGTCAGTCTTCTTGTACTTAAGTCGGCATTGTGAATTTGTATTTAATTCCGATGCAATTTCTGTGTTTCATCGTCAATAAGAGGGACAGAGGGATACAGTAAACCTGAAGTGAAGCATCGGAATCTATAACTAGTGTCACAGGATTGGTTCAAAACATAGACAGTAGGAAGAGTCAGTCCTCTTGTACTTAAGTCGGCATTGTGCCTTTTCTATTTAATTCCGATGCAATTTCTGTAATTCGTCGTCAATAAGAAGGTCAGAGGAATACAGTAAACCTGAAGTGAAGCATCGGAATATATAACTAGTGTTACAGGAATGGTTCCAAACATCGACTGTAAGAAGAGTCAGTCTTCTTGTACTTAAGTCGGCATTGTGACTTTTGTATTTAATTCCGATGCAATTTCTGTGTTTCATCGTCAATAAGAAGGAGCAAGGGATACAGTAAACCTGAAGTTAAGCGTCGGAAACTATAACTAGTGTCACAGGATTGGTTCAAAACATAGACAGTAGGAAGAGTCAGTCTTCTTGTACTTATGTCGGCATTGTGCCTCTTGTATTTAATTCCGATGCAATTTCTGTGTTACATCGTCAATAAGAAGGTCCAAGGGATACAGTAAACATATAGTGAAGCATCGGAATCTAAAAGTAATCTCACAGGAAATGTTCAAACCATAGTCAGTAAGAGGAGTTAGTCTTCTTGTACTTATGTCGGCATTGTGCATTTTGTATTTAATTCTGATGCAATTTCTGTGCTTCATCGTCAATAAGAAGGTCAGAGGGAATCAGTAAACCTGAAGTGAAGCACCGGAATCTATAACTAACGTCACAGGAATGGTTAAAACATAGACAGTAGGAAGAGTCAGTCTTCTTGTACTTAAGTCGGCATTGTGCCTCTTGTATTTAATTCCGATGCAATTTCTGTTTTTCATCGTCAATAAGAAGGTCCAAGAGATACAGTAAACATATATGGAGTAGCATCGGAATCTAAAACTGGTCTCACAGGAAGTGTTCACAACATAGTCAGTAAGAAGAGTCAGTCTTCTTGTACTTAAGTCGGCATTGTGAATTTGTATTTAATTCCGATGCAATTTCTGTGTTTCATCGTCAATAAGAGGGACAGAGGGATACAGTAAACCTGAAGTGAAGCATCGGAATCTATAACTAGTGTCACAGGATTGGTTCAAAACATAGACAGTAGGAAGAGTCAGTCTTCTTGTACTTAAGTCGGCATTGTGCCTTTTCTATTTGATTCCGTTGCAATTTATGTGTTTCGTCGTCTATAAGTAGGTCCAAGGGATACAGTAAATCTGAAATGAAGCATCGGAATCTATAACTACTGTCACAGGAATTGTTCAAAACATAGACAGTAAGAAGAGTCAGATTCTTGTATTTAAGTCGGCATTGTGCCTTTTGTATTTAATTCCGATGCAATCTCTGTGGTTCATTGTCTATACGAAAGTCCAAGGGAAACAGTAAACCTGAAGTGAAGCATCGGAATCTATAACTAGTGTCACAGGAGTTGTTCAAAACATAGACAGTAAGAAGTGTCTGTCTTCTTGTACTTAAGTCGGCATTGTGCCTTTTGTATTTAATTCCGATACAATTTCTGTGTTTCATCGTCAATAAGACGGTCCAAGTGATACAGTAAACCTGAAGTGAAGCATCGGAATCTATAACTAGTGTCACCGGAATGGTTCAAAACATAGACAGTAAGAAGAGTCAGTCTTCTTGTACTTAAGACGGCATTCTGCCTTTTGTATTTAATTCCGATGCAATTTCTGTTTTTCATCGTCAATAAGAAGATCATAGGGATACAGAAAACCTTAAGTGAAGCATCGGAATCTATAACTAGTGTCACAGGAATGGTTCAAAAGCATAGACAGTAGGAAGAGTCAGTCTTCTAGTACTTGAGTCGGCATTAAGCCTTCTGTATTTAATTCCGATGCAATTTCTGTGTTTCATCGTCAAATAGAAGGTCAGAGGGATACAGTAAAAATGAAGTGAAGCATCGGAATCTATAACTAGTGTCACAGGAATGGTTCAAAACATAGACAGTAGGAAGAGTCAGTCGTCTTGTACTTAAGTCGGCATTGTGCCCTTTGTATTTAATTCCGATGCAATTTCTGTGTTTCATCATCAATAAGAAGGTACAAGGGATACAGTAAACCTGAAGTGAGGCATCGGAACCTATAACTAGTGTCACAGGAATGGTTCAAAACATAGTCAGTAAGAAGAGTCAGTCTTCTTGTACTTAAGTCGGCATTGTGCCTCTTGTATTTAATTCCGATGCAATTTTTTTGTTTCATCGTCAATAAGAAGGTCCAAGGGATACAGTAAGCATATAGTGAAGCATCGGAATCTAAACGTGGTCTCACAGGAAATGTTCAAATCATAGTCAGTAAGAGGAATTAGTATTCTTGTACTTAAGTTGGCATTGTGCATTTTGTATTTAATTCCGATGCAATTTCTGTGTTTCATCGTCAATAAGAAGGTCCAAGGGATACAGTAAACATATATGGAGTAGCATCGGAATTTAAAACTGGTCGCACAGGAAGTGTTCACACCATAGTCAGTAAGAAGAGTCAGTCTTCTTGTACTTAAGTCGGCATTGTGCATTTTGTATTTAATTCCGATGCAATTTCTGTGTTTCATCGTCAATAAGAAGGACAGAGGGATACAGTAAACCTGAAGTGAAGCATCGGAATCTATATCTAGTGTCACCGGAATGGTTCAAAACATAGACAGTAAGAAGAGTCAGTCTTCTTGTACTTAAGTCGGCATTCTGCCTTTTGTATTTAATTCCGATGCAATTTCTGTGTTTCATCGTAAATAAGAAGGTCAGAGGGATACAATAAACATATAGTGAAGCATCGGAATCTAAAACTGGTCTCACAGGAAATGTTCACAACACAGTCAGAAAGAAGAGCCAGTCTTCTTGTACTTAAGTCGGCATTGTGCCTTTTCTATTTAATTCCGACGCAATTTCTGTGTTTCATCGTCAATAAGAAGGTCAGAATGATACAGTTAACGTGAAGTGAATCATCGGAATCTATAACTAGTGTCACAGGAATGGTTCAAAACATAGACAGTAGGAAGAGTCAGTCATCTTGTACTTAAGTCGGCATTGTGACTTGTGTATTTAATTCTGATGCAATTTCTGTTTTTCATCGTCAATAAGAAGGACCAAGGGATACATAAACCTGAAGTTAGGCATCGGAATGTATAACTAGTGTCACAGGAATGGTTCAAAACATAGTTAGTGAGAAGAGTCAGTCTTCTTGTACTTAAGTCGGCATTGTGCCTATTCTATTTAATTCCAATGCAATTTCTGTGTTTCATCGTCAATAAGAAGATCAGAGGGATACAGTAAACCTGAAGTGAAGCATCAGAAACTATAACTAGTGTCACAGGGATGGTTCAAAACATAGACAGTAGGAAGAGTCTGTCTTCTTGAACATAAGTCGGTACTGTGCCTTTTGTATGTAAATCCGATGCAATTTCTGTGTTTCGTCGTCAATAAGAAGGTCCAAGGGATACAGTAAACATATAGTGAAGCATCGGAATCTAAAACTGGTCTCACAGGAAATGTTCACAACATAGTCAGAAAGAAGAGCCAGTCTTCTTGTATTTGAGTCGGCATTGTTCATTTGTATTTAATTCCGATGCAAT
This sequence comes from Schistocerca americana, assembly GCF_021461395.2. Classification (NCBI taxonomy): domain Eukaryota; kingdom Metazoa; phylum Arthropoda; class Insecta; order Orthoptera; family Acrididae; genus Schistocerca; species Schistocerca americana. The sequence continues at coordinate 2,122,021 of NW_025726071.1, forward strand.
TTCTGTGTTTTATCGTTAATACGAAGGTCAGAGGGATACAGTTAACGTGAAGTAAATCATCGGAATCTATAACTAGTGTCACAGGAATATTTCAAAACATAGACAGTAGGAAGGGGCAGTCATCTTGTACTTAAGTCGGCATTGTGCCTTTTGTATTTAATTCGGATGCAATTTCTGTGTTTCATCGTCAATAAGAAGGTCCAAGGGATTCAGTAAACCTGAAGTGAGGCATCGGAATCTATAACTAGTGTCATAGGAATGGTTCAAAACATAGACAGTAGGAAGAGTCAGTCTTCTTGTACTTATGTCGGCATTGTGCCCTTTGTATTTCATTCCGATGCAATTTCTGTGTTTCATCGTCAATAAGAAGGTCCAAGGGATACAGTAAACCTGAAATGAGGCATCGGAATCTATAACTAGTGTCACAGGAATGGTTCAAAACATAGTCAGTAAGAAGAGTCAGTCTTCTTGTACTTAAGTCGGCATGGTGCCTTTTGTGTTTAACTCCGATGCTATTTCTGTGTTTCATCGTCAATAAGAAGGTCCAAGGGATACTGTAAAAGTATAATGAAGCATCGAAATCTAAAAGTGGTCTCACAGGATATGTTCAAAACATAGTCAGTAACAGGAGTAGGTCTTCTTGTACTTAAGTCGGCATTGTGCATTTTGTATTTAATTCCGATGCAATTTCTGTGTTTCATCGTCAATAAGAAGGTCAGAGGGAATCAGTAAACCTGAAGTGAAGCACCGAAATCTATAACTAGTGTCACAGGAATGGTTAAAACATAGATAGTAGGAAGAGTCAGTCTTCTTGTACTTAAGTCGGCATTGTGCCTCTTGTATTTAATTCCGATGCAATTTCTGTGTTTCATCGTCAATAAGAGGGTCAGAGGGATACAGTGACCTAAAGTGAAGCATTGGAATCTATAACTAGTGTCACAGGGATGGTTCAAAACGTAGACAGTAGGAAGAGTCAGTCTTCTTGCACTTAAGTCGGCATTGTGCCTTATCTATTTGATTCCGATGCAATTTCTGTGTTTCATCGTCAATAAGAAGTTCCAACGTATACAGTAAACATATAGTGAAGCATCGGAATCTAAAACTGGTCTCACAGCAAATGTTCAAAGCATAGTCAGTAAGAGGAGTTAGTCTTCTTGTACTTAAGTCTGCATGATGCCTTTTGTATTTTATTCCGATGCAATTTCTGTGTTTCGTCGTCAATAAGAAGGTCCAAGGGGTACAGTACACTTGAAGTGTAGCATCGGAATCTAAAACCGGTCTCACAGGAAAGGTCCAAAACATAGAGAGTAAGAAGAGCCAGTCTTCTTGTATTTGGGTCGGCATTGTGCATTTGTATTTAATTCCGATGCAATTTCTGTGTTTTATCGTTAATAAGAAGGTCAGAGGGATACAGTAAACCTGAAGTGAAGCATCAGAATCTATAACTTGTGTCACAGGAATGGTTCAAAGCATAGACAGTAAGAAGAGTCAGTCTACTTGTACTTAAGTCGGCATTTTGCATTTTGTATTTAATTCTGATGCAATTTCTGTGTTTCATCGTCAATAAGAAGGACCAAGGGATACAGTACACCTTAAGTGAAGCATCGCAATCTATAACTAGTGTCACAGGAATGGTTCAAATGATAGATGGTAAGAAGAGTCAGTCTTCTTGTACTTAAGTCAGCATTGTGATTTTTCTATTTAATTCCAATTCAATCTCTGTGTTTCATCGTCAATAAGAAGGTCAGAGGGATACACTAAACCTGAAGTGAAGCATCGGAGTCGATAACTCGTGTCACAGGAATGGTTCAAAACATGGACAGTAGGAAGAGTCAGTCTTCTTGTACTTGAGTCGGCTTTGTGACTTTTGTATTTAATTCCGATGCAATTTCTGTGTTTCATCGTCAATACGAAGGTCCAAGGGATACAGTAAACCTGAAGTTAAGCATCGGAATCTACAACTAGTGTCACAGGAATGGTTCAAAACATAGTTAGTACGAAGAGTTAGTCTTCTTATACTTAAGTCGGCATTGTGCCTATTCTATTAAATTCCAATGCAATTTCTGTGTTTCATCGTCAATAAGAAGGTCAGAGGGATACAGTAATCCTTAAGTGAAGCATCAGAATCTATAACTAGTGTCACAGGGATGGTTCAAAACATAGACATTTAGAAGAGTCTGTCTTCTTGTACTTAAGTCGGTATTGTGCCTTTTGTATTTAATTGCGATGCAATTTCTGTGTTGCATCGTCAATAAGAAGGTCAGAGGGATACAGCTAAACTGAAGTGAAGCATCAGAATCTATAACTAGTGTCACAGGAATCGTTCAAATCATAGACAGTAAGAAGAGTCAGTCTACTATACTTAAGTCGGCATTGTGCCTTTTCTATTTAATTCAGATGCAATTTCTGTGTTTCATAGTCAATAAGAAGGTCCAAGGGATACAGTACGCCAGAAGTGAAGCATCGGAATCTATAACTAGTGTCACAGGAATGGTTCAAATCATAAACAGTATGAAGAGTCAGTCTTCTTGTACGTAAGTCGGTATTGTGCCATTTCTATTTAATTCCGATGCAATTTCTGTGTTTCATCGTCAGTAAGAAGATCATAGGGATACAGTAAACCTTAAGTGAAGCATCGGAATGTATAACTAGTGTCACAGGAATGGTTCAAAACATAGACAGTAAGAAGAGTCAGTCTTCTAGTTCTTGAGTCGGCATTGTGCCTTCTGTATTTAATTCCGATGCAATTTATGTGTTTCATCGTCAATAGGAAGGTCAGAGGGATACAGTAAAAATGAAGTGAAGCATCGGAATCTATAACTAGTGTCACAGGAATGGTTCAAAACATAGACAGTAGGAGGAGTCAGTCGTCTCGTACTTAAGTCGGCATTGTGCCTTTTGTATTTAATTCCGATGCAATTTCTGTGTTTCATCGTCAATAAGAAGGTCCAAGGGAGACAGTAAACCTGAAGTGAGGCATCGGAATCTTTAACTAGTGTCACAGGAATGGTTCAAAACATACACAGTAGGAAGAGTCAGTCTTCTTGTACTTATGTCGGCATTGTGCCCTTTGTATTTAATTCCGATGCAATTTCTTTGTTTCATCATCAATAAGAAGGTCCAAGGGATACAGTAAAACTGAAGGGAGGCATCGGAATCTATAACTAGTATCACAGGAATGGTTCAACGCACAGTCAGTAAGAAGAGTCAGTCTTCTCGTACGTAAGTCGGCATGGTGCCTTTTGTATTTAACTCCGATGCAATTTCTGTGTTTCATCGTCAATAAGAAGGTCCAAGGGATACTGTAAACATATAGTGAAGCATCTGAATCGAAAAGTGGTCTCACAGGAATTGTTCAAAACATAGTCAGTAAGAGGAGTAGGTCTTCTTGTACTTACGTCGGCATTGTGCATTTTGTATTTAATTCCGATGCAATTTCTGTGTTTCATCGTCAATACGAAGGTCAGAGGGAATCAGTAAACCTGAAGTGAAGCACCGGAATCTATAACTAGTGTCACAGGAATGGTTAAAACATAGACAGTAGGAAGAGTCAGTCTTCTTGTACTTAAGTCGGCATTGTGCCTTATCTATTTAATTCCGATGCAATTTCTGTGTTTCATCGTCAATAAGAAGGTCCAAGGGGTACAGTACACCTGAAGTGAAGCATTGGAATTTAAAACCGGTCTCACAGGAAAGGTTCAAAACATAGGGAGTAAGAAGAGCCAGTCTTTATGTATTTGAGTCGGCATTGTGCATTTGTATTTAATTCCGAAGCAATTTCTGCGTTTTATCGTTAATAAGAAGGTCAGAGGGATACACTAAACCTGAAGTGAAGCATCAGAATCTATAACTTGTGTCACAGGAATGGTTCAAAGCATAGACAGTAAGAAGAGTCAGTCTACTTGTACTTAAGTCGGCATTTTGCCTTTTGTATTTAATTCTGATGCAATTTCTGTGTTTCATCGTCAATAAGAAGGACCAAGGGATACAGTACACCTGAAGTGAAGCATCGCAATCTATAACTAGTGTCACAGGAATGGTTCAAATGATAGACAGTAAGAAGAGTCAGTCTTATTGTACTTAAGTCGGCATTGTGATTTTTCTATTTAATTATAATTCAATCTCTGTGTTTCATCGTCAATAAGAAGGTCAGAGGGATACAGTAAACCTGAAGTGAAGCATCGGAATCGATAACTAGTGTCACAGGAATGGTTCAAAACATGGACTGTAGGAAGAGTCAGTCTTCTTGTACTTGAGTCGGCATTGTGACTTTTGTATGTAATTCCGATGCAATTTCCGTTTTTCAACGTCAATAAGAGGGTCAAAGGGATACAGTAAACCTGAAGTGAAGCATCGGAATCTATAACTAGTGTCACAGGAATGGTTCAAACATAGACAGTAGGGAGAGGCAGTCTTCTTGTACGTCAGTCGACATTGTGCCTTTTCTATGTGATTCCGATGCAATTTCTATGTTTCATCGTCAATAAGAAGGTCAGAGGGATACAGTAAACCTGAAGTGAAGCATCGGATTCTATAGCTTGTGTCACAGGAATGTTCTAAACATAGTCAGTAAGAAGAGTGAGTCTTCTTGTACTTAAGTCGGCATCATGCCTTTTCTATTTAATTCCGATGCAATTTCTGTGTTTCATCGTCAACAAGAAGGTCAGAGGGATATAGTAAACCTGAAGTGCAGCATCGGAATGTATAACTAGTGTCACAGTAATGGTTCAAAGCATAGACAGTAGGAAGAGTCAGTCTTCTTGTACTTGAGTCGGCGTTGTGCCTTTTGTATATATTTCCGATGCAATTTCTGTGCTTCATCGTCAATAAGAAGGTCAGAGGGATACAGTAAACCTAAAGTTAAGCATCAGAATCCATAACTAGTGTCGCAATAAAGGTTCAAAACATAGAGAGTAGGAAGAGTCATTCTTCTTGTACTTAAGTCGGCATTGTGTCTTTTGTATTTAATTCCATTGCAATATCTGTGTTTCATCGTCAATAAGAACGTCCAAGGGACACAGTACACCTGAAGTGAAGCATCGCAATCTATAACTAGTGAAACAGGAATGGTTCAAAATATAGACAGTAGGAAGAGTCAGTCTTCTTGTACTTGAGTCGGCTTTGTGACTTTTGTATTTAATTCCGATGCAATTTCTGTTTTTCATCGTCAATAAGAAGGTCATAGGGATACAGTAAACTTGAAGTGAAGCATCAGAATCTATAACTAGTGTCACAGGAACGGTTCAAAACATAGACAGTGGGAAGAGTCAGTCTTCTTGTACTTATGTCGGCATTGTGCTTTTTGTATTTAATTCCGATGCAATTTCTGTGTTTCATCGTCAATAAGAAGGTCCAAGGGATACAGTAAAACTGAAGTGAGGCATCGGAATCTATAACTAGTGTAAGAGGAATGGTTCAAATCATAGACAGTAAGAAGAGTCAGTCTTCTTGTACTTAAGTCGGCATTGTGCCTTTTGTATACAATTCCGATGCAATTTCTGTGTTTCATCGTCAATAAGAAGGTCCAAGGGATACAGTAAACCTGAAGTGAGGCATCGGAATCTATAACTAGTGTCAGAGGAATGGTTCAAAACATAGACAGTAGGAAGAGTCAGTCTTCTTGTACTTGAGTCGGCTTTGTGACTTTTGTATTTAATTCCGATGCAATTTCTGTTTTTCATCGTCAATAAGAAGGTCAGAGGGATACAGTAAACCTGAAAAGAAGCATCAGAATCTATAACTAGTGTGACAGGAATGGTTCAAAACATAGACAGTAAGAAGAGTCAGTCTACTTGTACTTAAGTCAGCAATTTGCCTTTTGTATTTAATTCCGATGCAATATCTGTGTTTCATCGTCAATAAGAAGGTCCAAGGGATACAGTACACCTGAAGTGAAGCATCGCAATCTATATCTAGTGTCACAGGAATGGTTCAAATCATAGACAGTGAGAAGAATCAGTCTTCTTGTACTTAAGTCGGCATTGTGCTTTTTCTATTTAATTCCGATGCAATTTCTGTGTTTCATTGTCAATAAGAGGGTCAGAGGGAATCAGTAAACCTGAAGTGAAGCACCGGAATCTATAACTAGTGTCACAGGAATGGTTAAAACATAGACAGTAGGAAGAGTCAGTCTTCTTGTACTTAAGTCGGCATTGTGCCTCTTGTATTTAATTCCGATGCAATTTCTGTGTTTCATCGTCAATAAGAGGGTCAGAGGGATACAGTGACCTGAAGTGAAGCATTGGACTCTATAACTAGTGTCACAGGGATGGTTCAAAACGTAGACAGTAGGAAGAGTCAGTCTTCTTGTACTTAAGTCGGCATTGGGCCTTATCTATTTAATTCCGATGCAATTTCTGTGTTTCATCGTCAATAAGAAGGTCCAAGGAGTACAGTACATCTGAAGTGAGGCATCGGAATCTAAAACCGGTCTCACAGGAAAGGTTCAAAACATAGGGAGTAAGAAGAGCCAGTCTTCTTATATTTGAGTCGGCATTGTGCATTTGTATTTAATTCCGATGCAATTCCTGTGTTTTATCGTTAATAAGAAGGTCAGAGGGATACAGTAAACCTGAAGTGAAGCATCAGAATCTATAACTTGTGTCACAGGAGTGGTTCAAAGCATAGACAGTAAGAAGAGTCAGTCTACTTGTACTTAAGTCGGCATTTTGCACTTTGTATTTAATTCTGATGCAATTTCTGTGTTTCATCGTCAATAAGAAGGACCAAGGGATACAGTACACCTGAAGTGAAGCATCGCAATCTATAACTAGTGTCACAGGAATGGTTCAGATGATAGACAGTAAGAAGAGTCAGTCTTCTTGTACTTAAGTCGGCATTGTGACTTTTCTATTTAATTCCAATTCAATCTCTGTGTTTCATCGTCAATAAGAAGGTCAGAGGGATACAGTAAACCTGAAGTGAAGCATCGGAATCGATAACTAGTGTCACAGGAATGGTTCAAATCATAGACAGTAGGAAGCGTCAGTCTTCTTGTACATGAGTCGGCATTGTGACTTTTGTATGTAATTCCGATGCAATTTCCGTTTTTCATCGTCAATAAGAGGGTCAGAGGGATACAGTAAACCTGAAGTGAAGCATCGGAATCTATAACTAGTGTCACAGGAATGGTTCAAACATAGACAGTAGGGAGAGTCAGTCTTCTTGTACGTCAGTCGACTTTGTGCCTTTTCCATTTGATTCCGATGCAATTTCTATGTTTCATCGTCAATAAGAAGGTCAGAGGGATACAGTAAACCTGAAGTGAAGCATCGGAATCTATAGCTAGTGTCACAGGAATGTTCTAAACATAGTCAGTAAGAAGAGTGAGTCTTCTTGTTCTTAAGTCGGCATCGTGCATTTTCTATTTAATTCCGATGCAATTTCTGTGTTTCATCCTCAATAAGAAGGTCAGAGGGATATAGTAAACCTGAAGTGAAGCATCGGAATGTATAACTAGTGTCACAGTAATGGTTCAAAGCATAGACAGTAGGAAGAGTCAGTCTTCTTGTACTTGAGTCGGCGTTGTGCCTTTTGTATATATTTCCGATGCAATTTCTGTGCTTCATCGTCATTAAGAAGGTCAGAGGGATACAGTAAACCTAAAGTGAAGCATCAGAATCCATAACTAGTGTCGCAATAAAGGTTCAAAACATAGACAGTAGGAAGAGTCATTCTTCTTGTACTTAAGTCGGCATTGTGCCTTTTGTATTTAATTCCGATGCAATATCTGTGTTTCATCGTCAATAAGACGGTCCAAGGGATACAGTACACCTGAAGTGAAGCATCGCAATCTATAACTAGTGTAACAGGCATGGTTCAAAATATAGACAGTAGGAAGAGTCAGTCTTCTTGTACATGAGTCGGCTTTGTGACTTTTGTATTTAATTCCGATGCAATTTCTGTTTTTCATCGACAATAAGAAGGTCAGAGGGATACAGTAAACCTGAAGTGAAGCATCGGAATCTATAACTAGTGTCACAGGAATGGTTCAAAACATAGACATTGGGAAGAGTCAGTCTTCTTGTACTTCAGTAGGCATTGAGCCTTTTCTATTTAATTCCGATGCAATTTCTATGATTCATCGTCAATAAGAAGGTCAGAGGGATACAGTAAACCTGAAGCGTAGCATCGGAATCTATAACTAGTGTCACAGGAATTGTTCGAAGCATAGACAGTAGGAAGAGTCAGTCTTCTTGTACTTAAGTCGGCATTGTGCCTTTTGTATTTAATTACGATGCAATTTCTGTGTTTCATCGTCAATAAGAAGGTCCAAGGGATACAGTAAACCCGAAGTGAGGCATCGGAATCTATAACTAGTGTAACAGGAATGGTTCAAATCATAGACAGTAAGAAGAGTCAGTCTTCTTGTACTTAAGTCGGCATTGTGCCTTTTGTATACAATTCCGATGCAATTTCTGTGTTTCATCGTCAATAAGAAGGTCCAAGGGATATAGTAAACCTGAAGTGAGGCATCGGAATCTATAACTAGTTCAGAGGAATGGTTCAAAACATAGACAGTATGAAGAGTCAGTCTTCTTGTACTTGTGTCGGCTTTGTGACTTTTGTATTTAATTCCGATGCAATTTCTGTTTTTCATCGTCAATAAGAAGGTCAGAGGGATACAGTAAACCTGAAGTGAAGCATCAGAATCTATAACTAGTGTGACAGGAATGGTTCAAAACATAGACAGTAAGAAGAGTCAGTCTACTTGTACTTATGTCAGCAATTTGCCTTTTGTATTTAATTCCTATGCAATATCTGTGTTTTATCGTCAATAAGAAGGTGCAAGGGATACAGTACACCTGAAGTGAAGCATCGCAATCAATATCTAGTGTCACAGGAATGGTTCAAATCATAGACAGCAAGAAGAATCAGTCTTCTTGTACTTAAGTCGGCATTGTGCTTTTTCTATTTAATTCCGATGCAATTTCTGTGTTTCATCGTCAATAAGAGGGTCAGAGGGAATCAGTAAACCTGAAGTGAAGCACCGGAATCTATAACTAGTGACACAGGAATGGTTAAAACATTGACAGTAGGAAGAGTCAGTCTTCTTGTACTTAAGTCGGCATTGTGCCTTATCTATTTAATTCCGATGCAATTTCTGTGTTTCATCGTCAATAAGAAGGTCCAAGGGGTACAGGACACCTGAAGTGAAGCATCGGAATCTAAAACCGGTCTCACAGGAAAGGTTCAAAACATAGGGAGTAAGAAGAGCCAGTCTTCTTGTATTTGAGTCGGCATTGTGCATTTGTATTTAATTCCGATGCATTTTCTGTGTTTTATCGTTAATAAGAAGGTCAGAGGGATACAGTAAACCTGAAGTGAAGCATCAGAATCTATAACTTGTGTCACAGGAATGGTTCATAGCATAGACAGTAAGAAGAGTCAGTCTACTTGTACTTAAGTCGGCATTTTGCCTTTTGTATTTAATTCTGATGAAATTTCTGTGTTTCATCGCCAATAAGAAGGACCAAGGGATACAGTACACCTGAAGTGAAGCATCGCAATCCATAACTAGTGTCACAGGAATGGTTCAAACATAGACAGTAGGGAGAGTCAGTCTTCTTGTACGTCAGTCGACATTGTGCCTTTTCTATTTGATTCCGATGCAATTTCTATGTTTCATCGTCAATAAGAAGGTCAGAGGGATACAGTAAACCTGAAGTGAAGCAACGGAATCTATAGCTAGTGTCACAGGAATGTTCTAAACATAGTCAGTAAGAAGAGTGAGTCTTCTTGTACTTAAGTCGGCATCGTGCCTTTTCTATTTAATTCCGATGCAATTTCTGTGTTTCATCGTCAATAAGAAGGTCAGAGGGATATAGTAAACCTGAAGTGAAGCATCGGAATGTATAACTAGTGTCACAGTAATGGTTCAAAGCATAGACAGTAGGAAGAGTCAGTCCTCTTGTACTTGAGTCGGCGTTGTGCCTTTTGTATATATTTCCGATGCAATTTCTGTGCTTCATCGTCAATAAGAAGGTCAGAGGGATATAGTAAACCTAAGGTGAAGCATCAGAATCCATAACTAGTGTCGCAATAAAGGTTCAAAACATAGACAGTAGGAAGAGTCATTCTTCTTGTACTTAAGTCGGCATTGTACCTTTTGTATTTAATTCCGATGAAATATCTGTGTTTCATCGTCAATAAGAAGGTCCAAGGGATACAGTACACCTGAAGTGAAGCATCGCAATCTATAACTAGTGTAACAGGAATGGTTCAAAATATAGACAGTGGGAAGAGTCAGTCTTCTTGTACTTGAGTCGGCTTTGTGACTTTTGTATTTTATTCCGATGCAATTTCTGTTTTTCATCGTCAATAAGAAGGTCAGAGGGATACAGTAAACCTGAAGTGAAGCATCGGAATCTATAACTAGTGTCACAGGAATGGTTCAAAACATAGACAGTGGGAAGAGTCAGTCCTCTTGTACTTCAGTCGGCATTGAGCCTTTTCTATTTAATTCCGATGCAATTTCTATGATTCATCGTCAATAAGAAGGTCAGAGGGATACAGTAAACCTGAAGCGTAGCATCGGAATCTATTACTAGTGTCACAGGAATGGTTCAAAACATAGACAGTAGGAAGAGTCAGTCTTCTTGTAGTTAAGTCGGCATTGTGCCTTTTGTATTTAATTCCAATTCAATCTCTGTGTTTCATCGTCAATAGGAAGGTCAGAGGGATACAGTAAACCTGAAGTGAAGCATCGGAATCGATAACTAGTGTCACAGGAATGGTTCAAAACATAGACAGTAGGAAGAGTCAGTATTCTTGTACTTGAGCCGGCATTGTGACTTTTGTATGTAATTCCGATGCAATTTCCGTTTTTCATCGTCAATAAGAGGGTCAGAGGGATACAGTAAACCTGAAGTGAAACATCGGAATCTACAACTAGTGTCACAGGAATGGTTCAAACATAGACAGTAGGGAGACTCAGTCTCCTTGTACGTCAGTCGACATTGTGCCATTTCTATTTGATTCCGATGCAATTTCTATGTTTCATCGTCAATAAGAAGGTCAGAGGGATACAGTAAACCTGAAGTGAAGCATCGGAATCTATAACTAGTGTCACAGGAATGGTTCAAAACATAGACAGTGGGAAGAGTCAGTCTTCTTGTACTTCAGTCGGCATTGAGCATTTTCTATTTAATTCCGATGCAATTTCTATGATTCATCGTCAATAAGAAGGTCAGAGGGATACAGTAAACCTGAAGCGTAGCATCGGAATCTATAACTAGTGTCACAGGAATGGTTCAAAACATAGACAGTAGGAAGAGTCAGTCTTCTTGTAGTTAAGTCGGCATTGTGCTTTTTGTATCTAATTCCGATGCTATTTCTGTGTTTCATCGTCAATAAGAAGGTCCAAGGGATACAGTAAACCTGAAGTGAGGCATCGGAATCTATAACTAGTGTAACAGGAATGGTTCAAATCATAGACAGTAAGAAGAGTCAGTCTTCTTGTACTTAAGGCGGCATTGTGCCTTATGTATACAATTCCGATGCAATTTCTGTGTTTCATCGTCAATAAGAAGGTCCAAGGGATACAGTAAACCTGAAGTGAGGCATCGGAATCCATAACTAGTGTCAGAGGAATGGTTCAAAACATAGACAGTAGGAAGAGTCAGTCTTCTTGTACTTGAGTCGGCTTTGTGACTTTTGTATTTAATTCCGATGCAATTTCTGTTTTTCATCGTCAATAAGAAGGTCAGAGGGATACAGTAAACCTGAAGTGAAGCATCAGAATCTATAACTAGTGTGACAGGAATGGTTCAAAGCATAGACAGTAAGAAGAGTCAGTCTACTTGTACTTAAGTCAGCAATTTGCCTTTTGTGTTTAATTCCGATGCAATATCTGTGTTTCATCGTCAATAAGAAGGTCCAAGGGATACAGTACACCTGAAGTGAAGCATCGCAATCTATATCTAGTGTCACAGGAATGGTTCAAATCATAGACAGTAAGAAGAATCAGTGTTCTTGTACTTAAGTCGGCATTGTGCTTTTTCTATTTCATTCCGATGCAATATCTGTGTTTCATCGTCAATAAGATGGTCAGAGGGATACAGTAAACCTGAAGTGAAGCATCGGAATCCATAACTAGTGTCACAGGAATGGTTCAAAACATAGACAGTAGGAAGAGTCAGTCTTCTTGTACTTGGGTCGGCTTTGTGACTTTTGTATTTAATTCCGATGCAATTTCTGCTTTTCATCGTCAATAAGAAGGTCAGAGGGATACAGTAAACCTGAAGTGAAGCATCAGAATCTATAACTAGTGTCACAGGAATGGTTCAAATCATAGACAGTGGGAAGAGTCAGTCTTCTTGTACTTCAGTCTTCATTGCGCCTTTTCTATTTAATTCCGATGCAATTTCTATGATTCATCGTCAATAAGAAGGTCAGAGGGATACAGTAAACCTGAAGTGAAGCATCAGAATCTATAACTAGTGTCGCAGGTTCGGTTCAAATCATAGACAGTAAGAAGAGTCAGTCTTCTTGTACTTAAGTCGGCATTGTGCCATATCTATTTACTTCCGATGCAATTTCTGTGTCTCATGGTCAATAAGAAGGTCCATGGGATGTAGTACACCTGAAGTGAAGCATCAGAATCAACAACTGGTGTCACAGGAATGGTTCAAAACATAGACAGTAAGAAGAGTCAGTCTTCTTGTGCTTAAGTCAGCATTGTGCCTTTTCTATTTAATTCTGAAGCAATTTCTGAGTTTCATCATCAATCAGAAGGTCAGAGGGATACAGTAAACCTGAAGTGAAGCATCGGGGTCTATAACTAGTGTCACAGGAATGGTTCAAAACATAGTCAGTAAGAAGAGTCAGTCTTCTTGTACTTGAGTCGGAATTGTGCCTTTCGGATTTAATTCCGATGCAATTTCGGTGTTTCATCGTCAATAAGAAGGTCCAAGGGATACAGTTAACCTGAAGTGAAGCATCAGAATCTATAACTAGTGTCACAGGTTCGGTTCAAATCATAGACAGTAAGAAGAGTCAGTCTTCTTGTACTTAAGTCTGCATTGTGCCCTTTCTATTTAATTCCGATGCAATTTCTGTGTTTCATCATCAATAAGAACATCAGAGGGATACAGTAAACCTGAAGTCAAGCGTCGGGGTCTATAACTAGTGTCACAGGAATGGTTCAAAGCATAGTCAGTAAGAAGAGTCAGTCTTCTTGTACTTCAGTCGGCATTCTGCCTTTTCTATTTAATTCCGATGCAATATCTGTGTCTCATCGCCAATAAGGAGGTCAGAGGGATACAGTAAACCAGAAGTGAAGCATCGGAATCTATAACTAGTGTCACACGAATGGTTCAAAACATAGTCACTAAGAAGAGTCAGTCTACTTGTACTTAAGTCGGCATTGTGCCTTTTCTATCTAATTTCGAAGCAATATCTGTGTTTCATCGTCAATAAGGAGGTCAGAGGGATACAGTAAACCTGAAGTGAAGCATCGGAATCGATAACTAGTGTCACAGGAATGGTTCAAAACATAGACAGTCGGAAGAGTCAGTCTTCTTGTACTTGAGTCGGCATTGTGACTTTTGTATGTAATTCCGATGCAATTTCCGTTTTTCTCCGTCAATAAAAGTGTCAGAGGGATACAGTAAACCCGAAGTGAAGCATCGGAATCTATAACTAGTGTCACAGGGATGGTTCAAACATAGACAGTAGGAAGAGTCAGTCTTCTTGTACGTCAGTCGACATTGTGCCTTTTCTATTTGATTCTGATGCAATTTCTATGTTTCATCGTCAATAAGAAGGTCAGATTGATACAGTAAACCTGAAGTGAAGCATCGGAATCTATAACTACTGTCACAGGAATGGTTCAAAACATAGACTGTAGGAAGAGTCAGTCTTCATGTACTTAAGTCGTCATTGTGCCTTTTGTATTTAATTCCGATGCAATTTCTGTGTTTCACCGTCAACAAGAAGGGCCAAGGGATACAGTAAACCTGAAGTGAGGGATCGGATTCTATAACTAGTGTCACAGGAATGGTTCAAAACATAGACAGTAAGAAGAGTCAGTCTTCTTGTACTTAAGTCAGCATTGTGCATTTTCTGTTTAATTCCGATGCAATTTCTGTGTTTCATCGTCAATAAGAAGGTCAGAGGGGTACTGTTAACCTGATGTGAAGCATCGGAATATATAGCTAGTGTCACAGGAATGTTCTAAACATAGTCAGTAAGAAGAGTGAGTCTTCTTGTACTTAAGTCGGCATTCTGCCTTTTCTATTTAATTCCGATGCAATTTCTGTGTTTCATCGTCAATAAGAGGGTCAGAGGGATATAGTAAACCTGAAGTGAAGCATCGGAATGTATAACTAGTGTCTCAGTAATGGTTCAAAACATAGTCAGTAGGAAGAGTCAGTCTTCTTGTACTTGAGTCGGCGTTGTTCCATTTGTATGTATTTCCGATGCAATTTCTGTGCTTCATCGTCAATAAGAAGGTCAGAGAGATACAGTAAAACTAAAGTGAAGCATCAGAATCCATAACTAGTGTCACAATAAAGGTTCAAAACATAGACAGTAGGAAGAGTCATTCTTCTTGTACTTAAGTCGGCATTGTGCCTTTTGTATTTAATTCCGATGTAATTTCTGTGTTTCATCGTCAATAAGAGGGTCAGAGGGATACAGTTAACCTGAAGTGAAGGATCAGAATCTATAACTAGTGTGACAGGAGTGGTTCAAAACATAGACAGTAAGGAGAGTCAAGTCTACTTGTACTTAAGTCGGCAATTTGCCTTTTGTATTTAATTCCCATGCAATTTCTGTGTTTCATCGTCAATAAGAAGGTCCAAGGGATACAGTAAACCTAAAGTGAAGCATCGGAATTTGTAAGTAGTGTCACAGGAATGGTTCAAATCATAGTCAATAAGAAGAGTCAGTCTTCTTGCACTTAAGTCGGCATTGTGCCTTTTCTATTTAATTCCGATGCAATTTCTCTGTTTTATCGTCAATAAGAAGGTCAGAGGGATACAGTAAACCTGACGTGAAGCATCGGAATCTATAACTAGTGTCACAGGGATGGTTCAAAACATAGACAGTAGGAAGAGTCCTTCTTCTTGTACTTTGGTCGGCATTGTGCCTTTTTTATTTAATTCCGATGCAATTTCTGTGTTTTATCGTCAATAAGAAGGTCAGAGGGATCCAGTAAACCTGAAGTGAAGCATCGGAATCTATAACTAGTGTCACAGGGGTGGTTCAAAGCATAGACAGTAGGAAGAGTCCGTCTTCTTGTACTTAAGTCGGCATTGTGCCTTTTGTAATTAATTCCGATGCAATTTCTGTGTTTCATCGTCAATAAGAAGGTCAGTGGGATACAGTAAACATGAAGTGAAGTATCAGAATCTATAACTAGTGTCACAGGAATGGTTCAAAACATAGACAGTAAGAAGAGTCAGTGTACTTGTACTTAAGTCGGCATTGTGCTTTTTGTATTTAATTCCGATGCAATTTCTGTGTTTCATCGTCAATAAGAAGGTCCAAGGGATACAGTAAACCTAAAGTGAAGCATCGGATGTTGTAAGTAGTGTCACAGGAATGGTTCAAATCATAGTCAATAAGAAGAGTCAGTCTTTTTGCACTTAAGTCGGCATTGTGCCTTTTTTATTTAATTCCGATGCAATTTCTGTGTTTTATCGTCAATAAGAAGGTCAGAGCGATACAGTAAACCGGAAGTGAAGCATCGGAATCTATAACTAGTGTCACAGGGATGGTTCAAAACATAGACAGTTGGAAGAGTCAGTCTTCTTGCACTTAAGATGGGATTGTGACTTTTCCATTTAATTCCGATGCAATATCTGCGTTTCGTCGTCAATAAGAAGGTCAGACGTATACAGTAAACATGAAGTGAAGTATCAGAATCTATAGCTAGTGTCACAGAAATGGTTCAAAGCATAGACAGTAAGAAGAGTCAGTCTACTTGTACTTAAGTCGGCATTGTGCCTTTTGTATTTAATTCCGATGCAATTTCTGTGTTTCATCGTCAATAAGAAGGTAAGAGGGAATCAGTAAGCCTGAAGTGAAGCATCGGAATCTATTACTAGTGTCACAGGAATGGTTTAAACGTAGACAGTAAGAAGAGTCAGTCTTCTTGTACTTAAGTCGGCTTTGTACCTTTTCTATTTAATTCCGATGCAATTTCTGTGTTTCATCGTCAAGAAGAATGTCCAAGGGATACAGTAAACATAAAGTGAAGCATCGGAATCATTAACTAGTGTCATAGGAATGGTTTAAATCATAGTCAATAAGAAGAGTCAGTCTTCTTGTACTTAAGTCGTCATTGTGCCTTTTCAATTTAATTCAGATGCAATTTCTGTGTTTTATCGTCAATAAGAAGGTCAGAGGGATACAGTAAACCTGAAGTGAAGCATCGGAATCTATAACCAGTGTCACAGGGATCGTTCAAAACATAGACAGTTGGAAGAGTCAGTCTTCTTGTACTTAAGTCGGCATTGTGCCTTTTGTATTTAATTCCGATGCAATTTCTATGTTTCATCGTCAATAAAAAGGTCAGAGGGATACAGTAAACATGAAGTGAAGTATCAGAATCTATAACTAGTGTCACAAGAATGGTTCAAAACATAGACAGTAAGAAGAGTCAGTCTACTTGTACTTAAGTCGGCATTGTGCCTTTTGTATTTAATTCCGATGCAATTTCTGTGTTTCATCGTCAATAAGAAGATCAGAGGGATACTGTAAACCTGAAATGAAGCATCGGAATCTATAACTAGTGTCACAGGAATGGTTCAAATCATAGACAGTAAGAAGAGTCAGTTCTTGTGTACATAAGTCGGCATTGTGCCTTTTGTATTTAATTCCGATGCATTTTCTGCGTTTGATCGTCAATAAGAAGGTCCAAGGGATACAGTAAACCTAAAGTGAAGCATCGGAATTTGTAAGTGGTGTCACAGGAATGGTTCAAATCATAGTCAATAAGAAGAGTCAGTCTTCTTGCTCTTAAGTCGGCATTGGTCCTTTTGTAATTAATTCCGATGCAATTTCTGTGTTTCATCGTCAATAAGAAGGTCAGTGGGATACAGTAAACATGAAGTGAAGTATGAGAACCTATAACTAGTATCAGAGGAATGGTTCAAAACATAGACAGTAAGAAGAGTCAGTCTACTTGTAATTAAGTCGGCATTGTGCTTTTTGTATTTAATTCCAGTGCAATTTCTGTGTTTCATCGTCAATAAGAAGGTCCAAGGGATACAGTAAACCTAAAGTGAAGCATCGGATGTTGTAAGTAGTGTCACAGGAATGGTTCAAATCATAGTCAATAAGAAGAGTCAGTCTTCTTGCACTTAAGTCGACATTGTGCCTTTTTTATTTAATTCCGATGCAATTTCTGTGTTTTATCGTCAATAAGAAGGTCAGAGGGATACAGTAAACCGGAAGTGAAGCATCGGAATCTATAACTTGTGTCACAGGGATGGTTCAAAACATAGACAGTTGGAAGAGTCAGTCTTCTTGTACTGAAGCCGGCATTGTGACTTTTCTATTTAATTCCGATGCAATATCTGTGTTTCATCGTCAATAAGAAGGTCAGATACATACAGGAAACATGAAGTGAAGTATCAGAATCTATATCTAGTGTCACAGAAATGGTTCAAAGCATAGACAGTGAGAAGAGTCAGTCTACTTGTACTTAAGTCGGCATTGTGCCTTTTGTATTTAATTCCGATGCAATTTCTGTGTTTCATCGTCAATAAGAAGGTAAGAGGGAATCAGTAAACCTGAAGTGAAGCATCGGAATCTATTACTAGTGTCACAGGAATGGTTAAAACGTAGACAGTAAGAAGAGTCAGTCTCCTTGTACTTAAGTCGGCTTTGTACCTTTTCTATTTAATTCCGATGCAATTTCTGTGTTTCATCGTCAAGAAGAAGGTCCAAGGGATACAGTAAACATAAAGTGAAGCATCGGAAATATTAACTAGTGTCATAGGAATGGTTTAAATCATAGTCAATAAGAAGAGTCAGTCTTCTTGTACTTAAGTCGTCATTGTGCCTTTTCAATTTAATTCAGATGCAATTTCTGTGTTTTATCGTCAATAAGAAGGTCAGAGGGATACAGTAAACCTGAAGTGAAGCATCGGAATCTATAACCAGTGTCACAGGGATGGTTCAAAACATAGACAGTTGGATGAGTCAGTCTTCTTGTACTTAAGTCGGCATTGTGCCTTTTGTATTTAATTCCGATGCAATTTCTGTGTTTCATCGTCAATAAAAAGGTCAGAGGGATACAGTAAACATGAAGTGAAGTATCACAATCTATAACTAGTGTCACAAGAATGGTTCAAAACATAGACAGTAAGAAGAGTCAGTCTACTTGTACTTAAGTCGGCATTGTGCCTTTTGTATTTAATTCCGATGCATTTTCTGCGTTTCATCGTCAATAAGATGGTCAGAGGGATACAGTATACATGAAGTGAAGTATCAGAATCTATAAGTAGTGTCACAGAAATGGTTCAAAACATAGACAGAAAGAAGAGTCAGCCTACTTGTACTTAAGTCGGCATTGTGCCTTTTGTATTTAATTCCGATGCAATTTCTGTGTTTCATCTTCAATAAGAAGGTAAGCGGGATACAGTAAACCTGAAGTGAAGCATCGGAATCTATAACTAGTGTCACAGGAATGGTTAAAACATAGACAGTAAGAAGAGTCAGTCTTCTTGTACTTAAGTCGGCATTGTGCATTTTGTATTTAATTCCGATGCAATGTCTGTGTTTCATCGTCAATAAGAAGGTCCAACGGATACAGTAAACCTAAAGTGAAGCATCGGAATTTGTAAGTAGTGTCACAGGAATGGTTCAAATCATAGTCAATAGGAAGAGTCAGTCTTCTTGCACTTAAATCGGCATTGTGCCTTTTCTATTTAATTCCGATGCAATTTCTGTGTTTTATCGTCAATAAGAAGGTCAGAGGGATACAGTAAACCTGTAGTGAAGCATCGGGATCTATAACTAGTGTCACAGGGATGGTTCAAAGCATAGACAGTAGGAAGAGTCATTCTTCTTGTACTTCAGTCGGCATTGTGCCTTTTGTATTTAATTCCTATGCAATTTCTGTGTTTCATCGTCATTAAGAAGGAAGAGGGATACAGTAAACATGAAGTGAAGTATCAGAATCTATAACTAGTGTCACAGGAATGGTTGAAAACATAGACAGTAAGAAGAGTCAGTCTACTTGTACTTAAGTCGGCATTGTGCCTTTTGCATTTAATTCCGATGCAATTTCTGTGTTTCATCGTCAATAAGAAGGTCCAAGGGATACAGTGCACCTGAAGTGAAGCATCGGAATCTATAACTAGTGTCACAGGAATGGTTCTAAATATAGTCAAGAAGAAGAGCCAGTCTTCTTGCACTTAAGTCGGCATTGTGCCTTTTCTATTTAATTCCGATGCAATTTCTGTATATATCGTCAATAAGAAGGTCAGAGGGATACAGTACACCTGAAGTGAAGCATCCGAATCTATAACTAGTGTCACAGGAATGGTTCAAATCATAGACAGTAAGAAGAGACAGTCTTCCTGTACTTAAGTGGGCATTGTGACTTTTTTATTTAATTCCGATGCAATTTCTGTGTTTCATCGTCAACAAGAAGGTCCAAGGGATACAGTAAACCTGGAGTGAAGCATCGAAATCTATAACTAGTGTCACAGGAATGGTTCAAAACATAGACAGTAAGACGAGTCAGTCTACTTGTACTTATGTCGACATTGTGCCTTTTGCATTTAATTCCGATGCAATTTCTGTGTTTCATCGTCAATAAGAAGGACCAAGGGATACAGTACTCCTGAAGTGAAGCATCGGAATCTATAACTAGTGTCACAGGAATGGTTCAAATCATAGACATTAAGAGGAGTCAGTCTTCTAGTACTTAAGTCGTCATTGTGCCTTTTCTATTTAATTCCGATGCAATTTCTGTGTTTTATAGTCAATAAGAAGGTCAGAGGGATACACTAAACCTGAAGTGAAGCATCGGAATCTATAACTAGTGTCACAGGAATGGTTCAAAACATAGACAGTAGGAAGAGTCAGTCTTCTTGTACTTGGGTCGGCATTGTGCCTTTTGTATTTAATTTTGATGCAATTTCTGTGTTTCATTGTCAATAAGAAGGTCAGAGGGATACAGTAAACCTGAAGTGAAGCATCGGAATCTATAACTAGTGTCACAGGGAAGGTTCAAAACGTAGACAGTAGGAAGAGTCAGTCTTCTTGTACTTAAGTCGGCATTGTGTCTTTTGTATTTAATTCCGATGCAATTTCTGTGTTTCATCGTCAATAAGAAGGTAAGAGGGAATCAGTAAACCTGAAGTGAAGCATCGGAATCTATTACTAGTGTCACAGGAATGGTTAAATCGTAGACAGTAAGAAGAGTCAGTCTCCTTGTACTTAAGTCGGCTTTGTACCTTTTCTATTTAATTCCGATGCAATTTCTGTGTTTCATCGTCAATAAGAAGGTCCAAGGGATACAGTACTCCTGAAGTGAAGCATCGGAATCTATAACTAGTGTCACAGGAATGGTTCAAATCATAGACATTAAGAGGAGTCAGTCTTCTAGTACTTAAGTCGTCATTGTGCCTTTTCTATTTAATTCCGATGCAATTTCTGTGTTTCATTGTCATTAAGAAGGTCAGATGGATACAATAAACCTGAAGTGAAGCATCGGAATCTATAAGTAGTGTCACAGGAATGGTTCAAAACACAGACAGTAGGAAGAGTCAGTCTTCTTGTACTTGAGTCGGCATTGTGCCTCTTGTATTTAATTCCGTTGCAATTTCTGTGTTTCATCGTCAATACGAAGGTCAGAGGGTTACAGTAAAACTGAAGAGAAGCATCGCAATCTATAACTAGTGTCACAGGAATGGTTCAAAACATAGACAGTAGGAGGAGTCAATCTTCATGTACTTATGTCGGCATTGTGCTTTTTCTATTTAATTCCGATGCAATTTCTGTGTTTTATAGTCAATAAGAAGGTCAGAGGGATACACTAAACCTGAAGTGAAGCATCGGAATCTATAACTAGTGTCACAGGGATGGTTCAAAATCATAGATATTAGGAGGAGTCAGTCTTCTTGTGCTTAAGTCGGCATTGTGACTTTTGTATTTTATTCCGATGCAATTTCTGTGTTTCTTCGTCAATAAGAAGGCCCAAGGGATACAGTACACCTGAAGTGAAGCATGGGAATCTATAACTAGTGTCACATTACTGGTTCAAATCATAGATAGTAAGAAGAGTCAGTCTTCTTGTACTTAAGTCGACATTGTGCCTTTTCTATTTAATTCCGATGTAATTTCTGTGTTTCATTGTCAATAAGAAGGTCAGAGGGATACAGTAAACCTGAAGTGAAGAATCGGAATCTATAACTAGTGTCACAGGAATGGTTCAAAGCATAGACAGTATTAAGAGTCATACTTCTTGTACTTAAGTCGGCATTGTGCCTTTTCTATTTAATTCCGATGCTATTTCTGTGTTTCATTGTCAATAAGAAGGTCAGAGGGATACAGCAATCCTGAAGTGAAGCATCGGAATCTATAACTAGTGTCACAGGGATGGTTCAAAACATAGACAGTAGTACGAGTCTGTTTTCTTGTACTTAAGTCGGCATTGTGCCTTTTGTATTTAATTCCGATGCAATTTCTGTGTTTCATCGTCAATAAGAAGGTCAGAGGTATACAGTAAACCAAGTGAAGCATCGGAATCTATAACGAGTGTCACAGGAATGGTTCAAAACATAGACAGTAGAAGGAGTCAGTCTTCTTGTACTTGGGTCAGCATTGTGCCTTTTGTATTTAATTTTGATGCAATTTCTGTGTTTCATCGTCAATAAGAAGGTCAGAGGGATACAGTACACCTGAAGTGAAGCATCCGAATCTGTAACTAGTGTCACAGGAATGGCTCAAATCATAGAGAGTAAGTAGAGTCAGTCTTCCTGTACTTAAGTCGGCATTGTGACTTTTTTATTTAATTCCGATGCAATTTCTGTGTTTCATTGTCAATAATAAGGTCAGAGGGATACAGTAAACCTGAAGTGAAGCATCGGAATCTATAACTAGTGTCACAGGGATGGTTCAAAACATAGACAGTAGGAAGAGTCAATCTCCTTGTACTTAAGTCGGCATTGTGCTTTTTGTATGTAATTCCGATGCAATTTCTGTGTTTCATCGTCAACAAGAAGGTCCAAGGGATACAGTAAACCTAGAGTGAAGCATCGGAATCTATAACTAGTGTCACAGGAATGGTTCAAAACATAGACAGTAAGAAAAGTCAGTCTACTTGTACTTAAGTCGACATTGTGCCTTTTGCATTTAATTCCGATGCAATTTCTGTGTTTCATCGTCATTAAGAAGGTCCAAGGGATACAGTACTCCTGTAGCGAAGCATCGGAATCTATAACTAGTGTCACAGGAATGGTTCAAATCATAGACATTAAGAGGAGTCAGTCTTCTTGTACTTAAGTCGTCATTGTGCCTTTTCTATTTGATTCCGATGCAATTTCTGTGTTTCATTGTCATTAAGAAGGTCAGAGGGATACAATAAACCTGAAGTGAAGCATCGGAATCTATAACTAGTGTCACAGGGATGGTTCAAAGCATAGACAGTAGGAAGAGTCAATCTCCTTGTACTTAAGTCGGCATTGTGCTTTTTGTATGTAATTCCGATGCAATTTCTGTGTTTCATCGTCAACAAGAAGGTCCAAGGGATACAGTACACCTGAAGTGAAGCAAGGGAATCTATAACTAGTGTCACATTAATGGTTCAAATCATAGACAGTAAGAAGAGTCAGTCTTCTTGTACTTAAGTCGGCATTGTGCCTTTTCTATTAAATTCCGATGTAATTTCTGTGTTGCATTGTCAATATGAAGGTCAGAGGGATACAGTAAACCTGAAGTGAAGCATCGGAATCTATAACTAGTGTCACAGGAATGGTTCAAAGCATAGACAGTATTAAGAGTCATACTTCTCGTACTTAAGTCGGCATTGTGCCTTTTCTATTTAATTCCGATGCAATTTCTGTGTTTCATCGTCAACAAGACGGTCCAAGGGATACTGTAAACCTGGAGTGAAGCATCGGAATCTATAACTAGTGTCACAGAAATGGTTCAAAACATAGACAGTAAGAAGAGTCAGTCTACTTGTGCTTAAGTCGACATTGTGCCTTTTGCATTTAATTCCGATGCAATTTCTGTGATTCATCGTCAATAAGAAGGTCCAAGGGATACAGTACTCCTGAAGTGAAGCATCGGAATCTATATCTAGTGTAACAGGAATGGCTCAAAACATAGACAGTAGGAGGAGTCAGTCTTCTTGTACTTATGTCGGCATTGTGCCTTTTCTATTTAATTCCGATGCAATTTCTGTGTTTTATAGTCAATAAGAAGGGCAGAGGGATACACTAAACCTGAAGTGAAGCATTGGAATCTATAACTAGTGTCACAGGGATGGTTCAAAATCATAGATACAAGGAGGAGTCAGTCTTCTTGTACTTACGTCGGCATTGTGCCTTTTGTATTTAATTCCGATGCAATTTCTGTGTTTCATCGTCAATAAGAAGGTCCAAGGGATACAGTACACCTGAAGTGAAGCATGGGAATCTATAACTAGTGTCACATTAATGGTTCAAATCGTAGACAGTAAGAAGAGTCAGTCTTCTTGAACATAAGTGGGCATTGTGCCTTTTCTTATTGATTCCGATGTAATTTCTGTGTTTCATTGTCAATACGAAGGTCAGAGGGATACAGTAAAACTGAAGTGAAGCATCGGAATCTATAACTAGTGTCACAGGGATGGTTCAAAGCATAGACAGTTTTAAGAGTCATACTTCTTGTACTTACGTCGACATTGTCCCTTTTCTATTTAATTCCGATGCAATTTCTGTGTTTTATTGTCAATAAGAAGGTCAGAGGGATACAGTAAACCAAAGGTGAAGCATCGGAATCTGTAACTAGTGTCACAGGGATGGTTCAAAACATAGACAGTAGTAAGTGTCAGTTTTCTTGTACTTAAGTCGGCATTGTGCCTTTTGTATTTAATTCCGATGCAATATCTGTGTTTCATCGTCAATAAGAAGGTCAGAGGGAAACAGTAAACATGAAGTGAATTATCAGAATCTATAACTAGTGTCACAGGAATGGTTCAAAGCATAGACAGTAAGAAGAGTCTGTCTACTTGTACTTAAGTTGGCATTGTGCCCTTTGTATTTAATTCCCAAGCAATTTCTGTGTTTCATCGTCAATAAGAAGGTCCAAGGGATTCAGTAAACCTGAAGTGAGGCATCGGAATTTATAACTAGAGTCACAGGAATGGTTTAAATCATAGTCAGTAAGAAGAGTCAGTCTTCTTGTTCTTAAGTCGGCATTGTGCCCTATCTATTTAATTCCGATGCAATTTCTGTGTCTCAAGGTCAATATGAAGGTCCATGGGATGCAGTACACCTGAAGTGAAGCATCGGAATCTACAACTGGTGCCACAGGGATGGTTCAAAATCATAGATATTAGGAGGAGTCAGTCTTCTTGTACTTAAGTCGGCATTGTGCATTTTGTATATAATTCCGATGCAATTTCTGTGTTTCATCGTCAATAAGAAGGTCAGAGGGTTACAGTAAACCTGAAGAGAAGCATTGGAATCTATAACCAGTGTCACAGGAATGGTTCAAAACATAGACAATAGGAAGAGTCAGTCTTCTTATACTTAAGTCGGCATTGTGCCTGTTCTTCTTAATTCCGATGCAATTCCTGTGTTTTATCGCCAATAAGAAGGTCAGCGGGAAACAGTAAACCTGAAGTGAAGAATCGGAATCTATAACTAGTGTCACAGGGATGGTTCAAAACATAGACAGTAGGAGAGTCAGTCTACATGAACTTTAGTCGGCATTGTGCCTTTTCTATTTAATTCCGATGCAATTTCTGTGTTTAATCGTCAATAAAATGGTCTGAGAGATACAGTAAACCTGAAGTGATGCATCGGAATCTATAACTAGTGTCACAGGAATGGTTCAAAACATAGCCAGTAAGAAGAGTCAGTGTTCTTGTACTTTAATCGGCTTTGTGCCTTTTCTATCTAATTCCGATGCAATTTCTGTGTTGTATCGTCAATAAGAAAATCAGAGGGATACACTAAACGTGAAGTGAAGCATCGGAATCTATACCTAGTGTCACAGGAATGGTTAAAATATAGACAGTAAAAAGAGTCACTCTTCTTGTATTTAAGTCGGCGTAGTGCATTTTGTATTTCATTCCGATGCAATTTCTGTGTTTCCTCGTCAATAAGAAGGTGCAAGGGATACAGTAAACCTAAAGTGAAGCATCGGAATCTGTAAGTAGTGTCACAGGAATGGTTCAAAACATAGTCAATAACAAAAGTCAGTCTTCTTGTACTTAAGTCGGCATTGTGCCTTTTCTATTTAATTCCGATGCAATTTCTGTGTTTTATCGTCAATAAGAATTTCAGAGGGAGACAGTAAACCTGAAGTGAAGAATCGGAATCTATAACTAGTGTCACAGGGATGATTCAAAACATAGACAGTAGGAAGAGTCAGTCTACTTGAACTGAAGTCGGCATTGTGCCTTTTCTATTTAATTCCGATGCAATATCTGTGTTTCATCGTCAATAAGAAGGTGCAAGGGATACAGTAAACCTGAAGTGAAGCATCGGATTCTATAACTATTGTCATAGGAATGGTTCAAAACATAGACAGTAGGAAGAGTCAGTCTTCTTGTACTTAAGTCAGCATTGTGGCTTTTGTATTTAATTCCGGTGCAATTTCTGTGTTTCATCGTCAATAGGAAGGTCCAAGGCATACAGGGTTCGTGGAGTGACTCTTCTTACTGTCTATGTTTTGAACCATTCCTGTGACACTAGTTACAGATTCCGATGCTTCACTCCAGGTTTACTGTATCCCTTGGACCTTCTTATTGACGGTGAAACACAGAAATTGCATCGGCATAAAATACAAAAGGCACAGTGCCGACTTAAGTACGAAAATACTGACTCTTCTTACTGTCTATGTTTTGAACCATCCCTGTGGCACTAGTTATAGATTCCGATGCTTCACTCCAGGTTTACTGTAGCCCTTGGACCTTCTTATTGACGATGAAACACAGACATTGCATCGGAATTAAATACAAAACGTACATTGCCGACTTAAGTACAAAAAGACTGACTCTCTTTACTGTCTATGTTTTGAACCATTCCTGTGACACTAGTTATAGATTCCGATGCTTCACTTCAGGTTTACTGTATCCCTCTGAACTTCTTATTGACGATGAAACACAGAAATTGCATCGGAATTAAAGACAAAATGCACAATTCCGACTTAAGTACAAGATGACTGACTCTTCTTACTGTCTTTGTTTTGAACCATTCCTGTGACACTAGTTATAGATTCCGATGCTTCACTCCAGGTTTACTGTAGCCCTTGGAGCTTCTTATTGACGATGAAACAAAGATATTGCATCGGAATTAAATACAAAAGGCACAATGCCGACTTAAGTAGAAGAAGACTGACTCTTCTTACTGACTATGTTTTGAACCATTCCTGTGACACTAGTTATAGATTCCGATGCTTCACTCCCGGTTTACTGTATCCCTTGGACCTTCTTATTGACGATGAAACACAGAAATTGCACCGGAATATAATACAAAAGACACAATGCCGACTTAAGTAAGGGAAGACTGACTCTTCTTACTGACTATGTTTTGAACCATTCCTGTGACACTGGCTATAGATTCCGATGCTTCACTCCAGGTTTACTGTATCCCTTGGACCCCCTTATTGACGATGAAACACAGAAATTGCATCGGAATTAAATACACAAGGCACAATGCCGACTTAAGTACAAGAAGACTGTCTCTTCTTACTGACTATGTTTTGAATCATTCCTGTGACACTAGCTATAGATTCCGATGCTTCACTTCAGGTTTACTGTATCCCTCTGACTTTCTTATTGACAATGAAACACAGAAAATGCATCGGAATTAAATACAACAGGCACAATTCCGACTTAAGTACAAGATGACTGACTCTTCTTACTGTCTTTCTTTTGAACCATTCCTGTGACACTAGTTATAGATTCCGATGCTTCACTCCAGGTTTACTGTATCACTTGGCCCTTCTTATTGACGATGAAACACAGAAATTGTATCGGAATAAAATACAAAAGGCACAATGCAGAGTTAAGTACAAAAATACTGACTCTTCTTACTCTCTATGTTTTGACCATCCCTGTGACACTAGTTACAGATTCCGATGCTTCACTCCAGGTTTACTGTAACCCTTGGACCTTCTTATTGACGATGAAACACAGACATTGCATCGGAATTAAATACAAAAGGTACAATGCCGACTTAAGTACAAGAAAACTGACTCTTCTTACTGACAATGTTTTGAACCATTCCCGTGACACTAGTTATAGATTCCGGTGCATAATTTCAGGTTTACTGTATCCCTCTGACCTTCTTATTGACGATAAAACACAAAAACTGCATCGGAATTAAATGCAAAAGGCACAATGCCGACTTAAGTACAAGAGTACTGACTCTTCTTACTGTCTATGTTTTGAACCATTCCTGTGACACTAGTTACAGACTCCCATGCTTCACTTCAGCCTTACTGTATCCCTTGGACCATCTTATTGACGATGAAACACAGAAATTGCATCGGAATTAAATACAAAAGGCACAATGCCGACTTAAGTACAAGAAGAATGACTCTTCTTTTTGTCTATGTTTTGAACCATTCCTGTGACACTAGTTATAGATTCCGATGATTCACTCCACGATAACTGTATGCCTTGGACCTTCCTATTGACGATGAAACACAGAAATTTATTTATTTATTTATTTATTTATTTATTTATTGTTCCGTGGGACCACATTTAGGAGAAGTCTCCATGGTCATGGAACGAGTCAATACATGAAATTATAACACGATTGTAGAAACAGATAAAATGAAACAAGTCGTTAGTTTAAATAAAGAAAATCAAGAATGTAACACTGGAATTTGCTTAATTTTTTATCTCTTCCAGGAGCTCCTCGACAGAATAGAAGGAGTGAGCCATGAGGAAACTCTTCAGTTTAGACTTAAAAGTGTTTGGGCTACTGCTAAGATTTTTGAGTTCTTGTGGTAGCTTATTGAAAATGGATGCAGCAGAATACTGCACTCCTTTCTGCACAAGAGTCAAGGAAGTGCATTCCACATGCAGATTTGATTTCTGCCTAGTATTAACTGAGTGAAAGCTGCACCGGAATTACATACAAAAGGCACAATGCTGACTTAAGTACAAGAAGACTGACTCTTCTTACTGTCTATGTTTTGAACCATTCCTGTGACACTAGTTACAGATTCCGATGCTTCACTCCAGGTTTACTGTATCCCTTGGACCTTCTTAGTGACGATGAAACACAGAAATTGCCTCGGAATCAAATACAAAAGGCACAATGATGACTTAAGTACAAGATGATTGACTCTTCTTACTGTCTTTGTTTTGAACCATTCCTGTGACACTAGTTACAGATTCCGATGCTTCACTCCAGGTTTACTGTATCCCTTGGACCTTCTTATTGACGGTGAAACACAGAAATTGCATCGGAATTAAATACAAAAGGCACAATGCCGACTTAAGTACGAAAATACTGACTCTTCTTACTGTCTATGTTTTGAACCATCCCTGTGGCACTAGTTATAGATTCCGATTCTTCACTCCAGGTTTACTGTAGCCCTTGGACCTTCTTATTGACGATGAAACACAGACATTGCATCGGAATTAAATACAAAAGTTACAATGCCGACTTAAGTACAAGAAGACTGACTCTTTTTACTGTCTATGTTTTGAACCATTCCTGTGACACTAGTTATAGATTCCGATGCTTCACTTCAGGTTTACTGTATCCCTTGGACCTTCTTTTTGACGACGAAACACAGAAATTGCATCGGAATTAAATAGAAAAGGCACAATGCCGACTTAAGTACAAGAAGACTGACTCTTCCTACTGTCTATGATTTGAACCATTCCTGTGACACTAGTTCTTGATTTCGATGCTTCACTTCAGGTTTACTGTATCCCTCTGACCTTCTTATTGACGATGAAACACAGAAATTGCATCGGAACTAAATACAAAAGTCACAATGCCGACTTAAGTACAAGAAGACTGGCTCTTCTTTCTGACTATGTTTTGATTCATTCCTGTGATATTAGTTATAGATTCCGATGCTTCACTCCAGGTTTACTGTATCCCTTGGACCTTCTTATTGACGATGAAACAAAGAAATTGCATAGGAATTAAATACAAAAGGCACAATGCCGACTTAAGTAGAAGAAGACTGACTCTTCTTGCTGACTATGTTTTGAACCATTCCTGTGACACTGGTTATAGATTCCGATGCTTCACTCCCGGTTAACTATATCCCTTGGACCTTCTTATTGACGATTAAACACAGAAATTGCACCGGAATTAAATACAAAAGGCACAATGCCGATTTAAGTAAAAAAATACTGACTCTTCTTACTGTCTATGATTTGTACCATCCCTGTGACACTAGTTATAGATTCCGATGCCTCACTCCAGGTTTACTGTAACCCTTGGACCTTCTTATTGACGATGAAACACAGAAATTGCATCGGAATTAAAGACAAAATGCACAATTCCGACTTAAGTACAAGATGACTGACTCTTCTTACTGTCTTTGTTTTGAACCATTCCTGTGACACTAGTTATAGATTCCGATGCTTCACTCCAGGTTTACTGTAGCCCTTGGAGCTTCTTATTGACGATGAAACAAAGATATTGCATCGGAATTAAATACAAAAGGCACAATGCCGACTTAAGTAGAAGAAGACTGACTCTTCTTACTGACTATGTTTTGAACCATTCCTGTGACACTAGTTATAGATTCCGATGCTTCACTCCCGGTTTACTGTATCCCTTGGACCTTCTTATTGACGATGAAACACAGAAATTGCACCGGAATATAATACAAAAGACACAATGCCGACTTAAGTTTGGGAAGACTGACTCTTCTTACTGACTATGTTTTGAACCATTCCTGTGACACTGGCTATAGATTCCGATGCTTCACTCCAGGTTTACTGTATCCCTTGGACCCCCTTATTGACGATGAAACACAGAAATTGCATCGGAATTAAATACACAAGGCACAATGCCGACTTAAGTACAAGAAGACTGTCTCTTCTTACTGACTATGTTTTGAATCATTCCTGTGACACTAGCTATAGATTCCGATGCTTCACTTCAGGTTTACTGTATCCCTCTGACTTTCTTATTGACAATGAAACACAGAAAATGCATCGGAATTAAATACAACAGGCACAATTCCGACTTAAGTACAAGATGACTGACTCTTCTTACTGTCTTTCTTTTGAACCATTCCTGTGACACTAGTTATAGATTCCGATGCTTCACTCCAGGTTTACTGTATCACTTGGCCCTTCTTATTGACGATGAAACACAGAAATTGTATCGGAATAAAATACAAAAGGCACAATGCAGAGTTAAGTACAAAAATACTGACTCTTCTTACTCTCTATGTTTTGACCATCCCTGTGACACTAGTTACAGATTCCGATGCTTCACTCCAGGTTTACTGTAACCCTTGGACCTTCTTATTGACGATGAAACACAGACATTGCATCGGAATTAAATACAAAAGGTACAATGCCGACTTAAGTACAAGAAAACTGACTCTTCTTACTGACAATGTTTTGAACCATTCCCGTGACACTAGTTATAGATTCCGGTGCATAATTTCAGGTTTACTGTATCCCTCTGACCTTCTTATTGACGATAAAACACAAAAATTGCATCGGAATTAAATGCAAAAGGCACAATGCCGACTTAAGTACAAGAGTACTGACTCTTCTTACTGTCTATGTTTTGAACCATTCCTGTGACACTAGTTACAGACTCCCATGCTTCACTTCAGCCTTACTGTATCCCTTGGACCATCTTATTGACGATGAAACACAGAAATTGCATCGGAATTAAATACAAAAGGCACAATGCCGACTTAAGTACAAGAAGAATGACTCTTCTTTTTGTCTATGTTTTGAACCATTCCTGTGACACTAGTTATAGATTCCGATGATTCACTCCACGATAACTGTATGCCTTGGACCTTCCTATTGACGATGAAACACAGAAATTTATTTATTTATTTATTTATTTATTTATTTATTGTTCCGTGGGACCACATTTAGGAGAAGTCTCCATGGTCATGGAACGAGTCAATACATGAAATTATAACACGATTGTAGAAACAGATAAAATGAAACAAGTCGTTAGTTTAAATAAAGAAAATCAAGAATGTAACACTGGAATTTGCTTAATTTTTTATCTCTTCCAGGAGCTCCTCGACAGAATAGAAGGAGTGAGCCATGAGGAAACTCTTCAGTTTAGACTTAAAAGTGTTTGGGCTACTGCTAAGATTTTTGAGTTCTTGTGGTAGCTTATTGAAAATGGATGCAGCAGAATACTGCACTCCTTTCTGCACAAGAGTCAAGGAAGTGCATTCCACATGCAGATTTGATTTCTGCCTAGTATTAACTGAGTGAAAGCTGCACCGGAATTACATACAAAAGGCACAATGCTGACTTAAGTACAAGAAGACTGACTCTTCTTACTGTCTATGTTTTGAACCATTCCTGTGACACTAGTTACAGATTCCGATGCTTCACTCCAGGTTTACTGTATCCCTTGGACCTTCTTAGTGACGATGAAACACAGAAATTGCCTCGGAATCAAATACAAAAGGCACAATGATGACTTAAGTACAAGATGATTGACTCTTCTTACTGTCTTTGTTTTGAACCATTCCTGTGACACTAGTTACAGATTCCGATGCTTCACTCCAGGTTTACTGTATCCCTTGGACCTTCTTATTGACGGTGAAACACAGAAATTGCATCGGAATTAAATACAAAAGGCACAATGCCGACTTAAGTACGAAAATACTGACTCTTCTTACTGTCTATGTTTTGAACCATCCCTGTGGCACTAGTTATAGATTCCGATTCTTCACTCCAGGTTTACTGTAGCCCTTGGACCTTCTTATTGACGATGAAACACAGACATTGCATCGGAATTAAATACAAAAGTTACAATGCCGACTTAAGTACAAGAAGACTGACTCTTTTTACTGTCTATGTTTTGAACCATTCCTGTGACACTAGTTATAGATTCCGATGCTTCACTTCAGGTTTACTGTATCCCTTGGACCTTCTTTTTGACGACGAAACACAGAAATTGCATCGGAATTAAATAGAAAAGGCACAATGCCGACTTAAGTACAAGAAGACTGACTCTTCCTACTGTCTATGATTTGAACCATTCCTGTGACACTAGTTCTTGATTTCGATGCTTCACTTCAGGTTTACTGTATCCCTCTGACCTTCTTATTGACGATGAAACACAGAAATTGCATCGGAACTAAATACAAAAGTCACAATGCCGACTTAAGTACAAGAAGACTGGCTCTTCTTTCTGACTATGTTTTGATTCATTCCTGTGATATTAGTTATAGATTCCGATGCTTCACTCCAGGTTTACTGTATCCCTTGGACCTTCTTATTGACGATGAAACAAAGAAATTGCATAGGAATTAAATACAAAAGGCACAATGCCGACTTAAGTAGAAGAAGACTGACTCTTCTTGCTGACTATGTTTTGAACCATTCCTGTGACACTGGTTATAGATTCCGATGCTTCACTCCCGGTTAACTATATCCCTTGGACCTTCTTATTGACGATTAAACACAGAAATTGCACCGGAATTAAATACAAAAGGCACAATGCCGATTTAAGTAAAAAAATACTGACTCTTCTTACTGTCTATGATTTGTACCATCCCTGTGACACTAGTTATAGATTCCGATGCCTCACTCCAGGTTTACTGTAACCCTTGGACCTTCTTATTGACGATGAAACACAGACATTGCATCGGAATTAAATACAAACGGTACAATGCCGACATAAGTACAAGAAAACTGACTGTTCTTACTGACTATGTTTTGAACCATTGCTGTGACACTAGTTATAGATTCCGATGCTTCACTTAAGGTTTACTGTATCCCTCTGACATTCTTATTGACAATGAAACACAGAAATTGCATTGGAATTAAATACAAAAGGCACAATTCCGACTTATGTACAAGATGACTGACTCTTCTTACTGTCTTTGTTTTGAACCATTCCTGTGACACTAGTTATAGATTCCGATGCTTCACTCCAGGTTTACTGTATCACTTGGACCTTCTTATTGACGATCAAACACAGAAAATGTATCGGAATAAAATACAAAAGGCACAATGCAGACTTAAGTACAAAAACACTGACTCCTCTTACTGTCTATGTTTTGAGCCATCCCTGTGACACTAGTTATAGATTCCGATGCTTCACTCCGGGTTTACTGTAACCCTTGGACCTTCTTATTGACGATGAAACACAGAAATTGCATCGGAATTAAATGCAAAATTCACAATGCCGACTTAAGTACAAGAGTACTGACTCTTCTTACCGTCTATGTTTTGAACCATTCCTGTGACACTAGTTATAGACTCCGATGCTTCACTTCAGCCTTACTGTATCCCTTGGACCATCTTATTGACGATGAAACACAGAAATTGCATCGGAATTAAATACAAAAGGCACAATGCCGACTTAAGTACATGAAAGCTGACTCTTCTTACTGACAATGTTTTGAACCATTCCTGTGACACTAGTTATAGATACCGATGCTTCACTCCAGGTTTACTGTATGCCTTGGACCTTCTTAGTGACGATGAAACACAGAAATTGCCTCGGAATTAAATACAAAAGGCACAATGATGACTTAAGTACAAGATGATTGTCTCTTCTTACTGTCTTTGCTTTGAACCATTCCTATGACACTAGTTACAGATTCCGATGCATCACTCCAGGTTTAATGTATCCCTTGGACCTTCTTATTGACGATTAAACACAGAAATTGCATCGGAATTAAATACAAAAGGCACAATGCCGACTTAAGTACAAAAACACTGACTCCTCTTACTGTCTATGTTTTGAGCCATCCCTGTGACACTAGTTATAGATTCCGATGCTTCACTCATGGTTTACTGTATCCCTTGGACCTTCTTATTGACGATGAAACACAGAAATTGCATCGGAATTAAATACAAAAGGCACAATGCCGACTTAAGTACAAGAGTACTGACTCTTCTTACTGTCTATGTTTTGAACCATCGCTGAGACACTAGTTATAGATTCCGATGCATCACTCCAGGTTTAATGTATCCCTTGGACCTTCTTATTGACGGTGAAACACAGAAATTGCATCGGAATTAAATACTAAAGGCACAATGCCGACTAATGTACGAAAATACTGACTCTTCTTACTGTCTATGTTTTGAACCATCCCTGTGGCACTAGTTATAGATTCCGATGCTGCACTCCAGGTTTACTGTAACCCTTGGACCTTCTTATTGACGATGAAACACAGACATTGCATCGGAATTAAATACAAAAGGTACAATACCGACTTAAGTACAAGATGACTGACTCTTCTTACTGTCTTTGTTTTGAACCATTCCTGTGACACTAGTTATAGATTCCGATGCTTCACTCCAGGTTTACTGTAGCACTTGTACATTCTTATTGACGATGAAACACAGAAATTGTATCGGAATAAAATACAAAAGGCACAATGCCGACTTAAGTACAAGAAGATTGACTCTTCTTACTGATTATGTTTTGAACCATTCCTGTAACACTAGTTATAGATTCCTATGCTTCACTTCAGGTTCACTGTATCCCTTGGACCTTATTATTGACGATGAAACACAGAAATTGCATCGGAACTAAATAGAAAAGGCACATAGCCGACTTAAGTACAAGAAGACTGACTCTTCCTACTGTCTATGATTTGAACAATTCCTGTGACACTAGTTCTTGATTCCGATGCTTTACTTCAGGTTAACTGCATCCCTCTGACCTCCTTATTGACGATGAAACACAGAAATTGCATCGGAATTAAATACAAAAGTCACAATGCCGACTTAAGTAAAAGAAGACTGGCTCTTCTTTCTGACTATGTTTTGATTCATTCCTGTGATATTAGTTATAGATTCCGATGCTTCACTCCAGGTTTACTGTATCCCTTGGACCTTCTTATTGACGATGAAACAAAGATATTGCATCGGAATTAAATACAAAAGGCACAATGCCGACTTAAGTAGAAGAAGACTGACTCTTCTTACTGACTATGTTTTGAACCATTCCTGTGACACTGGTTATAGATTCCGATGCTTCACTCCCGGTTAACTATATCCCTTGGACCTTCTTATTGACGATGAAACACAGAAATTGCACCGGAATTAAATACAAAAGGCACAATGCCGATTTAAGTAAAAAAATACTGACTCTTCTTACTGTCTATGATTTGAACCATCCCTGTGACACTAGTTATAGATTCCGATGCCTCACTCCAGGTTTACTGTAACCCTTGGACCTTCTTATTGACGATGAAACACAGACATTGCATCGGAATTAAATACAAAAGGTACAATGCCGACTTAAGTACAAGAAAACTGACTGTTCTTACTGACTATGTTTTGAACCATTGCTGTGACACTAGTTATAGATTCCGATGCTTCACTTAAGGTTTACTGTATCCCTCTGACATTCTTATTGACAATGAAACACAGAAATTGCATTGGAATTAAATACAAAAGGCACAATTCCGACTTATGTACAAGATGACTGACTCTTCTTACTGTCTTTGTTTTGAACCATTCCTGTGACACTAGTTACAGATTCCGATGCTTCACTCCAGGTTTACTGTATCACTTGAACCTTCTTATTGACGATGAAACACAGAAAATGTATCGGAATAAAATACAAAAGGCACAATGCAGACTTAAGTACAAAAACACTGACTCCTCTTACTGTCTATGTTTTGAGCCATCCCTGTGACACTAGTTATAGATTCCGATGCTTCACTCCGGGTTTACTGTAACCCTTGGACCTTCTTATTCACGATGAAACACAGACATTGCATCGGAATTAAATACAAAAGGTTCAATGCCTACTTAAGTACAAGAAAACTGACTCTTCTTACTGACAATGTTTTGAACCATTCCTGTGACACTAGTTATAGATTCCGATGCTTAACTTCAGGTTTGCTGTATCCCTCGGACCTTCTTATTGACGATGAAACACAGAAATTGCATCGGAATTAAATGCAAAATTCACAATGCCGACTTAAGTACAAGAGTACTGACTCTTCTTACCGTCTATGTTTTGAACCATTCCTGTGACACTAGTTATAGACTCCGATGCTTCACTTCAGGCTTACTGTATCCCTTGGACCATCTTATTGACGATGAAACACAGAAATTGCATCGGAATTAAATACAAAAGGCACAATGCCGACTTAAGTACATGAAAACTGACTCTTCTTACTGACAATGTTTTGAACCATTCCTGTGACACTAGTTATAGATACCGATGCTTCACTCCAGGTTTACTGTATGCCTTGGACCTTCTTAGTGACGATGAAACACAGAAATTGCCTAGGAATTAAATACAAAAGGCACAATGATGACTTAAGTACAAGATGATTGTCTTTTCTTACTGTCTTTGCTTTGAACCATTCCTGTGACACTAGTTACAGATTCCGATGCATCACTCCAGGTTTAATGTATCCCTTGGACCTTCTTATTGACGATGAAACACAGAAATTGCATCGGAATTAAATACAAAAGGCACAATGCCGACTTCAGTACAAGAGTACTGACTCTTCTTACTGTCTATGTTTTGAACCATCGCTGAGACACTAGTTATAGATTCCGATGCATCACTCCAGGTTTAATGTATCCCTTGGACCTTCTTATTGACGGTGAAACACAGAAATTGCATCGGAATTAAATACTAAAGGCACAATGCCGACTAATGTACGAAAATACTGACTCTTCTTACTGTCTATGTTTTGAACCATCCCTGTGGCACTAGTTATAGATTCCGATGCTGCACTCCAGGTTTACTGTAACCCTTGGACCTTCTTATTGACGATGAAACACAGACATTGCATCGGAATTAAATACGAAAGGTACAATACCGACTTAAGTACAAGATGACTGACTCTTCTTACTGTCTTTGTTTTGAACCATTCCTGTGACACTAGTTATAGATTCCGATGCTTCACTCTAGGTTTACTGTAGCACTTGTACATTCTTATTGACGATGAAACATAGATATTGTATCGGAATAAAATACAAAAGACACAATGCCGACTTAAGTACAAGAAGATTGACTCTTCTTACTGATTATGTTTTGAACCATTCCTGTAACACTAGTTATAGATTCCTATGCTTCACTTCAGGTTCACTGTATCCCTTGGACCTTATTATTGACGATGAAACACAGAAATTGCATCGGAACTAAATAGAAAAGGCACATAGCCGACTTAAGTACAAGAAGACTGACTCTTCCTACTGTCTATGATTTGAACAATTCCTGTGACACTAGTTCTTGATTCCGATGCTTCACTTCAGGTTAACTGCATCCCTCTGACCTTCTTATTGACGATGAAACACAGAAATTGCATCGGAATTAAATACAAAAGTCACTATGCCGACTTAAGTACAAGAAGACTGGCTCTTCTTTCTGACTATGTTTTGATTCATTCCTGTGGTATTAGTTATAGATTCCGATGCTTCACTCCAGGTTTACTGTATCCCTTGGACCTTCTTATTGACGATGAAACAAAGATATTGCATCGGAATTAAATACAAAAGGCACAATGCCGACTTAAGTAGAAGAAGACTGACTCTTCTTACTGACTATGATTTGAACCATTCCTGTGACACTAGTTATAGATTCCGATGCCTCACTTCAGGTTTACTGTATCCCTTGTACCTGCTTATTGATGATGAAACACAGAAATTGCATCGGAATTAAATACAAAAGTCACAATGCCGACATAAGTTCAAGATGACTGACTCTTCCTACTGCCTATGTTTTGAACCATTCCTGTGACACTAGTTATAGTTTCCGATGCTTCACTCCCATTTTACTGTATCCCTTGGACCTTCTTATTGACGATGAAACACAGAAATTGCACCGGAATTAAATACAAAAGACACAATGCCGACTTAAGTAAACGAAGACTGACTCTTCTTACAGACTATGTTTTGAACCATTCCTGTGACACTGGTTATAGATTCCGATGCTTCACTCCAGGTTTACTGTATCCCTTGGACCTTCTTATTGACGATGAAACACAGAAATTGCATCGGAATTAAATACAAAAGGCACAATGCCGACTTAAGTACAAGAAGACTGACTCTTCTTACTGTCTATGTTTTGAATCATTCCTGTAACACTAGTTATAGATTCCGATGCTTCACTCATGGTTTACTGTATCCCTTGGACTTTCGTATTGACGATGAAGCACAGAAATTGCATCGGAATTAAATAGAAAAGCCACAATGACGACCTAAGTACAAGAATACTGACTCTTCCTACTGTCTATGGTTTGAACCATTCCTGTGACACTAGTTATAGATTCCGATGCTTCACTTCAGGTTTACTGTATCCCTCTGACCTTCTGATTGACGATGAAACACAGAAATTGCATCGGAATTTTATACAAATGGCACAATGCCGACTTAAGTACAAGAATACTGACTCTTCTTACTGTCTATGTTTTTACCAATGCTGAGACACTAGATACAGATTCCGATGCTTCACTCCAGGTTTACTGAATCCCTTGGACCTTCTTATTGACGATGAAACACAGAAATTGCATCAAAATTAAATACAAAGGGCACAATGCCAACTGAAGTACAAGAATACTGACTCTTCTTACTGTCTATGTTTTGAACCATCCCTGTGACACAAGTTACAGATTCCGATGCTTCACTCCAGGTTTTCTGTAACCCTTGGACCTTCTTATTGACGATGAAACACAGACATTGGATCGTAATTAAATACAAAGGGTACATTGCCGACTTAAGTACAAGAAAACTGACTCTTCTTACTGTCTATGTTTTGAACCATTCCTGTGACACTACTTATAGATTCCGATGCTACACTTCAGGTTTACTGTATTCCTTGGACCATCTTATTGACGATGAAACACAGAAATTGCATCGGAATTAAATAAAAAAGGCACAATGCCGACTTAAGGACAAGAAGACTGACTCTTGTTACTGTCTATGTTTGAACCATTCCTGTGACACTAGTTATAGATTCCGATGCTTCACTCCAGGTTTACTGTATCCCTTGGACCTTCTTAACGACGATGGAACACAGAAATTGCACCGGAATTAAATACAAAAGGCACAATGCCGACTTAAGTAGAAGAAGACTTACTCTTCTTACTGTCTATGTTTTGAACTATTCCTGTGACACTAGTTATAGATTCCGATGCTTCACTTCAGGTTTACTGTATCCCTTGGACCTTCTCAATGACGATGAAACACAGAAATTGCCTCGGAATTAAATAAAAAAGGCACAATGCTGACTTAAGTACAAGAAGACTGACTCTTCTTACTGACTATGTTTTGAACCATTCCTGTGACGCTAGTTATAGATTCCGATGCTTCACTTCACGTTTACTGTATCCCTCTGACCATCTTATTGACGATGAAACACAGATAATGCATCGGAAATAAATACACAAGGCACAATTCCGACTTCAGTACAAATTGACTGACTTTTCTTACTGTGTTAGTTTTGAACCATTCCTGTGACACTAGTTATAGATTCCGATGCTTCACTCCAGGTTTACTGTATCACTTGCCCTTCCTAGTGACGATGAAACACAGATATTGTATCGGAATAAAATACAAAAGGCACAATGCCGACTTAACTACAAGAAGTCTGAGCCTTCTTACTGACTATGTTTTGAACGACTCCTGTGACACTAGTTATAGATTCCGATGCTTCCCTTCAGGCTTACTGTATCCCTTGGACTTTCTTGTTGACGATGAAACACAGAAATTGCATCGGAATTAAATACAAAAGGCACAATGCCGACTTAAGTACAAGAACACTGACTCTTCTTACTGACTATGTTTTGAACCATTCCTGTGACACTAGTTATAGATTCCGATGCTTCACTTCAGGTTTACTGTATCCCTCTGACCTTCTTATTGACGATGGAACACAGAAATTGCAACGGAATTAAATACAAAAGGCACAATGCCGACTTAAGTACAATAAGATTGACTCTTCCCACTGTCTATGATTTGAAACATTCCTGTTACACTAGTTATGGATTCCGAAGCTTCACTTCAGGTTTACTGCATCCCTTGGACCTTCTTATTGACGATGAAACACAGATATTGCATGGGAATTAAATACAAAATTCACAATGCCGACTTAAGTACAAGAAGACTGACTGTTCTCACCGACTATGATTTGAGCCATCCCTGTGACACTACTTATAGGTTCCGATGCTTCACTCCAGGTTTACTGTATCCCTTGGACTTTCTTACTGACGATGAAACACAGAAATTGCATCGGAATTGTATACAAGTGGCACAATTCCGACTTAAGTACATAAAGACTGACTCTTCTTACTGACTATGTTATGAACCATTCCTGTGACACTAGTTATAGATTCCGATGCTTCAGACCCGGTTTACTGTATCCCTTGGACCTTCTTATTGACGATGAAACACAGAAATTGCATCGGAATTAAATACAAATGGCACAATGCCGACTTAAGTACAAGAAGACTGACTCTTCTTACTGACTATGTTTTGAACCATTCCTGTGACCCTAGTTATAGATTGCGATGCTTCACTCCAGGTTTACCGTATCCCTTGGACCTTCTTATTGACGATGAAACACAGAAATTGCATTGGAATTAAATAGAAAAGGCACAATGCCGACTTAAGTACAAGAAGACTGACACTTCCTACTGTCTATGTTTTGAACCATTCCTGCGACACTAGTTATAGATTCCGATGCTTCACTTCTGGTTTAATGTATCCCTTGGACCTACTTGTTGACGATGAATCACAGAAATTGCATCGGAAATAAAATACAAAAGGCACAATGCCGACTTAAGTACAAGAAGACTGATTCTTCTTGCCGACTATGTTTGATTCATTCCTGTGACACTAGTTATAGTTTCCGATGCTTCACTCCCGGTTTACTGTATCCCTTGGACCATCTTATTGACGATGAAACACAGAAATTGCATCCGAATGAAATACAAAAGGCACAATGCCGACTTATGTACAAGAAGATTGACTCTTCTTACTGTCTATGTTTTTAACCATTCATGTGACTCTAGTTATAGATTCCGATGCTTCACTCCAGGTTTACTGTATCCCTTGGACTTTCTTATTGACGATGAAACGCAGAAATTGCATCGGAATTAAATACAAAAGG
Organism: Schistocerca americana; assembly: GCF_021461395.2. NCBI lineage: Eukaryota > Metazoa > Arthropoda > Insecta > Orthoptera > Acrididae > Schistocerca > Schistocerca americana. The sequence continues at coordinate 2,163,429 of NW_025726071.1, forward strand.
CACAATGCCGACTTAAGTACAAGAAGACTGACTCTTCTTACTGAGTATGTATTGAACCATTCCTGTGACACTAGTTACAGATTCCGATGCTACACTCAAGGTTTACTGTATCCCTTGGACCTTCTTAGTGACGATGAAACACAGAAATTGCCTTGGAATTAAATACAAAAGGCACAATGATGACTTAAGTACAAGATGATTGACTCTTCTTACTGTCTTTGTTTTGAACCATTCCTGTGACACTAGTTACAGATTCCGATGCTTCACTCCAGGTTTACTATATCCCTTGGTCCTTCTTATTGACGATGAAACACAGGAATTGCATCGGCATTAAATACAAAAGGCACAATGCCGACTTAAGTACAAGAATACTGACTCTTCTTACTGTCTACGTTTTGAACCATCGCTGAGACACTAGTTATAGATTCCTATGCTTCACACCAGGTTTACTGTATCCCTTGGACCTTCTTATTGACGGTGAAACACAGAAATTGCATCGGAATTAAATAAAAAAGTCACAATGCCGACTTAAGTACAAGAAGACTGGCTCTTCTCCCTGACTATGTTTTTTATTCATTCCTGTGATATTAGTTATAGATTCCGATGCTCATTCCTGGTTTACTGTATCCCTTGGACCTTCTTATTGACGATGAAACAAGGAAATTGCATAGGAATTAAATACAAAAGGCACAATGCCGACTTAAATAGAAGATGACTGACTCTTCTTACTGACTATGTTTTGAACCATTCCTGTGACACTAGTTATAGATTCCGATGCTTCACTCCCGGTTAACTATATCCCTTGGACTTTCTTATTGACGATGAAAGACAGAAATTGCACCGGAATTAAATACAAAAGGCACAATACCGAATTAATTACAAGAAGACTGACTCTTCTTACTGACTATGTTTTAATTATTCCTGTGACACTAGTTATAGATTCCGATGCTTTACTTAAGGTTTACTGTATCCCTCTGACCTTCTTATTGACAATGAAACACAGAAATTGCAATGGAATTAAATACAAAAGGCACAATTCCGACTTAAGTACAAGATGACTGACTCTTCTTACTGTCTTTGTTTTGAACCATTCCTGTGACACTAGTTATAGATTCCGATGCTTCACTCCAGGTTTACTGTATCACTTGGACCTTTTTATTGACGATGAAACACAGAAAATGTATCGGAATAAAATACAAAAGGCACAATGCAGACTTAAGTACAAAAACACTGACTCTTCTTACTGTCTATGTTTTGAGCCATCCCTGTGACACTAGTTATAGATTCCGATGCTTCACTCCGGGTTTACTGTAACCCTTGGACCTTCTTATTCACGATGAAACACAGACATTGCATCGGAATTAAATACAAAAGGTACAATGCCGACTTATGTACAAGAAAACTGACTCTTCTTACTGACAATGTTTTGAACCATTCCTGTGACACTAGTTATAGATTCCGATGCATAACTTCAGGTTTGCTGTATCCCTCTGACCTTCTCATTGACGATGAAACACAGAAATTGCATCGGAATTAAATGCAAAAGGCACAATGCCGACTTAAGTACAAGAGTACTGACTCTTCTTACCGTCTATGTTTTTAACCATTCCTGTGACACTAGTTATAGACTCCGATGCTTCACTTCAGGCTTACTGTATCCCTTGGACCATCTTATTGACGATGAAACACAGAAATTGCATCGGAATTAAATACGAAAGGCACAATGAAGACTTAAGTACAAGATGAATGACTCTTCAACTGTCTATGTTTTGAACCATTCCTGTGACACTACTTATAGATTCTGATGATTCACTCCACAATTACTGTATGCCTTGGACCTTCCTATTGACGATGAAACACAGAAATTGCACCGGAATTAAATACAAAAGGCACAATGCCGACTTAAGTACAAGAAAACTGACTCTTCTTACAGTCTATGTTTTAAACCATTCCTGTGACACTAGTTATAGATACCGATGCTTCACTCCAGGTTTACTGTATCCCTTGGACCTTCTTAGTGACGATGAAACACAGAAATTGCCTCGGAATTAAATACAAAAGGCACAATGATGACTTAAGTACAAGATGATTGACTCTTCTTACTGTCTTTGCACTGAACCATTCCTGTGACACTAGTTACAGATTCCGATGCATCACTCCAGGTTTACTGTATCCCTTGGACCTTCTTATTGACGATGAAACACAGAAATTGCATCGGAATTAAATACAAAAGGCACAATGCCGACGTAAGTACACGAGTACTGACGCTTCTTACTGTCTATGTTTTGAACCATCGCTGAGACCCTAGTTATAGATGCCGATGCTTCACTCCAGGTTTACTGTATCCCTTGGACCTTCTTGTTGACGATGAAACGCAGAAATTGCATCGGAATTAAATACAAATGGCACAATGCCGACTTAAGTACAAGATGAATGACTCTTCTTACTGTCTATGTTTTGAACCACTCCTGTAACACTACCTATAGATTCCGATGATTCACTCCACGATTACTGTATACCTTGGACCTTCCTATTGACGATGAAACACAGAAATTGCACCGGAATTAAATACAAAAGGCGCAATGCCGACTTAAGTACAAGAAGACTGACACTTCCTACTGTCTATGTTTTGAACCATTCCAGCGACACTAGTTATAGATTCCGATGCTTCACTTCTGGTTTAAAGTATCCCTTGGACCTACTTGTTGTCGATGAATCACAGAAATTGCATCGGAAATAAAATACAAAAGGCACAATGCCGACTTAAGTACAAGAAGACTGATTCTTCTTGCCGACTATGTTTTGATTCATTCCTGTGACACTAGTTATAGTTTCCGATGCTTCACTCCCGGTTTACTGTATCCCTTGGACCTTCTTATTGACGATGAAACACAGAAATTGCATCCCAATTAAATACAAAAGGCACAATGCCGACTTAAGTACAAGAAGACTGACTCTTCTTACTGACTATGTTTTGAGCCATTCCTGTGACACAAGTTACAGATTCCGATGCTTCACTCCAGGTTTACTGTATCTCTTGGACCTTCTTAGTGACGATGAAACACAGAAATAGCCTCGGAATTAAATACAAAAGGCACAATGATGACTTAAGTACAAGAAGACTGGCTCTTCTCCCTGACTATGTTTTTTATTCATTCCTGTGATATTAGTTATAGATTCCGATGCTTCATTCCTGGTTTACTGTATCCCTTGGACCTTCTTATTGACGATGAAACAAGGAAATTGCATAGGAATTAAATACAAAAGGCACAATGCCGACTTAAATAGAAGATGACTGACTCTTCTTACTGACTATGTTTTGAACCATTCCTGTGACACTAGTTATAGATTCCGATGCTTCACTCCCGGTTAACTATATCCCTTGGACTTTCTTATTGACGATGAAAGACAGAAATTGCACCGGAATTAAATACAAAAGGCACAATGCCGAATTAATTACAAGAAGACTGACTCTTCTTACTGACTATGTTTTAATTATTCCTGTGACACTAGTTATAGATTCCGATGCTTTACTTAAGGTTTACTGTATCCCTCTGACCTTCTTATTGACAATGAAACACAGAAATTGCAATGGAATTAAATACAAAAGGCACAATTCCGACTTAAGTACAAGATGACTGACTCTTCTTACTGTCTTTGTTTTGAACCATTCCTGTGACACTAGTTATAGATTCCGATGCTTCACTCCAGGTTTACTGTATCACTTGGACCTTCTTATTGACGATGAAACACAGAAAATGTATCGGAATAAAATACAAAAGGCACAATGCAGACTTAAGTACAAAAACACTGACTCTTCTTACTGTCTATGTTTTGAGCCATCCCTGTGACACTAGTTATAGATTCCGATGCTTCACTCCGGGTTTACTGTAACCCTTGGACCTTCTTATTCACGATGAAACACAGACATTGCATCGGAATTAAATACAAAAGGTACAATGCCGACTTATGTACAAGAAAACTGACTCTTCTTACTGACAATGTTTTGAACCATTCCTGTGACACTAGTTATAGATTCCGATGCATAACTTCAGGTTTGCTGTATCCCTCTGACCTTCTTATTGACGATGAAACACAGAAATTGCATCGGAATTAAATGCAAAAGGCACAATGCCGACTTAAGTACAAGAGTACTGACTCTTCTTACCGTCTATGTTTTTAACCATTCCTGTGACACTAGTTATAGACTCCGATGCTTCACTTCAGGCTTACTGTATCCCTTGGACCATCTTATTGACGATGAAACACAGAAATTGCATCGGAATTAAATACGAAAGGCACAATGAAGACTTAAGTGCAAGATGAATGACTCTTCTTACTGTCTATGTTTTGAACCATTCCTGTGACACTACTTATAGATTCTGATGATTCACTCCACGATTACTGTATGCCTTGGACCTTCCTATTGACGATGAAACACAGAAATTGCACCGGAATTAAATACAAAAGGCACAATGCCGACTTAAGTACAAGAAAACTGACTCTTCTTACAGTCTATGTTTTAAACCATTCCTGTGACACTAGTTATAGATACCGATGCTTCACTCCAGGTTTACTGTATCCCTTGGACCTTCTTAGTGACGATGAAACACAGCAATTGCCTCGGAATTAAATACAAAAGGCACAATGATGACTTAAGTACAAGATGATTGACTCTTCTTACTGTCTTTGCACTGAACCATTCCTGTGACACTAGTTACAGATTCCGATGCATCACTCCAGGTTTACTGTATCCCTTGGACCTTCTTATTGACGATGAAACACAGAAATTGCATCGGAATTAAATACAAAAGGCACAATGCCGACGTAAGTACACGAGTACTGACGCTTCTTACTGTCTATGTTTTGAACCATCGCTGAGACCCTAGTTATAAATGCCGATGCTTCACTCCAGGTTTACTGTATCCCTTGGACCTTCTTGTTGACGATGAAACGCAGAAATTGCATCGGAATTAAATACAAAAGGCACAATGCCGACTTAAGTACAAGATGAATGACTCTTCTTACTGTCTATGTTTTGAACCACTCCTGTAACACTACCTATAGATTCCGATGATTCACTCCACGATTACTGTATACCTTGGACCTTCCTATTGACGATGAAACACAGAAATTGCACCGGAATTAAATACAAAAGGCGCAATGCCGACTTAAGTACAAGAGGACTGACACTTCCTACTGTCTATGTTTTGAACCATTCCAGCGACACTAGTTATAGATTCCGATGCTTCACTTCTGGTTTAAAGTATCCCTTGGACCTACTTGTTGTCGATGAATCACAGAAATTGCATCGGAAATAAAATACAAAAGGCACAATGCCGACTTAAGTACAAGAAGACTGATTCTTCTTGCCGACTATGTTTTGATTCATTCCTGTGACACTAGTTATAGTTTCCGATGCTTCACTCCCGGTTTACTGTATCCCTTGGACCTTCTTATTGACGATGAAACACAGAAATTGCATCCCAATTAAATACAAAAGGCACAATGCCGACTTAAGTACAAGAAGACTGACTCTTCTTACTGACTATGTTTTGAGCCATTCCTGTGACACAAGTTACAGATTCCGATGCTTCACTCCAGGTTTACTGTATCTCTTGGACCTTCTTAGTGACGATGAAACACAGAAATAGCCTCGGAATTAAATACAAAAGGCACAATGATGACTTAAGTACAAGATGTTTGACTCTTCTTACTGTCTTTGTTTTGAACCATTCCTGTGACACTAGTTACAGATTCCGATGCTTCACTCCAGGTTTACTGTATCCCTTGGACCCTCTTATTGACGATGAAACACAGAAATTGCATCGGAATTAAATACAAAAGGCACAATGCCGACTTAAGTACAAGAATACTGACTCTTCTTACTGTCTATGTTTTGAACCATCGCTGAGACACTAGTTATAGATTCCGATGCTTCACACCAGGTTTACATTATCCCTTGGACCTTCTTATTGACGGTGAAACACAGAAATTGCATCGGAATTAAATACAAAAGGCACAATGCCGACTTAAGTACGAAAATACTGACTCTTCTTACTGTCTATATTTTGAACCATCCCTGTGGCACTACTTTTAGATTCCGATGCTTCACTCCAGGTTTACTGTAGCCCTTGGACCGTCTCATTGACGATGAAACACAGACATTGCATTGGAATTAAATACAAAAGGTACAATGCCGACTTAAGTACAAGAAGACTGTATCTTTTTACTGACTATGTTATGAACCATTCCTGTGACACTAGTTATAGATTCCGATGCTTCACTTCAGGTTTACTGTATCCCTCTGAACTTCTTATTGACGATGAAACACAGAAATTGCATCGGAATTAAAGACATAATGCACAATTCCGACTTAAGTACAAGATGACTGATTCTTCTTACTGTCTTTGTTTTGAACCATTCCTGTGACACTAGTTACAGATTCCGATGCCTCACTCCAGGTTTACTGTATCACTTGGACCTTCTTATTGACGACGAAACACAGAAATTGTATCGGAATAAAATACAAAAGGCACAATGCCGACTTAAGTACAAGAAGATTGACTCTTCTTACTGATTATGTTTTGAAAAATTCCTGTGACACTAGTTATAGATTCCGATGCTTCACTTCATGTTTACTGTATCCCTTGGACCTTCTTATTGACGATGAAACACAGAAATTACAACGGAATTAAATAGAAAAGGCACAATGCCGACTTAAGTACAAGAAGACTGACACTTCCTACTGTCTATGATTTGAACCATTCCTGTGACACTAGTTCTTGATTTCGATGCTTCACTTCAGGTTTACTGTATCCCTCTGACCTTCTTATTGACGTTGAAACACAGAAATTGCATCGGAATTAAATACAAATGTCACAATGCCGACTTAAGTACAAGAAGACTGGCTCTTCTTTCTGACTATGTTTTGATTCATTCCTGTGATATTAGTTATAGATTCCGATGCTTCACTCCAGGTTTACTGTATCCCTTGGACCTTCTTATTGACGATGAAACAAAGAAATTGCACAGGAATTAAATACAAAATGCACAATGCCGACTTAAGTAGAAGAAGACTGACTCTTCTTACTGACTATGTTTTGAACCACTCCTGTGACACTAGTTATAGATTCCGATGCTTCACTCCCGGTTAACTATATCCCTTGGACCTTCTTATTGACGATATAACACAGAAATTGCACCGGAATTAAATACAAAAGGCACAATGCCGATTTAAGTAAAAAAATACTGACTCTTCTTACTTTCTATGATTTGAACCATCCCTGTGACACTAGTTATAGATTCCGATGCTTCACTCCAGGTTTACTGTAACCCTTGGACCTTCTTATTGACGATGAAACACAGACATTGCATCGGAATTAAATACAAAAGGCACAATGCCGACTTAAGTACAAGAAAACTGACTGTTCTTACTGACTATGTTTTGAACCATTCCTGTGACACTAGTGATAGATTCCGATGCTTCACTCCAGGTTTACTGTATCCCTTGGACCTTCTTAATGACGATGAAACACAGAAATTGCCTCGGAATTAAATACAATAGCCACAATGCCGAATTAATTACAAGAAGACAGACTCTTCTTACTGACTATGTTTTGAATCATTCCTGTGACACTAGTTATAGATTCCGATGCTTCACTTAAGGTTTACTGTATCCCTCTGACCTTCTTATTGACAATGAAACACAGAAATTGCATTGGAATTAAATACAATAGGCACAATTCCGACTTAAGTACAAGATGACTGACTCCTCTTACTGTCTTTGTTTTGAACCATTCCTGTGACACTAGTTATAGATTCCGATGCTTCACTCCAGGTTTACTGTATCACTTGGACCTTCTTATTGACGATGAAACACAGAAAATGTATCGGAATAAAATACAAAAGGCACAATGCAGACTTAAGTACAAAAACACTGACTCTTCTTACTGTCTATGTTTTGAGCCATCCCTGTGACACTAGTTATAGATTCCGATGCTTCACTCCGGGTTTACTGTAACCCTTGGACCTTCTTATTGACGATGAAACACAGACATTGCATCGGAATTAAATACAAAAGGTACAATGTCGACTTAAGTACAAGAAAACTGACTCTTCTTACTGGCAATGTTTTGAACCATTCCTGTGACACTAGTTATAGATTCCGATGCTTAACTTCAGGTTTGCTGCATCCCTCTGACCTTCTTATTGACGATGAAACACAGAAATTGCATCGGAAATAAATGCAAAAGGCACAATGCCGACTTAAGTACAAGATTACTGACTCTTCATACCGTCTATGTTTTGAACCATTCCTGTGACACTAGTTATAGACTCCGATGCTTCACTTCAGGCTTACTGTATCCCTTGGACCATCTTATTGACGATGAAACAGAGAAATTGCATCGGAATTAAATACAAAAGGCACAATGCCAACTTAAGTACAAGATGAATGACTCTTCTTACTGTCTATGTTTTGAACCATTCCTGTGACACTACTTATAGATTCCGATGATTCACTCCACGATTACTGTATGCCTTGGACCTTCCTATTGACGATGAAAATCAGAAAAATGCACCGGAATTAAATACAAAAGGCACAATGCCGACTTAAGTACAAGAAGACTGACTCTTCTTACAGTCTATGTTTTGAAACATTCCTGTGACACTAGTTATAGATACCGATGCTTCACTCCAGGTTTACTGTATCCCTTGGTCCTTTTTAGTGACGATGAAACACAGAAATTGCCTCGGAATTAAATACAAAATGCACAATGATGACTTAAGTACAAGATGATTGACTCTTCTTACTGTCTTTGCTTTGAACCATTCCTGTGACACTAGTTACAGATTCCGATGCATCACTCCAGGTTTACTGTATCCCTTGGACCTTCTTATTGACGATGAAACACAGAAATTGCATCGGAATTAAATACAAAAGGCACAATGCCGACTTAAGTACAAGAGTACTGACTCTTCTTACTGTCTATGTTTTGAACCATCGCTGAGACACTAGTTATAGATTCCGATGCTTCACTCCAGGTTTACTGTATCCCTTGGACCTTCTTATTGACGGTGAAGCACAGAAATTGCATCGGAATTAAATACTAAAGGCACAATGCCGACTTATGTACGAAAATATTGACTCTTTTTACTGTCTATGTTTTGAACCATCCCTGTGGCACTAGTTATAGATTCCGATGCTGCACTCCAGGTTTACTGTAACCCTTGGACCTTCTTATTGACGATGAATCACAGACATTGCATCGTAATTAAATACAAAAGGTACAATACCGACTTAAGTACAAGAAGACTGACTCTTTTTACTGTCTATGTTTTGAACCATTCCTGTGACACTAGTTGTAGAGCCAATGCTTCACTTCAGGTTTACTGTATCCCTCTGACCTACTTATTGACGAAGAAACACAGAAATTGCATCGGAATTAAAGACAAAATGCACAATTCCGATTTAAGTACAAGATGACTGACTCTTCTTACTGTCTTTGTTTTGAACCATTCCTGTGACACCAGTTATAGATTGCGATGCTTCACTCCAGGTTTACTGTAGCACTTGGACCTTCTCATTGACGATGAAAAACAGAAATTGTATCGGAATAAAATACAAAAGGCACAATGCCGACTTAAGTACAAGAAGATTGACTCTTCTTACTGATTATGTTTTGAACCATTCCTGTGACACTAGTTATAGGTTCCGATGCTTCACTTCAGGTTTACTGTATCCCTTGGACCTTCTTATTGACGATGAAACACAGAAATTGCATCGGAACTAAATAGAAAAGGCACAATGCCGACTTAAGTACAAGAAGACTGACTCTTCCTACTGTCTATGATTTGAACAATTCCTGTGACACTAGTTCTTCATTCCGATACTTCACTTCAGGTTTACTGTATCCCTCTGACCTTCTTATTGACGATGAAACACAGAAATTGCATCGGAATTAAATACAAAAGTCACAATGCCGACTTAAGTACAAGAAGACTGGCTCTTCTTTCTGACTATGTTTTGATTCATTCCTGTGATATTAGTTATAGATTCCGATGCTTCACTCCAGGTTTACTGTATCCCTTGGACCTTCTTATTGACGATGAAACAAAGATATTGCAATGGAATTAAACACAAAAGGCACAATGCCGACTTAAGTAGAACAAGACTGACTCTTCTTACTGACTATGTTTTAAGCCATTCCTGTGACACTAGTTATAGATTTCGATGCTTCACTCCCATTTTACTGTATCCCTTGGACCTTCTTATTGACGATGAAACACAGAAATTGCACCGGAATAAAATACAAAAGGCACAATGCCGACTTAAGTACAAGAAGATTGACTCTTCTTAGTGATTATGTTTTGAAACATTCCTGTGACACTAGTTATAGGTTCCGATGCTTCACTTCAGGTTCACTGTATCCCTTGGACCTTCTTATTGACGATGAAACACAGAAATTGCATCGGAACTAAATAGAAAAGGCACAATGCCGACTTAAGTACAAGAAGACTGACTCCTCCTACTGTCTATGATTTGAACAATTCCTGTGACACTAGTTCTTGATTCCGATGCTTCACTTCAGGTTTACTGTATCCCTCTGACCTTCTTATTGACGATGAAACACAGAAATTGCATCGGAATTAAATACAAAAGTCACAATGCCGACTTAAGTACAAGAAGACTGGCTCTTCTTTCTGACTATGTTTTGATTCATTCCTGTGATATTAGTTATAGATTCCGATGCTTCACTCCAGGTCTACTGTATCCCTTGGACCTTCTTATTGACGATGAAACAAAGATATTGCAATGGAATTAAACACAAAAGGCACAATGCCGACTTAAGTAGAAGAAGACTGACTCTTCTTACTGACTATGTTTTAAGCCATTCCTGTGACACTAGTTATAGATTTCGATGCTTCACTCCCATTTTACTGTATCCCTTGGACCTTCTTATTGACGATGAAACACAGAAATTGCACCGGAATAAAATACAAAAGGCACAATGCCGACTTAAGTACAAGAAGATTGATTCTTCTTACTGATTATGTTTTGAACCATTCCTGTTACACTAGTTATAGGTTCCGATGCTTCACTTCAGGTTTACTGTATCCCTTGGACCTTCTTATTGACGATAAAACACAGAAATTGCATCGGAATTAAATAGAAAAGGCACAATGCCGGCTTAAGTACAAGAAGACTGACCCTTCTTACTGACTATCTTTGAATCATTCTTGTGACACTAGTTATAGATTCCGATGCTTCACTTCAGGTTTACTGTATCCCTTGGACTTCGTATTGACGATGAAGCACAGAAATTGCATCGGAATTAAATAGAAAAGGCACAATGCCGGCTTAAGTACAAGAAGACTGACCCTTCTTACTGACTATGTTTGAATCATTCCTGTGACACTAGTTATAGATTCCGATGCTTCACTTCAGGTTTACTGTATCCCTTGGACTTTCGTATTGACGATGAAGCACAGAAATTGCATCGGAATTAAATACAAAAGGCACAATGCCGACTTAAGTACAAGAATACTGAATCTTCCTACTGTCTATGGTTTGAACCATTCCAGTGACACTAGTTGTAGATTCCGATGCTTCACTTCAGGTTTACTGTATCCCTCTGTCCTTCTTATTGACGATGAAACACAGACATTGCATCGGAATTAAATACAAAAGGCACAATGCCGACTTAAGTACAAGAAAACTGACTGTTGTTACTGACTATGTTTTGAACCATTCCTGTGACACTAGTGATAGATTCCGATGCTTCACTCCAGGTTTACTGTATCCCTTGGACCTTCTTAATGACGATGAAACACAGAAATTGCCTCGGAATTAAATACAATAGCCACAATGCCGAATTAATTACAAGAAGACTGACTCTTCTTACTGACTATGATTTGAATCATTCCTGTGACACTAGTTATAGATTCCGATGCTTCACTTAAGGTTTACTGTATCCCTCTGACCTTCTTATTGACAATGAAACAAAGAAATTGCATTGGAATTAAATACAATAGGCACAATTCCGACTTAAGTACAAGATGACTGACTCCTCTTACTGTCTTTGTTTTGAACCATTCCTGTGACACTAGTTATAGATTCCGATGCTTCACTCCAGGTTTACTGTATCACTTGGACCTTCTTATTGACGATGAAACACAGAAAATGTATCGGAATAAAATACAAAAGGCACAATGCAGACTTAAGTACAAAAACACTGACTCTTCTTACTGTCTATGTTTTGAGCCATCCCTGTGACACTAGTTATAGATTCCGATGCTTCACTCCGGGTTTACTGTAACCCTTGGTCCTTCTTATTGACGATGAAACACAGACATTGCATCGGAATTAAATACAAAAGGTACAATGTCGACTTAAGTACAAGAAAACTGACTCTTCTTACTGGCAATGTTTTGAACCATTCCTGTGACACTAGTTATAGATTCCGATGCTTAACTTCAGGTTTGCTGCATCCCTCTGACCTTCTTATTACGATGTAACACAGAAATTGCATCGGAATTAAATGCAAAAGGCACAATGCCGACTTAAGTACAAGATTACTGACTCTTCTTACCGTCTATGTTTTGAACCATTCCTGTGACACTAGTTATAGACTCCGATGCTTCACTTCAGGCTTACTGTATCCCTTGGACCATCTTATTGACGATGAAACAGAGAAATTGCATCGGAATTAAATACAAAAGGCACAATGCCGACTTAAGTACAAGATGAATGACTCTTCTTACTGTCTATGTTTTGAACCATTCCTGTGACACTACTTATAGATTCCGATGATTCACTCCACGATTACTGTATGCCTTGGACCTTCCTATTGACGATGAAAATCAGAAAAATGCACCGGAATTAAATACAAAAGGCACAATGCCGACTTAAGTACAAGAAGACTGACTCTTCATACAGTCTATGTTTTGAACCATTCCTGTGACACTAGTTATAGATACCGATGCTTCACTCCAGGTTTACTGTATCCCTTGGTCCTTCTTAGTGACGATGAAACACAGAAATTGCCTCGGAATTAATTACAAAATGCACAATGATGACTTAAGTACAAGATGATTGACTCTTTATACTGTCTTTGCTTTGAACCATTCCTGTGACACTAGTTACAGATTCCGATGCATCACTCCAGGTTTACTGTATCCTTTGGACCTTCTTATTGACGATGAAACACAGAAATTGCATCGGAATTAAATACAAAAGGCACAATGCCGACTTAAGTACAAGAGTACTGACTCTTCTTACTGTCTATGTTTTGAACCATCGCTGAGACACTAGTTATAGATTCCGATGCTTCACTCCAGGTTTACTGTATCCCTTGGACCTTCTTATTGACGGTGAAGCACAGAAATTGCATCGGAATTAAATACTAAAGGCACAATGCCGACTTATGTACGAAAATATTGACTCTTTTTACTGTCTATGTTTTGAACCATCCCTGTGGCACTAGTTATAGATTCCGATGCTGCAATCCAGGTTTACTGTAACCCTTGGACCTTCTTATTGGCGATGAAACACAGACATTGCATCGTAATTAAATACAAAAGGTACAATACCGACTTAAGTACAAGAAGACTGACTCTTTTTACTGTCTATGTTTTGAACCATTCCTGTGACACTAGTTATAGATCCGATGCTTCACTTCAGGTTTACTGTATCCCTCTGACCTACTTATTGACGAAGAAACACAGAAATTGCAACGGAATTAAAGACAAAATGCACAATTCCGACTTAAGTACAAGATGACTGACACTTCTTACTGTCTTTGTTTTGAACCATTCCTGTGACACTAGTTATAGATTGCGATGCTTCACTCCAGGTTTACTGTAGCACTTGGACCTTCTCATTGACGATGAAAAACAGAAATTGTATCGGAATAAAATACAAAAGGCACAATGCCGACTTAAGTACAAGAAGATTGACTCTTCTTACTGATTATGTTTTGAACCATTCCTGTGACACTAGTTATAGGTTCCGATGCTTCACTTCAGGTTTACTGTATCCCTTGGACCTTCTTATTGACGATGAAACACAGAAATTGCATCGGAACTTAATAGAAAAGGCACAATGCCGACTTAAGTACAAGAAGACTGACTCTTCCTACTGTCTATGATTTGAACAATTCCTGTGACACTATTTCTTGATTCCGATGCTTCACTTCAGGTTTACTGTATCCCTCTGACCTTCTTATTGACGATGAAACACAGAAATTGCATCGGAATTAAATACAAAAGTCACAATGCCGACTTAAGTACAAGAAGACTGGCTCTTCTTTCTGACTATGTTTTGATTCATTCCTGTGATATTAGTTATAGATTCCGATGCTTCACTTCAGGTTTACTGTATCCCTTGGACTTTCGTATTGACGATGAAGCACAGAAATTGCATCGGAATTAAATACAAAAGGCACAATGCCGACTTAAGTACAAGAATACTGAATCTTCCTACTGTCTATGGTTTGAACCATTCCAGTGACACTAGTTATAGATTCCGATGCTTCACTTCAGGTTTACTGTATCCCTCTAACCTTCTTATTGACGATGAAACACAGACATTGCATCGGAATTAAATACAAAAGGCACAATGCCGACTTAAGTACAAGAAAACTGACTGTTCTTACTGACTATGTTTTGAACCATTCCTGTGACACTAGTGATAGATTCCGATGCTTCACTCCAGGTTTACTGTATCCCTTGGACCTTCTTAATGACGATGAAACACAGAAATTGCCTCGGAATTAAATACAATAGCCACAATGCCGAATTAATTACAAGAAGACTGACTCTTCTTACTGACTATGTTTTGAATCATTCCTGTGACACTAGTTATAGATTCCGATGCTTCACTTAAGGTTTACTGTATCCCTCTGACCTTCTTATTGACAATGAAACACAGAAATTGCATTGGAATTAAATACAATAGGCACAATTCCGACTTAAGTACAAGATGACTGACTCCTCTTACTGTCTTTGTTTTGAACCATTCCTGTGACACTAGTTATAGATTCCGATGCTTCACTCCGGGTTTACTGTAACCCTTGGACCTTCTTATTGACGATGAAACACAGACATTGCATCGGAATTAAATACAAAAGGTACAATGTCGACTTAAGTACAAGAAAACTGACTCTTCTTACTGGCAATGTTTTGAACCATTCCTGTGACACTAGTTATAGATTCCGATGCTTAACTTCAGGTTTGCTGCATCCCTCTGACCTTCTTATTACGATGAAACACAGAAATTGCATCGGAATTAAATGCAAAAGGCACAATGCCGACTTAAGTACAAGATTACTGACTCTTCTTACCGTCTATGTTTTGAACCATTCCTGTGACACTAGTTATAGACTCCGATGCTTCACTTCAGGCTTACTGTATCCCTTGGACCATCTTATTGACGATGAAACAGAGAAATTGCATCGGAATTAAATACAAAAGGCACAATGCCGGCTTAAGTACAAGATGAATGACTCTTCTTACTGTCAATGTTTTGAACCATTCCTGTGACACTACTTATAGATTCCGATGATTCACTCCACGATTACTGTATGCCTTGGACCTTCCTATTGACGATGAAAATCAGAAAAATGCACCGGAATTAAATACAAAAGGCACAATGCCGACTTAAGTACACGAAGACTGACTCTTCTTACAGTCTATGTTTTGAACCATTCCTGTGACACTAGTTATAGATACCGATGCTTCACTCCAGGTTTACTGTATCCCATGGTCCTTCTTAGTGACGATGAAACACAGAAATTGCCTCGGAATTAATTACAAAATGCACAATGATGACTTAAGTACAAGATGATTGACTCTTCTTACTGTCTTTGCTTTGAACCATTCCTGTGACCCTAGTTACAGATTCCGATGCATCACTCCAGGTTTACTGTATCCCTTGGACCTTCTTATTGACGATGAAACACAGAAATTGCATCGGAATTAAATACAAAAGGCACAATGCCGACTTAAGTACAAGAGTACTGACTCTTCTTACTGTCTATGTTTTGAACCATCGCTGAGACACTAGTTATAGATTCCGATGCTTCACTCCAGGTTTACTGTATCCCTTGGACCTTCTTATTGACGGTGAAGCACAGAAATTGCATCGGAATTAAATACTAAAGGCACAAAGCCGACTTATGTACGAAAATATTGACTCTTTTTACTGTCTATGTTTTGAACCATCCCTGTGGCACTAGTTATAGATTCCGAAGCTGCAATCCAGGTTTACTGTAACCCTTGGACCTTCTTATTGACGATGAAACACAGACATTGCATCGTAATTAAATACAAAAGGTACAATACCGACTTAAGTACAAGAAGACTGACTCTTTTTACTGTCTTTGTTTTGAACCATTCCTGTGACACTAGTTATAGATCCGATGCTTCACTTCAGGTTTACTGTATCCCTCTGACCTACTTATTGACGAAGAAACACAGAAATTGCATCGGAATTGAAGACAAAATGCACAATTCCGACTTAAGTACAAGATGACTGACTCTTCTTACTGTCTTTGTTTTAAACCATTCCTGTGACACTAGTTATAGATTGCGATGCTTCACTCCAGGTTTACTGTAGCACTTGGACCTTCTCATTGACGATGAAAAACAGATATTGTAACGGAATAAAATACAAAAGGCACAATGCCGACTTAAGTACAAGAAGATTGACTCTTCTTACTGATTATGTTTTGAACCATTCCTGTGACACTAGTTATAGGTTCCGATGCTTCACTTCAGGTTTACTGTATCCCTTGGACCTTCTTATTGACGATGAAACACAGAAATTGCATCGGAACTAAATAGAAAAGGCACAATGCCGACTTAAGTACAAGAAGACTGACTCTTCCTACTGTCTATGATTTGAACAATTCCTGTGACACTAGTTCTTGATTCCGATGCTTCACTTCAGGTTTACTGTATCCCTCTGACCTTCTTATTGACGATGAAACACAGAAATTGCATCGGAATTAAATACAAAAGTCACAATGCCGACTTAAGTACAAGAAGACTGGCTCTTCTTTCTGACTATGTTTTGATTCATTCCTGTGATATTAGTTATAGATTCCGATGCTTCACTCCAGGTTTACTGTATCCCTTGGACCTTCTTATTGACGATGAAACAAAGATATTGCAATGGAATTAAACACAAAATGCGCAATGCCGACTTAAGTAGAAGAAGACTGACTCTTCTTACTGACTATGTTTTAAACCATTCCTGTGACACTAGCTATAGATTCCGATGCTTCACTCCCATTTTACTGTATCCCTTGGACCTTCTTATTGACGATGAAACACAGAAATTGCACCGGAATAAAATACAAAAGGCACAATGCCGACTTAAGTACAAGAAGATTGACTCTTCTTACTGATTATGTTTTGAACCATTCCTGTGACACTAGTTATAGGTTCCGATGCTTCACTTCAGGTATACTGTATCCCTTGGACCTTCTTATTAACGATAAAACACAGAAATTGCATCGGAATTAAATAGAAAAGGCACAATGCCGGCTTAAGTACAAGAAGACTGACCCTTCTTACTGACTATGTTTGAATCATTCCTGTGACACTAGTTATAGATTCCGATGCTTCACTTCAGGTTTACTGTATCCCTTGGACTTTCGTATTGACGATGAAGCACAGAAATTGCATGGGAATTAAATAGAAAAGGCACAATGCCGTCTTAAGTTCTAGAATTCTGACTCTTCCTACTGTCTATGGTTTGAACCATTCCAGCGACACTAGTTATAGATTCCGATGCATCACTTCAGGTTTACTGTATCCCTCTGACCTTCTTATTGACGATGAAACACAGAAATTGCATCGGAATTAAATACAAAAGGCACAATGCCGACTTAAGTACAAGAATACTGACTCTTCTTACTGTCTATGTTTTTACCATCGCTGAGACACTAGATATAGATTCCGATGCTTCACTCCAGGTTTACTGTATCCCTTGGACCTTCTTATTGACGATGAAACACAGAATTTGCATCGGAATTAAATACAAAAGGCACAATGCCGACTTAAGTACAAGATGAATGACTCTTCTTACTGTCTATGACTTGAACCATTCCTGTGACACTACTTATAGATTCCGATGATTCACTCCACTATTACTGTATGCCTTGGACCTTCCTATTGACGATGAAAATCAGAAAAATGCACCGGAATTAAATACAAAAGGCACAATGCCGACTTAAGTACAAGAAGACTGACTCTTCTTACTGTCTTTGTTTTGAACCATCGCTGAGACACTAGTTATAGATTCCGATGCTTCACTCCAGGTTTACTGTATCCCTTGGACCTTCTTATTGACGGTGAAACACAGAAATTGCATCGGAATTAAATGCTAAAGGCACAATGCCGACTTATGTACGAAAATACTGACTCTTCTTACTGTCTATGTTTTGAACCATCCCTGTGGCACTAGTTATAGATTCCGATGCTGCACTCCAGGTTTACTGTAACCCTTGGACCTTCTTATTGACGATGAAACACAGACATTGCATCGTAATTAAATACAAAAGGTACAATACCGACTTAAGTACAAGAAGACTGACTCTTTTTACTGTTTATGATTTGAACCATTCCTGTGACACTAGTTATAGATCCGATGCTTCACTTCAGGTTTACTGTATCCCTTTGACCTACTTATTGACGAAGAAACACAGAAATTGCATCGGAATTAAAGACAAAATGCACATTTCCGACTTAAGTACAAGATGACTGACTCTTCTTACTGTCTTTGTTTTGAACCATTCCTGTGACACTAGTTATAGATTGCGATGCTTCACTCCAGGTTTACTGTAGCTCTTGGACCTTCTTATTGACGATGAAAAACAGATATTGTATCGGAATAAAGTACAAAAGGCACAATGCCGACTTAAGTACAAGAAGATTGACTCTTCTTACTGATTATGTTTTGAACCATTTCTGTGACACGAGTTATAGGTTCCGATGCTTCACTTCAGGTTTACTGTATCCCTTGGACCTTCTTAATGACGATGAAACACAGAAATTGCATCGGAACTAAATAGAAAAGGCACAATGCCGACTTACGTGCAAGAAGACTGACTCTTCCTACAGTCTATGATTTGAACAATTCCTGTGACACTAGTTCTTGATTCCGATGCTTCACTTCAGGTTTACTGTATCCCTCTGACCTTCTTATTGACGATGAAACACAGAAATTGCATCGGAATTAAATACAAAAGTCACAATGCCGACTTAAGTACAAGAAGACTGGCTCTTCTTTCTGACTATGTTTTGATTCATTCCTGTGATATTAGTTATAGATTCCGATGCTTCACTCCAGGTTTACTGTATCCCTAGGACCTTCTTATTGACGATGAAACAAAGATATTGCATCGGAATTAAATACAAAAGGCACAATGCCGACTTAAGTAGAAGAAGACTGACTCTTCTTACTGACCATGATTTAAACCATTCCTGTGACACTAGTTATAGATTCCGATGCTTCACTCCCATTTTACTGTATCCCTTGGACCTTCTTATTGACGATGAAACACAGAAATTGCACCGGAATTAAATACAAAAGACACAATGCCGACTTAAGTAAACGAAGACTGACTCTTCTTACTGACTATGTTTTGAACCATTCCTGTGACACTGGTTATAGATTGCGATGCTTCACTCCAGGTTTACTGTATCCCTTGGACCTCCTTATTGATGATGAAACACAGAAATTGCATCGGAATTAAATACAAAAGGCACAATGCCGACTTAAGTACAAGAAGACCGACTCTTCTTACTGTCTATGTTTTGAACCATTCCTGTGACACTAGTTATACATTCCGATGCTTCACTCATGGTTTACTGTATTCCTTGGACCTTCTTATTGACGATAAAACACAGAAATTGCATCGGAATTAAATAGAAAAGGCACAATGCCGGCTTAAGTACAAGAAGACTGACCCTTCTTACTGACTATGTTTGAATCATTCCTGTGACACTAGTTATAGATTCCGATGCTTCACTTCAGGTTTACTGTATCCCTTGGACTTTCGTATTGACGATGAAGCACAGAAATTGCATCGGAATTAAATAGAAAAGGCACAATGCCGACTTAAGTACAAGAATACTGAATCTTCCTACTGTCTATGGTTTGAACCATTCCAGTGACACTAGTTATAGATTCCGATGCTACACTTCAGGTTTACTGTATCCCTCTGATCTTCTTATTGACGATGAAACACAGAAATTGCATCGGAATTAAATACAAAAGGCACAATGCCGACTTAAGTACAAGAATACTGACTCTTCTTACTGTCTATGTTTTTATTATCGCTGAGACACTAGATATAGATTCCGATGCTTCACTCCAGGTTTACTGTATCCCTTGGACCTTCTTATTGACGATGAAACACAGAATTTGCATCGGAATTAAATGCAAAAGGTACATTGCCGACTTAAGTACAAGAAAACTGACTCTTCTTACTGTCTATGTTTTGAACCATTCCTGTGACGCTACTTATAGATTCCGATGCTTCACTTCAGGTTTACTGTATTCCTTGGACCATCTTATTGACGATGAAACACAGAAATTGCCTCGGAATTAAATAAAAAAGGCACAATGCTGACTTAAGTACAAGAAGACTGACTCTTCTTACTGACTATGTTTTGAATAATTCCTGTGACACTAGTTATAGATTCCGATGCTTCACTTCACGTTTACTGTATCCCTCTGACCATCTTATTGACGATGAAACACAGATAATGCATCGGAATTAAATACACAAGGCACAATTCCGACTTCAGTACAAGATGACTGACTCTTCTTACTGTCTTAGTTTTGAACCATTCCTGTGTGACTAGTTATAGATTCCGATGCTTCACTCCAGGTTTACTGTATCACTTGCTCTTCTTATTGACGATGAAACACAGATATTGTATCGGAATAAAATACAAAAGGCACAATGCCGACTTAAGTACAAGAAGACTGAGCCTTCTTACTGACTATGTTTTGAACGACTCCTGTGACACTAGTTATAGATTCCGATGCTTCCCTTCAGGCTTACGGTATCCCTTGTACTTTCGTATTGACGATGAAGCACAGAACTTGCATCCGATTTAAATACAAAAGGCACAATGCCGACTTAAGTACAAGAACACTGACTCTTCTTACTGACTATGTTTTGAACCATTCCTGTGACACTAGATATAGATTCCGATGCTCCACTTCAGGTTTACTGTATCCCTCTGACCTTCTTATTGACGATGAAACACAGAAATTGCAACGAAATTAAATACAAAAGGCACAATGAGGACTTAAGTACAATAAGACTGACTCTTCCCACTGTCTATGATTTGAAACATTCCTGTTACACTAGTTGTAGATTCCGAAGCTTCACTTCAGGTTTACTGCATCCCTTGGACCTTCTTATTGACGATGAAACACAGAAATTGCATCGGAATTAAATACAAAAGGCACAATGCCGACTTAAGTACAAGAGTACTGACTCTTCTTACTGTCTATGTTTTGAACCATCGCTGAGACACTAGTTATAGATTCCGATACTTCACTCCAGGTTTACTGTATCCCTTGGACCTTCTTATTGACGATAAAACACAGAAATTGCATCGGAATTAAATAGAAAAGGCACAATGCCGGCTTAAGTACAAGAAGACTGACCCTTCTTACTGACTATGTTTGAATCATTCCTGTGACACTAGTTATAGATTCCGATGCTTCACTTCAGGTTTACTGTATCCCTTGGACTTTCGTATTGACGGTGAAGCACAGAAATTGCATCGGAATTAAATACTAAAGGCACAATGCCGACTTATGTACGAAAATATTTACTCTTTTTACTGTCTACGTTTTGAACCATCCCTGTGGCACTAGTTATAGATTCCGATGCTGCAATCCAGGTTTACTGTAACCCTTGGACCTTCTTATTGACGATGAAACACAGACATTGCATCGTAATTAAATACAAAAGGTACAATACCGACTTAAGTACAAGAAGACTGACTCTTTTTACTGTCTATGTTTTGAACCATTCCTGTGACACTGGTTATAGATTGCGATGCTTCACTCCAGGTTTACTGTAGCACTTGGACCTTCTCATTGACGATGAAAAACAGAAATTGTATCGGAATAAAATACAAAAGGCACAATGCCGACTTAAGTACAAGAAGATTGACTCTTCTTACTGATTATGTTTTGAACCATTCCTGTGACACTAGTTATAGGTTCCGATGCTTCACTTCAGGTTTACTGTATCCCTTGGACCTTCTTATTGACGATGAAACAGAGAAACTGCATCGGAACTAAATAGAAAAGGCACAATGCCGACTTAAGTACAAGAAGACTGACTCTTCCTACTGTCTATGATTTGAACAATTCCTGTGACACTAGTTCTTGATTCCGATGCTTCACTTCAGGTTTACTGTATCCCTCTGACCTTCTTATTGACGATGAAACACAGAAATTGCATCGGAATTAAATACAAAAGTCACAATGCCGACTTAAGTACAAGAAGACAGGCTCTTCTTTCTGACTATGTGATGATTCATTCCTGTGATATTAGTTATAGATTCCGATGCTTCACTCCAGGTTTACTGTATCCCTTGGACCTTCTTATTGACGATGAAACAAAGATATTGCAATGGAATTAAACAAAAAAGGCACAATGCCGACTTAAGTAGAAGAAGACTGACTCTTCTTACTGACTATGTTTTAAACCATTCCTGTGACACTAGTTATAGATTCCGATGCTTCACTCCCATTTTACTGTATCCCTTGGACCTTCTTATTGACGACGAAACACAGAAATTGCACCGGAATAAAATACAAAAGGCACAATGCCGACTTAAGTACAAGAAGATTGACTCTTCTTACTGATTATGTTTTGAACCATTCCTGTGACACTAGTTATAGGTTCCGATGCTTCACTTCAGGTATACTGTATCCCTTGGACCTTCTTATTGACGATAAAACACAGAAATTGCATCGGAATTAAATAGAAAAGGCACAATGCCGGCTTAAGTACAAGAAGACTGACCCTTCTTACTGACTATGTTTGAATCATTCCAGCGACACTAGTTATAGATTCCGATGCATCACTTCAGGTTTACTGTATCCCTCTGACCTTCATATTGACGATGAAACACAGAAATTGCATCGGAATGAAATACAAAAGGCACAATGCCGACTTAAGTACAAGAATACTGACTCTTCTTACTGTCTATGTTTTTACCATCGCTGAGACACTAGATATAGATTCCGATGGTTCACTCCAGGTTTACTGTATCCCTTGGACCTTCTTATTGACGATGAAACACAGAATTTGCATCGGAATTAGATACAAAAGGCACAATGCCGACTTAAGTACAAGATGAATGACTCTTCTTACTGTCTATGAGTTGAACCATTCCTGTGACACTACTTATAGATTCCGATGATTCACTCCACGATTACTGTATGCCTTGGACCTTCCTATTGACGATGAAAATCAGAAAAATGCACCGGAATTAAATACAAAAGGCACAATGCCGACTTAAGTACAAGAAGACTGACTCTTCTTACTGTCTTTGTTCTGAACCATCGCTGAGACACTAGTTATAGATTCCGATGCTTCACTCCAGGTTTACTGTATCCCTTGGACCTTCTTATTGACGGTGAAACACAGAAATTGCATCGGAATTAAATACTAAAAGCACAATGCCGACATATGTACGAAAATACTGACTCTTCTTACTGTCTATGTTTTGAACCATCCCTGTGGCACTAGTTATTGATTCCGATGCCGCACTCCAGGTTTACTGTAACCCTTGGACCTTCTTATTGACGATGAAACACAGACATTGCATCGTAATTAAATACAAAAGGTACAATACCGACTTAAGTACAAGAAGACTGACTCTTTTTACTGTTTATGATTTGGACCATTCCTGTGACACTAGTTATAGATCCGATGCTTCACTTCAGGTTTACTGTATCCCTTTGACCTACTTATTGACGAAGAAACACAGAAATTGCATCGGAATTAAAGACAAAATGCACATTTCCGACTTAAGTACAAGATGACTGACTCTTCTTACTGTCTTTGTTTTGAACCATTCCTGTGACACTAGTTATAGGTTCCGATGCCTCACTTCAGGTTTACTGTATCCCTTGGACCTTCTTATTGACGATGAAACACAGAAATTGCATCGGAACTAAATAGAAAAGGCACAATGCCGACTTAAGTGCAAGAAGACTGACTCTTCCTACTGTCTATGATTTGAACAATTCCTGTGACACTAGTTCTTGATTCCGATGCTTCACTTCAGGTTTACTGTATCCCTCTGACCTTCTTATTGACGATGAAACACAGAAATTGCATCGGAATTAAATACAAAAGTCACAATGCCGACTTAAGTACAAGAAGACTGGCTCTTCTTTCTGACTATGTTTTGATTCATTCCTGTGATATTAGTTATAGATTCCGATGCTTCACTCCAGGTTTACTGTATCCCTAGGACCTTCTTATTGACGATGAAACAAAGATATTGCATCGGAATTAAATACAAAAGGCACAATGCCGACTTAAGTAGAAGAAGACTGACTCTTCTTACTGACTATGTTTTAAACCATTCCTGTGACACTAGTTATAGATTCCGATGCTACACTTCAGGTTTACTGTATCCCTCTGATCTTCTTATTGACGATGAAACACAGAAATTGCATCGGAATTAAATACAAAAGGCACAATGCCGACTTAAGTACAAGAATACTGACTCTTCTTACTGTCTATGTTTTTACCATCGCTGAGACACTAGATATAGATTCCGATGCTTCACTCCAGGTTTACTGTATCCCTTGGACCTTCTTATTGACGATGAAACACAGATTTTGCATCGGAATTAAATGCAAAAGGTACATTGCCGACTTAAGTACAAGAAAACTGACTCTTCTTACTGTCTATGTTTTGAACCATTCCTGTGACACTACTTATAGATTCCGATGCTTCACTTCAGGTTTACTGTATTCCTTGGACCATCTTATTGACGATGAAACACAGAAATTGCCTCGGAATTAAATAAAAAAGGCACAATGCTGACTTAAGTACAAGAAGACTGACTCTTCTTACTGACTATGTTTTGAACAATTCCTGTGACACTAGTTATAGATTCCGATGCTTCACTTCACGTTTAGTGTATCCCTCTGACCATCTTATTGACGATGAAACACAGATAATGCATCGGAATTAAATACACAAGGCACAATTCCGACTTCAGTAAAAGATGACTGACTCTTCTTACTGTCTTAGTTTTGAACCATTCCTGTGTGACTAGTTATAGATTCCGATGCTTCACTCCAGGTTTACTGTATCACTTGCCCTTCTTATTGACGATGAAACACAGATATTGTATCGGAATAAAATACAAAAGGCACAATGCCGACTTAAGTACAAGAAGACTGAGCCTTCTTACTGACTATGTTTTGAACGACTCCTGTGACACTAGTTATAGATTGCGATGCTTCCCTTCAGGCTTACTGTATCCCTTGTACTTTCATATTGACGATGAAGCACAGAAATTGCATCCGATTTAAATACAAAAGGCACAATGCCGACTTAAGTACAAGAACACTGACTCTTCTTACTGACTATGTTTTGAACCATTCCTGTGACAGTAGTTATAGATTCCGATGCTCCACTTCAGGTTTACTGTATCCCTCTGACCTTGTTATTGACGATGAAACACAGAAATTGCAACGAAATTAAATACAAAAGGCACAATGCCTACTTAAGTACAATAAGACTGACTCTTCCCACTGTCTATGATTTGAAACATTCCTGTTACACTAGTTGTAGATTCCGAAGCTTCACTTCAGGTTTACTGCATCCCTTGGACCTTCTTATTGACGATGAAACACAGATATTGCATCGGAATTAAATACAAAAGGCACAATGCCGACTTAAGTTCAAGAAGACTGACTGTTCACACTGACTATGTTTTGAACCATTCCTGTGACACTAGTTATAGATTCCGGTGCTTCACTTCAGGTTTACTGTATCCATTGGACCTTCTTATTGACGATGAAACACAGAAATTGCGTCGGAATTAAATACAAAAGGCACAATGCCGACATAAGTACAAGAATACTGACTCTTCTTACTGTCTATGTTTTGAACCATCCCTGTGACACTACTTATAGATTCCGATGCTTCACTCCAGGTTTACTGTATCCCTTGGACCTTCTTATTGACGATGAAACACAGAAATTGCATTGGAATTAAATACAAATGGCACAATGCCGACTTAAGTACAAGAAGACTGACTCTTCTTACTGACTATGTTTTGAACCATTCCTGTGACCCTAGTTATAGATTGCGATGCTTCACTCCAGGTTTACCGTATCCCTTGGACCTTCTTATTGACGATGAAACACAGAAATTGCATTGGAATTAAATAGAAAAGGCACAATGCCGACTTAAGTACAAGAAGACTGACACTTCCTACTGTCTATGCTTTGAACCATTCCTGCGACACTAGTTATAGTTTCCGATATTTCACTTCTGGTTTAATTTATCCCTTGGACCTCCTTATTGACGATGAAACGCAGAAATTGCATTGGAATTAAATACAAAAGGCACAATGCCGACATAAGTACAAGAAGACTGACTCTTCTTACTGACTATGTTTTGAACCATTCATGTGACACTAGTTATAGATTTCGGTGCTTAACTTCAGGTTTACTCTATCCCTTGGACCTTCTTATTGACGATGAAAGACAGAAATTGCATCGGATTTAAATACAAAAGGCACAATGCCGACTTAAGTAGAAGAAGACTGACTCTTCTTACTGACTATGTTTGAACCATTCCTGTGACACTAGTTATAGACTCTGATGCTTCACTTCAGGTTTACTGTATCCCTTGGACCTTCTTATTGAAGATGAAACACAGAAATTGCATCGGAATTAAATACAAAAGGCACAATGCCGACTTAAGTACAAGAATACTGACTCTTCTTACTGTCTATGTTTTGAACCATCCCTGTGACACTTGTTATAGATTCCGTTGCTTCACTCCAGGTTTACTGTATCCCTTGGACCTTCTTATTGACGATGAAACACAGAAATTGCATCGTAATTAAATAAAAAGGCACAATGCCGACTTAAGTACAACAAGACTGACTCTTCCTACTGTCTATGTTTTGAACCATTCCTGTGACACTAGTTATAGATTCCGATGCTTCACTTCCGGTTTACTGTATCCCTTGGACCTTCTTATCGACGATGAAACACAGAAATTGCATCGGAATTAAATACAAAAAGCACAATGCCGACTTAAGTACAAGAAGACTGACTGTTCTTACTGACTATCTTTTGAACCATTCCTGTGACACTAGTTATAGATTCCGGTGCTTCATTTCAGGTTTACTGTATCCCTTGGTCGTTCTTATTGACGATGAAACACAGAAATTGCATCGGAATTAAATACAAAAGGCACAATGCCGACAAAAGTTCAAGATTACTGACTCTACTTACTGTTTTTTTTTTGAACCATCCCTCTGACACTTGTTATAGATTCCGATGCTTCACTCCAGGTTTACTGTATCCCTTGGACCTTCTTATTGACGATGAAATACAGATATTGCATCAAAATTAAATAGAAAAGGCACAATGCCGACTTAAGTACAAGAAGACTAACTGTTCTCACTGACTATGATTTCAACCGAACCTGTGACACTAGTTATAGATTCCGGTGCTTCACTTCAGGTTTACTGTATCCCTTGGACCTTCTTATTGACGATGAAACACAGAATTTGCATCGGAATTAAATACAAAAGGCACAATGCCGACATAAGTACAAGAATACTGACTCTTCTTACTGTCTATGTTTTGAACCATCCCTGTGACACTACATTTAGATTCCGATGCTTCACTCCAGGTTTACTGTATCCCTTGGACCTTCTTATTGACGATGAAACACAGAAATTTCATCGGAACTAAATACAAAAGGCACAATGCCGACTTAAGTACATGAAGACTGACTCTTCTTACTGACTATGTTTTGAACCATTCATGTGACACTAGTTATAGATTTCGGTGCTTAACTTCAGGTTTACTCTATCCCTTGGACCTTCTTATTGACGATGAAAGACAGAAATTGCATCGAAATTAAATACAAAAGGCACAATGCCGACTTAAGTACAAGACGACTGACTCTTCTTACTGACTATGATTTGAACCATTCCTGTGACACTAGTTATAGACTCTGATGCTTCACTTCAGGTTTACTGTATCCCTTGGACCTTCTTATTGAAGATGATACACAGAAATTGCATCGGAATTAAATACAAAAGTCACAATGCCGACTTAAGTACAAGAATACTGTCTCTTCTTACTGTCTATGTTTTGAACCATCCCTTTGACACTTGTTATAGATTCCGTTGCTTCACTCCAGGTTTACTGTATCCCTTGGACCTTCTTATTGACGATGAAACACAGAAATTGCATCGTAATTAAATAAAAAGGCACAATGCCGACTTAAGTACAACAAGACTGACTCTTCCTACTGTCTATGTTTTGAACCATTCCTGTGACACTAGTTATAGATTCCGATGCTTCACTTCCAGCTTACTGTATCCCTTGGACCTTCTTATTGACGATGAAACACAGAAATTTCATCGGAATTAAATACAAAAAGCACAATGCCGACTTAAGCACAAGAAGACTGACTGTTCTTACTGACTATCTTTTGAACTATTCCTGTGACACTAGTTATAGATTCCGGTGCTTCACTTCAGGTTTACTGTATCCCTTGGTCGATCTTATTGACGATGAAACACAGAAATTGCATCGGAATTAAATACAAAAGGCACAATGCCGACAAAAGTACAAGAATACTGACTCAACTTACTGTCTATGTTTTGAACCATCCCTGTGACACTTGTTATAGATTCCGATGCTTCACTCCAGGTTTACTGTATCCCTTGGACCTTCTTATTGACGATGAATCACAGAAATTGCATCGGAATCAAATACAAATGGCACAATGCCGACTTTAGTACAAGAAGACTGACTCTTCTTACTGACTATGTTTTGAACCATTCCTGTGAGACTAGTTATAGATTCCGATGCATCACTTCAGATTTACTGTATCCCTCTGACGTTCTTATTGACGATGAAACACAGATATTGCGTCGGAAGTAAATACAAAAGTTACAATGCCGAATTAAGTACAAGAAGACTGACTCTTCTTACTGTCTATGATTTGAACCATTCCTGTGACACTAGTAATAGATTCCGATGCTTCACTCGAGGTTTACTGTATCCCCTAGACCTTCTTATTGACGATGAAACACAGAAATTGCATCGGAATTAAATAAAAAAGGCACAATGCCGACTTAAGTAGAAGAAGACTGACTCATCTTACTGTCTATGTTTTAACCATTCCTGTGCCACTAGTTACAGATTCCGATGCTTCACTCCAGGTTTACTGTATCTCTTGGACCTTCTTATTGACGATGAATTACAGAAATTGCATCGGAATTAAATAGAAAAGGCACAATGCCGACTTAAGTTCAAGAAAACTGACTCTTCTTACTGACTATGGTTTGATGCATTTCCGTGACACTAGTTATAGATTCCGATGCTTCACTCCAGGTTTACTGTATCCCTTGGACCTTATTATTGACGATGAAACACAGAAATTGATTCGTAATTAAATATAAAAGACAGAATGAGGAACTTAAGTACAAGAAGACTTACTCTTCTTACTGACTATGTTTGAACTATTCCTGTGACACAAGTTATAGATTCCCATGCTTCACTTCAGGTTTACTGTATCACTTGGACCTTCTTATTGACGATGAAACACAGAAATTGCATCGGAATTAAATACAAAAGGCACAATGCCGACTTAAGTTCAAGAAGATAGACTCTTCTTACACTCTATGTTTCAACCACTCCTGTGACACTAGTTATAGACTCCGATGTTTCACTCCAGGTTTACTGTATCCCTCTGACTTTCGTATTGACGATGAAAC
The DNA here is from genome assembly GCF_021461395.2 of Schistocerca americana. Taxonomy (NCBI): domain Eukaryota; kingdom Metazoa; phylum Arthropoda; class Insecta; order Orthoptera; family Acrididae; genus Schistocerca; species Schistocerca americana. Next base: position 2,193,477 of record NW_025726071.1, read on the forward strand.
ACAGAAATTGCATCGGAATTAAATACTAAAAGGCACAATGCCGACTTAAGTACAAGAAGACTGACTCTTCCTACTGTCTATGTTTTGAACCATTCCTATGGCACTAGTTATTGACTCTGATGCTTCACTCTAGGTTTACTGTATCCCTTGGACCTTCTTATTGACGATGAAACACAGAAATTGCATAGGAATTAAATAGAAAAGGCACAATGCCGACTTAAGTACAAGAAGACTGACCCTTCTTACTGACTATGCTTTGAACCATTCTTGTGACACTAGTTATAGCTTCCGATGCTTCACTTCAGGTTTACTGTATCTCTTGGACATTCTTATTGACGATGAAGCACAGAAATTGCATCGGAATTAAACAGGAAAGGCACAATGCCGACTTAAGTACAAGAAGACTGACTCTTCCTACTGTCTATGTTTTGAACCATTCGTGTGACACTAGTTATAGATTCCGATGCTTCACTACAGGTTTACTGTATCCCTCTGACCTCCTTATTGACGATGAAACACAGAAATTTCATCGGAATTAAATAAAAAGGCACAATGCCGACTTAAGTACAACAAGTCTGACTCTTCCAACTGTCTATGTTTTGAACCATTCCTGTGACACTAGTTATAGATTCCGATGCTTCACTTCAGGTTTACTGTATCCCATGGACCTACTTATTGACGATGAAACGCAGATATTGCATCGGATTGAAATACAAAAGGCACAATGCCGACATAAGTACAATAAGACTGACTGTTCTTACTGACTATGTTTTGAATTATTCTTGTGACACTAGTTATAGATTCCGGTGCTTCACATCAGGTTTACTGTATCCCTTGGAACTTCTTCTGGCGATGATACACAGAAATTGCATCGGAATTAAATACAAAAGGCACAATACCGACCTAAGTACAAGAATACTGACACTTCTTACTGTCTATGTTTTGAACCGTCCGTGTGACACTAGGTATAGATTCCGATGCATCACTCCAGGTTTACTGTATCCTGTGGACCTTCTTATTGACGATGAAACACAGAAATTGCATCGGAATTTAATACAAAAGGCACAATGCCGACTTAAGTACAAGAAGACTGACTCTTATTACTGTCAATGATTTGAACCATTCATGTGACACTAGTTATAGATTTCGATGATTCACTCCAGGTTTACTGTATCCCTTGGACCTTCTTATTGACGATGAACCACAGAAATTGCATCGGAATTAAATACAAAAGGCACAATGCCGACTTAAGCACATGAAGACTGACTCATCCTACTGTCTATGTTTTGAACCATCCCTGTGACACTAGTTATAAATTCCGATGCTTCACTCCAGGTTTGCTGTATCCCTTAGACCTTCTTATTGACGATGGAACACAGAAATTGCATCGGAATTAAATAGAAAAAGCACAATGCCGACGTAAGTACAAGAAGACTGACTCTTCCTACTGTCAATGTTTTGAACCATTCCTGTGACACTAGTTATAGATTCCGATGCTTCACTTCTGGTTTACTGTATCCCTCTGACCTTCTTATTGACGATGAAACACAGAAATTGCATCGGAATTAAATACAAAAGTCACAATGCCGACTTAAGTACGAGAAGACTGACTCTTCTTTCTGACCATGTTTTGAACCTTTCCTGTGACACTAGTTATAGATTCCGATGATTCACTCCAGGTTTACTGTATCCCTTAGACCTTCTTATTGACAATGAAACGCAGAAATTGCATCGGAAATATATATACAAAAGGCACAATGCCGACTTAAGTACAAGAGGACTGACTGCTCTTACTGACTATGTTTTGAACCATTCCTGTGACACTAGTTATAGATTCCGATGCATCACTTCCGGTTTACTGTGTCCCTCTGACCTTCTTATTGCCGATGAAACACAGAAATTGCATCGGAATTAAATACAAAAGGCACAATGCCGACTTAAGCGCAATAAGACTGACTCATCCTACTGTCTATGTTTTGAACCATCCCTGTGACACTAGTTATAAATTCCGATGCTTCACTCCAGGTTTACTGTATCCCTTAGACCTTCTTATTGACAATGAAACACAGAAATTGAATCGGAATTAAATATAAAAGGCAGAATGAGGAACTTAAGTACAAGAAGACTGACTCTTCTTACTGACTATGTTTTGAACCATTCCTGTGACACAAGTTATAGATTCCCATGCTTCACTTCAGGTTTACTGTATCCCTTGGACCTTCTTATTGACGATGAAACACAGAAATTGCATCGGAATTAAATACAAAAGGCACAATGCCGACTTAAGTTCAAGAAGATTGACTCTTCTTACACTCTATGTTTTAACCACTCCTGTGACACTAGTTATAGACTCCGATGCTTCACTCCAGGTTTACTGTATCCCTCTGACCTTCGTATTGACGATGAAACACAGAAATTGCATCGGAATTAAATACAAAAGGTACAATGCCGACTTAAGTACAAGAAGACTGACTCTTCCTACTGTCTATGTTTCGAACCGTTCCTGTGGCACTAGTTATTGACTCTGATGCTTCACTCCAGGTTTACTGTATCCCTTGGACCTTCTTATTGAAGATGAAACACAGAAATTGCATAGGAATTAAATATAAAAGGCACAATGCTGACTTAAGTACAAGAAGACAGACCCTTCTTACTGACTATGCTTTGAACCATTCTTGTGACACTAGTTATAGCTTCCGATGCTTCACTTCAGGTTTACTGTATCCCTTGGACATTCTTATTGACGTTGAAGCACAGCAATTGCTTCGGAATTAAACAGAAAAGGCACAATGCCGACTTAAGTACAAGAAGACTGACTCATCCTACTGTCTATGCTTTGAACCATTCGTGTGACACTAGTTATAGATTCCGATGCTTCACTACAGGTTTTCTGTATCCCTCTGACCTCCTTATTGACGATGAAACACAGAAATTGCATCGGAATTAAATAAAAAGGCACAATGCCGACTTAAGTACAACAAGTCTGACTCTTCCAACTGTCTATGTTTTGAACCATTCCTGTGACACTAGTTATAGATTCCGATGCTTCACTTCAGGTTCACTGTATCCCATGGACCTACTTATTGACGATGAAACACAGATATTACATCGGATTGAAATACAAAAGGCACAATGCCGACTTAAGTGCAAGAATACTGACTGTTCTTACTGACTATGTTTTGAAACATTCCTGTGACACTAGTTATAGATTCCGGTGCTTCACATCAGGTTTACTGTATCCCTTGGAACTTCTTCTGGCGATGAAACACAGAAATTGCATCGGAATTAAATACAAAAGGCACAATACCGACCTAAGTACAAGAATACTGACTGTTCTTACTGTCTATGTTTTGAACCGTCCCTGTGACACTAGTTATAGATTCCGATGCATAACTCCAGGTTTACTGTATCCCTTGGACCTTCTTATTGACGATGAAACACTGATATTGCATCGGAATTTAATACAAAAGGCACAATGCCGACTTAAGTACAAGAAGACTGACTCTTATTACTGTCAATGATTTGAACCATTCATGTGACACTAGTTATAGATTTCGATGATTCACTCCAGGTTTACTGTATCCCTTGGACCTTCTTATTGACGATGAAACACAGAAATTGCATCGGAATTAAATACAAAAGGCACAATGCCGACTTAAGCACAAGAAGACTGACTCATCCTACTGTCTAAGTTTTGAACCATCCCTGTGACACTAGTTATAAATTCCGATGCTTCACACCAGGTTTACTGTATCCCTTGGACCTTATTATTGACGATGAAACACAGAAATTGCATCGTAATTAAATATAAAAGGCAGAATGAGGAACTTAAGTACAAGAAGACTGACTCTTCTTACTGACTATGTTTTGAACCATTCCTGTGACACAAGTTATAGATTCCCATGCTTCACTTCAGGTTTACTGTATCCCTTGGACCTTCTTATTGACGATGAAACACAGAAATTGCATCGGAATTAAATACAAAAGGCACAATGCCGATTTAAGTTCAAGAAGATTGACTCTTCTTACACTCTATGTTTCAACCACTCCTGTGACACTAATTATAGACTCCGATGCTTCACTCCAGGTTTACTGTATCCCTCTGACCTTCGTATTGACGATGAAACACAGAAATTGAATCGGAATTAAATACAAAAGGCACAATGCCGACTTAAGTACAAGAAGACTGACTCTTCCTACTGTCTATGTTTCGAACCGTTCCTGTGGCACTAGTTATTTACTCTGATGCTTCACTCCAGGTTTACTGTATCCCTTGGACCTTCTTATTGAAGATGAAACACAGAAATTGCATAGGAATTAAATATAAAATTCACAATGCTGAATTAAGTACAAGAAGACTGACCCTTCTTACTGACTATGCTTTGAACCATTCTTGTGACACTAGTTATAACTTCCGATGCTTCACTTCAGGTTTACTGTATCCCTTGGACATTCTTATTGACGTTGAAGCACAGCAATTGCATCGGAATTAAACAGAAAAGGCACAATGCCGACTTAAGTACAAGAAGACTGACTCATCCTACTGTCTATGTTTTGAACCATTCGTGTGACACTAGTTATAGATTTCGATGCTTCACTACAGGTTTACTGTATCCCTCTGACCTCCTTATTGACGATGAAACACAGAAATTGCATCGGAATTAAATAAAAAGGCACAATGCCGACTTAAGTACAACAAGTCTGACCCTTCCAACTGTCTATGTTTTGAACCATTCCTGTGACACTAGTTATAGATTCCGATGCTTCACTTCAGGTTCACTGTATCCCATGGACCTACTTATTGACGATGAAACACAGATATTGCATCGGATTGAAATACAAAAGGCACAATGCCGACTTAAATACAAGAAGACTGACTGTTCTTACTGACTATGTTTTGAACCATTCCTGTGACACTAGTTATAGATTCCGGTGCTTCACATCAGGTTTACTGTATCCCTTGGAACTTCTTCTGGCGATGAAACACAGAAATTGCATCGGAATTAAATACAAAAGGCACAATACCGACCTAAGTACAATAATACTGACTCTTCTTACTGTCTATGTTTTGAACCGTCCCTGTGACACTAGTTATAGATTCCGATGCATCACTCCAGGTTTACTGTATCCCTTGGACCTTCTTATTGACGATGAAACACTGAAATTGCATCGGAATTTAATACAAAAGGCACAATGCCGACTTAAGTACAAGAAGACTGACTCTTATTACTGTCAATGATTTGAACCATTCATGTGACACTAGTTATAGATTTCGATGATTCACTCCAGGTTTACTGTATCCCTTGGACCTTCTTATTGACGATGAAACACAGAAATTGCATCGGAATTAAATACAAAAGGCACAATGCCGACTTAAGCACAAGAAGACTGACTCATCCTACTGTCTATGTTTTGAACCATCCCTGTGACACTAGTTATAAATTCCGATGCTTCACTCCAGGTTTACTGTATCCCTTGGACCTTCTTATTGACGATGGAACACAGAAATTGCATCGGAATTAAATAGAAAAAGCACAATGCCGACGTAAGTACAAGAAGACTGACCCTTCTTACTGACTATGTTTTGAACCATTCCTGTAACACTAGTTATAGCTTCTGATGCTTCACTTCAGGTTTACTGTTACCCTAGGACTTTCGTATTGACGATGAAGCACAGAAATAGCATCGGAATTAAATAGAAAAGTCACAATGCCGATTTAAGTACAAGAAGACTGACTCTTCCTACTGTCTATGTGTTGAACCATTCCTGTGACACTAGTTATAGATTCCGATGCTTCATTCCAGGTTTACTGTATCCCCTGGACCTTCTTATTGACGATGAAACACAGAAATTGCATCGGAAGTAAATAGAAAAGGCACAATGCTGACTTAAGTACAACAAGACTGACTCTTCCTACTGTCTATGTTTTGAACCATTCCTGTGACACTAGTTATAGATTCCGATGCTTCTCTTCGGGTTTACTGTATCCCTTGGACCTTCTTATTGACAATGAAACGCAGAAATTGCATCGGAAATATATATACAAAAGGCACAATGCCGACTTAAGTACAAGAGGACTAACTGCTCTTACTGACTATGTTTTGAAACATTCCTGTGACACTAGTTATAGATTCCGGTGCTACACTTGAGGTTTGCTGTATCACTTGGAACTTCTTATTGACGATGAAACACAGAAATTGCATGGGAATTAAATACAAAAGGCACAATGCCGACTTCAGTACAAGAATACTGACTCTTCTTACTGTCTATGTTCTGAACCATCCCTGTGACACTAGTTATAGATTCCGATGCTTCACTCCAGTTTTACTGTATCCCTTGGACCTTCTTATTGACGTTGAAACACAGAAATTGCATCGGAAATAAATACAAAAGGCACAATGCCGACTTAAGTACAAGAAGACTGACTCTTCTTACTATGTTTTGACCCATCCCTGTAACACTAGTTATAGATTCCGATGCATCACTTGAGGTTTACTGTATTCCTCTGACCTAATTGACGATGAAACACAGAAATTGCATCGGAATTAAATACAAAAGGCACAATGCCGAATTAAGTAGAAGAAGACTGACTCTTATAACTGTCTATGTTTTAAACCATTCATGTGACACTAGTTATAGATTCCTATGCTTCACTCCAGGTTTACTGTATCCCTTGGACCCTCTTATTGACGATGAAACACAGAAATTACATCGGAATTAAATACTAAAGGCACAATGCCGAATTAAGTACAAGAAGACTGACTCTTCTTACTGTCGATGTTTTGAACCATTCCTGTGACACTAGTTATAGATTCCGATGCTTCACTCCAGGTTTACTGGATCTCTTGGACCTTCTTATTGACGATGTAACATAGAAATTGCATCGGAAATAAATAAAAAAGGCACAATGCCGACTTTAGTACAAGAAGACTGACTCTTCTTACGGTCTATGTTTTGAACTTTTCCTGTGGCACTAATTATAGATTCCGATGCTTTACTCCAGGTTTACTATATACCTTGGACCTGCTTATTGACGATGAAATACAGAAATTGCATCGGAATTAAATGGAAAAGGCACAATGCCGACTTAAGTACAAGAAGACTGTGTCTTCCTGCTGTCTATGTTTTGAACCATTCCTGTGACACTAGTTATCGATTCCGATGCTTCACTTCAGGTTTACTGTATCCCTTGGACCTTCTTATTGACGATGAAACACCGAAATTGCATCGGAATCGAATACGAACGGCACAGTGCCGACTTAAGTACAAGAAGACTGACTCTTCTTACTGACTATGTTTTGAACCATTCCTGTGACACCACTTATTGATTCCAATGCTTCACTTCGGTTTTACTGTCTCCCTCTGACGCTCTTATTGACGATGAAACACAGAAATTGCATTGTAATTAAATAGCAAAGGCACAATGCCGACTTAAGTACAAGAAGACTGACTCTTCTTACTGTCTATGTTTTGAACCATTCCTGTGACACTAGTTATAGATTCCGATGCTTCACTTCAGGTTTACTGTATCCCTCTGACCTTCTTATTGACGATGAAACACAGAAATTGCATCGGAATTAAATCCAAAGGGCACAGTGCCGAATTAAGTACAAGAAAACTCACTCTTCTTACTGTCTATGATTTGAACCATTCCTGTGACACTAGTTTTAGATTTCGATACTTCACTTAGGTTTACTGAATCCCTCTGACCTTATTATTGACAATGAAACACAGAAATTGCATCGGAATTAAATACAAAAGGCACAATGCCGACTTAAGTACAAGAAGACTGACTTTTCTTACTGACTATGATTTGAACCATTCCTGTGAAACTAGTTATAGATTCCGATGCTTCACTTCAGATTTACTGTATCCCTCTGACCTTCTTATTGATGATGAAACACAGAAATTGCATCGGAATTGAATAGAAAAGGCACAATGCCGACTTAAGTACGAGAAGACTGACTCTTCCTGCTGTCTATGCGTTGAACCATTCCTGTGACACTAGTTGTGGATTCCGATGCTTCTCTTCAGGTTTACTGTAACCCTCTGACCTTCTTATTGACGATGAAGCACAGAAATTGCGACGGAATTAAATACAAAAGGCACAATGCCGATTCAAGTCCAAGAAGACTGACTCTTCCTACTCTCTATGTTTTGAACCTTTCCTGTGAGACCGATTTTAGATTCCGATGCTTCACCTCAGGTTTACTGTATTACTTGTACCTTCTTATTCACGATGAAACACAGACATTGCATCGGAAGTAAATAGAAAAATCACAATGCCGATTTAAGTACAAGAAGACTGACTCTTCCTACTGACTATGCTTTGATCCATTCCTGTGACACTAGTTATAGACTCCGACGCTTCACTTCTGGTTTACTGTATCCCTCTGACCTTCTTATTGATGATGAAACACAGAAATTGCATCGAAATTAAATAGAAAAGGCACAATGCCGACTTAAGTACTAGAAGACTGACTCTTCTTACTGTCTAAGTATTGAACCGATCCTGTGACACTAGTTATAGATTCCGATGCTTCACTTCAGGATTACTGCATCCCTTGGACCCTCTTATTGACGATGAAACACCGAAATTGCATCGGAATTGAATACGAAAGGCACAATGCCGAATTAAGTACAAGAAGACTGACTCTTCTTACTGACTATGTTTTGAACCATTCCTGTGACACCACTTATTGATTCCAATGCTTCACTTCCGTTTTACTGTATCCCTCTGACGCTCTTATTGACGATGAAACACAGAAATTGCATCGGAATTAATTACAAAAGGCACAATGCCGACTCAAGTACAAGAAGACTGACTCTTCCTACTGTCTATGTTTTGAACCATTCCTGTGACACTAGTTATAGATTCCGAAGCTTCACTTCAGGTTTACTGTATCCCTCTGACCTTCTTATTGACGATAAAAAAAAAATTGCATCGGAATTACATAGAAAAGGCACAATGCCGACTTAAGTACCAGAAGACTGACGCTTCCTACTGTCTATGTTTTGAACCATTCCTGTGACACTAGTTATAGATTCAGATGCTTCTCTTCAGGTTTACTGTAACCCTCTGACCTTCTTATTGACGATGAAACACAGAAATTGCACCGGAATTAAATACAAAAGGCACAATGCCGACTCAAGTACAAGAAGACTGACACTTCCTACTGTCTATGTTGTGAACCATTCCTGTGACACTAGTTATAGATTCCGATGCTTCCCTTCAGGTTTACTGTATCCCTCTGACCATCTTATTGACAATGAAACACAGAAACTGCATCGGAAATAAATAGAAAATGCACAAAGCCGACTTAAGTACAAGAAGACTGACTCTTCTTTCTGTCTATGATTTGAACCATTCCTGTGACACTAGTTATAGATTCCGATGCTTCACTTCAAGTGTACCGTATCAATTGGACCTTCATATTGACGATGAATCACAGAAATAGCATCGGAATTAAATACCAAAGGCGCAATGCCGACTTAAGTACAAGTTGACTGACTCTTCTTACTGTCTATGTTTTGAACCATTCCTGTGACACTAGTTATAGAATCTGATATTTGTCTTCATGTTTACTGTATCCCTCTGACCTTCTTATTGACGATGAAAAACAGAAATTGCATCGGAATTAAATACAATAGGCACGATGCTGACTCAAGTACAATAAGACGGACCCTTCCTAGTGTCTATGATTTGAACCATCCCTGTGACACTAGTTATAGATTCCGATGCTTCACTTCAGGTTTACTGTATCCCTCTGACTTTCTTATTGACGATAAAACACAGAAATTGCATCGGAATTAAATAGAAAAGGCACAATGCCGACTTAAGTACAAGGAGACTGACTCTTCTTATTGACTATGTTTTGAACCATTCCTGTGACACTACTTACAGATTCCGATACTTCACTTTAGGTTTACTGTATCCCATGGACCTTCTTATTGACGATGAAACGCAGAAATTGAATCGGAATAAAATACACAAGGCACAATGCCGACTTAAGTACAAGAAGACTGACTCTTCCTACTGTCTATGTTTTGAACCATTCCTGTGACACTAGTTATGGATTCCGATGTCTCACTTCAGGTTTACTGTATCCCTCTAACCTTCTTATTGACGATGAAACACAGATATTGCATCGGAATTAAATAGAAAAGGCACAATGCCGACTAAAGTACAAGAAGACTGATTCTTCCTACTGTCTACGATTTGAACCATTCCTGTGACACTAGTTATAGATTCCGATGCTTCTCTTCAGGTTTACTGTAATCCTCTGACCTTCCTATTGACGATGAAACACAGAAATTGCATCGGAATTAAATACAAAAGGCACAATGCCGACTCAAGTACATGAAGACTGACTCTTTTTACTCTCTATGTTTTTGAACCATTCCTGTGACACTAGCTATAGATTCCGATGCTTCACTTCAGGTTTCCTGTATACCTCTGACCCTCTTATTGACGATGTAATACAGAAATTGCATCGGAATTAAATACAAAAGGCAAATTGCCGACCTAAGTACAAGAAGACTGACTCTTCCTACTGTCTATGTTTTGAACCATACCTGTGCCACTAGTTATAGATTCCGATGCTTCACTTCAGGTTTACTGTATCCCTCTGACCATCTTATTGGCAATGAAACACAGAAATTGCTTCGGAATTAAGTAGAAAATGCAAAAAGCAGATTTAAGTACAGGGAGACTGACTCTTCTTACTGCCTATGATTTGAACCATTCCTGTGACACTAGTTATAGATTCTGATGCTTCACTTCAGGCGTACTGTAGGCCTTGGACCATCTTATTGACGATGAAACACAGAAATTGCATCGGAATTAGATACGAAAGGCGCAATGCCGACTTAATTACAAGTAGACTGACTCTTCTTACTGTCTATGTTTTGAACCATTCCAGTGACACTAGTTATAGATTCTGATATTTCACTTCATGTTTACTGTATCCCTCTGACTTTCTTATTGACGATGAAACACAGAAATTGCCGCGGAATTAATTACAAAAAGCACGATGCCGACTTAAGTACAAGACGACGGACTCTTCCTACTGTCTATGATTTGAACCATCCCTGTGACACTAGTTATAGATTCCGATGCTTCACTTCAGGTTTACTGTATCCCTCTGACCTTCTTCTGGACGATAAAACACAGAAATTGCATCGGAATTAAATAGAAAAGGCACAATGCCGATTTAAGTAGAAGAAGACTGGCTCTTCTTATTGACTATATTTTGAACCATTCCTGTGACACTAGTTATAGATTCCGATGCTTCACTTCAGGTTTACTGTATCCCTCTGACCTACTTATTGATAATGAAACACAGAAATTGCATCGGAATTAAATAGACAAGGCACAATGCCGACTTAAGTACAAGAAGACTGACTCTTCTTACTGTATATGTATTGAACCGATCCTGTGATATTAGTTATAGATTCCGATGCTGCACTTCAGGATTACTGTATCCCTTGGACCTTCTTATTGACGATGAAACACCGAAATTGCGTCGGAATTGAATACGAAAGGCACAATGCCGACTTAAGTACAAGAAGACTGACTCTTCATACTGACAATGTTTTTAACCATTCCTGTGACACGACTTATTGATTCCAATGCTTCACTTCGGTTTTACTGTATCCCTCTGACGCTCTTATTGACGATGAAACACAGAAATTGGACTGTAAATAAATAGAAAAGGAACAATGCCGACGTAAGTACAATAAGACTGACTCTTCTTACTGTCTATGTTTTGAACCATTCCTGTGACACTAGTTATGGATTCCGATGTCTCACTTCAGGTTTACTGTATCAATTGGACCTTCTTATTGACGGTGAAACACAGAAATTGCATCGGAATTAAATACAAAATGCACAATGCCGACTTAAGTACAAGAAGACCGACTCTTCCTACTGTCTATGTTTTGAACCATCCCTGTGACACAAGTTACAGATTTCGATGCTTCACTTCAGGTTTACTGTATCCCTCTGACCTTCTTATTAACGAGAAAACACAGATATTACATCGGAATTAAATACAAAAGGAACAATGCCGACTTAAGTACAAGAAGACAGAACCTTACTACTGTCTATGTTTTGAACCATTCCTGTGACACTAGTTATAGATTCCGATGCTTCTCTTCAGGTTTACTGTAATCCTCTGACCTTCTTATTGACGATGAAACACAGAAATTGCATCGGAATGAAATACAAAAGGCACAATGCCGACTCAAGTACAAGAAGACTGACTCTTACTACTGTCTATGTTTTGAACCATTCCTGTGACACTAGTTATAGATTCCGATGCTTCACTTCAGGTTTCCTGTATACCTCTGACCCTCTTATTGACGAAGAAATACAGAAATTGCATCGGAATTAAATACAAAAGGCAAAATGCCGACCTAAGTACAAGAAGACTGACTCTTCCTACTGTCTATGTTTTGAACCATCCCTGTGCCACTAGTTATAGATTCCGGTGCTTCACTTCAGGTTTACTGTATCCCTCTGACCTTCTTATTGACGATAAAACAAAGAAATTGCATCGGAATTAAATAGAAAAGGCACAATGCCGACTTAAGTACAAGAAGACTGACTCTTACTACTGTCTATGTTTTGAACCATTCCTGTGACACTAGTTATAGATTCCGATGCTTCTCTTCAGGTTTACTGTAACCCTCTGACCTTCTTATTGACGATGAAACACAGAAATTGAAACGGAATTAAATATAAAAGGCACAATGCCGACCCAAGTACAAGAAGACTGTCTCTGATTACTGTCTACGTTTTGAACCATTCCTGTGACACTAGTTATAGATTCCGATGCTTCACCTCAGGTTTACTGTATCCCTCTGACCATCTTATTGACAATGAAACACAGAAATTGCTTCGGAATTAAGTAGAAAATGCAAAAATCAGACTTAAGTACAGGAAGACTGACTCTTCTTACTGCCTATGATTTGAACCATTCCTGTGACACTAGTTATAGATTCCGATGCTTCACTTCAGGTGTACTGTAGGCCTTGGACCATCTTATTGACGATGAAACACAGAAATTGCATCGGAAATAAATAGAAAAGGCACAATGCCGACTTAAGTACAAGAAGACTGTCTCTTCTTATTGACTATATATTGAACCATTCCTGTGACACTAGTTATAGATTCCGATGCTTCACTTCAGGTTTACTGTATCCCTCTGACCTTCTTATTGATAATGAAACACAGAAATTGCATCGGAATTAAATAGAAAAGGCACAATGCCGACTTAAGTACAAGAAGACTGACTCTTCTTACTGTATATGTATTGAACCGATCCTGTGATATTAGTTATAGATTCCGATGCTGCACTTCAGGACTACTGTATCCCTTGGACCTTCTTATTGACGATGAAACACCGAAATTGCGTCGGAATTGAATACGAAAGGCACAATGCCAACTTAAGTACAAGAAGACAGACTCTTCTTACTGACTATGTTTTTAACCATTCCTGTGACACGACTTATTGATTCCAATGCTTCACTTCGGATTTACTGTATCCCTCTGACGCTCTTATTGACGATGAAACACAGAAATTGGACTGTAATTAAATAGAAAAGGAACAATGCCGACGTAAGTACAAGAAGACTGACTCTTCTTGCTGTCTATATTTTGAACCATTCCTGTTACACTAGTTATGGATTCCGATGTCTCACTTCAGGTTTACCGTATCAATTGGACCTTCTTATTGACGATGAAACACAGAAATTGCATCGGAATTAAATACAAAATGCACAATGCAGACTTAAGTACAAGAAGACCGACTCTTCCTACTGTCTATGTTTTGAACCATCCCTGTGACCCTAGTTATAGATTCCGATGTATCACTTCAGGTTTACTGTATCCCTCTGTCCTTCTTATTGACGATAAAACACAGAAATTACATCGGAATTAAATACAAAACGCACAAAGCCGACTTAAGTACAAGGAGACTGATTCTTCCTACTGGCTATGTTTTGAAACATTCCTGTGACACTAGTTATAGATTCAGATGTCTCACTTCAGGTTTATTGTATCAATTGGACCTTCTTATTGACGATGAAACACAGAAATTGCATCGGAATTAAATACAAAATGCACAATGCCGACTTAAGTACAAGAAGACCGACTCTTCCTACTGTCTATGTTTTGAACCATCCCTGTGACACTAGTTACAGATTTCGATGCTTCTCTTCAGGTTTACTGTAATCCTCTGACCTTCCTATTGACGATGAAACACAGAAATTGCATCGGAATTAAATACAAAAGGCACAATGCCGACTCAAGTACATGAAGACTGACTCTTTTTACTCTCTATGTTTTTGAACCATTCCTGTGACACTAGCTATAGATTCCGATGCTTCACTTCAGGTTTCCTGTATACCTCTGACCCTCTTATTGACGATGAAATACAGAAATTGCATCGGAATTAAATACAAAAGGCAAATTGCCGACCTAAGTACAAGAAGACTGACTCTTCCTACTGTCTATGTTTTGAACCATCCCTGTGCCACTAGTTATAGATTCCGATGCTTCACTTCAGGTTTACTGTATCCCTCTGACCTTCTTATTGACGATAAAACAAAGAAATTGCATCGGAATTAAATAGAAAAGGCGCAATGCCGACTTAAGTACAAGAAGACTGACTCTTACTACTTTCTATGTTTTGAACCATTCCTGTGACACTAGTTATAGATTCCGATGCTTCTCATCAGGTTTACTGTAACCCTCTGACCTTCTTATTGACGATGAAACACAGAAATTGAAACGGAATTAAATATAAAAGGCACAATGCCGACCCAAGTACAAGAAGACTGTCTCTGCCTACTGTCTATGTTTTGAACCATTCCTGTGACACTAGTTATAGATTCCGATGCTTCACTTCAGGTTTACTGTATCCCTCTGACCATCTTATTGACAATGAAACACAGAAATTGCTTCGGAATTAAGTAGAAAATGCAAAAAGCAGATTTAAGTACAGGGAGACTGACTATTCTTACTGCCTATGATTTGAACCATTCCTGTGACACTAGTTATAGATTCTGATGCTTCACTTCAGGCGTACTGCAGGCCTTGGACCATCTTATTGACGATGAAGCACAGAAATTGCATCGGAATTAGATACGAAAGGCACAATGCCGACTTAATTACAAGTAGACTGACTCTTCTTACTGTCTATGTTTTGAACCATTCCTGTAACACTAGTTATCGATTCTGATATTTCACTTCATGTTTACTGTATCCCTCTGACTTTCTTATTGACGATGAAACACAGAAATTGCCGCGGAATTAATTACAAAAAGCACGATGCCGACTTAAGTACAAGACGACAGACTCTTCCTACTGTCTATGATTTGAACCATCCCTGTGACACTAGTTATAGATTCCGATGCTTCACTTCAGGTTTACTGTATCCCTCTGACCTTCTTCTGGACGATAAAACACAGAAATTGCATCGGAAATAAATAGAAAAGGCACAATGCCGACTTAAGTAGAAGAAGACTGGCTCTTCTTATTGACTATATTTTGAACCATTCCTGTGACACTAGTTATAGATTCCGATGCTTCTCTTCAGGTTTACTGTAATCCTCTGACCTTCTTATTGACGATGAAACACAGAAATTGCATCGGAATGAAATACAAAAGGCACAATGCCGACTCAAGTACAAGAAGACTGACTCTTCCCACTCTCTATGTTTTTGAACCATTCCTGTGACACTAGTTATAGATTCCGATGCTTCACTTCAGGTTTCCTGTATACCTCTGACCCTCTTATTGACGATGAAATACAGAAATTGCATCGGAATTAAATACAAAAGGCAAAATGCCGACCTAAGTACAAGAAGACTGACTCTTCCTACTGTCTATGTTTTGAACCATCCCTGTGCCACTAGTTATAGATTCCGGTGCTTCACTTCAGGTTTACTGTATCCCTCTGACCTTCTTATTGACGATAAAACAAAGAAATTGCATCGGAATTAAATAGAAAAGGCACAATGCCGACTTAAGTACAAGAAGACTGACTCTTACTACTGTCTATGTTTTGAACCATTCCTGTGACACTAGTTATAGATTCCGATGCTTCTCTTCAGGTTTACTGTAACCCTCTGACCTTCTTATTGACGATGAAACACAGAAATTGAAACGGAATTAAATATAAAAGGCACAATGCCGACCCAAGTACAAGAAGACTGTCTCTGATTACTGTCTACGTTTTGAACCATTCCTGTGACACTAGTTATAGATTCCGATGCTTCACCTCAGGTTTACTGTATCCCTCTGACCATCTTATTGACAATGAAACACAGAAATTGCTTCGGAATTAAGTAGAAAATGCAAAAATCAGACTTAAGTACAGGAAGACTGACTCTTCTTACTGCCTATGATTTGAACCATTCCTGTGACACTAGTTATAGATTCCGATGCTTCACTTCAGGTGTACTGTAGGCCTTGGACCATCTTATTGACGATGAAACACAGAAATTGCATCGGAAATAAATAGAAAAGGCACAATGCCGACTTAAGTACAAGAAGACTGACTCTTCTTATTGACTATATATTGAACCATTCCTGTGACACTAGTTATAGATTCCGATGCTTCACTTCAGGTTTACTGTATCCCTCTGACCTTCTTATTGATAATGAAACACAGAAATTGCATCGGAATTAAATAGAAAAGGCACAATGACGACTTAAGTACAAGAAGACTGACTCTTCTTACTGTATATGTATTGAACCGATCCTGTGATATTAGTTATAGATTCCGATGCTGCACTTCAGGACTACTGTATCCCTTGGACCTTCTTATTGACGATGAAACACCGAAATTGCGTCGGAATTGAATACGAAAGGCACAATGCCAACTTAAGTACAAGAAGACAGACTCTTCTTACTGACTATGTTTTTAACCATTCCTGTGACACGACTTATTGATTCCAATGCTTCACTTCGGATTTACTGTATCCCTCTGACGCTCTTATTGACGATGAAACACAGAAATTGGACTGTAATTAAATAGAAAAGGAACAATGCCGACGTAAGTACAAGAAGACTGACTCTTCTTACTGTCTATATTTTGAACCATTCCTGTGACACTAGTTATGGATTCCGATGTCTCACTTCAGGTTTACCGTATCAATTGGACCTTCTTATTGACGATGAAACACAGAAATTGCATCGGAATTAAATACAAAATGCACAATGCAGACTTAAGTACAAGAAGACCGACTCTTCCTACTGTCTATGTTTTGAACCATCCCTGTGACCCTAGTTATAGATTCCGATGTATCACTTCAGGTTTACTGTATCCCTCTGTCCTTCTTATTGACGATAAAACACAGAAATTACATCGGAATTAAATACAAAACGCACAAAGCCGACTTAAGTACAAGGAGACTGATTCTTCCTACTGGCTATGTTTTGAAACATTCCTGTGACACTAGTTATAGATTCAGATGTCTCACTTCAGGTTTATTGTATCAATTGGACCTTCTTATTGACGATGAAACACAGAAATTGCATCGGAATTAAATACAAAATGCACAATGCCGACTTAAGTACAAGAAGACCGACTCTTCCTACTGTCTATGTTTTGAACCATCCCTGTGACACTAGTTACAGATTTCGATGCTTCTCTTCAGGTTTACTGTAATCCTCTGACCTTCCTATTGACGATGAAACACAGAAATTGCATCGGAATTAAATACAAAAGGCACAATGCCGACTCAAGTACATGAAGACTGACTCTTTTTACTCTCTATGTTTTTGAACCATTCCTGTGACACTAGCTATAGATTCCGATGCTTCACTTCAGGTTTCCTGTATACCTCTGACCCTCTTATTGACGATGAAATACAGAAATTGCATCGGAATTAAATACAAAAGGCAAATTGCCGACCTAAGTACAAGAAGACTGACTCTTCCTACTGTCTATGTTTTGAACCATCCCTGTGCCACTAGTTATAGATTCCGATGCTTCACTTCAGGTTTACTGTATCCCTCTGACCTTCTTATTGACGATAAAACAAAGAAATTGCATCGGAATTAAATAGAAAAGGCACAATGCCGACTTAAGTACAAGAAGACTGACTCTTACTACTTTCTATGTTTTGAACCATTCCTGTGACACTAGTTATAGATTCCGATGCTTCTCATCAGGTTTACTGTAACCCTCTGACCTTCTTATTGACGATGAAACACAGAAATTGAAACGGAATTAAATATAAAAGGCACAATGCCGACCCAAGTACAAGAAGACTGTCTCTGCCTACTGTCTATGTTTTGAACCATTCCTGTGACACTAGTTATAGATTCTGATGCTTCACTTCAGGTTTACTGTATCCCTCTGACCATCTTATTGACAATGAAACACAGAAATTGCTTCGGAATTAAGTAGAAAATGCAAAAAGCAGATTTAAGTACAGGGAGACTGACTCTTCTTACTGCCTATGATTTGAACCATTCCTGTGACACTAGTTATAGATTCTGATGCTTCACTTCAGGCGTACTGTAGGCCTTGGACCATCTTATTGACGATGAAACACAGAAATTGCATCGGAATTAGATACGAAAGGCACAATGCCGACTTAATTACAAGTAGACTGACTCTTCTTACTGTCTATGTTTTGAACCATTCCTGTAACACTAGTTATCGATTCTGATATTTCACTTCATGTTTACTGTATCCCTCTGACTTTCTTATTGACGATGAAACACAGAAATTGCCGCGGAATTAATTACAAAAAGCACGATGCCGACTTAAGTACAAGACGACAGACTCTTCCTACTGTCTATGATTTGAACCATCCCTGTGACACTAGTTATAGATTCCGATGCTTCACTTCAGGTTTACTGTATCCCTCTGACCTTCTTCTGGACGATAAAACACAGAAATTGCATCGGAAATAAATAAAAAAGGCACAATGCCGACTTAAGTAGAAGACTGGCTCTTCTTATTGACTATATTTTGAACCATTCCTGTGACACTAGTTATAGATTCCGATGCTTCACTTCAGGTTTACTGTATCCCTCTGACCTTCTTATTGATAATGAAACACAGAAATTGCATCGGAATTAAATACAAAAGGCACAATGCCGACTCAAGTACAAGAAGACTGACTCTTCCCACTCTCTATGTTTTTGAACCATTCCTGTGACACTAGTTATAGATTCCGATGCTTCACTTCAGGTTTCCTGTATACCTCTGACCCTCTTATTGACGAAGAAATACAGAAATTGCATCGGAATTAAATACAAAAGGCAAAATGCCGACCTAAGTACAAGAAGACTGACTCTTCCTACTGTCTATGTTTTGAACCATCCCTGTGCCACTAGTTATAGATTCCGGTGCTTCACTTCAGGTTTACTGTATCCCTCTGACCTTCTTATTGACGATAAAACAAAGAAATTGCATCGGAATTAAATAGAAAAGGCACAATGCCGACTTAAGTACAAGAAGACCGACTCTTCCTACTGTCTATGTTTTGAACCATCCCTGTGACACTAGTTACAGATTTCGATGCTTCACTTCAGGTTTACTGTATCCCTCTGACCTTCTTATTAACGATAAAACACAGAAATTACATCGGAATTAAATACAAAAGGAACAATGCCGACTTAAGTACAAGAAGACAGAACCTTACTACTGTCTATGTTTTGAACCATTCCTGTGACACTAGTTATAGATTCCGATGCTTCTCTTCAGGTTTACTGTAATCCTCTGACCTTCTTATTGACGATGAAACACAGAAATTGCATCGGAATGAAATACAAAAGGCACAATGCCGACTCAAGTACAAGAAGACTGACTCTTCCCACTCTCTATGTTTTTGAACCATTCCTGTGACACTAGTTATAGATTCCGATGCTTCACTTCAGGTTTCCTGTATACCTCTGACCCTCTTATTAACGAAGAAATACAGAAATTGCATCGGAATTAAATACAAAAGGCAAAATGCCGACCTAAGTACAAGAAGACTGACTCTTCCTACTGTCTATGTTTTGAACCATCCCTGTGCCACTAGTTATAGATTCCGGTGCTTCACTTCAGGTTTACTGTATCCCTCTGACCTTCTTATTGACGATAAAACAAAGAAATTGCATCGGAATTAGATATAAAAGGCACAATACTGACCCAAGTACAAGAAGACTGTCTCTGATTACTGTCTACGTTTTGAACCATTCCTGTGACACTAGTCATAGATTCCGATGCTTCACCTCAGGTTTACTGTATCCCTCTGACCATCTTATTGACAATGAAACACAGAAATTGCTTCGGAATTAAGTAGAAAATGCAAAAAGCAGACTTAAGTACAGGAAGACTGACTCTTCTTACTGCCTATGATTTGAACCATTCCTGTGACACTAGTTATAGATTCCGATGCTTCACTTCAGGTGTACTGTAGGCCTTGGACCATCTTATTGACGATGAAACACAGAAATTGCATCGGAAATAAATAGAAAAGGCACAATGCCGACTTAAGTACAAGAAGACTGACTCTTCTTATTGACTATATTTTGAACCATTCCTGTGACACTAGTCATACATTCCGATGCTTCACTTCAGGTTTACTGTATCCCTCTGACCTTCTTATTGATAATGAAACACAGAAATTTCATCGGAATTAAATAGAAAAGGCACAATGCCGACTTAAGTACAAGAAGACTGACTCTTCTTACAGTATATGTATTGAACCGATCCTGTGATATTAGTTATAGATTCCGATGCTGCACTTCAGGATTGCTGTATCCCTTGGACCTTCTTATTGACGATGAAACACCGAAATTGCGTCGGAATTGAATACGAAAGGCACAATGCCGACTTAAGTACAAGAAGACAGACTCTTCTTACTGACTATGTTTTAACCATTCCTGTGACACGACTTATTGATTCCAATGCTTCACTTCGGATTTACTGTATCCCTCTGACGCTCTTATTGACGATGAAACACAGAAATTGGACTGTAATTAAATAGAAAAGGAACAATGCCGACGTAAGTACAAGAAGACTGACTCTTCTTACTGTCTATATTTTGAACCATTCCTGTGACACTAGTTATGGATTCCGATGTCTCACTTCAGGTTTACCGTATCAATTGGACCTTCTTATTGACGATGAAACACAGAAATTGCATCGGAATTAAATACAAAAGGCACAATGCCGACTCAAGTACATGAAGACTGACTCTTTTTACTCTCTATGTTTTTGAACCATTCCTGTGACACTAGCTATATATTCCGATGCTTCACTTCAGGTTTCCTGTATACCTCTGATCCTCTTATTGACGATGAAATACAGAAATTGCATCGGAATTATATACAAAAGGCAAATTGCCGACCTAAGTACAAGAAGACTGACTCTTCCTACTGTCTATGTTTTGAACCATCCCTGTGCCACTAGTTATAGATTCCGATGCTTCACTTCAGGTTTACTGTATCCCTCTGACCTTCTTATTGACGATAAAACAAAGAAATTGCATCGGAATTAAATAGAAAAGGCACAATGCCGACTTAAGTACAAGAAGACTGACTCTTACTACTTTCTATGTTTTGAACCATTCCTGTGACACTAGTTATAGATTCCGATGCTTCTCATCAGTTTTACTGTAACCCTCTGACCTTCTTATTGACGATGAAACACAGAAATTGAAACGGAATTAAATATAAAAGGCACAATGCCGACCCAAGTACAAGAAGACTGTCTCTGCCTACTGTCTATGTTTTGAACCATTCCTGTGACACTATTTATAGATTCCGATGCTTCACTTCAGGTTTACTGTATCCCTCTGACCATCTTATTGACAATGAAACACAGAAATTGCTTCGGAATTAAGTAGAAAATGCAAAAAGCAGATTTAAGTACAGGGAGACTGACTCTTCTTACTGCCTATGATTTGAACCATTCCTGTGACACTAGTTATAGATTCTGATGCTTCACTTCAGGCGTACTGTAGGCCTTGGACCATCTTATTGACGATGAAACATAGAAATTGCATCGGAATTAGATACGAAAGGCACAATGCCGACTTAATTACAAGTAGACTGACTCTTCTTACTGTCTATGTTTTGAACCATTCCTGTGACACTAGTTATAGATTCTGATATTTCACTTCATGTTTACTGTATCGCTCTGACTTTCTTATTGACGATGAAACACAGAAATTGCCGCGGAATTAATTACAAAAAGCACGATGCCGACTTAAGTACAAGACGACGGACTCTTCCTACTGTCTATGATTTGAACCATCCCTGTGACACTAGTTATAGATTCCGATGCTTCACTTCAGGTTTACTGTATCCCTCTGACCTTCTTCTGGACGATAAAACACAGAAATTGCATCGGAAATAAATAGAAAAGGCACAATGCCGACTTAAGTAGAAGAAGACTGGCTCTTCTTATTGACTACATTTTGAACCATTCCTGTGACACTAGTTATAGATCCCGATGCTTCACATCAGGTTTACTGTATCCCTCTGTCCTTCGTATTGATAATGAAACACAGAAATTGCATCGGAATTAAATAGAAAAGGCACAATGCCGACTTAAGTACAAGAAGACTGACTCTTCTTACTATATATGTATTGAACCGATCCTGTGATATTAGTTATAGTTTCCGATGCTGCACTTCAGGATTACTGTATCCCTTGGACCTTCTTATTGACGATGAAACACCGAAATTGCGTCGGAATTGAATACGAAAGGCACAATGCCGACTTAAGTACAAGAAGACTGACTCTTCATACTGACTATGTTTTTAACCATTCCTGTGACACGACTTATTGATTCCAATGCTTCACTTCGGTTTTACTGTATTCCTCTGACGTTCTTATTGACGATGAAACACAGAAATTGGACTGTAATTAAATAGAAAAGGAACAATGCCGACGTAAGTACAAGAAGACTGACTCTTCTTACTGTCTATGTTTTGAACCATTCCTGTGACACTAGTTATGGATTCCGATGTCTCACTTCAGGTTTACTGTATCAATTGGACCTACTTATTGACGGTGAAACACAGAAATTGCATCGGAATTAAATACAAAATGCACAATGCCGACTTAAGTACAAGAAGACCGACTCTTCCTACTGTCTATGCTTTGAACCATCCCTGTGACACTAGTTACAGATTTCGATGCTTCACTTCAGGTTTACTGTATCCCTCTGACCTTCTTATTAACGATAAAACACAGAAATTACATCGGAATTAAATACAAAAGGAACAATGCCGACTTAAGTACAAGAAGACAGAACCTTACTACTGTCTATGTTTTGAACCATTCCTGTGACACTAGTTATAGATTCCGATGCTTCTCTTCAGGTTTACTGTAATCCTCTGACCTTCTTATTGACGATGAAACACAGAAATTGCATCGGAATGAAATACAAAAGGGACAATGCCGACTCAAGTACAAGAAGACTGACTCTTCCCACTCTCTATGTTTTTGAACCATTCCTGTGACACTAGTTATAGATTCCGATGCTTCACTTCAGGTTTCCTGTATACCTCTGACCCTCTTATTGACGAAGAAATACAGAAATTGCATTGGAATTAAATACAAAAGGCAAAATGCCGACCTAAGTACAAGAAGACTGACTCTTCCTACTGTCTATGTTTTGAACCATCCCTGTGCCACTAGTTATAGATTCCGGTGCTTCACTTCAGGTTTACTGTATCCCTCTGACCTTCTTATTGACGATAAAACAAAGAAATTGCATCGGAATTAAATAGAAAAGGCACAATGCCGACTTAAGTACAAGAAGACTGACTCTTACTACTGTCTATGTTTTGAACCATTCCTGTGACACTAGTTATAGATTCCGATGCTTCTCTTCAGGTTTACTGTAACCCTCTGACCTTCTTATTGACGATGAAACACAGAAATTGAAACGGAATTAAATATAAAAGGCACAATGCCGACCCAAGTACAAGAAGACTGTCTCTGATTACTGTCTACGTTTTGAACCATTCCTGTGACACTAGTTATAGATTCCGATGCTTCACCTCAGGTTTACTGTATCCCTCTGACCATCTTATTGACAATGAAACACAGAAATTGCTTCGGAATTAAGTAGAAAATGCAAAAAGCAGACTTAAGTACAGGAAGACTGACTCTTCTTACTGCCTATGATTTGAACCATTCCTGTGACACTAGTTATAGATTCCGATGCTTCACTTCAGGTGTACTGTAGGCCTTGGACCATCTTATTGACGATGAAACACAGAAATTGCATCGGAAATAAATAGAAAAGGCACAATGCCGACTTAAGTACAAGAAGACTGACTCTTCTTATTGACTATATTTTGAACCATTCCTGTGACACTAGTTATAGATTCCGATGCTTCACTTCAGGTGTACTGTATCCCTCTGACCTTCTTATTGATAATGAAACACAGAAATTGCATCGGAATTAAATAGAAAAGGCACAATGCCGACTTAAGTACAAGAAGACTGACCCTTCTTACTGTATATGTATTGAACCGATCCTGTGATATTAGTTATAGATTCCGATGCTGCACTTCAGGATTACTGTATCCCTTGGACCTTCTTATTGACGATGAAACACCGAAATTGCGTCGGAATTGAATACGAAAGGCGCAATGCCGACTTAAGTACAAGAAGACAGACTCTTCTTACTGACTATGTTTTTAACCATTCCTGTGACACGACTTATTGATTCCAATGCTTCACTTCGGATTTACTGTATCCCTCTGACGCTCTTATTGACGATGAAACACAGAAATTGGACTGTAATTAAATAGAAAAGGAACAATGCCGACGTAAGTACAAGAAGACTGACTCTTCTTACTGTCTATGTTTTGAACCATTCCTGTGACACTAGTTATGGATTCCGATGTCTCACTTCAGGTTTACTGTATCAATTGGACCTTCTTATTGACGGTGAAACACAGAAATTGCATCGGAATTAAATACAAAATGCACAATGCCGACTTAAGTACAAGAAGACCGACTCTTCCTCCTGTCTATGTTTTGAACCATCCCTGTGACACTTGTTACAGATTTCGATGCTTCACTTCAGGTTTACTGTATCCCTCTGACCTTCTTATTAACGATAAAACACAGAAATTACATCGGAATTAAATACAAAAGGAACAATGCCGACTTAAGTACAAGAAGACAGAACCTTACGACTGTCTATGTTTTGAACCATTCCTGTGACACTAGTTATAGATTCCGATGCTTCTCTTCAGGTTTACTGTAATCCTCTGACCTTCTTATTGACGATGAAACACAGAAATTGCATCGGAATGAAATACAAAAGGCACAATGCCGACTCAAGTACAAGAAGACTGACTCTTCCCACTCTCTATGTTTTTGAACCATTCCTGTGACACTAGTTATAGATTCCGATGGTTCACTTCAGGTTTCCTGTATACCTCTGACCCTCTTATTGACGAAGAAATACAGAAATTGCATCGGAATTAAATACAAAAGGCAAAATGCCGACCTAAGTACAAGAAGACTGACTCTTCCTACTGTCTATGTTTTGAACCATCCCTGTGCCACTAGTTATAGATTCCGGTGCTTCACTTCAGGTTTACTGTATCCCTCTGACCTTCTTATTGACGATAAAACAAAGAAATTGCATCGGAATTAAATAGAAAAGGCACAATGCCGACTTAAGTACAAGAAGACCGACTCTTCCTACTGTCTATGTTTTGAACCATCCCTGTGACACTAGTTACAGATTTCGATGCTTCACTTCAGGTTTACTGTATCCCTCTGACCTTCTTATTAACGATAAAACACAGAAATTACATCGGAATTAAATACAAAAGGAACAATGCCGACTTAAGTACAAGAAGACAGAACCTTACTACAGTCTATGCTTTGAACCATTCCTGTGACACTAGTTATAGATTCCGATGCTTCTCTTCAGGTTTACTGTAATCCTCTGACCTTCTTATTGACGATGAAACACAGAAATTGCATCGGAATGAAATACAAAAGGCACAATGCCGACTCAAGTACAAGAAGACTGACTCTTCCCACTCTCTATGTTTTTGAACCATTCCTGTGACACTAGTTATAGATTCCGATGCTTCACTTCAGGTTTCCTGTATACCTCTGACCCTCTTATTAACGAAGAAATACAGAAATTGCATCGGAATTAAATACAAAAGGCAAAATGCCGACCTAAGTACAAGAAGACTGACTCTTCCTACTGTCTATGTTTTGAACCATCCCTGTGCCACTAGTTATAGATTCCGGTGCTTCACTTCAGGTTTACTGTATCCCTCTGACCTTCTTATTGACGATAAAACAAAGAAATTGCATCGGAATTAGATATAAAAGGCACAATGCTGACCCAAGTACAAGAAGACTGTCTCTGATTACTGTCTACGTTTTGAACCATTCCTGTGACACTAGTCATAGATTCCGATGCTTCACCTCAGGTTTACTGTGTCCCTCTGACCATCTTATTGACAATGAAACACAGAAATTGCTTCGGAATTAAGTAGAAAATGCAAAAAGCAGACTTAAGTACAGGAAGACTGACTCTTCTTACTGCCTATGATTTGAACCATTCCTGTGACACTAGTTATAGATTCCGATGCTTCACTTCAGGTGTACTGTAGGCCTTGGACCATCTTATTGACGATGAAACACAGAAATTGCATCGGAAATAAATAGAAAAGGCACAATGCCGACTTAAGTACAAGAAGACTGACTCTTCTTATTGACTATATTTTGAACCATTCCTGTGACACTAGTCATACATTCCGATGCTTCACTTCAGGTTTACTGTATCCCTCTGACCTTCTTATTGATAATGAAACACAGAAATTGCATCGGAATTAAATAGAAAAGGCACAATGCCGACTTAAGTACAAGAAGACTGACTCTTCTTACAGTATATGTATTGAACCGATCCTGTGATATTAGTTATAGATTCCGATGCTGCACTTCAGGATTGCTGTATCCCTTGGACCTTCTTATTGACGATGAAACACCGAAATTGCGTCGGAATTGAATACGAAAGGCACAATGCCGACTTAAGTACAAGAAGACAGACTCTTCTTACTGACTATGTTTTAACCATTCCTGTGACACGACTTATTGATTCCAATGCTTCACTTCGGATTTACTGTATCCCTCTGACGCTCTTATTGACGATGAAACACAGAAATTGGACTGTAATTAAATAGAAAAGGAACAATGCCGACGTAAGTACAAGAAGACTGACTCTTCTTACTGTCTATATTTTGAACCATTCCTGTGACACTAGTTATGGATTCCGATGTCTCACTTCAGGTTTACCGTATCAATTGGACCTTCTTATTGACGATGAAACACAGAAATTGCATCGGAATTAAATACAAAATGCACAATGCAGACTTAAGTACAAGAAGACTGACTCCTCCAACTGTCTATGTTTTGAACCATCCCTGTGACCCTAGTTATAGATTCCGATGTATCACTTCAGGCTTTACTGTATCCCTCTGACCTTCTTATTGACGATAAAACACAGAAATTACATCGGAATTAAATACAAAACGCACAAAGCCGACTTAAGTACAAGAAGACTGACTCTTCCTACTGGCTATGTTTTGAAACATTCCTGTGACACTAGTTATAGATTCAGATGTCTCACTTCAGGTTTACTGTATCAATTGGACCTTCTTATTGACGGTGAAACACAGAAATTGCATCGGAATTAAATACAAAATGCACAATGCCGACTTAAGTACAAGAAGACCGACTCTTCCTACTGTCTATGTTTTGAACCATCCCTGTGACACTAGTTACAGATTTCGATGCTTCTCTTCAGGTTTACTGTAATCCTCTGACCTTCCTATTGACGATGAAACACAGAAATTGCATCGGAATTAAATACAAAAGGCACAATGCCGACTCAAGTACATGAAGACTGACTCTTTTTACTCTCTATGTTTTTGAACCATTCCTGTGACACTAGCTATAGATTCCGATGCTTCACTTCAGGTTTCCTGTATACCTCTGACCCTCTTATTGACGATGAAATACAGAAATTGCATCGGAATTATATACAAAAGGCAAATTGCCGACCTAAGTACAAGAAGACTGACTCTTCCTACTGTCTATGTTTTGAACCATCCCTGTGCCACTAGTTATAGATTCCGATGCTTCACTTCAGGTTTACTGTATCCCTCTGACCTTCTTATTGACGATAAAACAAAGAAATTGCATCGGAATTAAATAGAAAAGGCACAATGCCGACTTAAGTACAAGAAGACTGACTCTTACTACTTTCTATGTTTTGAACCATTCCTGTGACACTAGTTATAGATTCCGATGCTTCTCATCAGGTTTACTGTAACCCTCTGACCTTCTTATTGACGATGAAACACAGAAATTGAAACGGAATTAAATATAAAAGGCACAATGCCGACCCAAGTACAAGAAGACTGTCTCTGCCTACTGTCTATGTTTTGAACCATTCCTGTGACACTAGTTATAGATTCCGATGCTTCACTTCAGGTTTACTGTATCCCTCTGACCATCTTATTGACAATGAAACACAGAAATTGCTTCGGAATTAAGTAGAAAATGCAAAAAGCAGATTTAAGTACAGGGAGACTGACTCTTCTTACTGCCTATGATTTGAACCATTCCTGTGACACTAGTTATAGATTCTGATGCTTCACTTCAGGCGTACTGTAGGCCTTGGACCATCTTATTGACGATGAAACACAGAAATTGCATCGGAATTAGATACGAAAGGCACAATGCCGACTTAATTACAAGTAGACTGACTCTTCTTACTGTCTATGTTTTGAACCATTCCTGTGACACTAGTTATAGATTCTGATATTTCACTTCATGTTTACTGTATCGCCCTGACTTTCTTATTGACGATGAAACACAGAAATTGCCGCGGAATTAATTACAAAAAGCACGATGCCGACTTAAGTACAAGACGACGGACTCTTCCTACTGTCTATGATTTGAACCATCCCTGTGACACTAGTTATTGATTCCGATGCTTCACTTCAGGTTTACTGTATCCCTCTGACCTTCTTCTGGACGATAAAACACAGAAATTGCATCGGAAATAAATAGAAAAGGCACAATGCCGACTTAAGTAGAAGAAGACTGGCTCTTCTTATTGACTATATTTTGAACCATTCCTGTGACACTAGTTATAGATCCCGATGCTTCACATCAGGTTTACTGTATCCCTCTGACCTTCGTATTGATAATGAAACACAGAAATTGCATCGGAATTAAATAGAAAAGGCACAATGCCGACTTAAGTACAAGAAGACAGAACCTTACTACTGTCTATGTTTTGAACCATTCCTGTGACACTAGTTATAGATTCCGATGCTTCTCTTCAGGTTTACTGTAATCCTCTGACCTTCTTATTGACGATGAAACACAGAAATTGCATCGGAATGAAATACAAAAGGGACAATGCCGACTTAAGTACAAGAAGACTGACTCTTCCCACTCTCTATGTTTTGAACCATCCCTGTGCCAGTAGTTATAGATTCCGGTGCTTCACTTCAGGTTTACTGTATCCCTCTGACCTTCTTATTGACGATAAAACAAAGAAATTGCATCGGAATTAAATAGAAAAGGCACAATGCCGACTTAAGTACAAGAAGACTGACTCTTACTACTGTCTATGTTTTGAACCATTCCTGTGACACTAGTTATAGATTCCGATGCTTCTCTTCAGGTTTACTGTAACCCTCTGACCTTCTTATTGACGATGAAACACAGAAATTGAAACGGAATTAAATATAAAAGGCACAATGCCGACCCAAGTACAAGAAGACTGTCTCTGATTACTGTCTACGTTTTGAACCATTCCTGTGACACTAGTTATAGATTCCGATGCTTCACCTCAGGTTTACTGTATCCCTCTGACCATCTTATTGACAATGAAACACAGAAATTGTTTCGGAATTTAGTAGAAAATGCAAAAAGCAGACTTAAGTACAGGAAGACTGACTCTTCTTACTGCCTATGATTTGAACCATTCCTGTGACACTAGTTATAGATTCCGATGCTTCACTTCAGGTGTACTGTAGGCCTTGGACCATCTTATTGACGATGAAACACAGAAAGTGCATCGGAAATAAATAGAAAAGGCACAATGCCGACTTAAGTACAAGAAGACTGACTCTTCTTATTGACTATATTTTGAACCATTCCTGTGACACTAGTTATAGATTCCGATGCTTCACTTCAGGTGTACTGTATCCCTCTGACCTTCTTATTGATAATGAAACACAGAAATTGCATCGGAATTAAATAGAAAAGGCACAATGCCGACTTAAGTACAAGAAGACTGACCCTTCTTACTGTATATGTATTGAACCGATCCTGTGATATTAGTTATAGATTCCGATGCTGCACTTCAGGATTACTGTATCCCTTGGACCTTCTTATTGACGATGAAACACCGAAATTGCGTCGGAATTGAATACGAAAGGCGCAATGCCGACTTAAGTACAAGAAGACAGACTCTTCTTACTGACTATGTTTTTAACCATTCCTGTGACACGACTTATTGATTCCAATGCTTCACTTCGGATTTACTGTATCCCTCTGACGCTCTTATTGACGATGAAACACAGAAATTGGACTGTAATTAAATAGAAAAGGAACAATGCCGACGTAAGTACAAGAAGACTGACTCTTCTTACTGTCTATATTTTGAACCATTCCTGTGACACTAGTTATGGATTCCGATGTCTCACTTCAGGTTTACCGTATCAATTGGACCTTCTTATTGACGATGAAACACAGAAATTGCATCGGAATTAAATACAAAATGCACAATGCAGACTTAATTACAAGAAGACTGACTCTTCCTACTGTCTATGTTTTGAACCATCCCTGTGACCCTAGTTATAGATTCCGATGTATCACTTCAGGTTTACTGTATCCCTCTGACCTTCTTATTGACGATAAAACACAGAAATTACATCGGAATTAAATACAAAACGCACAAAGCCGACTTAAGTACAAGAAGACTGACTCTTCCTACTGGCTATGTTTTGAAACATTCCTGTGACACTAGTTATAGATTCAGATGTCTCACTTCAGGTTTACTGTATCAATTGGACCTTCTTATTGACGGTGAAACACAGAAATTGCATCGGAATTAAATACAAAATGCACAATGCCGACTTAAGTACAAGAAGACCGACTCTTCCTACTGTCTATGTTTTGAACCATCCCTGTAACACTAGTTACAGATTTCGATGCTTCTCTTCAGGTTTACTGTAATCCTCTGACCTTCTTATTGACGATGAAACACAGAAATTGCATCGGAATGAAATACAAAAGGCACAATGCCGACTCAAGTACAAGAAGACTGACTCTTCCCACTCTCTATGTTTTTGAACCATTCCTGTGACACTAGTTATAGATTCCGATGCTTCACTTCAGGTTTCCTGTATACCTCTGACCCTCTTATTGACGAAGAAATACAGAAATTGCATCGGAATTAAATACAAAAGGCAAAATGCCGACCTAAGTACAAGAAGACTGACTCTTCCTACTGTCTATGTTTTGAACCATCCCTGTGCCACTAGTTATAGATTCCGGTGCTTCACTTCAGGTTTACTGTATCCCTATGACCTTCTTATTGACGATAAAACAAAGAAATTGCATCGGAATTAAATAGAAAAGGCACAATGCCGACTTAAGTACAAGAAGACTGACTCTTACTACTGTCTATGTTTTGAACCATTCCTGTGACACTAGTTATAGATTCCGATGCTTCTCTTCAGGTTTACTGTAACCCTCTGACCTTCTTATTGACGATGAAACACAGAAATTGAAACGGAATTAAATATAAAAGGCACAATGCCGACCCAAGTACAAGAAGACTGTCTCTGATTACTGTCTACGTTTTGAACCATTCCTGTGACACTAGTTATAGATTCCGATGCTTCACCTCAGGTTTACTGTATCCCTCTGACCATCTTATTGACAATGAAACACAGAAATTGCTTCGGAATTAAGTAGAAAATGCAAAAAGCAGACTTAAGTACAGGAACACTGACTCTTCTTACTGCCTATGATTTGAACCATTCCTGTGACACTAGTTATAGATTCCGATGCTTCACTTCAGGTGTACTGTAGGCCTTGGACCATCTTATTGACGATGAAACACAGAAATTTCATCGGAAATAAATAGAAAAGGCACAATGCCGACTTAAGTACAAGAAGACTGACTCTTCTTATTGACTATATTTTGAACCATTCCTGTGACACTAGTTATAGATTCCGATGCTTCACTTCAGGTGTACTGTATCCCTCTGACCTTCTTATTGATAATGAAACACAGAAATTGCATCGGAATTAAATAGAAAAGGCACAATGCCGACTTAAGTACAAGAAGACTGACCCTTCTTACTGTATATGTATTGAACCGATCCTGTGGTATTAGTTATAGATTCCGATGCTGCACTTCAGGATTACTGTATCCCTTGGACCTTCTTATTGACGATGAAACACCGAAATTGCGTCGGAATTGAATACGAAAGGCGCAATGCCGACTTAAGTACAAGAAGACAGACTCTTCTTACTGACTATGTTTTTAACCATTCCTGTGACACGACTTATTGATTCCAATGCTTCACTTCGGATTTACTGTATCCCTCTGACGCTCTTATTGACGATGAAACACAGAAATTGGACTGTAATTAAATAGAAAAGGAACAATGCGGACGTAAGTACAAGAAGACTGACTCTTCTTACTGTCTATATTTTGAACCATTCCTGTGACACTAGTTATGGATTCCGATGTCTCACTTCAGGTTTACCGTATCAATTGGACCTTCTTATTGACGATGAAACACAGAAATTGCATCGGAATTAAATACAAAATGCACAATGCAGACTTAAGTACAAGAAGACCGACTCTTCCTACTGTCTATGTTTTGAACCATCCCTGTGACCCTAGTTATAGATTCCGATGTATCACTTCAGGTTTACTGTATCCCTCTGACCTTCTTATTGACGATAAAACACAGAAATTACATCGGAATTAAATACAAAACGCACAAAGCCGACTTAAGTACAAGAAGACTGACTCTTCCTACTGGCTATGTTTTGAAACATTCCTGTGACACTAGTTATAGATTCAGATGTCTCACTTCAGGTTTACTGTATCAATTGGACCTTCTTATTGACGATGAAACACCGAAATTGCGTCGGAATTGAATACAAAAGGCACAATGCCGACTTAAGTACAAGAAGACTGACTCTTCATACTGACTATGTTTTTAACCATTCCTGTGACACGACTTATTGATTCCAATGCTTCACTTCGGTTTTACTGTATCCCTCTGACGCTCTTATTGACGATGAAACACAGAAATTGGATTGTAATTAAATAGAAAAGGAACAATGCCGACGTAAGTACAAGAAGACTGACTCTTCTTACTGTCTATGTTTTGAACCATTCCTGTGACACTAGTTATGGATTCCGATGTCTCACTTCAGGTATACTGTATCAATTGGACCTTCTTATTGACGGTGAAACACAGAAATTGCATCGGAATTAAATGCAAAATGCACAATGCCGACTTAAGTACAAGAAGACCGACTCTTCCTACTGTCTATGTTTTGATCCATCCCTGTGACACTAGTTACAGATTTCGATGCTTCACTTCAGGTTTACTGTATCCCTCTGACCTTCTTATTAACGATAAAACACAGAAATTACATCGGAATTAAATACAAAAGGAACAATGCCGACTTAAGTACAAGAAGACAGAACCTTACTACTGTCTATGTTTTGAACCATTCCTGTGACACTAGTTATAGATTCCGATGCTTCTCTTCAGGTTTACTGTAATCCTCTGACCTTCTTATTGACGATGAAACACAGAAATTGCATCGGAATGAAATACAAAAGGCACAATGCCGACTCAAGTACAAGAAGACTGACTCTTCCCACTCTCTATGTTTTTGAACCATTCCTGTGACACTAGTTATAGATTCCGATGCTTCACTTCAGGTTTCCTGTATACCTCTGACCCTCTTATTGGCGAAGAAATACAGAAATTGCATCGGAATTAAATACAAAAGGCAAAATGCCGACCTAAGTACAAGAAGACTGACTCTTCCTACTGTCTATGTTTTGAACCATCCCTGTGCCACTAGTTATAGATTCCGGTGCTTCACTTCAGGTTTACTGTATCCTCTGACCTTCTTATTGACGATAAAACAAAGAAATTGCATCGGAATTAAATAGAAAAGGCACAATGCCGACTTAAGTACAAGAAGACTGACTCTTACTACTGTCTATGTTTTGAACCATTCCTGTGACACTAGTTATAGATTCCGATGCTTCTTTTCAGGTTTACTGTAACCCTCTGACCTTCTTATTGACGATGAAACACAGAAATTGAAACGGAATTAAATATAAAAGGCACAATGCCGACCCAAGTAGAAGAAGACTGTCTCTGATTACTGTCTACGTTTTGAACCATTCCTGTGACACTAGTTATAGGTTCCGATGCTTCACCTCAGGTTTACTGTATCCCTCTGACCATCTTATTGACAATGAAACACAGAAATTGCTTCGGAATTAAGTAGAAAATGCAAAAAGCTGACTTAAGTACAGGAAGACTGACTCTTCTTACTGCCTATGATTTGAACCATTCCTGTGACACTAGTTATAGATTCCGATGCTTCACTTCAGGTGTACTGTAGGCCTCGGACCATCTTATTGACGATGAAACACAGAAA
Source organism: Schistocerca americana (assembly GCF_021461395.2). Classification (NCBI taxonomy): domain Eukaryota; kingdom Metazoa; phylum Arthropoda; class Insecta; order Orthoptera; family Acrididae; genus Schistocerca; species Schistocerca americana. The sequence continues at coordinate 2,228,225 of NW_025726071.1, forward strand.
TTGCATCGGAAATAAATAGAAAAGGCACAATGCCGACTTAAGTACAAGAAGACTGACTCTTCTTACTGTATATGTATTGAACCGATCCTGTGATATTAGTTATAGATTCCGATGCTGCACTTCAGGATAACTGTATCCCTTGGACCTTCTTATTGACGATGAAACACCGAAATTGCGTCGGAATTGAATACGAAAGGCACAATGCCGACTTAAGTACAAGAAGACAGACTCTTCTTACTGACTATGTTTTTAACCATTCCTGTGACACGACTTATTGATTCCAATGCTTCACTTCGGATTTACTGTATCCCTCTGACGCTCTTATTGACGATGAAACACAGAAATTGGACTGTAATTAAATAGAAAAGGAACAATGCCGACGTAAGTACAAGAAGACTGACTCTTCTTACTGTCTATATTTTGAACCATTCCTGTGACGCTAGTTATGGATTCCGATGTCTCACTTCGGGTTTACCGTATCAATTGGACCTTCTTATTGACGATGAAACACAGAAATTGCATCGGAATTAAATACAAAATGCACAATGCAGACTTAAGTACAAGAAGACCGACTCTTCCTACTGTCTATGTTTTGAACCATCCCTGTGACCCTAGTTATAGATTCCGATGTATCACTTCAGGTTTACTGTATCCCTCTGACCTTCTTATTGACGATAAAACACAGAAATTACATCGGAATTAAATACAAAACGCACAAAGCCGACTTAAGTACAAGAAGACTGACTCTTCCTACTGGCTATGTTTTGAAACATTCCTGTGACACTAGTTATAGATTCAGATGCTTCACTTCAGGTTTACTGAATCCCTCTAACCATCTTATTGACGATGAAACACAACAATTTCATCGGAATTAAATACAAAAGGCACAATGCCGACTCTAGTACAAGTAGACTGACTCTTCCTACTGTCTATGTTTAGAACCATTCCTGTGACACTAGTTATTGATTCCGATGTTTCACTTCAGGTGTACTGTATCCCTCTGACCTTCTTATTCACGATGAAACACAGAAATTGCTTCGGAATTAAATATAAAAGACGCAATGCCGACTTATGTACAAGAGGACTGACTCTTTCTACTGTCTAAGTTTTGAACCGAACCTGTGATACTAGATATAGATTACGATGCCTCACTTCAGGTGTACTGTATCTCTCTGACCTTCTTATTGACGTTAAAACACAGAAATTGCATCGGAATTAAATAGAAAAGGCACAATGCCTACTTAAGTACGTGCAGACTGACTCTTCTTACTGTCTATGCTTTAACCATTCCTGTGACACTAGTTATGGATTCCGACGCTTCACTTCAGGTGTACTGTATACCTCTGACATTCTTATTGACGATGAAACACAGAAATTGCGTCGGAATTAAATACAAAAGGCACAATGCCGACTTAAGTACAAGAAGACTGACACTTCTTACTGACTATGTTTTGAACCATTCCTGTGAGACTACTTACAGGTTCCGATGCCTCTTTTCAGGTTTACTGTAACCCTTGGACCTACTTATTGATGATGGAACACAGAAATTGCTGCGGAATTAAATAGAAAATTCACAATGCCGACTTAAGTACAAGAAGCCTCACTCTTCCTACTGTCTATGTTTTGAACCATTCCTGTGACACTAGTTATATATTCCGATGCTTCACTTCAGGCTTACTGTATCCCTCTTCCCTTCTTATTGACGATGAAACACAGATATTGCATCGGAATTAAATAGAAAAGGCACAATGCCGACTTAAGTACAAGAAGACTGACTCTTCCTACTGACTATGTTTTGAACCATTCATGTGACACTAGTTATAGACTCCGATGCTTCACTTCAGGTATTCTGTATCCCTCTGACCTTGTTTATTGATGATGAAACACAGAAATTGCATCGGAATTAAATAGAAAAGGCACAATGCCGACTTAAGTACAAGAAGACTGAATCTTCCTACTGTCTACGATTTGAACCATTCCTGTGACACTAGTTACATATTCCGATGCTTCTCTTCTGGTTTACTGTAATCCTCTGACCTTCTTATTGACGATGAAACACAGAAATTGCATCGGAATTAAATACAAAGGGCACAATACCGACTCAAGTACAAGAAGACTGACTCTTCCAACTCTCTATGTTTTTGAACCATTCCTGTGACACTAGTTATAGATTCCGATGCTTCACTTCAGGTTTACTGTATACCTCTGACCCTCTTATTGATAATGAAAGACAGAAATTGCATCGGAATTAAATATAAAAGGCAAGATGCCGACCTAAGTACAAGAAGACTGACTCTTCCTACTGTCTATGTCTTGAACCATCCCTGTGACACTAGTTATATATTCCGGTGCTTCACTTCAGGTTTACTGTATCCCTCTGACCTTTTTGTTGACGATAAAACAAAGAAATTGCATCGGAATTAAATGGAAAAGGCACAATGCCGACTTAAGTACAAGAAGACTGACTCTTACTACTGTCTATGTTTTGAACCATTCCTGTGACACTAGTTATAGATTCCGATGCTTCTCTTCAGGTTTACTGTAACCCTCTGACCTTCTTATTGGCGATGAAACACAGAAATTGCATCGGAATTAAATACAAAAGGCACAATGCCGACCCAAGTACAAGAAGGCTGACTCTTCCTACTGTCTATGTTTTGAACCATTCCTGTGACACTAGTTATAGATTCCGATGCTTCCCTTCAGGTTTACTGTATCCCTCTGACCATCTTATTGACAATGAAACACAGAAATTGCATCGGAATTAAATAGAAAATGCACAAAGCCGACTTAAGTACAGGAAGCCTGACTCTTCTTACTGCCTATGATTTGAACCATTCCTGTGTCACTATTTATAGATTCCGATGCTTCACTTCAGGTGTACTGTAGGCCTTGGACCATCTTATTGACGATGAAACACAGAAATTGCATCGAAATTAAATACAAAAAGCACAATGCCGACTTAAGTACAAGTAGACTGACTCTTCTTACTGTCTATGTTTTGAACCATTCCTGTGACACTAGTTATAGATTCTGATATTTCACTTCATGTTTACTGTAACCCTCTGACCTTCTTATTGACGATGAAACACAGAAATTGCGTCGGAATTAAATATAAAAGGCACGATGCCGACTTAAGTACAAGAAGACGGACTCTTCCTACTGTCTATGTTTTGCACCATCCCTGTGACACTAGTTATAGATTCCGAAGCTTCACCTCAGGTTTACTGTATCCCTCTGACCTTCTTATGGACGATAAAACATAGAAAGTGCATCGGAATTAAATAGAAAAGGCACAATGCCGTCTTAAGTACAAGAAGACTGACTCTTCTTATTGACTATGTTTTGAACCATTCCTGTGACACTACTTACAGATTCCGATGCTTCACTTTAGGTTTACTGTATCCCTTGGACCTTCACATTGACGATGAAACACAGAAATTGCATCGGAATTAAATGCAAAAGGCACAATGCCGACGTAAGTACAAGAAGACTGACTCTTCTTACTGTCTATGCTTTTAACCATTCCTGTGACACTAGTTATAGACTCCGATGCTTCACTTCAGGTATACTGTATCCCTCTGACCTTCTTATTGACGATGAAACCCAGATATTGCATCGGAATTAAATAAAAAAGGCACAATGCCGACTTAACTACTAGAAGACTGACCCTTCTTACTGACTATGTTTTGAACCATTCCTGTGACACTAGTTATAGACTCCGATGCTTCACTTCAGGTATACTGTATCAGTCTGACCTTCTTATTGATGATGAAACGTAGAAATTGCATCGGAATTAAATAGAAAAGGCACAATGCCGACTTAAGTGCAAGAAGACTGACTCTTCGTACTGTATATGTTTTGAACCATTCCTGTGGCAGTAGTTATGGATTCTGATACTTCACTTCATGTTTACTGTATCCCTCTGACCTTCTTATTGACGATGAAACACAGAAATTGCATCGGAATTAAATACAAAAGGCACAATGCCGACTTAAGTACAAGAAGACTGACTCTTCTTACTGACGATGTTTTGAAACATTCATGTGACACTAGTTATAGACTCCGATGCTTCACTTCAGGTATACTGTATCCCTCTGACCTTCTTATTGATGATGAAACACTGAAATTGCATCGGAATTAAATAGAAAAGGCACAGTGCCGACTTAAGTACAAGAAGACTGACTCTTCCTACTGTCTGTGTTTTGAACCATTCCTGTGACACTAGTTATAGATTCCGATGCTTCTCTTCAAGTTTACTGTAACCCTCTGACCTTCTAATTGACGATGAAAAACATAAATTGCATCGGAATTAAATACAAAAGCCACAATGCCGACTAAAGTACAAGGAGACAGACTCTTCCTACTCTCTATGCTTTGAACCATTCCTGTGACACTAATTATAGATTCCGATGCTTCACTTTAGGTGTACTGTATCCCTTTGACCTTCTTTGTGACGATGAAACACAGAAATTGCATTGGAATTAAATACAAAAGGCACAATGCCGACTTAATTACAAGTAGACTGACCCTTCTTACTGTCTATGTTTAGAAACATTCCTGTGACACTAGTTATAGATTCTGATACTTCACTTCAGGTTTACTGTATCCCTCTGACCCTCTTATCGACGATGAAACACAGAAATTGCATCGGAATTAGATACAATAGGCACAATGCCGACTTGAGTACAAGAAGACTGACTCTTCCCACTGTCTATGTTTTGAACCATCATTGTGACACTAGTTATAGACTCCGATGCTTCACTTCAGGTATACTGTATCCCTCTGATCTGCTTATTGATGATGAAACACAGAAATTGCATCGGAATTAAATAGAAATTGCACAATGCCGACTTAAGTACAAGAAGACTGACTCTTCCTACTGTCTATGTTTGAACCATTCCTGTGACACTAGTTATAGATTCCGATGCTTCTCATCAGGTTTACTGTAACCCTCTGACCTTCTTATTGACGATGAAACACAGAAATTGCATCGGAATTAAATATAAAAGGCACAATGCCGACTCAAGTACAAGGAGACAGACTCTTCCTACTCTCTATGTTTTTCAACCATTCCTGTGACACTAGTTATAGATTCCGATGCTTTACTTCAGGTTTTCTGTATACCTCTGACCTTCTTATTGCTGATGAAACACAGAAATTGCATCGGAATTAAATACAAAAGGCAAAATGCAGACCTAAGTACAAGAAGACTGACTCTTCTTACTGCCTATGATTTGAACCATTCCTGTGTCACTAGTTATAGATTCCGATGCTTCACTTCATGTGTACTGTAGGCCTTGGACCATCTTGTTGTCGATGAAACACAGAAATTGCATCGAAATTAAATACAAAAGGCACAATGCCGACTTAAGTACAAGTAGACTCACTCTTCCTACTGTCTATGTTTTGAACCATTCCTGTGACACTAGTTATGGATTCTGATATTTCACTTAATGTTTACTGTATCCCTCTGACCTTCTTATTGACGATGAAACACAGAAATTGCGTCGGAATTAAATACAAAAGGCACGATGCCGGCTTAAGTACAAGAAGACGGACTCTTCCTACTGTCTATGATTTTAACCATCCCTGTGACACTAGTTATAGATTCCGATACTTCACTTCAGGTTTACTGTACCCTCTGACCTTTTTATTGACGATGAAACACAGAAATTGCATCGGAAATAAATACAAAAGGCACAATGCCGACTTAAGTACAAGAAGACTGACTCTTCTTACTGACGTTGTTTTGAAACATTCATGTGACACTAGTTATAGACTCCGATGCTTCACTTCAGGTATACTGTATCCCTCGGACCTTCTTATTGATGATGAAACACTGAAATTGCATCGGAATTAAATAGAAAAGGCACAATGCCGACTTAAGTACAAGAAGACTGACTCTTCCTACTGTCTATGTTTTGAACCATTCCTGTGACACTAGTTATAGATTCCGATGCTTCTCTTCAAGTTTACTGTAACCCTCTGACCTTCTTATTGACGATGAAACACAGAAATTGCATCGGAATTAAATATAAAAGGTACAATGCCGACTCAAGTACAAGGAGACAGGCTCTTCCTACTCTCTATGTTTTGAACCATTCCTGTGACACTAATTATAGATTCCGATGCTTCACTTTAGGTGTACTGTATCCCTTTGACCTTCTTTGTGACGATGAAACACAGAAATTGCATCGGAATTAAATACAAAAGGCACAATGCCGACTTAATTACAAGTAGACTGACCCTTCTTACTGTCTATGTTTAGAAACATTCCTGTGACACTAGTTATAGATTCTGATACTTCACTTCAGGTTTACTGTATCCCTCTGACCCTCTTATTGACGATGAAACACAGAAATTGCATCGGAATTAGATACATTAGGCACAATGCCGACTTGAGTACAAGAAGACTGACTCTTCCCACTGTCTAAGTTTTGAACCATCATTGTGACACTAGTTATAGATTCCGATGCTTCACTTCAGGTTTACTGTATCCCTCTGACCTTCTTATTGACGAAAAACACAGAAATTGCATCGGAACTAAATAGAAAAGGCACTATGCCGACTTAAGTACAAGAAGACTGACTCTTCTTACTGTCTATGATTTGAACCATTCCTGTGACACGAGTTATAGATCCCGATGCTTCACTTTAGGTGTACTGTATCCCTTGGACCTTCTTATTGACGATGAAACACAGAAATTGCATCGGAATTAAATACAAAAGGCACAATGCCGACTTAAGTACAAGAAGACCGATTCTTCTTACTGACTATGTTTTGAACCATTCATGTGACACTAGTTATAGACTCCGATGCTTCACTTCAGGTATACTGTATCCCTCTGATCTGCTTATTGATGATGAAACACAGAAATTGCATCGGAATTAAATAGAAATTGCACAATGCCGACTTAAGTACAAGAAAACTGACTCTTCCTACTGTCTATGTTTGAACCATTCCTGTGACACTAGTGGTAGATTCCGATGCTTCTCATAAGGTTTACTGTAACCCTCTGACCTTCTTATTGACGATGAAACACAGAAATTGCATCGGAATTATATATAAAAGGCACAATGCCGACTCAAGTACAAGGAGACAGACTCTTCCTACTCTCTATGTTTTTGAACCATTCCTGTGACACTAGTTATAGATTCCTATGCTTCACTTCAGGATTTCTGTATACCTCTGACCCTCTTATTGCTGATGAAACACAGATATTGCATCGGAATTATATACAAAAGGCTAAATGCCGACCTAAGTACAAGAAGACTGACTCTTCCCACTGTCTATGTTTTTAACCATCCCTGTGACACTAGTTATATATTCCGATGCTTCACTTCAGGTTTACTGTATCCCTCTGACCTTCTTATTGACGATGAAACACAGAAATTGCATCGGAATTAAATATAAAATGCACAATGCCGACTCAAGTACAAGGAGACAGTCTCTTCCTACTCTCTATGTTTTGAACCATTCCTGTGACACTAATTATAGATTCTGATGCTTCACTTTAGGTGTACTGTATCCCTTTGACCTTCTTTGTGACGATGAAACACAGAAATTGCATCGGAATTAAATACAAAAGGCACAATGCCGACTTAATTACAAGTAGACTGACCCTTCTTACTGTCTATGTTTAGAAACATTCCTGTGACACTAGTTATAGATTCTGATACTTCACTTCAGGTTTACTGTATCCCTCTGACCCTCTTATTGACGATGAAACACAGAAATTGCATCGGAATTAGATACATTAGGCACAATGCCGACTTGAGTACAAGAAGACTGACTCTTCCCACTGTCTATGTTTTGAACCATCATTGTGACACTAGTTATAGATTCCGATGCTTCACTTCAGGTTTACTGTATCCCTCTGACCTTCTTATTGACGATAAAACACAGAAATTGCATCGGAACTAAATAGAAAAGGCACTATGCCGACTTAAGTACAAGAAGACTGACTCTTCTTACTGTCTATGATTTGAACCATTCCTGTGACACGAGTTATAGATCCCGATGCTTCACTTTAGGTGTACTGTATCCCTTGGACCTTCTTATTGACGATGAAACACAGAAATTGCATCGGAATTAAATACAAAAGGCACAATGCCGACTTAAGTACAAGAAGACCGATTCTTCTTACTGACTATGTTTTGAACCATTCATGTGACACTAGTTATAGACTCCGATGCTTCACTTCAGGTATACTGTATCCCTCTGATCTGCTTATTGATGATGAAACACAGAAATTGCATCGGAATTAAATAGAAATTGCACAATGCCGACTTAAGTACAAGAAAACTGACTCTTCCTACTGTCTATGTTTGAACCATTCCTGTGACACTAGTGATAGATTCCGATGCTTCTCATCAGGTTTACTGTAACACTCTGACCTTCTTATTGACGATGAAACACAGAAATTGCATCGGAATTAAATATAAAAGGCACAATGCCGACTCAAGTACAAGGAGACAGACTCTTCCTACTCTCTATGTTTTTGAACCATTCCTGTGACACTAGTTATAGATTCCGATGCTTCACTTCAGGATTTCTGTATACCTCTGACCCTCTTATTGCTGATGAAACACAGATAATTGCATCGGAATTAAATACAAAAGGCTAAATGCCGACCTAAGTACAAGAAGACTGACTCTTCCTACTGTCTATGTTTTTAACCATCCCTGTGACACTAGTTATATATTCCGATGCTTCACTTCAGGTTTACTGTATCCCTCTGACCTTCTTATTGACGATAAAACAAAGAAATTGCATCGGAATTAAATAGAAAAGGCAGAATGCCGACTTAAGTACAAGAAGACTGACTCTTACTACTGTCTATGTTTTGAACCATTCTTGTGACACTAGTTATAGATTCCGATGCTTCTCTTCAGGTTTACTGTCACCCTCTGACCTTCTTATTGACGATGAAACACAGAAATTGCAACGGAATTAAATACAAAAGGCACAATGCCGAATCAAGTACAAGAAGGCTGACTCTTCCTACTGTCTATATTTTGAACCATTCCTGTGACACTAGTTATAGATTCCGATGCTTCACTTCAGGTTTACTGTATCCCTCTGACCATCTTATTGACAATGAAACACAGAAATTGCATCGGAATTAAATAGAAAATGCACAAAGCCGACTTATGTACAAGAAGACTGACTCTTCTTACTGCCTATGATTTGAACCATTCCTTTGTCACTAGTTATAGATTCCGATGCTTCACTTCATGTGTACTGTAGGCCTTGGACCATCTTGTTGACGATGAAACACAGAAATTGCATCGAAATTAAATACAAAAGGCACAATGCCATCTTAAGTACAAGTAGACTCACTCTTCCTACTGTCTATGTTTTGAACCATTCCTGTGACACTAGTTATGGATTCTGATATTTCACTTCATGTTTACTGTATCCCTCTGACCTTCTTCTTGACGATGAAACACAGAAATTGCGTCGGAATTAAATACAAAAGGCACGATGCCGGCTTAAGTACAAGAAGACGGACTCTTCCTACTGTCTATGATTTGAACCATCCCTGTGACACTAGTTATAGATTCCGATATTTCACTTCACGTTTACTGTATCCCTCAGACCATCTTATGGACGATAAAACACAGAAATTACATCGGAATTAAATAGAAGAGGCACAATGCCGTTTTAAGCACAAGAAGACTGACTCTTCTTACTGACTATGTTTTGAACCATTCCTGTGACACTAGTTATAGACTCCGATGCTTCACTTCAGGTATACTGTATCCCTCTGACCTTCTTATTGATGATGAAACGTAGAAATTGCATCGGAATTAAATAGAAAAGGCACAATGGCGACTTAAGTACAAGAAGACTGACTCTTCTTACTGAATATGTTTTGAACCATTCCTGTGACAGTAGTTATAGATTCTGATACTTCACTTCATGTGTACTGTATCCCTCTGACCTTCTTATTTACGATGAAACACAGAAATTGCATCGGAATTAAATACAAAAGGCACAATGCCGACTTAAGTACAAGAAGACTGACTCTATTTACTGACTATGTTTTGAACCATTCATGTGACACTAGTTATAGACTCCGATGCTTCACTTCAGGTATACTGTATCCCTCTGACCTTCTTATTGATGATGAAACACAGATATTGCATCGGAATTAAATAGAAACGGCACAATGCCGACTTAAGTACAAGAGGACTAACTCTTTCTACTGTCTATGTTTTGAACCATTCCTGTGACACTAGTTATAGATTCCGATGCTTCTCTTCAGGTTTACTGTAACACTCTGACCTTCTTATTGACGATGAAACACAGAAATTGCATCGGAATTAAATGCAAATGGCACAATGCCGACTCAAGTACACGGGGACAGACTCTTCCTACTCTCTATGTTTTGAACCATTCCTGTGACACTAATTATAGATTCCGATGCTTCACTTTAGGTGTACTGTATCCCTCTGACCTTCTTATTGACGACAAAACACAGAAATTGCATCGGAATTAAATAGAAAAGGCACTATGCCGCTTTAAGTACCAGAAGACTGACTCTTCCTACTGTCTATGTTTTGAACCATTCCAGTGACACTAGTTATAGATGCCGATGCTTCTCTTCAGGTTTACTGTAACCCTCTGACCTTCTTATTGACGATGAAACACAGATATTGCATCGGAATTAAATACAAAAGGCACAATGCCGGCTCAAGTACAAGAAGATTGACTCTTCCTACTGTCTATGTTTTCAACCATTCCTGTGACACTAGTTATAGATTCCGATGCTTTACGTCAGGTTTACTGTATCCCTCTGACCATCTTGTTGACAATGAAACACAGAAATTGCATCGGAATTAAATAGAAAAGGCATAAAGCCTACTTAAGTACAAGAAGACTGACTCTTCTTACTGTCTATGATTTGAACCATTCCTGTGACACGAGTTATAGATTCCGATGCTTCACTTTAGGAGTACTGTATCCCTTCGACCTTCTTATTGACGATGAAACACAGAAATTGCATCGGAATTAAATACAAGAGGCACAATGCCGACTTAAGTACAAGAAGACCGATTCTTCTTACTGACTATGTTTTGAACCATTCATGTGACACTAGTTATAGACTCCGATGCTTCACTTCAGGTATACTGTATCCCTCTGATCTGCTTATTGATGATGAAACACAGAAATTGCATCGGAATTAAATAGAAATTGCACAATGCCGACTTAAGTACAAGAAAACTGACTCTTCCTACTGTCTATGTTTGAACCATTCCTGTGACACTAGTGATAGATTCCGATGCTTCTCATCAGGTTTACTGTAACACTCTGACCTTCTTATTGACGATGAAACACAGAAATTGCATCGGAATTAAATATAAAAGGCACAATGCCGACTCAAGTACAAGGAGACAGACTCTTCCTACTCTCTATGTTTTTGAACCATTCCTGTGACACTAGTTATAGATTCCGATGCTTCACTTCAGGATTTCTGTATACCTCTGACCCTCTTATTGCTGATGAAACACAGATAATTGCATCGGAATTAAATACAAAAGGCTAAATGCCGACCTAAGTACAAGAAGACTGACTCTTCCTACTGTCTATGTTTTTAACCATCCCTGTGACACTAGTTATATATTCCGATGCTTCACTTCAGGTTTACTGTATCCCTCTGACCTTCTTATTGACGATAAAACAAAGAAATTGCATCGGAATTAAATAGAAAAGGCAGAATGCCGACTTAAGTACAAGAAGACTGACTCTTACTACTGTCTATGTTTTGAACCATTCTTGTGACACTAGTTATAGATTCCGATGCTTCTCTTCAGGTTTACTGTCACCCTCTGACCTTCTTATTGACGATGAAACACAGAAATTGCAACGGAATTAAATACAAAAGGCACAATGCCGAATCAAGTACAAGAAGGCTGACTCTTCCTACTGTCTATATTTTGAACCATTCCTGTGACACTAGTTATAGATTCCGATGCTTCACTTCAGGTTTACTGTATCCCTCTGACCATCTTATTGACAATGAAACACAGAAATTGCATCGGAATTAAATAGAAAATGCACAAAGCCGACTTATGTACAAGAAGACTGACTCTTCTTACTGCCTATGATTTGAACCATTCCTTTGTCACTAGTTATAGATTCCGATGCTTCACTTCATGTGTACTGTAGGCCTTGGACCATCTTGTTGACGATGAAACACAGAAATTGCATCGAAATTAAATACAAAAGGCACAATGCCATCTTAAGTACAAGTAGACTCACTCTTCCTACTGTCTATGTTTTGAACCATTCCTGTGACACTAGTTATGGATTCTGATATTTCACTTCATGTTTACTGTATCCCTCTGACCTTCTTCTTGACGATGAAACACAGAAATTGCGTCGGAATTAAATACAAAAGGCACGATGCCGGCTTAAGTACAAGAAGACGGACTCTTCCTACTGTCTATGATTTGAACCATCCCTGTGACACTAGTTATAGATTCCGATATTTCACTTCACGTTTACTGTATCCCTCAGACCATCTTATGGACGATAAAACACAGAAATTACATCGGAATTAAATAGAAGAGGCACAATGCCGTTTTAAGCACAAGAAGACTGACTCTTCCTACTGACTATGTTTTGAACCATTCCTGTGACACTAGTTATAGACTCCGATGCTTCACTTCAGGTATACTGTATCCCTCTGACCTTCTTATTGATGATGAAACGTAGAAATTGCATCGGAATTAAATAGAAAAGGCACAATGGCGACTTAAGTACAAGAAGACTGACTCTTCTTACTGAATATGTTTTGAACCATTCCTGTGACAGTAGTTATAGATTCTGATACTTCACTTCATGTGTACTGTATCCCTCTGACCTTCTTATTTACGATGAAACACAGAAATTGCATCGGAATTAAATACAAAAGGCACAATGCCGACTTAAGTACAAGAAGACTGACTCTATTTACTGACTATGTTTTGAACCATTCATGTGACACTAGTTATAGACTCCGATGCTTCACTTCAGGTATACTGTATCCCTCTGACCTTCTTATTGATGATGAAACACAGATATTGCATCGGAATTAAATAGAAACGGCACAATGCCGACTTAAGTACAAGAGGACTAACTCTTTCTACTGTCTATGTTTTGAACCATTCCTGTGACACTAGTTATAGATTCCGATGCTTCTCTTCAGGTTTACTGTAACACTCTGACCTTCTTATTGACGATGAAACACAGAAATTGCATCGGAATTAAATACAAATGGCACAATGCCGACTCAAGTACACGGGGACAGACTCTTCCTACTCTCTATGTTTTGAACCATTCCTGTGACACTAATTATAGATTCCGATGCTTCACTTTAGGTGTACTGTATCCCTCTGACCTTCTTATTGACGACAAAACACAGAAATTGCATCGGAATTAAATAGAAAAGGCACTATGCCGCTTTAAGTACCAGAAGACTGACTCTTCCTACTGTCTATGTTTTGAACCATTCCAGTGACACTAGTTATAGATGCCGATGCTTCTCTTCAGGTTTACTGTAACCCTCTGACCTTCTTATTGACGATGAAACACAGATATTGCATCGGAATTAAATACAAAAGGCACAATGCCGGCTCAAGTACAAGAAGATTGACTCTTCCTACTGTCTATGTTTTCAACCATTCCTGTGACACTAGTTATAGATTCCGATGCTTTACGTCAGGTTTACTGTATCCCTCTGACCATCTTGTTGACAATGAAACACAGAAATTGCATCGGAATTAAATAGAAAAGGCATAAAGCCTACTTAAGTACAAGAAGACTGACTCTTCTTACTGTCTATGATTTGAACCATTCCTGTGACACGAGTTATAGATTCCGATGCTTCACTTTAGGAGTACTGTATCCCTTCGACCTTCTTATTGACGATGAAACACAGAAATTGCATCGGAATTAAATACAAGAGGCACAATGCCGACTTAAGTACAAGAAGACTGATTCTTCTTACTGACTATGTTTTGCACCATTCGTGTGACACTAGTTATAGACTCCGATGCTTCACTTCAGGTATACTGTATCCCTCTGATCTGCTTATTGATGATGAAACACAGAAATTGCATCGGAATTAAATAGAAATTGCACAATGCCGACTTAAGTACAAGAAGACTGACTCTTCCTATTGTCTATGTTTTGAACCATTCCTGTGACACTAGTTATAGATTCCGATGCTTCTCTTCAGGTTTACTGTAACCCTCTGACTTTCTTATTGACGATGGAACACAGAAATTGCATCGGAATTAAATACAAAAGGCACAATGCCGACTCAAGTACAAGAAGACTGACTCTTCCTACTGTCTATGTTTTGAACCATTCCTGTGACACTAGTTATAGATTCCGATGCTTCACTTCAGGTTTACTGTATCCCTCTGACCTTCTTATTAACAATGAAACACAGAAATTGCATCGGAATTAAATACAAAAGGCACAATCCCGACTAAAGTTCAAGAAGACTGACTCTTCCTACTGTCCATGTTTTGAACCAATCCTGTGACACAAGTTATAGATTCCGATGCTTCACTTCAGGTTTACTGTATCCCTCTGACCTTCTTATTGACAATGAAACACAGAAATTGCATCGGAATAAAATAGAAAGGCACAATGCCGACTTAAGTACAAGAAGACTGACTCCTCTTACTGTCTATGCTTTGAACCATTCCTGTGACACAAGTTATAGATTCCGATGCTTCTCTTCACGTTTACTGTAACCCTCTGACCTTCTTATTGTCGATGAAACACAGAATCTGCATCGGAATTAAATACAAAAGGCACAATGCCGACGCAAGTACAAGAAGACTGACTCTTCCTAATGTCTATGATTTGAACCATTCTGTGACACTAGTTATAGATTCCGATGCTTCACTTCAGGTGTACTGTATCCCTTGGACCTTCTTATTGACGATGAAACACAGAAATCGCATCGGAATTAAATGCAAAAGGCACAATGCCGACTTAAGTACAAGTAGACTGACTCTTCTTACTGTCTATGCTTTGAACCTTACCTGTGACACTAATTATAGATTCCGATGCTTCACTTCAGGTTTACTGTATCCCTCTGACCTTCTTATTGACAATGAAACACAGAAATTGCATCGGAATTGAATAGAAAATGCACAATCCCGACTCAAGTTCAAGAAGACTGACTCTTCCTACTGTCCATGTTTTGAACCAATCCTGTGACACTAGTTATAGATTCCGATGCTTCACTTCAGGTTTACTGTATCCCTCTGACCTTCTTATTGACAATGAAACACAGAAATTGCTTCGGAATAAAATAGAAAAGGCACAATGCCGACTTAAGTACAAGAAGACTGACTCCTCTTACTGTCTATGCTTTGAACCATTCCTGTGACACAAGTTATACATTCCGATGCTTCTCTTCAAGTTTACTGTAACCCTCTGACCTTCTTATTGACGATGAAATACAGAAATTGCATCGGAATTAAATACAAAAGGCACAATGCCGACTCAAGTACAAGAAGACTGACTCTTCCTACTGTCTATGTTTTGAACCAACCCTGTGACACTAGTCATAGATTCCGATGCTTCACATCAGGTTTTCTGTATCCCTCTGACCTTCTTATTGACGATAAAACACAGAAATTGCATCGTAATTAAATAGAAAATGCACAATGCCGACTTAAGTACCAGAAGACTGACTCTTCCTACTGTCTATGTTTTGAACCATTCCAGTGACACTAGTTATGAATTCCGATGCTTCACATCAGGTTTTCTGTATCCCTCTGACCTTCTTATTGACGATGAAACACAGAATCTGCATCGGATTTAAATACAAAAGGCACAATGCCGACTCAAGTACAAGAAGACTGACTCTTCCTACTGCCTATGTTTGAACCAACCCTGTGACACTAGTTATAGATTCCGATGCTTCACATCAGGTTTTCTGTATCCCTCTGACCTTCTTATTGACGATAAAACACAGAAATTGCATCGGAATAAAATAGAAAAGGAACAACGCCGAATTAAGTACAAGAAGACTGACTCCTCTTACTGTCTATGCTTTGAACCATTCCTGTGACACTAGTTATAGACTCCGATGCTTCACTTCAGGTTTACTGTATCCCTCTGACCTTCTTATTGACGATGAAACACAGAAATTGCATCGGAAGTGAATACAAAAGGCACAATGCCGACTTAAGTACAAGAATACGGACTCTTCTTACTGTCTATGTTTAGAACTGAACCTGCGACACTAGTTATAGATTCCGATAAATCACTTCAGTTTTACTGTATCCCTCTGACCTTCTTATTGACGATGAAACACAGAAATTGCATCGGAAGTGAATACAAAAGGCACAATGCCGACTTAAGTACAAGAAGACGGACTCTTCCTACTGTCTATGGTTTGAACCATCCCTGTGACACTAGTTATAGATTCCGATGCTTCACTTCAGGTTTGTTGTATCCCTCTGACCTTCTTATTGACGATAAAACACAGAAATTGCATCGGAATTAAATAGAAAAGGCAGAAAGCCGACTTAAGTACAAGAAGACTGACTCTCCTTATTGACTATGTTTTGAACCATTCCTGTGACACTACTTACAGATTCCGATACATCAAGTCAGGTTTACTGTATCCCTTGGACATTCTTACTGACGTAGAAACACAGTAATTGCATCGGAATTAAATACAAAATGCACAATGCCGACTTAAGTACAAGAAACTGACTCATCTTACTGTCTATGTTTTAACCATTCCTGTGACAATAGTTATAGATTCCGATGCTTCACTTCAAGTTTACTGTATCCCTCTTACCTTCGTATTGACGATGAAACTCAGAAATTGCATCGGAATTAAACACAAAAGGCACAATGCCGACTTAAGTACAAGAAGTTTGACTCTTCCTACTGTCTATGTTTTGAACCATTTATGTGACACTAGTTATAGATTCCGATGCGACTCTTCAGGTTTACTGTAACACTCTGACCTTGTTATTGACGATGAAACAAGGAAATTGCATCGGAATTAAATACAAAAGGCACAATGCCGACTCAAGTACAAGGAGACAGACTCTTCCTACTCTCTATGTTTTGAACCATTCCTGTGACACTAGTTATAGATTCCGATGCTTCACTTTAGGTGTAATGTATCCCTTGGACCTTCTTATTGACGATGAAACACAGAAATTGCATCGGAATTAAATAGAAAAGGCACAATGCCGACTTAAATACAAGTAGACTGACCCTTCTTACTGTCTATGTTTTGAAGCATTCCTGTGACACTAGTTATAGATTCCGATTCTTCACTTCAGGTTTACTGTATCCCTCTGACCTCCTTATTGACGATAAAACACAGAAATTGCATCGGAATTAAATAGAAAAGGCACTATGCCGACTTAAGTACAAGTAGACTCACTCTTCCTACTGTCTATGCTTTGAACCATTCCTGTGAAACTAGTTATGGATTCTGATATTTTACTTCATGTTTACTGTATCCCTCTGACCTTCTTATTGACGATGAAACACAGAAATTGCGTCGGAATTAAATACAAAAGGCACGATGCCGGCTTAAGTACAAGAAGACGGACTCTTCCTACTGTCTATGATTTGAACCATCCCTGTGACACTAGTTATAGATTCCGATACTTCACTTCAGGTTTACTGTATCCCTCTGACCTTCTTATGGACCATAAAACACAGAAATTGCATCGGAATTAAATAGAAAAGGCACAATGCCGTCTTAAGCACAAGAAGACTGACTCTTCTTATTGACTATGTTTTGAAGCATTCCTGTGACACTAGTTATAGATTCTGATACTTCACTTCAGGTTTACTGTATCCCTCTGGCCCTCTTATTGACGATGAAACACAGAGATTGCATCGGAATTAAATGCAATAGGCCCAATGCCGACTTGAGTACAAGAAGGCTGACTCTTCTTACTGTCTATGCTTTTAACCATTCCTGTGACACTAGTTATAGACTCGGATGCTTCACTTCAGGTATACTGTATCCCTCCGACCTTCTTATTGACGATGAAACACAGATATTGCATCGTAATTAAATAAAAAAGGCACAATGCCGACTTAAGTACAATAAGACTGACTCTTCTTACTGTATATGTTTTGAACCATTCCTGTGACAGTA
The DNA here is from genome assembly GCF_021461395.2 of Schistocerca americana. NCBI lineage: Eukaryota > Metazoa > Arthropoda > Insecta > Orthoptera > Acrididae > Schistocerca > Schistocerca americana. The sequence goes on from NW_025726071.1 coordinate 2,246,379, forward strand.
GTTATAGATTCTGATACTTCACTTCATGTTTACTGTATCCCTCTGACCTTCTTATTTACGATGAAACACAGAAATTGCATCGGAATTAAATACAAAAGGCACAATGCCGACTTAAATACAATAAGACTGTCTCCTCTAGCTGACTATGTTTTGAACCATTCATGTGACACTAGTTACAGACTCCGATGCTTCACTTCAGGTATACTGTATCCCTCTGACCTTCTTATTGACGATAAAACACAGAAATTGCATCGGAATTAAATAGAAAATGCACTATGCCGCTTTAAGTACCAGAAGACTGACTCTTCCTACTGTCTATGTTTTGAACCATTCCAGTGACACTAGTTATAGATTCCGATGCTTCTCTTCAGGTTTACTGTAACCCTCTGACCTTCTTATTGACGATGAAACACAGATATGGCATCGGAATTAAATACAAAAGGCACAATACCGGCTCAAGTACAAGAAGATTGACTCTTAATACTGTCTATGTTTTCAACCATTCCTGTGACACTAGTTATAGATTCCGATGCTTTTTTTCAATTTAACTGTATCCCTCTGACCATCTTGTTGACAATGAAACACAGAAATTGCATCGGAATTAAATAGAAAAGGCACAAAGCCTACTTAAGTACAAGAAGACTGACTCTTCTTACTGTCTATGATTTGAACGATTCCTGTGACACAAGTTATAGATTCCGATGCTTCACTTTAGGAGTACTGTATCCCTTCGACTTTCTTATTGACGATGAAACACAGAAATTGCATCGGAATTAAATACAAAAGGCACAATGCCGACTTAAGTACAAGAAGACTGATTCTTCTTACTGACTATGTTTTGCACCATTCGTGTGACACTAGTTATAGACTCCGATGCTTCACTTCAGGTATACTGTATCCCTCTGATCTGCTTATTGATGATGAAACACAGAAATTGCATCGGAATTAAATAGAAATTGCACAATGCCGACTTAAGTACAAGAAAACTGACTCTTCCTACGGTCTATGTTTGAACCATTCCTGTGACACTAGTTATAGATTCCGATGCTTCTCATCAGGTTTACTGTATCCCTCTGACCTTCTTATTGACAATGAAACACAGAAATTGCATCGGAATTAAATACAAAAGGCACAATCCCGACTAAAGTTCAAGAAGACTGACTCTTCCTACTGTCTATGATTTGAACCATTCCTGTGACACAAGTTATAGATTCCGATGCTTCACTTTAGGAGTACTGTATCCCTTCGACTTTCTTATTGACGATAAAACACAGAAATTGCATCGGAATTAAATATAAAAGGCACAATGCCGACTCAAGTACAAGGAGACAGACTCTTCCTACTCTCTATGTTTTGAACCATTCCTGTGACACTAGTTATAGATTCCGATGCTTCCCTTTAGGTGCACTGTATCCCTTGGACCTTCTTATTGACGATGAAACACAGAAATTGCATCGGAATTAAATAGAAAAGGCACAATGCCGACTTAAGTACAAGAAGACTGACTCTTCCTATTGTCAATGTTTTGAACCATTCCTGTGACACTAGTTATAGATTCCGATGCTTCTCTTCAGGTTTACTGTAACCCTCTGACTTTCTTATTGACGATTAAACACAGAAATTGCATCGGAATTAAATACAAAACGCACAATGCCGACTCAAGTACAAGAAGACTGACTCTTCCTACTGTCTATGCTTTGAACCATTCCTGTGACACTAGTTATAGATTCCGATGCTTCACTTCAGGTTTACTGTATCCCTCTGACCTTCTTATTGACAATGAAACACAGAAATTGCATCGGAATTAAATACAAAAGGCACAATCCCGACTAAAGTTCAAGAAGACTGACTCTTCCTACTGTCCATGTTTTGAACCAATCCTGTGACACTAGTTATAGATTCCGATGCTTCACTTCAGGTTTACTGTATCCCTCTGACCTTCTTATTGACAATGAAACACAGAAATTGCATCGGAATAAAATAGAAAAGGCACAATGCCGACTTAAGTACAAGAAGACTGACTCCTCTTACTGTCTGTGCTTTGAACCATTCCTGTGACACAAGTTATAGATTCCGATGCTTCTCTTCAAGTTTACTGTAACCCTCTGACCTTCTTATTGTCGATGAAACACAGAATCTGCATCGGAATTAAATACAAAAGGCACAATGCCGACTCAAGTACAAGAGGACTGACTCTTCCTAATGTCTATGGTTTGAACCATTCCTGTGACACTAGTTATAGATTCCGATGCTTCACTTCAGGTTTACTGTATACCTCTGACCTTCGTATTGACAATGAAACACAGAAATTGCATCGAAATTAAATAGAAAAAGCACAACGCAGGAGTTAAGTACAAGAAGACTGACTCCTCTTACTGTCTATGATTTGAACCATTCTGTGACACTAGTTATAGATTCCGACGCTTCACTTCAGGTGTACTGTATCACTTGGACCTTCTTATTGACGATGAAACACAGAAATCGCATCGGAATTAAATGCAAAAGGCACAATGCCGACTTAAGTACAAGTAGACTGACTCTTCTTACTGTCTATGCTTTGAACCTTACCCGTGACACTAATTATAGATTCCGATGCTTCACTTCAGGTTTACTGTATCCCTCTGACCTTCTTATTGACAGTGAAACACAGAAATTGCATCGGAATTAAATACAAAAGGCACAATCCCGACTCAAGTTCAAGAAGACTGACTCTTCCTACTGTCCATGTTTTGAACTAATCCTGTGACACTAGTTATAGATTCCGATGCTTCACTTCAGGTTTACAGTATCCCTCTGACCTTCTTATTGACAATGAAACACAGAAATTGCATCGGAATAAAATAGAAAAGGCACAATGCCGACTTAAGTACAAGAAGACTGACTTTTCTTACTGTCTATGCTTTGAACCATTCCTGTGACACACGTTATAGATTCCGATGCTTCTCTTCAAGTTTACTGTAACCCTCTGACCTTCATATTGACGATGAAACACAGAATCTGCATCGGAATTAAATACAAAAGGCACAATGCCGACTCAAGTACAAGAAGACTGACTCTTCCTACTGTCTATGTTTTGAACCAACCCTGTGACACTAGTTATAGATTCCGATGCTTCACATCAGGTTTTCTGTATCCCTCTGACCATCTTATTGACGATAAAACACAGAAATTGCATCGGAATTACATAGAAAAGGCACAATGCCGACTTAAGTACCAGAAGACTGACTCTTCCCACTGTCTATGTTTTGAACCATTCCAGTGACACTAGTTATAGATTCCGATGCTTCACATCAGGTTTTCTGTATCCCTCTGACCTTCTTATTGACGATGAAACACAGAATCTGCATCGGAATTAAATACAAAAGGCACAATGCCGACTCAAGTACAAGAAGACTGACTCTTCCTACTGCCTATGTTTGAACCAACCGTGTGACACTAGTTATGGATTCCGATGCTTCACATCAGGTTTTCTCTATCCCTCTGACGTTCGTATTGACGATAAAACACAGAAATTGCATCGGAATAAAATAGAAAAGGCACAATGCCGACTTAAGTACAAGAAGACTGACTCCTCTTACTGTCTATGCTTTGAACCATTCCTGTGACACTAGTTATAGACTCCGATGCTTCACTTCAGGTTTACTGTATCCCTCTGACCTTGTTATTGACGATGAAACACAGAAATTGCATCGGAAGTGAATACAAAAGGCACACTGCCGACTTAAGTACCATAAGACGGACTCTTCCTACTGTCTATGTTTTGAACTGAACCTGTGACACTAGTTATAGATTCAGATGCTTCACTTCAGGTTTACTGTATCCCTCTGACCTTCTTATTGACGATGAAACACAGAAATTGCATCGGAAGTGAATACAAAAGGCACAATGCCGACTTAAGTACAAGAAGACGGACTCTTCCTACTGTCTATGGTTTGAACCATCCCTGTGACACTAGTTATAGATTCCGATGCTTCACTTCAGGTTTGCTGTATCCCTCTGACCTTCTTATTGACGATAAAACACAGAAATTGCATCGGAATTAAATAGAAAAGGCAGAAAGCCGACTTAAGTACAAGAAGACTGACTCTTCTTATTGACTATGTTTTGAACCATTCCTGTGACACTACTTACAGATTCCGATACATCAAGTCAGGTTTACTGTATCCCTTGGACATTCCTACTGACGTAGAAACACAGAAATTGCATCGGAATTAAATACAAAATGCACAATGCCGACTTAAGTACAAGAAACTGACTCATCTTACTGTCTATGTTTTAACCATTCCTGTGACACTAGTTATAGATTCCGATGCTTCACTTCAAGTTTACTGTATCCCTCTTACCTTCTTTTTGACGATGAAACACAGAAATTGCCAACGGAATTAAATACAAAAGGCACAATGCCGACTTAAGTACAAGTAGACTGACGCTTCTTGCTGTCTATGTTTTCAACCATTCTTGTGACACTAGTTATAGATTCAGATACTTCACTTGATGTTTGCTGTATCCCTCTGACCTTCGTATTGACGATGAAACTCAGAAATTGCATCGGAATTAAACACAAAAATCACAATGCCGACTTAAGTACAAGAAGACTGACTCTTCCTACTGTCTATGTTTTGAACCATTCCTGTGACACTAGTTATAGATTCCGATGCGTCTCTTCAGGTTTACTGTAACACTCTGACCTTCTTATTGACGATGAAACACGGAAATTGCATCGGAATTAAATACAAAAGGCGCAATGCCGACTCAAGTACAAGAGGACGGACTCATCCTACTGTCTATGTTTTGAACCATCTTTGTGACACTAGTTATAGATTCCGATGCTTCTCTTCAGGTTTACTGTATCCCTCTGACCTTCTTATTGACGATAAAACACAGAATTTACATCGGAATAAAATACAAAAGGCACGATGCCGACTTAAGTACAAGAGGACTGACTCTTCTTATTGACTATGTTTTGAACCATTCCTGTGACACTACTTATAGATTCCGATGCTTCACTTTAGCTGTACTGGATCCCTCTGACCTTCTCATTGACAATGAAACACAGAAATTGCATCGGAATTAAATAGAAAAGGCACAATGCCGACTCAAGTACAAGGTGACAGACTCTTCCTACTCTCTATGTTTTAAACCATTCCTGTGACACTAATTATAGATTCCGATGCTTTACTTTAGGTGTACTGTATCCCTTTGACCTTCTTTGTGACGATGAAACACAGAAATTGCATCGGAATTAAATAGAAATTGCACAATGCCGACTTAAGTACAAGAAGACGGATTCTTCCTACTGTCTATGTTTGAACCATTCCTGTGACACTAGTTATAGATTCCGATGCTTCTCATCAGGTTTACTGTAACCCTCTGACATTCTTATTGACGATGAAACACAGAAATTGCATCGGAATTAAATATAAAAGGCACAATGCCGACTCAAGTACAAGGAGACAGACTCTTCCTACTCTGTATGTTTTGAACCATTCCTGTGACACTAGTTATAGATTCCGATGCTTCACTTTAGGTGTACTGTATCCTTTGGACCTTCTTATTGACGATGAAACACAGAAATTGCATCGGAATTAAATAGGAAAGGCACAATGCTGACTTAAGTACAAGAAGACTGACTCTTCCTATTGTCTATGTTTTGAACTATTCCTGTGACACTAGTTATAGATTCCGATGCTTCTCTTCAGGTTTACTGTAACCCTCTGACTTTCTTATTGACGATGAAACACAGAAATTGCATCGGAATAAAATACAAAAGGCACAATGCCGACTCAAGTACAAGAAGACTGACTCTTCCTAATGTCTATGATTTGAACCATTCCTGTGACACTAGTTATAGATTCCGATGCTTCACTTCAGGTTTACTGTATACCTCTGACCTTTTTATTGACAATGAAACACAGAAATTGCATTGGAACAAAATAGAAAAGGCACAATGTCGTTTTAAGTACAAGAAGACTGACTCCTCTTACTGTCTATGCATTGAACCATTCCTGTGACACAAGCTATAGATTCCGATGCTTCTCTTCAAGTTTACTGTAACCCTCTGACCTTCTTATTGACAATGAAACACAGAATCTGCATCGGAATTAAATACAAAAGGCACAATGCCGACTCAAGTACAAGAAGACTGACTCTTCCTAATGTCTATGATTTGAACCATTCCTGTGACACTAGTTATAGATTCCGATGTTTCACTTCAGGTTTACTGTATACCTCTGACCTTCGTATTGACAATGAAACACAGAAATTGCATCGGAATTAAATAGAAAAGGCACAACGCGGAGTTAAGTACAAGAAGACTGACTCCTTTTACTGTCTATGATTTGAACCATTCTGTGACACTAGTTATAGATTCCGATGCTTCGTTTCAGGTGTACTGTATCCCTTGGACCTTCTTATTGACGATGAAACACAGAAATCGCATCGGAATTAAATGCAAAAGGCACAATGCCGACTTAAGTACAAGTAGACTGACTCTTCTTACTGTCTATGCTTTGAACAATACCTGTGACACTAGTTATAGATTCTGATACTTCACTTCATGTTTACTGTATCCCTCTGACCTTCTTATCGACGATGAAACACAGAAATTGCCTCGGAAATAAATACAAAAGGCACAATGCCGACTTAAGTACAAGAAGACGGACTCTTCCTACTGTCTATGTTTTGAACCATCCCTGTGACACTAGTTATAGATTCCGATGCTTCACATCAGGTTGTCTGTATCCCTCTGACCTTCATATTGACTATAAAACACAGAAATTGCATCGGAATTAAATACAAAAAACACAATGTTGACTTAAGTACAAGAAGACTGACTCTTCTTATTGACTATGATTTGAACCATTCCTGTGACGCTAGTTTCAGATTCCGATGCTTCACTTCAGGTTTACTGTAACCCTCTGACCTTCTTATTGACGATGAAACACAGATATTGCATCGGAATTAAATCCAAAAGGCACAATGCCGGCTCAAGTACAAGAAGTCTGGCTCTTCTTACTCTCTATGTTTTGAACCTTTCCTGTGAGACCAGATTTAGATTCCGATGCTTCACTATATGTTTACTGTATCCGTTGGACTTTCTTATTGACGATGATACACAGATATTGCATCGGAATTAAATAGAAAAGGCACAATGCCGACTTGTGTACAAGAAGACTGACTCTTCCCACTGTCTATGTTTTGAACCATCATTGTGACACTAGTTATAGATTCCGATGCTTCACTTCAGGTTTACTGTATCCCTCTGACCTTCTTATTGACGATAAAACACAGATATTGCATCGGAATTAAATAGAAAACTCACTATGCCGACTTAAGTACCAGAAGACTGACTTTTCCTACTGTCTATGTTTTGAACCATTCCAGAGACACTAGTTATAGATTCCGATGCTTCTCTTCAGGTTTACTGTAACCCTCTGACCTTCTTATTGACGATGAAACACAGATATTGCATCGGAATTAAATACAAAAGGCACAATGCCGGCTCAAGCACAAGGTGACAGACTCTTCCTACTCTCTATGTTTTAAACCATTCCTGTGACACTAATTATAGATTCCAATGCTTTACTTTAGGTGTACTGTATCCCTTTGACCTTCTTTGTGACGATGAAACACAGAAATTGCATCGGAATTAAATACAATAGGCACAATGCCTACTTGAGTACAAGAAGACTGACTCTTCCCACTGTCTATGTTTTGAACCATCATTGTGACACTAGTTATAGATTCCGATGCTTCACTTCAGGTTTACTGTATCCCTCTGACCTTCTTATTGACGATAAAACACAGAAACTGCATCGGAATTAAATAGAAAACTCACTATGCCGACTTAAGTACCAGAAGACTGACTCTTCCTACTGTCTATGTTTTGAACCATTCCAGAGACACTAGTTATAGATTCCGATGCTTCTCTTCAGGTTTACTGTAACCCTCTGACCTTCCTATTGACGATGAAACACAGATATTGCATCGGAATTAAATACAAAAGGCACAATGCCGGCTCAAGTACAAGAAGACTGACTCTTCCTACTGTCTATGTTTTCAACCATTCCTGTGACACTAGTTATAGATTCCGATGCTTCACTTCAGGTTTACTGTATCCCTCTGACCATCTTATTGACAATGAAACACAGAAATTGCATCGGAATTAAATAGAAAAGGCACAAAGCCGACTTAAGTACAAGAAGACTGACTCTTCTTACTGTCTATGATTTGAACCATTCCTGTGACACGAGTTATAGATTCCGATGCTTCACTATAGGTGTACTGTATCCCTTGGACCTTCTCATTGACGATGAAACACAGAAATTGCATCGGAATTAAATACAAAAGGCACAATGCCGACTTAAGTACAAGAAGACTGATTCTTCTTACTGACTATGTTTTGAACCATTCATGTGACACTAGTTATAGACTCCGATGCTTCACTTCAGGTATACTGTATCCCTCAGATCTGCTTATTGATGATGAAACACAGAAATTGCATCGGAATTAAATAGAAATTGCACAATGCCGACTTAAGTACAAGAAGACTGACTCTTCCTACTGTCTATGTTTGAACCATTCCTGTGACACTAGTTATAGATTCCGATGCTTCTCATCAGGATTACTGTAACCCTCTGACCTTCTTATTGACGATGAAACACAGAAATTGCATCGGAATTAAATATAAAAGGCACAATGCCGACTCAAGTACAAGGAGACAGACTCTTCCTACTCTCTATGCTTTGAACCATTCCTGTGACAGTAGTTATAGATACCGATGCTTCACTTTAGGTGTACTGTATCCCTTGGACCTTCTTATTGACGATGAAACACAGAAACTGCATCGGAATTAAATAGGAAAGGCACAATGCTGACTTAAGTACAAGAAGACTGACTCTTCCTATTGTCTATGTTTTGAACCATTCCTGTGACACTAGTTATAGATTCCGATGCTTCTCTTCAAGTTTACTGTAACCCTCTGACCTTCTTATTGACAATGAAACACAGAATCTGCATCGGAATTAAATACAAAAGGCACAATGCCGACTCAAGTACAAGAAGACTGACTCTTCCTAATGTCTATGATTTGAACCATTCCTATGACACTAGTTATAGTTTCCGATGCTTCACTTCAGGTTTACTGTATACCTCTGACCTTCGTATTGACAATGAAACACAGAAATTGCATCGGAATTAAATGCAAAAGGCACAATGTCGACTTAAGTAAAAGTAGACTGACTCTTCTTACTGTCTATGCTTTGAACAATACCTGTGACACTAGTTATAGATTCTGATACTACACTTCATGTTTACTGTATCCCTCTGACCTTCTTATTGACGATGAAACACAGAAATTGCCTCGGAAATAAATACAAAAGGCACAATGCCGACTTAAGTACAAGAAGACGGACTCTTCCTACTGTCTATGTTTTGAACCATCCCTGTGACACTAGTTATAGATTCCGATGCTTCTCATCAGGTTGTCTGTATCCCTCTGACCTTCATATTGACTATAAAACACAGAAATTGCATCGGAGTAAAATACAAAAGGCACAATGTTGACTTAAGTACAAGAAGACTGACTCCTCTTATTGACTATGATTTGAAGCATTCCTGTGACACTAGTTACAGATTTCGATGCTTCACTTCAGGTTTACTGTAACCCTCTGACCTTCTTATTGACGATGAAACACAGATATTGCATCGGAATTAAATACAAAAGGCACAATGCCGGCTCAAGTACAAGAAGTCTGGCTCTTCTTACTCTCTATGTTTTGAACCTTTCCTGTGAGACCAGATTTAGATTCCGATGCTTCACTATATGTTTACTGTATCCGTTGGACCTTCTTATTGACGATGATACACAGATATTGCATCGGAATTAAATAGAAAAGGCACAATGCCGAATTTAGTACAAGAAGACTGACTCTTCTTACTGTCTATGGTTTGAACCATCCCTGTGACACTAGTTACAGACTCCGATGCTTCACTTCAGGTTTACTGTATCCCTCTGACATTCTTATTGATGCTGAAACACAGACAATGCATCGGAAATGTATAGAAAAGTCACAATGCCAACTTAAGTACAAGAAGACTGACTCTTCTTACTGTCTATGTTTTGAACTGAACCTGTGACACTAGTTATAGATTCCGATGCTTCACTTCAGGTTTACTGTATCCCTCTGACCTTCTTATTGACGATGAAACACAGAAATTGCATCGGAAATGAATATAAAAGGCACAATGCCGACTTCACTACAAGAAGATGGACTCTTCCTACTGTCTATGGTTTGAACCATCCCTGTGACACTAGTTATAGATTCCGATGCTTCACTTCAGGTTTGCTGTATCCCTCTGACCTTCTTATTGACGATAAAACACAGAAATTGCATCGGAATTAAATAGAAAAGGCAGAAAGCCAACTTAAGTACAAGTAGACTGACTCTTCTTATTGACTATGGTTTGAATCATTCCTGTGACACAACTCACAGATTCCGATACTTCAAGTCAGGTTTACTGTATCCCTTGGACCTTCTTACTGACGTAGAAACACTGAAATTGCATCGGAATTAAATACAAAAGGCACAATGCCGACTTAAGTAAAAGTAGACTGACTCTTCTTACTGTCTATGTTTTGAACCATTCCTGTGACACTAGTTATAGATTCAGATACTTCACTTGATGTTTACTGTATCCCTCTGACCTTCGTATTGACGATGAAACTCAGAAATTGTATCGGAATTAAACACAAAAAGCACAATGCCGACTTAAGTACAAGAAGACTGACTCTTCCTACTGTCTATGTTTTGACCCATTCCTGTGACACTAGTTATAGATTCCGATGCTTCTCTTCAGGTTTACTGTAACACTCTGACCTTCGTATTGACGATGAAACACGGAAATTGCATCGGAATTAAATACAAAAGGCACAATGCCGACTCAAGTACAAGAAGACTGACTCTCCCTAATGTCTATGTTTTGAACCATTCCTGTGACACTAGTTATAGTTTCCGATGCTTCACTTCAGGTTTACTGTATCTGTCAGACCTTTTTATTGACGATTAAACACAGAAATTGCATCGGAATTAAATAGAAAAGGCACAATGCCGACTTACGTTCAAGTAGACTGACTCTTCCTACTGTCTATGTTTTGAATCATCCCTGTGACACTAGTTACAGATTCCGATTCTTCACTTCAGGTTTACTGTTTCCCACTGACCTTCTTATTGACGATGAAACTCAAAAATTGCATCGGAATTAAATACAAAAGGCACAATGCCGACTCAAGTACAAGAAGACTGACTCTCCCTAATGTCTATGTTTTGAAACATTCCTGTGACACTAGTTATAGATTCCGATGCTTCACTTCAGGTTTACTGTATCCCTCTGACCTTCTTAATGACAATGAAAAACAGAAATTGCATTGGAATTAAATAGAAAAGGCACAATGCGGACTTAGGTACAAGAAGAGTGACTCCTCTTACTGTCTATGATTTGAACCATTCCAGTGACACTATTTATAGATTCCGATGCTTCACTTCAGGTGTACTGTATCCCTTGGACCTTCTTATTGACGATGAAACACAAAAATTTCATCGGAATTAAATGCAAAAGGCACAATGCCGACTTAAGCACAAGTAGACTGACTCTTCTTACTGTGTATGTTTTGAACCGTTACTGTGAAACTAGTTATAGATTTTGATACTTCACTTCATGTTTACTGTATCCCTCTGACCTTCTTATTGACGATGAAACACAGAAAATGCATCGGAATTAAATACAAAAGGCACAATGCCGACTTAAGTACAAGAGGACAGACTCTTCCTACTGTCTATGTTTTGAACCATCCCTGTGACACTAGTTATAGATTCCGATGCTTCACTTCAGGTTTTCTGTATCCCTCTGCCCTTCTTATTGTCGATAAAACACAGAAATTGCATCGGAATTAAATAGAAAAAGCACAATGCCGACTTAAGTACAAGAGGACTGACTCTTCTTATTGACTATGTTTTGAACAAGTCCTGTGACACTACTTACAGATTCCGATGCTTCACTATAGCTTTACTGTATCCCTCTGACCTTCTCATTGACAACGAAACACAGAAATTGCATCGGAATTAAATAGAAAAGTCACAATGCCGACTTAAGTGCAAGAAGACTGACTCTTCCTACTGTCTACGTTTTGAACCATTCCTGTGACACTAGTTATTGATTCCGATGCTTCACTTCAGGTTTACTGTATCTCTCAGACCTTTTTATTGACGATTAAACACAGAAATTGCATCGGAATTAAATACAAAAGGCACAATGCCGACTTAAGTTCAAGTAGACTGACTCTTCCTACTGTCTATGTTTTGAATCATCCCTGTGACACTAGTTTTAGATTCCGATTCTTCACTTCAGGTTCACTGTTTCCCTCTGACCTTCTTATCGACGATAAAACACAGGAATTGCATCGGAATTAAGTAGAAAAGGCACAATGCCGACTTAAGTACAAGAAGACTGACTCTTCTTACTGTCTATTGACTTGAACCATTCCTGTGACACTAGTTATAGATTCCGATGCTTCACTTCAGGTGTACTGTATCGCTTGGACCTTCTTATTGACGATGAAACACAGAAATTGCATCGGCATTAAATGCAAAAGGCACAATGCCAACTTAACTACAAGTAGACAGACTCTTCTTACTGTCTATGCTTTGAACCATTCCTGTGACACTAGTTATAGATTCTGATACTTCATTACTGTTTACTGTATCCCTCTGACCTTCTTATTGACGATGAAACACAGATACTGCATCGGAATTAAATACAAAAGTCACAATGCCGACTTAAGTACAGGAAGACGGACTCTTCCTACTGTCTATGTTTTGAACCATCCCTGTGACACTAGTCATAGTTTACGATGCTTCGCTTCAGGTTTACTGAATCCCTCTGACCTTCTTATTGACGATAAAACACAGAAATTGCATCGGAATGAAATACAAAATGCACTACGCCGACCTAAATACAAGAAGAGTGACTCTTTTTACTGTCTATATTTTAACCATTCCTGTGACACTAGTTATAGATTCCGATGCTTCACTTCATGTTTACTGTATCCCTCTGACTTTCGTATTGACGATGAAACACAGAAATTGCATCAAAATTAAATACAAAAGGCACAATGCCGACCCAAGTACAAGAAGACTGACTCTTCCTACTGTCTATATTTTAACCATTCCTGTGACACTAGTTATAGATTCCGATGCTTCACTACATGTTTACTGTATCCCTCTGACCTTCCTATTGACAATGAAACACAGAAATTACATCGGAATCAAATAGAAAAGTCACAATGCCGACTTAAGTACAAGAAGACTGACTCTTCTTACTGTCTACGATTTGACCCATTAATGTGACACTAGTTATAGATTCCCATGCTTCACTTCAGGTGTACTGTATCCCTTGGACCTTCTTATTGACGACGAAACAGAGAAATTGCATCGGAGTTAAATACAAAAGGCACAATGCCGACTTAAGTACAGGAAGACTGACTCCTCCTAATATCTATGATTTTGAACCATCCCTGTGACACTAGTTATAGATTCCAATGCTTCACTTCAGGTTTAATGTATCCCTCTCACCTTCTCATTGACTATAAAACACAGAAATTCCATCGGAATCAAATAGAAAAGGCACAATGGCGACATAAGTAGAAGAAGAGTGACTCGTTTACTGTCTATATTTTAACCATTCCTGTGACACTAGTTATAGATTCCGATGCTTCACTTCAGGTTTACTGTATCCCTCTGACCTTCTTATTGACGATGAATCACAGAAATTGCATCAAAATTAAATACAAAAGGCACAATGCCGACCCAAGTACAAGAAGACTGACTCTTCCTACTGTCTATGTTTCGAACCATTCCTGTGACACTAGTTATAGATTCCGATGATTCACGTCCGGTTTACTGTATACCTCTGACCTTCTTATTGACGATGAAACACAGAAATTGCATCGGAATTAAATACAAAAGGCACAATGCCGACTTATGTACAAGAAAACTGACTCTTACTACTGTCTATGTTTTGAACCATCCCTGTGACACTAGTTACAGATTCCGATGCTTCACTTCAGGTTTACTGTATCCCTTGGACCTTCTTGTTGACGATGAAACACAGAAATTGCATCGGAATTAAATAGAAAAGGCACAATGCCGACTTAAGTACAAGAAGTATGACTCTTAATACTGTCTATGCTTTGAACCATTCCTGTGACACTAGTTATAGATTCCGATGCTTCACTTCAGGTTTACTGTATCCCTCTGACCTTCTTATTGACAATGAAACACAGAAATTACATCGGAATTAAATAGAAAAGGCACAATGCCGACTTAAGTACAAGAAGACTGACTCTTCTTACCGTCTATGATTTGAACCATTGATGTGACACTAGTTATAGATTCCCATGCTTCACATCAGGTGTACTGTATCCCTTGGACCTTCTTATTGACGATGAAACACAGAAATTGCATCGGAAGTAAATACAAAAGCACAATGCCGACTTAAGTACAAGAAGACTGCCGGCCGAAGTGGCCGTGCGGTTAAAGGCGCTGCAGTCTGGAACCGCCAGACCGCTACGGTCGCAGGTTCGAATCCTGCCTCGGGCATGGATGTTTGTGATGTCCTTAGGTTAGTTAGGTTTAACTAGTTCTAAGTTCTAGGGGACTAATGACCTCAGCAGTTGAGTCCCATAGTGCTCAGAGCCATTTGAACCATTTTTTGAACAAGAAGACTGACTCCTCCTAATATCTATGATTTTGAACCATCCCTGTGACACTAGTTATAGATTCCGATGCTTCACTTCAGGTTTAGTGTATTCCTCTGACCCTCTTATTGACTATAAAACACAGAAATTGCATCGGAATTAAATAGAAAAGGCACAATGCCGACTTAAGTACAAGAAGACGGACTCTTCCTACTGTCTATGTTTTGAACCATTACTGTGACACTAGTTATAGATTCCGATGCTTCTCTTCAGGTTTACTGTAACCCGCTGACCTTCTTATTGACGATGAAACACAGAAATTGCATCGGAATTATATACAAGAGGCACAATGCCGGCTCAAGTACAAGAAGTCTGACTCTTCCTACTGTCCATGTTTTGAACCAATCCTGTGACACTACTTATAGATTCCGATGCTTCACTTCAGGTTTATTGTATTCCTCTGACCTTCGTAATGACAATGAAACACAGAAATTGCATCGGAATTAAATAGAAAAGGCACAATGTCGACTTAAGTACAAGAAGACTGACTCCTCTTACTGTCTATGCATTGAACCATTCCTGTGACACAAGTTACAGATTCCGATGCTTCTCTTCAAGTTTACTGTAACCCTCTGACCTTCTTATTGACAATGAAACACAGAATCTGCATCGGAATTAAATACAAAAGGCACAATGCCGACTCAAGTACAAGAAGACTGACTGTTCCTAATATCTATGATTTGAACCATTC
Source organism: Schistocerca americana (assembly GCF_021461395.2). NCBI lineage: Eukaryota > Metazoa > Arthropoda > Insecta > Orthoptera > Acrididae > Schistocerca > Schistocerca americana. Next base: position 2,261,882 of record NW_025726071.1, read on the forward strand.
CTGTGACACTAGTTATAGATTCCGATGCTTCACTTCAGGTTTACTGTATACCTCTGACCTTCGTATTGACAATGAAACACAGAAATTGCATCGGAATTAAATGCAAAATGCACAATGCCGACTTAAGTACAAGTAGACTGATTCTTCTTACTGTCTATGCTTTGAACAATACCTGTGACACTAGTTATAGATTCTGATACTTCACTTCATGTTTACTGTATCCCTCTGACCTTCTTATTGACAATGAAACACAGAAATTGCCTCGGAAATAAATACAAAAGGCACAATGCCGACTTAAGTACAAGAAGACGGACTCTTCCTACTGTCTATGTTTTGAACCATCCCTGTGACACTACTTATAGATTCCGATGCTTCACTTCAGGTTTACTGTATCCCTCTGACCTTCCTATTGACAATGGAACACAGAAATTGCATCGGAATTAAATACAAAAGGCACAATCCCGACTCAAGTTCAAGAAGACTGACTCTTCCTACTGTCCATGTTTTGAACCAATCCTGTGACACTACTTATAGATTCCGATGCTTCACTTCAGGTTTATTGTATTCCTCTGACCTTCTTAATGACAATGAAACACAGAAATTGCATCGGAATTAAATAGAATAGGCACAATGACGACTTTAGTACAAGAAGACTGACTCCTCTTAATGTCTATGATTTTTACCATTCCTGTGACACTAGTTATCGATTCCGATGCTTCACTACAAGAGCACTGTATCCCTTGGACCCTCTTATTGACGATGATACACAGATATTGCATCGGAATTAAATAGAAAAGGCACAATGCCGACTTAAGCACACGAAGACTGACTCTTCTTACTGACTATGTTTGAACCATTCCTGTGACACTAGTTATAGACTCCGATGCTTCACTTCAGGTTTACTGTATCCCTCTGACATTTTTATTGATGATGAAACACAGAAAATGCATCGGAAATGATTAGATAAGTCACAATGCCAACTTAAGTACAAGAAGACTGACTCTTCTTACTGTCTATGTTTTGAACTGAACCTGTGACACTAGTTATAGATTCCGATGCTTCACTTCAGGTTTACTGTATCCCTCTGACCTTCTTATTGACGATGAAACACAGAAATTGCATCGGAAATGAATACAAAAGGCACAATGCCGACTTCAGTACAAGACGATGGACTCTTCCTACTGTCTATGGTTTGAACCATCCCTGTGACACTAGTTATAGATTCCGATGCTTCACTTCAGGTTTGCTGTATCCCTCTGACCTTCTTATTGACGATAAAACACAGAAATTGCATCGGAATTAAATAGAAAAGGCAGAAAGCCGACTTAAGTACAAGAAGACTGACTCTTCTTATTGACTATGTTTTGAACCATTCCTGTGACACAACTTACAGATTCCGATACTTCAAGTCAGGTTTACTGTATCCCTTGGACCTTCTTACTAACGTAGAAACACAGAAATTGCATCGGAATTAAATACAAAATGCACAATGCCGACTTAAGTACAAGAAAGTGACTCATCTTACTGTCTATGTTTTAACCATTCCTGTGACACTAGTTACAGATTCCGATGCTTCACTTCAAGTTTACTGTATCCCTCTCACCTTCTTATTGACGATGAAACACAGAAATTGCATCGGAATTAAATACAAAAGGCACAATGCCGACTTAAGGACAAGTAGACTGACTCTTCTTACTGTCTATGTTTTGAACCATTCCTGTGACACTAGTTATAGATTCAGATACTTCTCTCGATGTTTACTGTATCCCTCTGACCTTCGTATTGACGATGAAACTCAGAAATTGCATCGGAATTAAACACAAAAAGCACAATGCCGACTTAAGTACAAGAAGACTCACTCTTCCTACTGTCTATGTTTTGAACCATTCCTGTGACACTAGTTATAGATTCCGATGCTTCTCTTCAGGTTTACTGTAACACTCTGACCTTCTTATTGACGATGAAACACGGAAATTGCATCGGAATTAAATACAAAAGGCACAATGCCGACTCAAGTACAAGAAGACTGACTCTCCCTAATGTCTACGTTTTGAACCATTCCTGTGACACTAGTTATAGATTCCGATGCTTCACTTCAGGTTTACTGTGTCCCTCTCACCTTCTTAATGACATTAAAAAACAGAAATTGCATTGGAATTAAATAGAAAAGGCACAATGCGGACTTACGTACAAGAAGAAAGTCTCCTCTTACTGTCTATGATTTGAACCATTCCTGTGACACTAGTTATAGATTCAGATGCTTCGCTTCAGGTGTACTGTATCCCTTGGACCTTCTTATTGACGATGAAACACAAAAATTGCATCGGAATCAAATGCAAAAGGCACAATGCCGACTTAAGCACAAGTAGACTGACTCTTCTTACTGTGTATGTTTTGAACCGTTACTGTGACACTAGTTATAGATTCTGATACTTCACTTCATGTTTACTGTATCCCTCTGACCTTCTTATTGACGATGAAACACAGAAATTGCATCGGAATTATATACAAAAGGCACAATGCCGACTTAAGTACAAGAGGATTGACTCTTCCTACTGTCTATGTTTTGAACCATCCCTGTGACACTAGTTATAGATTCCGATGTTTCACTTCAGGTTTTCTGTATCCCTCTGACCTTCATATTGACTATAAAACACAGAAATTGCATCGGAATTAAATACAAAAGGCACAATGTTGACTTAAGTACAAGAAGACTGACTCTTCTTATTGACTGTGATTTGAAGCATTCCTGTGACACTAGTTACAGATTCCGATGCTTCACCTCAGGTTTACTGTAATCCTCTGACCTTCTTATTCACGATGAAACACAGATATTGCATCGGAATTAAATACAAAAGGCACAATGCCGGCTCAAGTACAAGAAGACTGGCTCTTCTTACTCTCTATGTTTTCAACCTCTCCTGTGAGACCAGATTTAGATTCCGATGCTTCACTATATGTTTACTGTATCCGTTGGACCTTCTAATTGACGATGATACACAGATATTGCATCGGAATTAAATACAAAAGGCACAATGCCGACTTAAGTACAAGAGGACGGACTCTTCCTACTGTCTATGTTTTGAACCATCCCTGTGACACTAGTTACAGATTCCGATGCTTCACTTCAGGGTTTCTGTATCCCTCTGACCCTCTTATTGTCGATAAAACACAGAAATTGCATCGGAATTAAATAGAAAAAGCACAACGCCGACTTAAGTACAAGAGGACTGACTCTTCTTATTGACTATGTTTTGAACAAGTCCTGTGACACTACTTACAGATTCCGATGCTTCACTTTAGCTTTACTGTATCCCTCTGACCTTCTCATTGACAATGAAACACAGAAATTGCATCGGAATTAAATAGAAAAGTCACAATGCCGACTTAAGTACAAGAAGACTGACTCTTCCTACTGTCTATGTTTTGAACCATTCCTGTGACACTAGTTATTGATTCCGATGCTTCACTTCAGGTTTAATGTGTATCTCAGACCTTCTTATTGACGATAAAACACAGCAATTGCATCGGAATTAAATGCAAAAGGCACAATGCCTACATAAGTACAAGTTGACTGACTCTTCTTACTGTCTGTGTTTTGAGCCATTCCTGAGACACTAGTTATAAATTCTGTTACTTCACTTCATGTTTACTGTATCGCTCTGACCTTCTTATTGACGATGTAACACAGAAACTGCATCGGAATTAAATACAAAAGGCACAATGCCGACTTAAGTACAAGAAGACTGACTCTTCCTACTGTCTATGTTTTGGACCATCCCTGTGATACTAGTTATAGATTCCGATGCTTCACTTCAGGGTTTCTGTATCCCTCTGACCTTCTTATTGTCGATAAAACACAGAAATTGCATCGGAATTAATAGAAAATGCACAATGCCGACTTAAGTACAAGAAGACTGACTCTTCTTATTGACTATGATTTGAAGCATTCCTGTGACACTAGTTACAGATTCCGATGCATCACTTTTGGTATACTGTATCCCTTGGACCTCCTTATTGACGATGAAACAAAGAAATTGCATCGGAATTAAATACAAAATGCACAATGCCGACTTAAGTACAAGAAGACTAACTCTTCTTACTGTCTACGTTTTAACCATTCCTGTGACACTAGTTATAGATTCCGATGCTTCACTACAGGTTTACTGTATCCCTCTGACCTTCTTATTGACGATGAAACACAGAACTTGCATCGGAATTAAATACAAAAGGTACATGCCGACTCAAATACAATATGACTGGCTCTTCTTACTCTCTATGTTTTGAACCTTTCCTGTGAGACCAGTTTTAGATTCCGATGCTTCACTATATGTTTACTGTATCCCTTGGACCTTCTTATTGACGATGAAACACAGATATTGCATCGGAATTAAATAGAAAAATCACAATGCCGACTTAAGTACAAGAAGACTGACTCTTCCTACTGACTATGTTTTGAACCATTCCTGTGACACTAGTTATAGACTCCGATGCTTCACTTCAGGTTTACTTTATCCCTCTGACCTTCTTATTGACGATGAAACACAGAAATTGCATCGGAATTAAATAGAAAAGGCACAATGCCGACTTAAGTACAAGAAGTATGACTCTTAACACTGTCTATGCTTTGAACCATTCCTGTGACACTAGTTATAGATTCCGATGCTTCACTTCACGTTTAGTGTATCCCTCTGACCTTCTTATTGACGATAAAACACAGAAATTGCATCGGAATTAATAGAAAATGCACAATGCCGACTTAAGTACAAGAAGACTGACTCTTCTTATTGACTATGATTTGAAGCATTCCTGTGACACTAGTTACAGATTCCGATGCATCACTTTTGGTATACTGTATCCCTTGGACCTCCTTATTGACGATGAAACAAAGAAATTGCATCGGAATTAAATACAAAATGCACAATGCCGACTTAAGTACAAGAAGACTAACTCTTCTTACTGTCTACGTTTTAACCATTCCTGTGACACTAGTTATAGATTCCGATGCTTCACTACAGGTTCACTGTTTCCCTCTGACCTTCTTATTGACGATAAAACACAGGAATTGCATCGGAATTAAGTAGAAAAGGCACAATGCCGACTTAAGTACACGAAGACTGACTCTTCCTACTGTTTTTGTTTTGAACCATTCCTGTGACACTAGTTATAGATTTCTATGCTTCTCTTCAGGTTTACTGTAACCCTCTGACCTACTTATTGACGATGAAACACAGAAATTGCATCGGAATTATATACAAAATGAACAATGCCGACTCAAGTACAAGAAGATTGACTCTTCCTACTGTCAATGCTTTTGAATAATTCCTATGACAATAGTTATAGAATCCGATGCTTCACTTCAGGTTTACTGCATCCCTCTGACCTTCTTATTGACAACGAAACACAGAAATTGCATCGGAATTAAATAAAAGAGGCACGATGCCGACTTAAGTACAAGAAGACTGACTCTTCTTACTGTCTATTGATTTGAACCATTCCTGTGACACTAGTTATAGATTCCGATGCTTCACTTCAGGTGTACTGTATCGCTTGGACCTTCTTATTGACGATTAAACACAGAACTTGCATCGGAATTAAATGCAAAAGGCACAATGCCAACTTAACTACAAGTAGACAGACTCTTCATACTGTCTATGCTTTGAACCATTCCTGTGACACTAGCTATAGATTCTGATAATTAACTTCATGTTTACTGTATCCCTCTGACCTTCTTATTGACGATGAAACACAGATACTGCATCGGAATTAAATACAAAAGGCACAATGCCGACTTAAGTATAAGAAGACGGACTCTTCCTACTGTCTATGTTTTGATCCATCCCTGTGACACTAGTCATGGATTCCGATGCTTCGCTTCAGGTTTACTGAATCCCTCTGACCTTCTTATTGACGATAAAACACAGAAATTGCATCGGAATTAAATAGAAAAGGCACAATGCCGACTTAAGTACAAGAAGACTGACTTTTCGTATTGACTATGTTTTGAACCATTCCTATGACACTACTTACAGATTCCGATGCTTCACTTTAGGTTTACTGTATCCCTTGCACCTTCCTATTGACGATGAAACACAGAAATTGCTTCGGAATGAAATACAAAATGCACTACGCCGACCTAAATACAAGAAGAGTGACTCTTTTTACTGTCTATATTTTAACCATTCCTGTGACACTAGTTATAGATTCCGATGCTTCACTTCAGGTTTTCTGTATCCCTCTGACTTTCTTATTGACGATGAAACACAGAAATTGCATCAAAATTAAATACAAAAGGCACAGCGCAGACCCAAGTACAAGAAGACTGACTCTTCCTACTGTCTATGTTTCGAACCATTCCTGTGACACTAGTTATAGATTCCGATGATTCACGTCCGGTTTACTGTATACCTCTGACCTTCTTATTGACTATGAAACACAGAAATTGCATCGGAATTAAATACAAAAGGCACAATGCCGACTTAAGTCAAAGAAAACTGACTCTTACTACTGTCTATGTTTTGAACCATCCCTGTGACACTAGTTATAGATTCCGATGCTTCACTTCAGGTTTACTGTATCCCTCTGACCTTCTTATTGACAATGAAACACAGAAATTACATCGGTATCAAATAGAAAAGGCACAATGCCGACTTAAGTACAAGAAGACTGACTCTTCTTACTGTCTACGATTTGAACCATTAATGTGACACTAGTTATAGATTCCCATGCTTCACTTCAGGTGTACTGTATCCCTTGGACCTTCTTATTGACGATGAAACACAGAAATTGCATCGGTATTAAATACAAAAGGCACAATGCTGACTTAAGTACAGGAAGACTGACTCCTCCTAATATCTATGATTTTGAACCATCCCTGTGACACTAGTTATAGATTCCAATGCTTCACTTCAGGTTTAGTGTATCCCTCTGACATTCTTATTGACTATAAAACACAGAAATTGCACCGGAACTAAATAGAAAAGGCACAATGCCGACATAAGTAGAAGAAGAGTGACTCGTTTACTGTCTATATTTTAACCATTCCTGTGACACTAGTTATAGATTATGATGCTTCACTTCAGGTTTACTGTATCCCTCTGACCTTCTTGTTGACGATGAAACACAGAAATTGCATCGGAATTAAATACAAAAGGCACAATGCCGACCCAAGTACAAGAAGACTGACTCTTCCTACTGTCTATGTTTCGAACCATTCCTGTGACACTAGTTATAGATTCCGATGATTCACGTCCGGTTTACTGTATACCTCTAACCTTCTTATTGACGATGAAACACAGAAATTGCATCGGAATTAAATACAAAAGGCACAATGCCGACTTAAGTACAAGAAAACTGACTCTTACTACTGTCTATGTTTTGAACCATCCCTGTGACACTAGTTACAGATTCCGATGCTTGACTTCAGGTTTACTGTATCCCTTGGACCTTCTTGTTGACGATGAAACACAGAAATTGCATCGGAATTAAACAGAAAAGGCACAATGCCGACTTAAGTACAAGTAGACTGACTCTTCTTTCTGTCTATGTTTTGAACCATTCCTGTGACACTAGTTATAGATTCCGCTGCTTCAGTACAGGAGTACTGTATCCCTTGGACCTTCTTATTGACGATGAAACACAGAAATTGCATCGGAATTAAATGCAAAAGCACAATGTCGACTTAAGTACAAGTAGACTGACTCTTCTTACTGTCTATGTTTTGAACCATTCCTGTGACACTAGTTATAGATTCCGATGCTTCACTCCAGGTTTACTGTATCCCTTGGACCTTCTTGTTGACGATGAAACACAGAGATTGCATCGGAATTACATACAAAAAGCACAATGCCGACTTAAGTACAAGAAGTATGACTCTTAATACTGTCTATGCTTTGAACCATTCCTGTGACACTAGTTATAGATTCCGATTCTTCACTTCAGGTTTACTGTACCCCTCTGACCTTCTTATTGACAATGAAACACAGAAATTACATCGGAATTAAATAGAAAAGGCACAATGCCGACTTAAGTACAAGCAGACGGACTCTTCTTACTATCTATGATTTGAACCATTAATGTGACACTAGTTATAGATTCCCATGCTTCACTTCAGGTGTACTGTATCCCTTGGACCTTCTTATTGACAACGAAACACAGAAATTGCATCGGAATTAAATACAAAAGTCACAATGCCGACTTAAGCACAAGAAGACTGACTCCTCCTAATATCTTTGATTTTGAACCATCCCTGTGACACTAGTCATAGATTCCGATGCTTCACTTCAGGTTTAGTGTATCCCTCTGACCTTCTTATTGACTATAAAACACAGAAATTGCATCGGAATTAAATAGAAAAGGCACAATGCCGGCATAAGTACAAGAAGACTGACTCCTTCGACTGTCTATGCTTTGAACCATTCCTGTGACACTAGTTACAGATTGCGATGCTTCTCTTCAGTTTTACTGTAACCCTCTGACCTTCGTATTGACGATAAAACACAGAAATTGCATTGGAATTAAATACAAGAGGCACAATGCCGACTGAAGTACAAGAAGACTGACTCTTCCTACTGTCTGTGTTTTGACCCATTCCTGTGACACTACTTAAAGATTCCGATGCTTCACTTCAGGTTTATTGTATCCCTCTGTCCTTCTTAATGACAATGAAACACAGAAATTGCATCGGAAGTAAATAGAAAAGGCACAATGACGACTTAAGTACTAGAAGACTGACTCCTCTTAATGTCTATGATTTGAACCATTCCTGTGACACTAGTTATAGATTCCGATGCTTCACTTCAGGTTTACTGTATCCCTCTGACCTTCTTATTGACAATGAAACACAGAAATTGCATCGGAATTAAATAATAAAGTCATAATGCCGACTTAAGTACAGGAAGACTGTCTCTTCTTACTGTCTATGATTTGAACCATTCCTGTGACACTAGTTATAGATTTGGATGCTTCACTTCAGGTGTACTGTATCCCTCTGACCTTCTTATTGACGATGAAACACAGAAATTGCATCGGAATTAAATACAAAAAGCACAATGCCGACTTAAGTACAAGTAGACTGACTCTTCTTACTGTCTATGTTTTGAACCATTCCTGTGACACTAGTTATAGATTCTGATACTTCACTTCATGTTTACTGTATCCCTCTGACCTTCTTATTGACGATGAAACACAGAAATTGCATCGGAATTAAATGCAAAAGGCACAATGCCGACTTAAGTACAAGTAGACTGACTCTTCTTACTGTCTATGTTTTGAACCATTCCTGTGACTCTAGTTATAGATTTCGATGCTTCACTCCATGTTTACTGTATCCCTTGGACCTTCTTGTTGACGATGACACACAGAAACTGCATCGGAATTACATACAAAAGGCACAATGCCGACTTAAGTACAAGAAGACTGACTCTTCCTACTGTCTACGGTTTGAACCATCCCTGTGACACTAGTTATAGATTCCGATGCTTCACTTCAGGTTTACTGTATCCCTCTGACCTTCTTATTGACAATGAAACACAGAAATTGCATCGGAATTAAATAAAAAAGTCACAATGCCGACTTAAGTACAGGAAAACTGTCTCTTCTTACTGCCTGTGATTTGAACCATTCCTGTGACACTAGTTAAAGACTCGGATGCTTCACTTCAGGTGTACTGTATCCCTCTGAACTTCTTATTGACGATAAAACACAGAAATTGCTTCGGAATTTAATAGAAAAGGCACAATGCCTACTTAAGTGCAAGAAGACTGACTCTTCTTCTTGACTATATATTGAACCATTCCTGTGACACTAGTTATAGATTCCGATGCTTCACTTCAGGTGTACTGTATCCCTTGGACCTTCTTAATGACGATGAAACACAGAAATTGCATCGGAATTAAATGCAAAAGGCACAATGCCGACTTAAGTACAAGTAGACTGACTCTTCTTACTGTCTATGTTTTGAACCATTCCTGTGACACTAGTTATAGATTCTAATACTTCACTTCATGTTTACTGTATCCCTCTTACCTTCTTATCGACGATGAAACACAGAAATTGCATAGGAATTAAATACAAAAGGCACAATGCCGACTTAAGTACAAGAAGAAGGACTCTTCCTACTGTCTATGCTTTGAACCATCCCTGTGACACTAGTTATAGATCCCGATCCTTCACAACAGGTTTACTGTGTCCCTCTGACCTTCTTATTGACGATAAAACACAGAAATTGCGTCGGAATTAAATAGAAAAGGCACAAAGCCGATTTAAGTGCAAGAAGACTGACTCTTCTTATTGACTATTATTTGAACCATTCCTGTGGCACTACTTACAAATTCCGATGCTTCACTTTAGGTTTACTGTATCCCTTGGACCTTCTTATTGACGATGAAACACAGAAATTGCATCGGAATTAAATACAAAATGCACGATGCCGACTTAAGTACAAGAAGACTGACTCTTCTTGCTGTCTATGTTTTAACCATTCCTGTGACACTAGTTATAGGTTCCGATGCTTCACTTCAGGTTTACTGTATCCCGCTTACCTTCTTATTGACGATGAAACACAGAAATTGCATCGGAATTAATTACAAAAGGCACAATGCCGACTTAAGTACAAGTAGGCTGACTCTTCTTACTGTCTATGTTTTGAACCATTTCTGTGTCACTACTTATAGATTCTGATACTTCACTTCATGTTTACTGTATCCCTCCGACCTTCTTATTGACGATGAAACACAGAAATTGCATCGGAATTAAATGCAAAAGGCACAATGCCGACTTAAGTACAGGAAGACTGGCTCTTCTTACTGACTATGATTTGAACCATTCCTGTGACACTAGTTATAGATTCGGATGCTTCACTTCAGGTGTACTGTATCCCTCTGACCTTCTTATTGACGATGAAACACTAAAATTGCATCGGAATTAAATACAAAAAGCACAATGCCGACTTAAGTACAAGTAGACTGACTCTTCTTACTGTCTATGTTTTGAACCATTCCTGTGACACTAGTTATAGATTCTGATACTTCACTTCATGTTTACTGTATCCCTCCGACCTTCTTATTGACGATGAAACACAGAAATTGCATCGGAATTAAATGCAAAAGGCACAATGCCGACTTAAGTACAAGTAGACTGACTCTTCTTACTGTCTATGTTTTGAACCATTCCTGTGACACTAGTTATAGAATCTGATACTTCACTTCATGTTTACTGTATCCCTCTGACCATCTTATTGACGATGAAACACAGAAATTGCTTTGGAATTAAATGCAAAAGGCACAATGCCGACTTAAGTACAAGTAGACTGACTCTTCTTACTGTCCATGTTTTGAACCATTCCTGTGACTCTAGTTATAGATTCTGATACTTCACTTCATGTTTACTGTTTCCCTCTGACCTTCTTATTGACGATGAAACACAGAAATTGCATCGGAATTAAATGCAAAAGGCACAATGCCGACTTAAGTACAAGTAGACTGACTCTTCTTACTGTCTATGTTTTGAACCATTCCTGTGACACTAGTTATAGATTTCAATGCATCACTCCAGGTTTACTGTATCCCTTGGACCTTCTTGTTGACGATGAAACACAGAAATTGCATCGGAATTACATACAAAAGGCACAATGCCGACTTAAGTACCAGAAGACTGACTCTTCCTACTGTCTATGTTTTGAACCATTCCTGTGACACTAGTTATAGATTCCGATGCTTCACTTCAGGTTTACTGTATCCCTCTGACCTTCTTATTGACAATGAAACACAGAAATTGCATCGGAATTAAATAAAAAAGTCACAATGCCGACTTAAGTACAGGAAGCCTGTCTCTTCTTACTGTCTATGATTTGAACCATTCCTGTGACACCAGTTATAGACTCGGATGCTTCACTTCAGGTGTACTGTATCCCTCTGAACTTCTTATTGACGATAAAACACAGAAATTGCATCGGAATTAAATAGAAAAGGCACAATGGCGACTTAAGTGCAAGAAGACTGACTCTTCTTCTTGACTATAATTTGAACCATTCCTGTGACACTAGTTACAGATTCCGATGCTTCACTTCAGGTGTACTGTATCCCTTGGACCTTCTTATTGACGATGAAACACAAAAATTGCATCGGAATTAAATGCAAAAGGCACTATGCCGACTTAAGTACAAGTAGACTGACTCTTCTTACTGTCTATGTTTTGAACCATTCCTGTGACACTAGTTATAGATTCTGATACCTCACTTCATGTTTACTGTATCCCTCTTGCCTTCTTATTGACGATGAAACACAGAAATTGCATAGGAATTAAATACAAAAGGCACAATGCCGACTTAAGTACTAGTAGACTGACTCTTCTTACAGTCCATGTTTTGAACCATTCCTGTGACACTAGTTATAGTTTCTGATACTTCATGTTTACTGTATCCCTCTGACCTTCTTATTGACGATGAAACACTGAAATTGCATCGGAATTAAATGCAAAAGGCACAATGCCGACTTAAGTACAAGTAGACTGACTCTTCTTACTGTCTATGTTTTGAACCATTCCTGTGACACTAGTTATAGATTTCGATGCTTCACTCCAGGTTTACTGTATCCCTTGGACCTTCTTGTTGACGATGAAACACGGAAATTGCATCGGAATTACATACAAAAGGCACAATGCCGACTTAAGTACCAGAAGACTGACTCTTCCTACTGTCTATCTTTTGAACCATCCCTGTGACACTAGTTATAGATTCCGATGCTTCACTTCATGTATACTGTATCCCTCTGACCTTCTTATTGACGATGAAACACAGAAATTGCATCGGAATTAAATACAAAAGGCACAATGTCGACATAAGTACAAGTAGACTGACTCGTCTTACTGTCTATGTTTTGAACCATTCCTGTGACACTAGTTATAGATATCGATGCTTCACTCCAGGTTTACTGTATCCCTTGGACCTTCTTGTTGACGATGAAACACAGAAATTGCATCGGAATTACATACAAAAGGCACAATGCCGACTTAAGTACAAGAAGACTGACTCTTCCTACTGTCTATGTTTTGAACCTTCCCTGTGACACTAGTTATAGATTCCGTTTCTTCACTTCAGGCTTACTGTATCCCTCTGACCTTCTTATTGACAATGAAACACAGAAATTGCATCGGAATTAAATAAAAAAGTCACAATGCCGACATAAGTACAGGAAGACTGTCTCATCTTACTGTCTATGATTTGAACCATTCCTGTGACACTAGTTATAGATTCGGATGCTTCACTTCAGGTGTACTGTATCCCTCTGCCCTTCTTATTGACGATGAAACACAGAAATTGCATCGGAATTAAACACAAAAAACACAATGCCGACTTAAGTACAAGTAGACTGACTCTTCTTACTGTCTATGTTTTGAACCATTCCTGTGACACTAGTTATAGATTCTGATACTTCACTTCATGTTTACTGTATCCCTCTGACCTTCTTATTGACGATGAAACACAGAAATTGCATCGGAATTAAATGCAAAAGGCACAATGCCGACTTAAGTACAAGTAGACTGACTCTTCTTACTGTCTATGTTTTGAACCATTCCTGTGACAGTAGTTATAGATTTCGATGCTTCACTCCAGGTTTACTGTATCCCTTGGACCTTCTTGTTGACGATGAAACACAGAAATTGCATCGGAATTACATACAAAAGGCACAATGCCGACTTAAGTACAAGAAGACTGACTCTTCCTACTGTCTATGTTTTGAACCATCCCTGTGACACTAGTTATAGATTCCGATGCTTCACTTCAGGTTTACTGTATCCCTCTGACCTTCTTATTGACAATGAAACATTGAAATTGCATCGGAATTAAATAAAAAAGTCACAATGCCGACTTAAGTACAGGAAGACTGTCTCTTCTTACTGTCTATGTTATGAACCATTCCTGTGACACTAGTTATAGACTCGGATGCTTCACTTCAGGTGTACTGTATCCCTCTGAACTTCTTATTGACGATAAGACACAGAAATTGCATCGGAATTAAATAGAAAAGGCACAATGCCGACTTAAGTGCAAGAAGACTGACTCTTCTTCTTGACTGTATTTTGAACCATTCCTGTGACACTAGTTATAGATTCCGATGCTTACTTCAGGTGTACTGTATCCCTTGGACCTTCTTATTGACGATGAAACACAGAAATTACATCGGAATTAAATACAAAAGGCACAATGCCGACTTAAGTACAAGTAGGCTGACTATTCTTACTGTCTATGTTTTGAATCATTTCTGTGACACTACTTATAGATTCTGATACTTCACTTCATGTATACTGTATCCCTCTGACCTTCTTATTGACGATGAAACACAGAAATTGCATCGGAATTAAATACAAAAGGCACAATGCCGACTTAAGTACACAAAAACTGACTCTTCTTACTGTCTATGATTTGAACCATTCCTGTGACACTAGTTATAGAATCCGATGCTTCACTATAGGTGTACTGTATCCCTCTGACCTTCTTATTGACGATGGAACACAGAAATTGCATCGGAATTAAATACAAAAGGCACAATGGCGACTTAAGTAAAAGAAGACTGACTCTTCCTACTGTCTATGCTTTGAACCATCCCTGTGACACTAGTTATAGATTCCGATGCTTCACTTCAGGATTACTGTATCCCTCTGACCTTCTTATTGACGATGAAACACAGAAATTGCATCGGAATTAAATACAAAAAGCACAATGCCGACTTAAGTACAAGTAGACATACTCTTCCTACTGTCTATGTTTTGAACCATTCTTGTGACACTAGTTATAGATTCTGATACTTCACTTCATGTTTACTGTATCCCTCTGACCTTTTTATTGACGATGAAACACAGAAATTGCAACGGAATTAAATACAAAAGGCACAATGCCGACTTAAGTACAAGAAGACTGACTCTTCCAACTGTCTATGTTTTGAACCATCCCTGTGACACTGGTTATAGATTCCGATGCTTCACTTCAGGTTTACTGTATCCCTCTGACCTTCTTATTGACGATAAAACACAGAAATTGCATCTGAATTAAATTGAAAAGGCACAATGTCGACTTAAGTACAAGAAGACTGACTCTTCTTACTGTCTACGTTTTAACCATTCCTGTTACACTAGTAATAGATTCCGATGCTTCACTTCAGGTTTACTGATTCCCTCTTACCTTCTTATTGACGATGAAACACAGAAATTGCACCGGAATTAAATACGAAAGGCACAATGCCGACTTAATTACAAGTAGACTGACTGTTCTTACTGTCTATGCTTTGCATTATTTCTGTGACACTAGTTATAGATTCTGATACTTCACTTCATGTTTACTGTATACCTCTGACCTTCTTATTGACGATGAAACGCAGAAATTGCATCGGAATTAAATAAAAAAGGCACAATGCCGACCTAAGTACAAGAAGAAGGACTCTTCCTACTGTCTATGCTTTGAACCATCCCTGTGACACTAGGTATAGATTCCGATGCTTCGCGTCAGGTTTCTTGTATCCCGCTTACCTTCTTATTGGCGATGAAATACAGAAATTGCATCGGAATTAAATACAAAAGGCACAATGCCGACTTTAGTACAAGTAGGCTGACTCTTCTTACTGTCTATGTTTTGAACCATTTCTGTGACACTACTTATAGATTCTGATACTTCCCTTTATGTATACTGTATCCCTCTGACCTTCTTATTGACGATGAAACGCAGAAATTGCATCGGAATTAAATACAAAAGGCACAATGCCGACTTAAGTACAGGAAAACTGACTTTTCTTACTGTCTATGATTTGAACCATTCCTGTGACACTAGTTATAGATTCCGATGCTTTACGTTGGGTGTACTGTATCCCTCTGACCTTCTTATTGACGATGAAACACAGAAATTGCATCGAAATTAAATACAAAAGGCACAATGCCGACTTAAGTACATGATGACTGACTCTTCCTACTGTCTATGTTTTGAACCATCCCTGTGACACTAGTTATAGATTCCGATGCTTCACTTCAGGTTTTCTGATTCCCTCTTACCTTCTTATTGACGATGAAACACAGATATTGCATCGGAATTAAATACAAAAGGCACAATGCCGACTTAAGTACAAGTAGATTGACTCTTCTTACTGTCTATGTTTTGAACCATTTCTGTGACACTAGTTATAGATTCTGATACTTCGCTTCATGTTTACTGTATACCTCTGACCTTCTTATTGACGATGAAACACAGAAATTGCATCGGAATTAAATAGAAAAGTCACAATGCCGACTTAAGTACAAGAAGACTGACTCTTCCAACTGTCTATGTTTTGAACCATCCCTGTGACACTAGTTTTCGATTCCGATGCTTCACTTCCGGTTTACTGTATCCCTCTGACCTTCTTATTGACGATAAAACACAGAAATTGCATCGGAATTAAATAAAAAAGGCACAATGCCGACTTAAGTGCAAGAAGACTGACTCTTCTTATTGACTATGATTTGAACCATTCCTGTGACACTACTTACAACATCCGATGCTTCTCTTTAGGTTTACTGTATCCCTTGGACCTTCTTATTGACGATGAAACACAGAAATTGCATCGGAATTAAATACAAAAAGCACAATGCCGACTTAAGTACAAGTAGACTGACTCTTCTTACTGTCTATGTTTTGAACCATTCCTGTGACACTAGTTATAGATTCTGATACTTTACTTCATGTTTACTGTATCCCTCTGACCTTCTTATTGACGATGAAACACAGAAATTGCATCGGAATTAAATACAAAAGGCACAATGCCGACTTAAGTACAAGAAGACGGACTCTTCCTACTGTCTATGCTTTGAACCACCCCTGTAACACTAGTTATAGATTAAGATGCTTCACTTCAGGTTTACTGGATCCCTCTGACCTTCTTATTGACGATAAAACACAGAAATTGCATCGGAATTAAATAAAAAAGGCACAATGCCGACCTAAGTACAAGAAGAAGGACTCTTCCTACTGTCTATGCTTTGAACCATCCCTGTGACACTAGGTATAGATTCCGATGCTTCGCGTCAGGTTTACTGTATCCCGCTTACCTTCTTATTGACGATGAAACACAGAAATTGCATCGGAATTAAATACAAAAGGCACAATGCCGACTTTAGTACAAGTAGCCTGACTCTTCTTACTGTCTATGTTTTGAACCATTTCTGTGACACTACTTACAGATTCCGATACTTCCCTTCATGTATACTGTATCCCTCTGACCTTCTTATTGACGATGAAACGCAGAAATCGCATCGGAATTAAATACAAAAGGCACAATGCCGACTTAAGTACAGGAAAACTGACTCTTCTTACTGTCTATGATTTGAACCATTCCTGTGACACTAGTTATAGATTCCGATGCTTTACGTTAGGTGTACTGTATCCCTCTGACCTTCTTATTGACGATGAAACACAAAAATTGCATCGAAATTAAATACAAAAGGCACAATGCCGACTTAAGTACATGATGACTGACTCTTCCTACTGTCTATGTTTTGAACCATCCCTGTGACACTAGTTATAGATTCCGATGCTTCACTTCAGGTTTACTGTATCCCTCTGACCTTCTTATTGACGATAAAATACAGAAATTGCATCTGAATTAAATTGAAAAGGCACAATGCAGACTTAAGTGCTAGAAGACTGACTCTTCTTATGGACTATGATTTGAACCATTCCTGTGACACTACTTACAAAATCCGAAGCTTCACTTTAGGTTTACTGTATCCCTTGGACCTTCTTATTGACGATGAAACACAGAAATTACATCGGAATTAAATTCAAAATGCACAATGCCGACTTAAGTACAAGAAGAATGACTCTTCTTACTGTCTATGTTTTAACCATTCCTGTGACACTAGTTATAGATTCCGATGCTTCACTTCAGGTTTACTGTATCCCGCTTACCTTCGTATTGACGATGAAACACAGAAATTGCATCGGAAAAATACAAAAGGTTCATGCCGACTAAATTCAAGATGACTGGCTCTGCTTACTGTCTATGTTTTGAACTATTCCTGTGACTCTAGTTATAGTTACCGATGCTTCACATCAGGTTTACTGCATCCCTTGGACCTTCTTATTGACGATGAAACACAGAAATTGCATCGGAATTAAATACAAAAGGTACATGCCGACTCAAATACAAGATGACTGGCTCTTCTTACCCTCTATGTTTGAACATTTCCTGTGAGACCAGTTTTAGATTCGGATCCTTCACTATACGTTTACTGTGTCCCTTGGACCTTCTCATTGACGATGAAACACAGATATTGCATCGGAATTAAATAGAAAAGGCACAATGGCGTCTTAAGTACAATAAGACTGACTCTTCTTACTGCCTATGTTTTGAACCATTTCTGTGACACTAGTTATAGATTCCGATGCTTCACTTCAGGTTTACTTTATCCCTTGAACCTTCTTATTGAGGATGAAACACAGACATAGCATCGGAATTAAATTCAAAAGGCACAATCCCGACCTAAGTACAAGATGACTGACTCTTCGTACTGTCTATGTTTGAACAATTCGTGTGACAGTAGTTATGGATTCCGATGCTTCACTTCACGTTTACTGTATCGCTCAGATCTTCTTATTGACGATTAAACTCAGAAATTGCATCGGAATTAAATAGAAAAGGCACAATGCCGACTTACGTACAAGAAGACTGACTCTTCCTACTGTCTATGTTTTGAACCATCCCTGTGACACTAGTTATAGATTCCGATGCTTCATTCCATGTTTACTGTATCCCTTGGACCTTTTTATTGACGATGAAACACAGAAATTGCATCGGAATTAAATATAAAAGGTACAATGCCGCCTTAAGTACAAGAAAACTGACTCTTCTTACTGTCTATGATTTGAACTATTCCTGTGACTCTAGTTATAGATTCCGATGCTTCACATCAGGTTTACTGTATCCCTCTGACCTTCTTATGGACGATGAAACACAGAAATTGCATCGGAATTAAATACAAAAGGCACAATGCCGACTTAAGTACAAGAAGACTGACTCTTCTTACTGTCTATGATTTGAACCATTCCTGTGACACTAGTTATAGATTCCGACGCTTCCCATCAGCTGTACTGTATCCCTTGGACCTTCTTATTGACGATGAAACACAGAAATTGCATCGGAATTAAATGCAAAACTCACAATGCCACCTTAAGTACAAGTAGACTGCCTCTTCTTACTGTCTATGTTTTGAACCATTCCTGTGACTCTAGTTATAGATTCTGACACTTCACTTCATGTTTACTGTATCCCTCTGACCTTCTTAATGACAATGAAACACAGAAATTGCATCGGAATTAAATACAAAAGGCACAATGCCGACTTAAGTACATGAAGACGGACTCTTCCAACTGCCTGTTTTGAACCATCCCTGTGACACTAGTTATGGATTCCGATGCTTCACTTTAGGTTTACTGTATCCCATGGACCTTCATATTGACGCTAAAACACAGAAATTGCATCGGAATTAAATACAAAATGCACAATGCTGACTTAAGTACAAGAAGACTGACCCATCTTATTGTCTATGTTTTATCCATTCCTGTGACACTAGTTATAGATTCGGATGCTTCCCTTCAGGTTTACCGTATCCCTCTGACCCTCCTATTGACGATGAAATACAGAAATTGCATCGGAATTAAATACAAAAGGCACAATGCCGACTTAAGTACAAGAAAACTGACTCTTCCCACTGTCTATGTTTTGAACCATCCCTGTGACACTAGTTATAGATTCCGATGCTTCACTTCCGGTTTACTCTATCCCTCTGACGTTCTTATTGACTATAAAACACAGAAATTGCATCGGAATTGAATAAAAAAGGCACAATGCCGACTTAAGTGCTAGAAGACTGACTCTTCTTATTGACTAAGATTTGAACCATTCCTGTGACACTACTTACAAATTCCGATGCTTCACTTTAGGTTTACTGTATCCCTTGGACCTTCTTATTGACGATGAAACACAGAAATTGCATCGGAATTAAATACAAAATGCACAATGCCGACTTACGTACAAGAAGACTGACTCTTCTTACTGTCTATGTTTTAACCATTCCTGTGACACTAGTTATAGATTCCGATGCTTCACTTCAGGTTTACTGTATCCCGCTTACCTTCTTATTGACGATGAAACACAGAAATTGCATCGGATAAATACAAAAGGTTCATGCCGACTAAATTCAAGATGACTGGCTCTGCTTACTGTCTATGTTTTGAACTATTCCTGTGACTCTAGTTATAGTTTCCGATGCTTCACATCAGGTTTACTGCATCCCTTGGACCTTCTTATTGACGATGAAACACAGAAATTGCATCGGAATTAAATACAAAAGGTACATGCCGACTCAAATACAAGATGACTGGCTTTTCTTACCTTCTATGTTTCAACATTTCCTGTGAGACCAGTTTTAGATTCGGATCCTTCACTATACGTTTACTGTATCCCTTGGACCTTCTCATTGACGATGAAACACAGATATTGCATCGGAATTAAATAGAAAAGGCACAATGGCGTCTTAAGTACCATAAGACTGACTCTTCTTACTGCCTATGTTTTGAACCATTCCTGTGACACTAGTTATAGATTCCGATGCCTCACTTCAGGTTTACTGTATCCCTTGGACCTTCGTATTGACGATGAAACACAGAAATTGCATCGGAATTAAATATTAAAGGCACAATGCCGACTTAAGTACAAGAAGACTGACGCTTCCTACTGTCTATGTGTTGAACCATTCCTATGACACTAGTTATAGTTTCCGATGCTTCACTTCAGGTTTACTGTATTCCTCTTACCTTCTTAATAACGATGAAACAGAGAAATTGCATCGGAATTAAACAGAAAAGGCACAATGCCAACTGAAGTACAAGAAGACTGACTCTTCTTACTGTCTATGCTTTGAACCATTCCTGTGACACTAGTTATAGATTCCGATGCTTCACTTCAGGTCTACTTTATCCCTTGAACCTTCTTATTGAGGATGAAACACAGAAATAGCATCGGAATTAAATTCAAAAAGCACAATCCCGACCTAAGTACAAGATGACTGACTCTTCGTACTGTCTATGTTTGAACCATTCGTGTGACACTAGTTATGGATTCCGATGCTTCACTTCAGGTTTACTGTATCGCGCAGACCTTCTTATTGACGATTAAACTCAGAAATTGCATCGGAATTAAATAGAAAAGGCACAATGGCGACTTACGTACAAGAAGACTGACTCTTCCTACTGTCTATGTTTTGAACCATCCCTGTGAAACTAGTTATAGATTCCGATGCTTCACTCCATGTTTACTGTATCCCTTGGACCTTTTTATTGACGATGAAACACAAAAATTGCATCGGAATTAAATATAAAAGGTACAATGCCGCCTTAAGTACAAGAAAACTGACTCTTCTTACTGTCTATGATTTGAACTATTCCTGTGACTCTAGTTATAGATTCCGATGCTTCACATCAGCTTTACTGTATCCCTCTGACCTTCTTATGGACGATGAAACACAGAAATTGCATCGGAATTAAATACAAAATGCACAATGCTGACTTAAGTACAAGAAGACTGACCCATCTTATTGTCTATGTTTTATCCATTCCTGTGACACTAGTTATAGATTCGGATGCTTCCCTTCAGGTTTACCGTATCCCTCTGACCCTCCTATTGACGATGAAACAAAGAAATTGCATCGGAATTAAATACAAAGTCACAATGCCGACTTAAGTACAAGAAGACTGATTGCACTTTCTGTCTATGATTTGAACCATTCCTGTGACACTAGTTATAGATTCCGATGCTTCACTTCAGGTGTTCTGTATTCCTTGGACCTTCTTATTGACGTTGAAACACAGAAATTGCATCGGAATTAAATACGAACACAATGCCGACTTAAGTACAAGTAGACTGACTCTTCTTACTGTCTATGTTTTGAACCATTCCTGTGACACTAGTTACAGATTCTGATACTTCACTTCATGTTTACTGTATCCCTCTGACCTTCTTATTGTTGTTGAAACACAGAAATTGCATCGAAATTAAATAGAAAAGGCACGATGCCCACTTAAGTACAAGATGACTGACTCTTCCAACTGTCTATGGTTTGAACTATTCCTGTGACACTAGTTATAGATTCCGATGCTTCACATCAGGTTTACTGTATCCCTCTGACTATCTTATTGTCGATGAAACACAGAAATTGCATCTGAATTAAATTGAAAAGGCACAATGCCGACTTAAGTACAAGAACACTGACTCTTCTTACTGAGTGTGATTTGAACCATTCCTATGACACTAGTTAATTATTCCGATGCTTCACTTTATGTTTACTGTATCCCTTGGACCTTCTTCTTGACGATGAAACACAGAAATTGCCTCGGAATTAAATAGAAAAGGTACAATGCCGACTTAAGTACAAGAAGACTGACTCTTCTTATTGTCTACGTTTTAACCATTCCTGTGACAATAGTTATAGATTCCGATGCTTCACTTCAGGTTTACTGATTCCCTCATACCTTCTTATTGACGATGAAACACAGAAATTGCATCGGAATTACATAGAAAAGGCACAATGCCGACTTAAATACAAGTAGACTGACTCTTCTTACTGTCTATGTTTTGAACCATTTCTGTGACACTAGTTATAGATTCTGATACTTCACTTCATGTTTACTGTATACCTCTGACCTTCTTATTGACGATGAAACACAGAAATTGCATCGCAATTAAATAGAAAAGTCACAAAGCCGACTTAAGTACAAGAAGACTAACTCTTCCAACTGTCTATGTTTTGAACCATCCCTGTGACACTAGTTATAGATTCCGATGCTTCACTTCCGGTTTACTTTATCCCTCTGACCTTCTTATTGACGATAAAACACAGAAATTGCACCGGAATTAAATAAAAAAGGCACAATGCCGACTTAAGTGCAAGAAGATTGACTCTTCTTATTGACTATGATTTGAACCATTCCCGTGACACTACTTACAAATTCCGATGCTTCACTTTAGGTTTACTGTATCCCTTGGACCTTCTTATTGACGATGAAACACAGAAATTGCATCGGAATTAAATACAAAATGCACAATGCCGACTTAAGTACAAGAAGACTGACTCTTCTTACTGTCTATGTTTGAACTATTCCTGTGACTCTAGTTATAGTTTCCGATGCTTCACATCAGGTTTACTGCATACCTTGGACCTTCTTATTAACGATGAAACACAGAAATTGCATCGGAATTAAATACAAAAGGTACATGCCGACTCAAATACAAGATGACTGGCTCTTCTTACCCTCTACGTTTCAACATTTCCTGTGAGACCAGTTTTAGATTCCGATCCTTCACTATACGTTTACTGTATCCCTTGGTCCTTCTCATTGACGATGAAACACAGATATTGTATCGGAATTAAATAGAAAAGGTACAATGCCGTCTTAAGTACAAGATGACTAACTCTTCGTACTGTCTATGTTTGAACCATTCGTGTGACACTAGTTATGGATTCCGATGCTTCACTTCAGGTTTACTGTATCGCTCAGACCTTCTTATTGACGATTAAACTCAGAAATTGCATCGGAATTAAATAGATAAGGCATAATGCCGACTTAAGTACAAGTAGACTGACTCTTCCTACTGTCTATGTTTTGAACCATCCCTGTGACACTAGTTATAGATTCTGATACTTCACTTCATGTTTACTGTATACCTCTGACCTTCTTATTGACGATGAAACACAGAAATTGCATCGCAACTAAATAGAAAAGTCACAATGCCGACTTAAGTACAAGAAGACTAACTCTTCCAACTGTCTATGTTTTGAACCATCCCTGTGACACTAGTTATAGATTCCGATGCTTCACTTCCGGTTTACTTTATCCCTCTGACCTTCTTATTGACGATAAAACACAGAAATTGCACCGGAATTAAATAAAAAAGGCACAATGCCGACTTAAGTGCAAGAAGACTTACTCTTCTTATTGACTATGATTTGAACCATTCCCGTGACACTACTTACAAATTCCGATGCTTCACTTTAGGTTTACTGTATCCCTTGGACCTTCTTATTGACGATAAAACACAGAAATTGCACCGGAATTAAATAAAAAAGGCACAATGCCGAATTAAGTGCAAGAAGATTGACTCTTCTTATTGACTATGATTTGAACCATTCCCGTGACACTACTTACAAATTCCGATGCTTCACTTTAGGTTTACTGTATCCCTTGGACCTTCTTATTGACGATGAAACACAGAAATTGCATCGGAATTAAATACAAAATGCACAATGCCGACTTAAGTACAAGAAGACTGACTCTTCTTACTGTCTATGTTTGAACTATTCCTGTGACTCTAGTTATAGTTTCCGATGCTTCACATCAGGTTTACTGCATACCTTGGACCTTCTTATTAACGACGAAACACAGAAATTGCATCGGAATTAAATACAAAAGGTACATGCCGACTCAAATACAAGATGACTGGCTCTTCTTACCCTCTATGTTTCAACATTTCCTGTGAGACCAGTTTTAGATTCCGATCCTTCACTATACGTTTACTGTATCCCTTGGTCCTTCTCATTGACGATGAAACACAGATATTGTATCGGAATTAAATAGAAAAGGTACAATGCCGTCTTAAGTACAAGATGACTAACTCTTCGTACTGTCTATGTTTGAACCATTCGTGTGACACTAGTTATGGATTCCGATGCTTCACTTCAGGTTTACTGTATCGCTCAGACCTTCTTATTGACGATTAAACTCAGAAATTGCATCGGAATTAAATAGATAAGGCATAATGCCGACTTAAGTACAAGTAGACTGACTCTTCCTACTGTCTATGTTTTGAACCATCCCTGTGACACTAGTTATAGATTCTGATACTTCACTTCATGTTTACTGTATACCTGTGACCTTCTTATTGACGATGAAACACAGAAATTGCATCGCAATTAAATAGAAAAGTCACAATGCCGACTTAAGTACAAGAAGACTAACTCTTCCAACAGTCTATGTTTTGAACCATCCCTGTGACACTAGTTATAGATTCCGATGCTTCACTTCCGGTTTACTTTATCCCTCTGACCTTCTTATTGACGATGAAACACAGAAATTGCACCGGAATTAAATAAAAAAGGCACAATGCCGACTTAAGTGCAAGAAGACTGACTCTTCTTATTGACTATGATTTGAACCATTCCCGTGACACTACTTACAAATTCCGATGCTTCACTTTAGGTTTACTGTATCCCTTGGATCTTCTTATTGACGATGAAACACAGAAATTGCATCGGAATTAAATATTAAAGGCACAATGCCGACTTAAGTACAAGAAGACTGACGCTTCCTACTGTCTATGTTTTGAACCATTCCTATGACACTAGTTATAGTTTCCGATGCTTCACTTCAGGTTTACTGTATTCCTCTTACCTTCTTAATAACGATGAAACAGAGAAATTGCATCGGAATTAAACAGAAAAGGCACAATGCCAACTGAAGTACAAGAAGACTGACTCTTCTTACTGTCTATGCTTTGAACCATTCCTGTGACACTAGTTATAGATTCCGATGCTTCACTTCAGGTCTACTCTATCCCTTGAACCTTCTTATTGAGGATGAAACACAGAAATAGCATCGGAATTAAATTCAAAAGGCACAATCCCGACCTAAGTACAAGATGACTGACTCTTCGTACTGTCTATGTTTGAACCATTCGTGTGACACTAGTTATGGATTCCGATGCTTCACTTCAGGTTTACTGTACCGCGCAGACCTTCTTATTGACGATTAAACTCAGAAATTGCATCGGAATTAAATAGAAAAGGCACAATGCCGACTTACGTACAAGAAGACTGACTCTTCCTACTGTCTATGTTTTGAACCATCCCTGTGAAACTAGTTATAGATTCCGATGCTTCACTCCATGTTTACTGTATCCCTTGGACCTTTTTATTGACGATGAAACACAAAAATTGCATCGCAATTAAATATAAAAGGTACAATGCCGCCTTAAGTACAAGAAAACTGACTCTTCTTACTGTCTATGATTTGAACTATTCCTGTGACTCTAGTTATAGATTCCGATGCTTCACATCAGGTTTACTGTATCCCTCTGACCTTCTTATGGGCGATGAAACACAGAAATTGCATCGGAATTAAATACAAAATGCACAATGCTGACTTAAGTACAAGAAGACTGACCCATCTTATTGTCTATGTTTTATCCATTCCTGTGACACTAGTTATAGATTCGGATGCTTCCCTTCAGGTTTACCGTATCCCTCTGACCCTCCTATTGACGATGAAACAAAGAAATTGCATCGGAATTAAATACAAAGTCACAATGCCGACTTAAGTACAAGAAGACTGATTCCACTTTCTGTCTATGATTTGAACCATTCCTGTGACACTAGTTATAGATTCCGATGCTTCACTTCAGGAGTTCTGTATTCCTTGGACCTTCTTATTGACGTTGAAACACAGAAATTGCATCGGAATTAAATACGAACACAATGCCGACTTAAGTACAAGTAGACTGACTCTTCTTACTGTCTATGTTTTGAACCATTCCTGTGACACTAGTTATAGATTCTGATACTTCACTTCATGTTTACTGTATCCCTCTGACCTTCTTATTGTTGTTGAAACACAGAAATTGCATCGAAATTAAATAGAAAAGGCACGATGCCCACTTAAGTACAAGATGACTGACTCTTCCAACTGTCTATGTTTTGAACTATTCCTGTGACACTAGTTATAGATTCCGATGCTTCACATCAGGTTTACTGTATCCCTCTGACTATCTTATTGTCGATGAAACACAGAAATTGCATCTGAATTAAATTGAAAAGGCACAATGCCGACTTAAGTACAAGAACACTGACTCTTCTTATTGACTGTGATTTGAACCATTCCTATGACACTAGTTAATTATTCCGATGCTTCACTTTATGTTTACTGTATCCCTTGGACCTTCTTCTTGACGATGAAACACAGAAATTGCCTCGGAATTAAATAGAAAAGGTACAATGCCGACTTAAGTACAAGAAGACTGACTCTTCTTATTGTCTACGTTTTAACCACTCCTGTGACAATAGTTATAGATTCCGATGCTTCACTTCAGGTTTACTGATTCCCTCTTACCTTCTTATTGACGATGAAACACAGAAATTGCATCGGAATTAAATAGAAAAGGCACAATGCCGACTTAAATACAAGTACACTGACTCTTCTTACTGTCTATGTTTTGAACCATTTCTGTGACACTAGTTATAGATTCTGATACTTCACTTCATGTTTACTGTATACCTCTGACCTTCTTATTGACGATGAAACACAGAAATTGCATCGCAATTAAATATAAAAGTCACAATGCCGGCTTAAGTACAAGATGACTAACTCTTCCAACTGTCTATGTTTTGAACCATCCCTGTGACACTAGTTATAGATTCCGATGCTTCACTTCCGGTTTACTTTATCCCTCTGACCTTCTTATTGACGATAAAACACAGAAATTGCACCGGAATTAAATAAAAAAGGCACAATGCCGACTTAAGTGCAAGAAGACTGACTCTTCTTATTGACTATGATTTGAACCATTCCCGTGACACTACTTACAAATTCCGATGCTTCACTTTAGGTTAACTGTATCCCTTGGACCTTCTTATTGACGATGAAACACAGAAATTGCATCGGAATTAAATACAAAATGCACAATGCCGACTTAAGTACAAGAAGACTGACTCTTCTTACTGTCTATGTTTGAACTATTCCTGTGACTCTAGTTATAGTTTCCGATGCTTCACATCAGGTTTACTGCATACCTTGGACCTTCTTATTAACGATGAAACACAGAAATTGCATCGGAATTAAATACAAAAGGTACATGCCGACTCAAATACAAGATGACTGGCTCTTCTTACCCTCTATGTTTCAACATTTCCTGTGAGACCAGTTTTAGATTCCGATCCTTCACTATACGTTTACTGTATCCCTTGGTCCTTCTCATTGACGATGAAACACAGATATTGTATCGGAATTAAATAGAAAAGGTACAATGCCGTCTTAAGTACAAGATGACTAACTCTTCGTACTGTCTATGTTTGAACCATTCGTGTGACACTAGTTATGGATTCCGATGCTTCACTTCAGGTTTACTGTATCGCTCAGACCTTCTTATTGACGATTAAACTCAGAAATTGCATCGGAATTAAATAGATAAGGCATAATGCCGACTTAAGTACAAGTAGACTGACTCTTCCTACTGTCTATGTTTTGAACCATCCCTGTGACACTAGTTATAGATTCCGATGCTTCACTCCATGTTTACTGTATCCCTTGGACCTTCTTATTGACGATGAAACACAGAAATTGCATCGGAATTAAATATAAAAGGCACAATGCCGCCTTAAGTACAAGAAAACTGTCTCTTCTTACTGTCTACGATTTGAACTATTCCTGTGACTCTAGTTATAGATTCCGATGTTTCACATCAGGTTTACTGTATCCCTCTGACCTTTTTATTGACGATGAAACACAGAAATTGCATCGGAATTAAATACAAAAGGCACAATGCAGACTTAAGTACAAGAAGACTGACTCTTCTTACTGTCTATGATTTGAACCATTCCTGTGACACTAGTTATAGATTCTGACGCTTCCCTTCAGCTGTACTGTATCCCTTGGACCTTCTTATTGACGATGAAACACAGAAATGGCATCGGAATTAAATGCAAAAGGCACAAGGCCGACTTAAGTACAAGTAGACTGACTCTTCTTACTGTCTATTTTTTGAACCATTCCTGTGACTCTGGTTGTAGATTCTGATACTTCACTTCATGTTTACTGTATCCTTCTGACTTTTCTTAATGACGATGAAACACAGAAACTGCATCGGAATTAAATACAAAAGGCACAATGCCGACGTAAGTACAAGTAAACGGACTCTTCCTACTGTCTATGTTTGAACCATCCCTCTGACACTAGTTATAGATTCCAATGCTTCACTTCAGGTTTACAGTATCCCTCTGACCTTCTTATTGACAATGAAACACAGAAATTGCATCAAAATTAAATAGATAAGTCACAATGCCGACTTAAGTACAAGATGACTGACTCTTCTTACTGTCTATGATTTGAACTATTCCTGTGACACTAGTTATAGATTCCGATGCTTCACTTCAGGTGTTCTGTATTCCTTGGACCTTCTTATTGTCGATGAAACACAGAAATTGCATCGGAATTAAATACGAAAGGCACAATGCCGACTTAAGTACAAGTAGACTGACTCTTCTTACTGTCTATGTTTTGAACCATTCCTGTGACACTAGTTATGGATTCTGATACTTCACTTCTTGTTTACTGTATGCCTCTGACCTTCTTATTGTTGTTGAAACACAGAAATTGCATCGAAATTAAATAGAAAAGGCACGATGCCCACTTAAGTACAAGATGACTGATTCTACCAACTGCCTATGTATTGAACTATTCCTGTGACACTAGTTATAGATTCCGATGCTTCACATCAGGTTTACTGTATCCCTCTGACTATCTTATTGACGATGAAACACAGAAATTGCATCCGAATTAAACAGAAAAGGCACAATGCCGACTTTAGTACAAGAAGACTTACTCTTCTTACTGTCTATGTTTTGAACCATTCCTGTGACACTAGTTATAGATTCCGATGCCTCACTTAGGTTTACTTTATCCCTTGGACCTTCTTATTGACGATGAAACACAGAAATTGCATCGGACTTAAATACAATGGCACAATGCCGACTTAAGTACAAGAAGACTGACTCTTCCTACTGTCTATGCTTTTGAACCATTCCTGTGACACTAGTTACTGATTCCGATGCTTCACTTAAGGTTTAATGTGTATCTCAGACCTTCTTATTGGCGATAAAACACAGAAATTGCATCGGAATTAAATAGAAAAGGCACAATGCCGACTTAAGTACAAGAAGACTGACTCTTATTACTGACTATGTTTTGAACCATTCCTCTGACACTAGTTACAGATTCCGATGCTTCACTTTAGGTTTACTGTATCCCTTGGACCTTCTTATTGACGATGAAGCACAGAAATTGCATCGGAATTAAATTCAAAATACCCAATGCCGACTTAAGTACAAGAAGACTGACTCTTCTTACTGTCTATGTTTTAACCATTCCTGTGACACTAGTTATAGATTCCGATGCCTCACTTCAGGTTTACTTTATCCCTCTGACCTTCTTATTGACGATGAAACACAGAAATTGCATCGGAATTAAATACAAAGGTACAATGCCAACTCAAATACAAGATGACTGGCTCTTATTAATATCTATGTTTTGAACCTATCCTGTGAGACCGGTTTTAGACTCCGATGCTTCACTTCAGGTTTGCTGTATCGCTTGGACCTTCTTATTGACGACGAAACACAGAAATTGAATCGGAGTTAAATGGAAAAGGCACAATGCAGACTTAAGTAAAAGAAGACTGACTCTCCTTACTGACTATGTTGTCAACATTTCCTGTGAGACCAGTTTTAGATTCCGATGCTTCACTATATGTTTACTGTATCCCTTGGACCTCCTTATTGTCGATGAAACACAGATATTGCATCGGAATTAAATAGAAAAGGCACAATGCCGACTTAAGTACTAGAAGACTGACTCCTCTTACTGTCTATGATTTGAACCATTCCTGTGACTCTAGTTAGAGATTCCGATGCTTCACTTCAGGTGTACTGTATCCCTTGGACCTTCTTATTGATGATGAAACACAGAAATTGCATCGGAATTAAATGCAAAAGGCACAATGCCGACTTAAGTACAAGTAGACTGACTCTTCTTACTGTCCATGTTTTGAACCATTCCTGTGACACTAGTTGTAGATTCTGATACTTCACTTCATGTTTACTGTATCCCTCTGACCTTCTTATTGACGATGAAACACAGAAATTGCATAGGAATTAAATACGAAAGGCACATTGCCGACTTAAGTACAAGAAGACGGACTCTTCATACTGTCTATTTTTTGATCCATCCCTGTGACACTAGTTATAGATTCCGATGCTTCACTTCAGGTTTACTGTATCCCTCTGACCTTCTTATTGACGATAAAACACGGAAATTGCATCGGAATTAAATAGAAGAGGCACAATGCCGACTTAAGCGCATGAAGACTGAATCTTCTTTTTGACTATGTTTTGTACCATTCCCGTGACACTACTTACAGATTCCGATGCTTCACTTTTGGTTTACTGTATCCCTTGGACCTTCTTATTTTCGATGAAACACAGAAATTGCATCGGAATTAAATATAAAATGCACAATGCCGACTTAAGTACAAGAAGACTGACTCGTCCTACTGTCTATGTTTTAACCATTCCTGTGACACTAGTTAGAGATTCCGGTGCTTCACTTCAGGTTTACTGTATCCCTCTTACCTTCTTATTGACGTTGAAACACAGAAATAGCATCGGAATTAAATACAAAAGGCACAATGCCGACTTAAGTACAAGACGACTGACTCTTCTTACTGTCTATTATTTGAACCATTCCTGTGACACTAGTTATAGATTCCAATGCTTCACTTCAGGTGTACTGTATCCCTTGGACTATCTTATTGACGATGAAACACAGAAATTGCATCGGAATGAAATACAAAAGGCACAATGCCGACTTAAGTACAAAAAGACTGACTCTTCCTACTGTCAATGTTTTGAACCATCCCTGTGACACTAGTTATAGATTCCGATGCTTCACTTCAAGTTTACTGTATCCCTCTGACCTTCTCATTGACGATTAAAACACAGAAATCGCATCGGAATTAAATAGAAAAGGCACAATGCCACGTAAGTACAAGAAGACTGACTCTTCTTACTGACTATGTTTTGAACCATTCCTGTGACACTAGTTACAGATTCCGATGCTTCACTATAGGTTTACTGTATCCCTTTGACCTTCATATTGACGATGAAACACAGAAATTGCATCGGAATTAAATTCAAAATACACAATGCCGACTTAAGTACAAGAAGACTGACTCTTCTTACTGTCTATGTTTTAACCATTCCTGTGACACTAGTTATAGATTCCGATGCTTCACTTCAGGTTTACTGTATCCCTCTCACCTTCTTATTGACAATGAAACACAGAAATTGCATCGGAATTAAATACAAAGATACAATGCCGAATCAAATACAAGATGACTAGCTCTTATTAATCTCTATGTTTTGAACCTATCCTGTGAGACCGGTTTTAGACTCCGATGCTTCACTTCAGGTTTACTGTATCGCTTGGACCTTCTTATTGACGACGAAACACAGAAATTGCATCGGGGTTAAATGGAAAAGGCACAATGCAGACTTAAGTAAAAGATGACTGACTCTTCTTACTGACTATGTTGTCAACATTTCCTGTGAGACCAGTTTCAGATTCCGATGCTTCACTATATGTTTACTGTATCCCTTGGACCTAGTTATTGTCGATGAAACACAGATATTGCATCGGAATTAAATAGAAAGGGCACAATGCCGACTTAAGTACAAGAAGACTGACTCTTCTTACTGACTATGATTTGAACCATTCCTGTGACACTAGTTAAGGAATCCGAAGCTCCACTTCAGGTTTACTGTATCCCTCTGACCTTCTTATTCATGATGAAACACAGCAATTGCATCAGAATTAAATAGAAAAGGCACAATGCCGACTTAAGTACAAGAAGACTGACTCCTCTTACTGTCTATGATTTGAACCATTAGTGTGACACTAGTTACAGATTCCGATGCTTCACTTCAGGTGTACTGTATCCCTTGGACCTTCTTATAGATGATGAAACACAGAAATTGCATCGGAATTAAATGCAAAAGGCACAATGCCGACTTAAGTACAAGTAGACTGACTCTTGTTACTGTCTATGTTTGAGCCATTCCTGTGACACTAGTTATAGATTCTGATACTACTTTTCATGTTTACAGTATCCCTCTGACCTTCTTATTGACGATGAAACACAGAAATTGCATAGGAATTAAATACGAAAGGCACATTGCCGACTTAAGTACAAGAAGACGGACTCTTCCAACTGTCTATGTTTTGATCCATCCCTGTGACACTAGTTATAGATTCCGATGCTTCACTTCAGGTTTACTGTATCCCTGTGACCTTCGTATTGACGATAAAACACGGAAATTGCATCGGAATTAAATAGAAGAGGCACAATGCCGTCTTAAGCGCAAGAAGACTGAATCTTCTTTTTGACTATGTTTTGTACCATGCCAGTGACACTACTTACAGATTCCGATGCTTCACTTTAGGTTTACTGTATCCTTTGGACCTTTTTATTTTCGATGAAACACAGAAATTGCATCGGAATTAAATACAAAATGCACAATTCCGATTTAAGTACAAGAAGACTGACTCGTCTTACTGTCTATGTTTTAACCATTCCTGTGACACTAGTTATAGATTCCGGTGCTTCACTTCAGGTCTACTGTGTCCCTCTTACCTTCTTAATCACAATGAAACACAGAAATTGCATCGGAATTAAATACAAAAGGCACAATGCCGACATAAGTACAAGACGACTGACTCTTCTTACTGTCTATTATTTGAACCATTCCTGTGACACCAGTTATAGATTCCGATGCTTCACTTCAGGTGTACTGTATGCCTTGGACTATCTTATTGTCGATGAAACACAGAAATTGCATCGGAATGAAATACAAAAGGCACAATGCCGACTTAAGTACAAGAAGACTGACTCTTCCTACTGTCAATGCTTTGAACCATCCCTGTGACACCAGTTATAGATTCCGATGCTTCACTTCAGGTTTACTGTATCCCTCTGACCTTCTTATTGACAATGAAACACAGAAATTGCATCGAAATTATATAGAAAAGTCACAATGCCGACTTAAGTACAAGAAGACTGACTCTTCTTACTGTCTATGATTTGAACCATTCCTGTGACACTAGTTATAGATTCCGATGCTTCACTTCAGGTGTACTGTATCCCTTGGACCTTCTTATTGACGATGAAACACAGAAATTGCATCGGAATTAAATACAAAAGGCACAATGCCGACGTAAGTACAAGTAGACTGACTCTTCTTACTGTCTATGTTTTAAACCATTCCTGTGACACTAGTTATAGATTCTGATACTTCACTTTATGTTTACTATATCCCTCTGACCTTCTTATTGACGATGAAACACAGAATTTGCATCGGAATGAAATACAAAAGGCACAATGCCGACTTAAGTACAAGAAGACTGACTCTTCCTACTGTCTATGTTTTGAACCATCCCTGTGACACTAGTTATAGTTTCCGATGCTTCACTTCAGGTTTACTGTATCCCTCTGACCTTCTCATTGACGATTAAAACACAGAAATCGCATTGGAATTAAATAGAAAAGGCACAATGCCGACTTAAGCTTAAGAAGGCTGACTCTTCTTATTGATTATGATTTGAACCATTCCTGTGACACTAGTTACAGATTCCGATGCTTCACTTTAGGTTTACTGTATCCCTTGGACCTTCTTGTTGACGATGAAACACAGAAAATGCCTCGGAATTAAATACAAACTGCACAATGCCGACTTGAGTACAAGAAGACTGACTCTTCTTACTGTCTATGTTTTAACATTCCTGTGACACTAGTTATAGATTCCGAAGCTTCACTTCAGGTTTACTGTATCCCTCTGACCTTCTTACTGACGATGAAACACAGAAATTGCATCGGAATTAAATACAAAAGGTACATGCCGACTCCAATACAAGATGACTGGCTCTTCTTACTCTTTATGGTTTCAACATTTCCTGTGAGACCAGTTTTAGATTCCGATCCTTCACTATATGTCTACTGTATCCCTTGGACCTTCTTATTGACGATGAAACACAGATATTGCATCGGAATTAAATAGAAAATGCACAATGCCGACATAAGTAGAAGAAGACTGACTCTTCTTACTGATTATGTTTTGAACCATTCCTGTGTCACTAGTTATAGACTCCGATGCTTCACTTCAGGTTTACCGTATCCCTCTGACCTTCATATTGATGATGAAACACAGAAATTGCATCGGAAATGAATAGAAAAGGCACAATGCCGACTTAAGTACAAGATGACTGACTCTTCTTACTGTCTATGTTTTCAACCATTCCTGTGACACTAGTTATGGATTCCGATGCTTCACCTCAGGTTACTGTATCTCTCAGACCTTCTTATTGACGATTAAACACAGAAATTGCATCGGAATTAAATAGAAAAGGGACAATGCCGAGGTAAGTATAAGAAGACTGACTCTTCCTACGGTCTATGTTTTGAACCGTCCCTGTGACACTAGTAATAGATTCCGATGCATCACTTCAGGTTTACTGTATCCCTCTGACCTTCTTATTGATGATAAAACACAGAAATTGCATCGGATTTAAATAGAAAAGGCACAATGCCGACTTAAGTACAAGAAGACTGACTCTTCCTACTGTCTATGATTTGAACCATTCCTGTGACACTAGTTATAGATTCCGATGCTTCTCTTCAGGTTTACTGTAACCCTCTGACCTTCTTATTGACGATGAAACACAGAAATTGCATCGTTATTAAATGCAAAAGGCACAATGCCTACATAAGTACAAGTAGACTCACTCTTCTTACTGTCTGTGTTTTGAGCCATTCCTGAGACACTAGTTATAAATTCTGTTACTTCACTTCATGTGTACTGTATCCCCATGACCTTCTTATTGACGCTGAAACACAGAAATTGCACCGGAATTAAATACAAAAGGCACAATGCCGACTTAAGTACAAGAAGACGGACTCTTACTACTGCCTATGTTCTGAACCATCCCTGTGACACTAGTTACAGATTCCGATGCTTCACTTTAGGTTTACTGTATCCCTCTGACCTACTTATTGACGACAAAACACAGAAATTGCATCGGAATTAATTGGAAAAGGCACAATGCCGACTTAAGTACAAGAAGACGGACTCTTCTTATTGACTACGTTTTGAACCATTCCTGTGACACTACTTACAGATTCCGTTGCTTCACTTTAGGTTTACTGTATCCCTTTGACCTTCATATTGACGATGAAACACAGAAATTGCATCGGAACTAAATACAAAATGCACAATGCCGTCTTAAGTACAAGAAGACTGACTCTTCTTACTGTCTATGTTTTATCCATTACTGTGACACTAGTTATAGATTCCGATGTTTCACTTCAGGCTTACTGTATCCCTCTGACCTTCTTAATGACGACAAAACACAGAATTTGCATCGGAATTAAACAGAAAAGGCACAATGCCGACTTAAGTACAAGAGAAATGACTCTTCTTACTGTCTATGTTTTTAGCCATTCCTGTGACACTAGTTATAGATTCCGATGCTTCACTTCAGGTTTACTGAATCCCTCTGACCTTCTCATTGACGATGAAACACAGAAATTGCGTCGGAATTAAATACAAAAGGCACAATGCCGACTCAATTACAAGATGACTGACTTTCTCCTACTGTCTATGATTTGAACCATTAATGTGACACTAGTTATAGATTCCGATGCTTCACTTCAGGTTTACTGAATCCCTCTGACCTTCTTATTGACAATGAAACACAGAAATTGCATCGGAAATAAATAGAAAAGGCCAATGCCGACTTAAGTACAAGAAAACTGACTCTTCTTACTGCCTATGATTTGAACCATTCCTGTGACACTAGTTATAGATTCCGACGCTTCACTTCAGGTGTACTGTATCCCTTGGACCTTCTTATTGACGATGAAACACAGAAATTGCATCCGAATTAAATGCAAAAGGCACAATGCCGACTTAAGTACAACTAGACTGACTCTTCTTACTGTCTATGTTTTGAACCATTCTTGTGACACTAGTTATAGTTTCTGATACTTCACTTCATGTTTACTGTATCCCTCCGACCTTCTTATTGACGATGAAAAACAGAAATTGCATCGGAATTAAATACAAAAGGCACAATGCCGACTTAAGTACGAGAAGACTGACTCTTCCTACTGTCTATGTTTTGAACCATTCCTGTGACACTAGTTATAGATTCCGATGCTTCACTTCAGGTTTACTGTATCTCTCAGACCTTCGTATTGACGATAAAACACAGAAATTGCATCGGAAAAAAATAAAAAAGGCACAATGCCGACTTAAGTACAAGAAGTCTGGCACTTCTTCCTGACTATGTTTTGAACCATTCCTGTGACACTAGTTATAGATTCCGATGCCTCACTTCAGGTTTACTGTATCCGTTGGACCTTCTCATTGATGATGAAACACAGAAATTGCATCGGAAATAAATAACAAAAGCACAATGCTGACTTAAGTACATGAAGACTGACTCTTCCTACTGTCTATGTTTTGAACCATTCCTGTGACACTAGTTATAGATTCCGATGCTTCACTACAGGTTTTCTGTATCCCTCTGACCTTCTTATTGACGATGAAACACAGATATTGCATCGGAATTAAATGGAAAAGACACAATGCCGACTTAAGTACAAGAAGACTGACTCTTCTTACTGACTATGTTATGAACCATTCCTGTGACACTAGTTACAGATTCCGATGCTTCACTTTAGGTTTACTGTATCCCTTGGACCTTCTTGTTGACGATGAAACACAGAAAATGCATCGGAATTAAATACAAACTGCACAATGCCGACTTGAGTACAAGAAGACTGACTCTTCTTACTGTCTATGTTTTAACCATTCCTGTGACACTAGTTATAGATTCCGAAGCTTCACTTCAGGTTTACTGTATCCCTCTGACCTTCTTACTGGCGATGAAACACAGAAATTGCATCGGAATTAAATACAAAAGGTACATGCCGACTCCAATACAAGATGACTGGCTCTTCTTACTCTTTATGTTTTCAACATTTCCTGTGAGACCAGTTTTAGATTCCGATCCTTCACTATATGTCTACTGTATCCCTTGGACCTTCTTATTGACGATGAAACACAGATATTGCATCGGAATTAAATAGAAAATGCACAATGCCGACATAAGTAGAAGAAGACTGACTCTTCTTACTGATTATGTTTTGAACCATTCCTGTGTCACTAGTTATAGACTCCGATGCTTCACTTCAGGTTTACCGTATCCCTCTGACCTTCATATTGATGATGAAACACAGAAATTGCATCGGAAATGAATAGAAAAGGCACAATGCCGACTTAAGTACAAGATGACTGACTCTTCTTACTGTCTATGTTTTCAACCATTCCTGTGACACTAGTTATGGATTCCGATGCTTCACCTCAGGTTACTGTATCTCTCAGACCTTCTTATTGACGATTAAACACAGAAATTGCATCGGAATTAATTGGAAAAGGCACAATGCCGACTTAAGTACAAGAAGACGGTCTCTTCTTATTGACTATGTTTTGAACCATTCCTGTGACACTACTTACAGATTCCGTTGCTTCACTTTAGATTTACTGTATCCCTTTGACCTTCATATTGACGATGAAACACAGAAATTGCATCGGAACTAAATACAAAATGCACAATGCCGTCTTAAGTACAAGAAGACTGACTCTTCTTACTGTCTATGTTTTATCCATTACTGTGACACTAGTTATAGATTCCGATGTTTCACTTCAGGCTTACTGTATCCCTCTGACCTTCTTAATGACGACAAAACACAGAATTTGCATCGGAATTAAACAGAATAGGCACAATGCCGACTTAAGTACAAGAGAAATGACTCTTCTTACTGTCTATGTTTTTAACCATTCCTGTGACACTAGTTATAGATTCCGATGCTTCACTTCAGGTTTACGTTATCCCTTGGACCTTCTCATTGACGATGAAACACAGAAATTGCGTCGGAATTAAATACAAAAGGCACAATGCCGACTCAATTACAAGAAGACTGACTTTCTCCTACTGTCTATGATTTGAACCATTCCTGTGACACTAGTTATAGATTCCGATGCTTCACTTCAGGTTTACTGAATCCCTCTGACCTTCTTATTGACAATGAAACACAGAAATTGCATCGGAAATAAATAGAAAAGGCACAATGCCGACTTAAGTACAAGAAAACTGACTCTTCTTACTGCCTATGATTTGAACCATTCCTGTGACACTAGTTATAGATTCCGACGCTTCACTTCAGGTGTACTGTATCCCTTGGACCTTCTTATTGACGATGAAACACAGAAATTGCATCCGAATTAAATGCAAAAGGCACAATGCCGACTTAAGTACAACTAGACTGACTCTTCTTACTGTCTATGTTTTGAACCATTCTTGTGACACTAGTTATAGTTTCTGATACTTCACTTCATGTTTACTGTATCCCTCCGACCTTCTTATTGACGATGAAAAACAGAAATTGCATCGGAATTAAATACAAAAGGCACAATGCCGACTTAAGTACGAGAAGGCTGACTCTTCCTACTGTCTATGTTTTGAACCATTCCTGTGACACTAGTTATAGATTCCGATGCTTCACTTCAGGTTTACTGTATCTCTCAGACCTTCGTATTGACGATAAAACACAGAAATTGCATCGGGAATAAATAAAAAAGGCACAATGCCGACTTAAGTACAAGAAGACTGGCTCTTCTTCCTGACTATGTTTTGAACCATTCCTGTGACACTAGTTATAGATTCCGATGCCTCACTTCAGGTTTACTGTATCCGTTGGACCTTCTTATTGATGATGAAACACAGAAATTGCATCAAAAATAAATAGCAAAAGCACAATGCTGACTTAAGTACATGAAGACTGACTCTTCCTACTGTCTATGTTTTGAACCATTCCTGTGACACTAGTTACAGATTCCGATGCTTCACTACAGGTTTTCTGTATCCCTCTGACCTTCTTATTGACGATGAAACACAGATATTGCATCGGAATTAAATGGAAAAGACACAATGCCGACTTAAGTACAAGAAGACTGGCTCTTCTTCCTGACTATGTTTTGAACCATTCCTGTGACACTAGTTATAGATTCCGATGCCTCACTTCAGGTTTACTGTATCCGTTGGACCTTCTTATTGACGATGAAACACAGAATTTGCATCGGAATGAAATACAAAAGGCACAATGCCGACTTAAGTACAAGAAGACTGACTCTTCCTACTGTCTATGTTTTGAACCATCCCTGTGACACTAGTTATAGATTCCGATGCTTCACTTCAGGTTTACTGTATCTCTCTGACCTTTTCATTGACGATTAAAACACAGAAATCGCATTGGAATTAAATAGAAAAGGCACAATGTCGACTTAAGCTTAAGAAGGCTGACTCTTCTTATTGATTATGATTTGAACCATTCCTGTGACACTAGTTACAGATTCCGATGCTTCACTTTAGGTTTACTGTATCCCTTGGACCTTCTTGTTGACGATGAAACACAGAAAATGCATCGGAATTAAATACAAACTGCACAATGCCGACTTGAGTACAAGAAGACTGACTCTTCTTACTGTCTATGTTTTAACCATTCCTGTGACACTAGTTTTAGATTCCGAAGCTTCACTTCAGGTTTACTGTATCCCTCTGACCTTCTTACTGACGATGAAACACAGAAATTGCATCGGAATTAAATACAAAAGGTACATGCCGACTCCAATACAAGATAACTGGCTCTTCTTACTCTTTATGTTTTCAACATTTCCTGTGAGACCAGTTTTAGATTCCGATCCTTCACTATATGTCTTCACTTTAGGTTTACTGTATCCCTTGGACCTTCTTGTTGACGATGAAACACAGAAAATGCATCGGAATTAAATACAAACTGCACAATGCCGACTTGAGTACAAGAAGACTGACTCTTCTTACTGTCTATGTTTTAACCATTCCTGTGACACTAGTTATAGATTCCGAAGCTTCACTTCAGGTTTACTGTATCCCTCTGACCTTCTTACTGACGATGAAACACAGAAATTGCATCGGAATTAAATACAAAAGGTACATGCCGACTCCAATACAAGATGACTGGCTCTTCTTACTCTTTATGTTTTCAACATTTCCTGTGAGACCAGTTTTAGATTCCGATCCTTCACTATATGTCTACTGTATCCCTTGGACCTTCTTATTGACGATGAAACACAGATATTGCATCGGAATTAAATAGAAAATGCACAATGCCGACATAAGTAGAAAAAGACTGACTCTTCATACTGATTATGTTTTGAACCATTCCTGTGTCACTAGTTATAGACTCCGATGCTTCACTTCAGGTTTACCGTATCCCTCTGACCTTCATATCGATGATGAAACACAGAAATTGCATCGGAAATGAATAGAAAAGGCACAATGCCGACTTAAGTACAAGATGACTGACTCTTCTTACTGTCTATGTTTTCAACCATTCCTGTGACACTAGTTATGGATTCCGATGCTTCACCTCAGGTTACTGTATCTCTCAGACCTTCTTATTGACGATTAAACACAGAAATTGCATCGGAATTAAATAGAAAAGGGACAATGCCGAGGTAAGTACAAGAAGACTGACTCTTCCTACGGTCTATGTTTTGAACCGTCCCTGTGACACTAGTAATAGATTCCGATGCATCACTTCAGGTTTACTGTATCCCTCTGACCTTCTTATTGACGATAACACACAGAAATTGCATCGGATTTAAATAGAAAAGGCACAATGCCGACTTAAGTACAAGAAGACTGACTCTTCCTACTGTCTATGCTTTGAACCATTCCTGTGACACTAGTTATAGATTCCGATGCTTCTCTTCAGGTTTACTCTAACCCTCTGACCTTCTTATTGACGATGAAACACAGAAATTGCATCGTTATTAAATGCAAAAGGCACAATGCCTACATAAGTACAAGTAGACTGACTCTTCTTACTGTCTGTGCTTTGAGCCATTCCTGAGACACTAGTTATAAATTCTGTTACTTCACTTCATGTGTACTGTATCCCCATGACCTTCTTATTGACGCTGAAACACAGAAATTGCACCGGAATTAAATACAAAAGGCACAATGCCGACTTAAGTACAAGAAGACGGACTCTTACTACTGTCTATGTTCTGAACCATCCCTGTGACACTAGTTATAGATTCCGATGCTTCACTTTAGGTTTACTGTATCCCTCTGACCTACTTGTTGACGACAAAACACAGAAATTGCATCGGAATTAAATGGAAAAGACACAATGCCGACTTAAGTACAAGAAGACTGACTCTTCTTACTGACTATGTTATGAACCATTCCTGTGACACTAGTTACAGATTCCGATGCTTCACTTTAGGTTTACTGTATCCCTTGGACCTTCTTGTTGACGATGAAACACAGAAAATGCATCGGAATTAAATACAAACTGCACAATGCCGACTTGAGTACAAGAAGACTGACTCTTCTTACTGTCTATGTTTTAACCATTCCTGTGACACTAGTTATAGATTCCGAAGCTTCACTTCAGGTTTACTGTATCCCTCTGACCTTCTTACTGGCGATGAAACACAGAAATTGCATCGGAATTAAATACAAAAGGTACATGCCGACTCCAATACAAGATGACTGGCTCTTCTTACTCTTTATGTTTTCAACATTTCCTGTGAGACCAGTTTTAGATTCCGATCCTTCACTATGTGTCTACTGTATCCCTTGGACCTTCTTATTGACGATGAAACACAGATATTGCATCGGAATTAAATAGAAAATGCACAATGCCGACATAAGTAGAAGAAGACTGACTCTTCTTACTGATTATGTTTTGAAAAATTCCTGTGTCACTAGTTATAGACTCCGATGCTTCACTTCAGGTTTACTGTATCCCTCTGACCTTCATATTGATGATGAAACACAGAAATTGCATCGGAAATGAATAGAAAAGGCACAATGCCGACTTAAGTACAAGATGACTGACTCTTCTTACTGTCTATGTTTTCAACCATTCCTGTGACACTAGTTATGGATTCCGATGCTTCACCTCAGGTTACTGTATCTCTCAGACCTTCTTATTGACGATTAAACACAGAAATTGCATCGGAATTAATTGGAAAAGGCACAATGCCGACTTAAGTACAAGAAGACGGTCTCTTCTTATTGACTATGTTTTGAACCACTCCTGTGACACTACTTACAGATTCCGTTGCTTCACTTTAGATTTACTGTATCCCTTTGACCTTCATATTGACGATGAAACACAGAAATTGCATCGGAACTAAATACAAAATGCACAATGCCGTCTTAAGTACAAGAAGACTGACTCTTCTTACTGTCTATGTTTTATCCATTACTGTGACACTAGTTATAGATTCCGATGTTTCACTTCAGGCTTACTGTATCCCTCTGACCTTCTTAATGACGACAAAACACAG
Organism: Schistocerca americana; assembly: GCF_021461395.2. Classification (NCBI taxonomy): domain Eukaryota; kingdom Metazoa; phylum Arthropoda; class Insecta; order Orthoptera; family Acrididae; genus Schistocerca; species Schistocerca americana. The sequence goes on from NW_025726071.1 coordinate 2,305,238, forward strand.
AATTTGCATCGGAATTAAACAGAAAAGGCACAATGCCGACTTAAGTACAAGAGAAATGACTCTTCTTACTGTCTATGTTTTTAACCATTCCTGTGACACTAGTTATAGATTCCGATGCTTCACTTCAGGTTTACGTTATCCCTTGGACCTTCTCATTGACGATGAAACACAGAAATTGCGTCGGAATTAAATACAAAAGGCACAATGCCGACTCAATTACAAGAAGACTGACTTTCTCCTACTGTCTATGATTTGAACCATTCCTGTGACACTAGTTATAGATTCCGATGCTTCACTTCAGGTTTACTGAATCCCTCTGACCTTCTTATTGACAATGAAACACAGAAATTGCATCGGAAATAAATAGAAAAGGCACAATGCCGACTTAAGTACAAGAAAACTGACTCTTCTTACTGCCTATGATTTGAACCATTCCTGTGACACTAGTTATAGATTCCGACGCTTCACTTCAGGTGTACTGTATCCCTTGGACCTTCTTATTGACGATGAAACACAGAAATTGCATCCGAATTAAATGCAAAAGGCACAATGCCGACTTAAGTACAACTAGACTGACTCTTCTTACTGTCTATGTTTTGAACCATTCTTGTGACACTAGTTATAGTTTCTGATACTTCACTTCATGTTTACTGTATCCCTCCGACCTTCTTATTGACGATGAAAAACAGAAATTGCATCGGAATTAAATACAAAAGGCACAATGCCGACTTAAGTACGAGAAGGCTGACTCTTCCTACTGTCTATGTTTTGAACCATTCCTGTGACACTAGTTATAGATTCCGATGCTTCACTTCAGGTTTACTGTATCTCTCAGACCTTCGTATTGACGATAAAACACAGAAATTGCATCGGAAATAAATTAAAAAGGCACAATGCCGACTTAAGTACAAGAAGACTGGCTCTTCTTCCTGACTATGTTTTGAACCATTCCTGTGACACTAGTTATAGATTCCGATGCCTCACTTCAGGTTTACTGTATCCGTTGGACCTTCTTATTGATGATGAAACACAGAAATTGCATCGGAAATAAATAGCAAAAGCACAATGCTGACTTAAGTACATGAAGACTGACTCTTCCTACTGTCTATGTTTTGAACCATTCCTGTGACACTAGTTACAGATTCCGATGCTTCACTACAGGTTTTCTGTATCCCTCTGACCTTCTTATTGACGATGAAACACAGATATTGCATCGGAATTAAATGGAAAAGACACAATGCCGACTTAAGTACAAGAAGACTGGCTCTTCTTCCTGACTATGTTTTGAACCATTCCTGTGACACTAGTTATAGATTCCGATGCCTCACTTCAGGTTTAATGTATCCGTTGGACCTTCTTATTGACGATGAAACACAGAATTTGCATCGGAATGAAATACAAAAGGCACAATGCCGACTTAAGTACAAGAAAACTGACTCTTCCTACTGTCTATGTTTTGAACCATCCCTGTGACACTAGTTATAGATTCCGATGCTTCACTTCAGGTTTACTGTATCTCTCTGACCTTCTCATTGACGATTAAAACACAGAAATCGCATTGGAATTAAATAGAAAAGGCACAATGTCGACTTAAGCTTACGAAGGCTGACTCTTCTTATTGATTATGATTTGAACCATTCCTGTGACACTAGTTACAGATTCCGATGCTTCACTTTAGGTTTACTGTATCCCTTGGACCTTCTTGTTGACGATGAAACACAGAAAATGCATCGGAATTAAATACAAACTGCACAATGCCGACTTGAGTACAAGAAGACTGACTCTTCTTACTGTCTATGTTTTAACCATTCCTGTGACACTAGTTATAGATTCCGAAGCTTCACTTCAGGTTTACTGTATCCCTCTGACCTTCTTACTGACGATGAAACACAGAAATTGCATCGGAATTAAATACAAAAGGTACATGCCGACTCCAATACAAGATGACTGGCTCTTCTTACTCTTTATGTTTTCAACATTTCCTGTGAGACCAGTTTTAGATTCCGATCCTTCACTATATGTCTACTGTATCCCTTGGACCTTCTTATTGACGATGAAACACAGATATTGCATCGGAATTAAATAGAAAATGCACAATGCCGACATAAGTAGAAAAAGACTGACTCTTCATACTGATTATGTTTTGAACCATTCCTGTGTCACTAGTTATAGACTCCGATGCTTCACTTCAGGTTTACTGAATCCCTCTGACCTTCTTATTGACAATGAAACACAGAAATTGCATCGGAAATAAATAGAAAAGGCACAATGCCGACTTAAGTACAAGAAAACTGACTCTTCTTACTGCCTATGATTTGAACCATTCCTGTGACACTAGTTATAGATTCCGACGCTTCACTTCAGGTGTACTGTATCCCTTGGACCTTCTTATTGACGATGAAACACAGAAATTGCATCCGAATTAAATGCAAAAGGCACAATGCCGACTTAAGTACAACTAGACTGACTCTTCTTACTGTCTATGTTTTGAACCATTCTTGTGACACTAGTTATAGTTTCTGATACTTCACTTCATGTTTACTGTATCCCTCCGACCTTCTTATTGACGATGAAAAACAGAAATTGCATCGGAATTAAATACAAAAGGCACAATGCCGACTTAAGTACGAGAAGGCTGACTCTTCCTACTGTCTATGTTTTGAACCATTCCTGTGACACTAGTTATAGATTCCGATGCTTCACTTCAGGTTTACTGTATCTCTCAGACCTTCGTATTGACGATAAAACACAGAAATTGCATCGGAAATAAATTAAAAAGGCACAATGCCGACTTAAGTACAAGAAGACTGGCTCTTCTTCCTGACTATGTTTTGAACCATTCCTGTGACACTAGTTATAGATTCCGATGCCTCACTTCAGGTTTACTGTATCCGTTGGACCTTCTTATTGATGATGAAACACAGAAATTGCATCGGAAATAAATAGCAAAAGCACAATGCTGACTTAAGTACATGAAGACTGACTCTTCCTACTGTCTATGTTTTGAACCATTCCTGTGACACTAGTTACAGATTCCGATGCTTCACTACAGGTTTTCTGTATCCCTCTGACCTTCTTATTGACGATGAAACACAGATATTGCATCGGAATTAAATGGAAAAGACACAATGCCGACTTAAGTACAAGAAGACTGGCTCTTCTTCCTGACTATGTTTTGAACCATTCCTGTGACACTAGTTATAGATTCCGATGCCTCACTTCAGGTTTAATGTATCCGTTGGACCTTCTTATTGACGATGAAACACAGAATTTGCATCGGAATGAAATACAAAAGGCACAATGCCGACTTAAGTACAAGAAAACTGACTCTTCCTACTGTCTATGTTTTGAACCATCCCTGTGACACTAGTTATAGATTCCGATGCTTCACTTCAGGTTTACTGTATCTCTCTGACCTTCTCATTGACGATTAAAACACAGAAATCGCATTGGAATTAAATAGAAAAGGCACAATGTCGACTTAAGCTTACGAAGGCTGACTCTTCTTATTGATTATGATTTGAACCATTCCTGTGACACTAGTTACAGATTCCGATGCTTCACTTTAGGTTTACTGTATCCCTTGGACCTTCTTGTTGACGATGAAACACAGAAAATGCATCGGAATTAAATACAAACTGCACAATGCCGACTTGAGTACAAGAAGACTGACTCTTCTTACTGTCTATGTTTTAACCATTCCTGTGACACTAGTTATAGATTCCGAAGCTTCACTTCAGGTTTACTGTATCCCTCTGACCTTCTTACTGACGATGAAACACAGAAATTGCATCGGAATTAAATACAAAAGGTACATGCCGACTCCAATACAAGATGACTGGCTCTTCTTACTCTTTATGTTTTCAACATTTCCTGTGAGACCAGTTTTAGATTCCGATCCTTCACTATATGTCTACTGTATCCCTTGGACCTTCTTATTGACGATGAAACACAGATATTGCATCGGAATTAAATAGAAAATGCACAATGCCGACATAAGTACAAGAAAACTGACTCTTCCTACTGTCTATGTTTTGAACCATCCCTGTGACACTAGTTATAGATTCCGATGCTTCACTTCAGGTTTACTGTATCTCTCTGACCTTCTCATTGACGATTAAAACACAGAAATCGCATTGGAATTAAATAGAAAAGGCACAATGTCGACTTAAGCTTACGAAGGCTGACTCTTCTTATTGATTATGATTTGAACCATTCCTGTGACACTAGTTACAGATTCCGATGCTTCACTTTAGGTTTACTGTATCCCTTGGACCTTCTTGTTGACGATGAAACACAGAAAATGCATCGGAATTAAATACAAACTGCACAATGCCGACTTGAGTACAAGAAGACTGACTCTTCTTACTGTCTATGTTTTAACCATTCCTGTGACACTAGTTATAGATTCCGAAGCTTCACTTCAGGTTTACTGTATCCCTCTGACCTTCTTACTGACGATGAAACACAGAAATTGCATCGGAATTAAATACAAAAGGTACATGCCGACTCCAATACAAGATGACTGGCTCTTCTTACTCTTTATGTTTTCAACATTTCCTGTGAGACCAGTTTTAGATTCCGATCCTTCACTATATGTCTACTGTATCCCTTGGACCTTCTTATTGACGATGAAACACAGATATTGCATCGGAATTAAATAGAAAATGCACAATGCCGACATAAGTAGAAAAAGACTGACTCTTCATACTGATTATGTTTTGAACCATTCCTGTGTCACTAGTTATAGACTCCGATGCTTCACTTCAGGTTTACTGTATCCCTCTGACCTTCTTATTGACGATAAAACACAGAAATTGCATCGGATTTAAATAGAAAAGGCACAATGCCGACTTAAGTACAAGAAGACTGACTCTTCCTACTGTCTATGCTTTGAACCATTCCTGTGACACTAGTTATAGATTCCGATGCTTCTCTTCAGGTTTACTGTAACTCTCAGACCTTCTTATTGACGATTAAACACAGAAATTGCATCGGAATTAAATAGAAAAGGGACAATGCCGAGGTAAGTACAAGAAGACTGACTCTTCCTACGGTCTATGTTTTGAACCGTCCCTGTGACACTAGTAATAGATTCCGATGCATCACTTCAGGTTTACTGTATCCCTCTGACCTTCTTATTGACGATAAAACACAGAAATTGCATCGGATTTAAATAGAAAAGGCACAATGCCGACTTAAGTACAAGAAGACTGACTCTTCCTACTGTCTATGCTTTGAACCATTCCTGTGACACTAGTTATAGATTCCGATGCTTCTCTTCAGGTTTACTGTAACCCTCTGACCTTCTTATTGACGATGAAACACAGAAATTGCATCGTTATTAAATGCAAAAGGCACAATGCCTACATAAGTACAAGTAGACTGACTCTTCTTACTGTCTGTGTTTTGAGCCATTCCTGAGACACTAGTTATAAATTCTGTTACTTCACTTCATGTGTACTGTATCCCCATGACCTTCTTATTGACGCTGAAACACAGAAATTGCACCGGAATTAAATACAAAAGGCACAAAGCCGACTTAAGTACAAGAAGACGGACTCTTACTACTGTCTATGTTCTGAACCATCCCTGTGACACTAGTTATAGATTCCGATGCTTCACTTTAGGTTTACTGTATCCCTCTGACCTACTTATTGACGACAAAACACAGAAATTGCATCGGAATTAATTGGAAAAGGCACAATGCCGACTTAAGTACAAGAAGACGGACTCTTCTTATTGACTATGTTTTGAAAAATTCCTGTGACACTACTTACAGATTCCGTTGCTTCACTTTAGGTTTACTGTATCCCTTTGACCTTCATATTGACGATGAAACACAGAAATTGCATCGGAACTAAATGCACAATGCCGTCTTAAGTACAAGAAGACTGACTCTTCTTACTGTCTATGTTTTATCCATTACTGTGACACTAGTTATAGATTCCGATGTTTCACTTCAGGCTTACTGTATCCCTCTGACCTTCTTAATGACGACAAAACACAGAATTTGCATCGGAATTAAACAGAAAAGGCACAATGCCGACTTAAGTACAAGAGAAATGACTCTTCTTACTGTCTATGTTTTTAACCATTCCTGTGACACTAGTTATAGATTCCGATGCTTCACTTCAGGTTTACGTTATCCCTTGGACCTTCTCATTGACGATGAAACACAGAAATTGCGTCGGAATTAAATACAAAAGGCACAATGCCGACTCAATTACAAGAAGACTGACTTTCTCCTACTGTCTATGATTTGAACCATTCCTGTGACACTAGTTATAGATTCCGATGCTTCACTTCAGGTTTACTGAATCCCTCTGACCTTCTTATTGACAATGAAACACAGAAATTGCATCGGAAATAAATAGAAAAGGCACAATGCCGACTTAAGTACAAGAAAACTGACTCTTCTTACTGCCTATGATTTGAACCATTCCTGTGACACTAGTTATAGATTCCGACGCTTCACTTCAGGTGTACTGTATCCCTTGGACCTTCTTATTGACGATGAAACACAGAAATTGCATCCGAATTAAATGCAAAAGGCACAATGCCGACTTAAGTACAACTAGACTGACTCTTCTTACTGTCTATGTTTTGAACCATTCTTGTGACACTAGTTATAGTTTCTGATACTTCACTTCATGTTTACTGTATTCCTCCGACCTTCTTATTGACGATGAAAAATAGAAATTGCATCGGAATTAAATACAAAAGGCACAATGCCGACTTAAGTACGAGATGACTGACTCTTCTTACTGTTTATGTTTTGAACCATTCCTGTGACACTAGTTATAGATCCCGATGCTTCACTTCAGGTTTACTGTATCCCTGTGATCTTCTTATTGACTATGAAACACAGATAATGCATCGGAATTAAATACAAAAGGCACAATGCCGACTCAAGTACAAGAAGACTGGCTATACTTCCTGTCAATGTTGTGAACCATTCGTGGGACACTAGTTTTAGATTCCGATGCTTCACTTCAGGTTTAATGTATCCAGCTGACCTGCTTGCTTACGATGAAACACAGAAATTGCATCGGAAAAATAATTCATAAGTCACAATGCCGACATAAGTACAAGTAAACTAACTCTTCATACTGTCTATGTTTTGAAACATTCCTGTGACACTAGTTATAGATTCCGATGCTTCACTTCAGGTTTACTGTATCCAGCTCACCTTTTTATTGACGATGAAGCACAGAAATTGCATCGGAATTAAATACAAAAGGCACAATGCCGACTTAAGTACAGGACAACTGACTCTTCCCACTGTCTATGTTTTGAACCATTCCTGTGACACTAGTTATAGATTCCGAAGATTCACTTCCGGTTCTCTGTATCCCTCTGACCTCCTTATTGACGATGAAACACAGAAATTGCATCTTAATTAAACACAAAAGGCACAATGCCGACTTAAGTATAAGAAGACAGACTCTTCCTACTATCAATGTTTCTACTATTCCTGTGGCACTAGTTATAAATTCCGATGCTTCACTTCAGGTTTACTGTATCCTTCTGACCTTACTATTGACGATCAAACACAGAAAATTCATCGGAATTAAATACAAATGGCACAATGCCGACTCAAGTACAAGAAGACTGGCTCTTCTTACTGCCTATGTTTTGAACCATTCCTGTGGCACTAGTTATAGATTCCGATGCTTCACTTCAGGTTTACTATATCCAGCTGACCTTCTTATTGACGATGAAACACAGAAATTGCATCGGAATTATATACAAAAGGCACAATGCCGACTTAAGTACAAGAAGACTGACTCTTCTTACTGTCTATGTTTTGAAAAATTCCTGTGACACTAGTTATAGATTCCGATGCTTCACTTCAGGTTTACTGTATCCCTCTGTCCTTCTTATTGACGATGAAACACCGAAATTGCATTTCAATTATATACAAAAGGCAGAATGCCGACTTCAGTACAAGAACACTGTCTCTTCTTACTGTCTATGGTTTGAACCATTCCTGTGCCACTAGTTATAGATTCCGATGCTTCACTTCAGGCTTACTGTATCCCTCTGACCTTCGTATTGACGATCAAACACAGAAGATTCATCGGAATTAAATACAAAAGGCACAATGCCGACTCAAGTAAAAGAAGACTGGCTCTTCTTACTGTCTATGTTTTGAACCATTCCTGTGACACTAGTTATAGTTTCCGATGCTTCACTTAAGGTTTACTGTATCCAGCTGAGCTTCTTATTGACGATGAAGCACAGAAATTGCATCGGAATTAAATACAAAAGGCACAATGCCGACTTAAGTACAAGAAGAGTGACTCTTCTTACTGACTATGTTTTGAACCTTTCCGGTGACACTAGTTATATATTCCGATGCTTCACTCCAGGTTTTCTGTATCCCCCTGACTTTCTGATTGACAATCAAACACAGAAATTGGATCGGAATTAAATACAAAAGCCACAATGCCGACTTCAGTACAAGAAGACTGGCTCTTTCTATTGTCGATGTTATGAACCATTCCAGTGACACTAGTTATAAGTTCCGATTCTTCACTTCAGGTTTACTGTACCCCTTGACCTTCTTATTGACGATGAAACGCAGAAATTGCATCTTAATTACATACAAAAGGTTTACTGTATCCCTCTGACAAGAAAACTGACTCTTCTTACTGTCTATGTCTTGAACCATTCCTGTGACACTATTTATAGATTCCGATGCTTCACTTCAGGTTTACTGTACCCCTCTGACCTTCTTATTGACGAAGAAACACAGATATTGCATCGGAATTAAACACAAAAGGCACAATGCCGACTTAAGTACAAGAAGACTGACCCTTCTTACTGTCTATGTTTGAACCATTCCCGTGACTCTAGTTATAGATTCCGATGCTTCACTTCAGGTTTACTGTATACCTCTGACCTTCTTATTGACGATGAAACACAGAAATCGCATCGGAATTACATACAAAAGGTTTACTGTATCCCTCTGACAAGAAAACTGACTCTTCTTACTGTCTATGTCATGAACTATTCCTGTGACACTATTTATAGATTCCGATGCTTCATTTCAGGTTACTGTATCCCTCTGACCTTCTTATTGACGATGAAACACGTATATTACATCGGAATTAAATAGAAAAGGCACAATGCCGACTTAAGTACAAGAAGACTGACTCTTCTTACTGTCTATGTTTTGAACCATTCCTGTGACACTAGTTATAGATTCCGATGCTTCACTTCAGGTTTACTGTATCCCTCTGACCTTCTTATTGACGATGATACACTGAAATTGCATCGGAATTAAATATAAAAGGCACAATACCGACTCAAGTACAAGAAGACTGGCTCTTCTTACTGTCTATGGTTTGAACCATTTCTGTGACACTAGTTATAGTTTCCGATGCTTCACTTCAGGTTTACTGTACCCCTCTGACCTTCTTATTGACGAAGAAACACAGATATTGCATCGGAATTAAACACAAAAGGCAAAATGCCGACTTAAGTACAAGAAGACTGACCCTTCTTACTGTCTATGTTTTGAACCATTCCTGTGACACTAGTTATAGATTTCGATGCTTCACTTCAGGTTTACAGTATCCCTCTGACCTTCGTATTGACGATGACACACTGAAATTGCATCGGAATTAAATACAAAATGCACAATACCGACGCAAGTACAGGAAGACTGGCTCTCCTTACTGTCTATGTTTTAAACCATGCCTGTGAGACCGGTTTTAGATTCCGATGATTCACTTCAGGTTTACTGTATCCCTTGGACCTTGTTATTGATGACGAAACACAGAAATTGCATCGGAATTAAATAGAAAAGGCACAATGCCGACCTAAGTACAAGAAAACAGACTCTTCTTAATATCAATGTTTTGAACCATTCCTCTGACACTAGTTATAGATTCCGATGCATCACTTCAGGTTTACTGTTTCCCTCTGACCCTTTATTGACGATGAGACACAGAAAATGCATCGGAATTAAATACAAAAGGCACAATGCCGACTTAAGTACTATAAGACTGACTCTTCTTACTGCCTATGTTTTGAACCAATCCTGTGACACTAGTTATAGATTCCGATGCTTCACTTCAGGTTTACTGTATCCCTCTGACCGTCGTATTGACGATGAAACACAGAAATTGCATCGGAATTAGATACAAAAGGCACAATGCCGACTCAAGTACAAGAAGACTGGCTATACCTCCTGTCAATGTTTGAAACCATTCCTGTGACACTAGTTATAGATTCCGATGCTTCACTTCAGGTTTACTGTATACAGCTGACCTTCTTATTGACGATGAAACACAGAAGTTGCATCGGAATTAAATACAAAAGGCACAATGCCGACCTAAGTACATGAAAACAGACTCTTCTTAATATCAATGTTTTGAACCATTCCTGTGACACTAGTTATAGATTCCGATGCATCACTTCTGGTTTACTGTATCCCTCTGACCTTCTTATTGACGATGATACACAGAAATTGCATCGGAATTAATTACAAAACTCACAATGCCGACTCAAGTACAAGAAGACCGGCTCATCTTACTGTCTATGGCTTGAACCATTTCTGTGACACTAGTTATAGATTCCGATGCTTCACTTCAGGTTTACTGTATCCCTCTGACCTTCTTATTGACGAAGAAACACAGATATTGCATTGGATTTAAATACAAAAGGCACAATGCCGACTTAAGTACAATAAGACTGACCCTTCTTACTGTCTATGTTTTGAACCATTCCTGTGACACTAGTTATAGATTCCGATGCTTCACTTCAGGTTTTCTGTATCCCTCTGACCTTCGTATTGACGATGAAACACAGAAAATGCATCGGCATTAAATACAAAAGGCACAATGCCGACTTAAGTACAAAAAGAAAGACACTTCTTACTGTCTATGGTTTGAACCATTCCTGTGACACTAGTTATAGATTCCGATGCTTCGCTTAAGGCTTACTGTATCCCTCTGACCTTCTTATTGACGATGAAACACAGAAATTGCATCGAAATTAAATACAAAAGGCACAATCCCGACTCATGTACAAGAAGACTGGCTCTTCTTACTGTCTACGTTTTGAACCATTCCTGTGACACTAGTTATAGATTCCGATGCTTCACTTCAGGTTTACTGTATCCAGCTGACCTTCTTATTGACGCCGAAACACAGAAATTGCATCGGAATTAAATAGAAAAGGCATAATGCCGACTTAAGTACAAGAAAATTGACTCTTCTTACTGTCTATGTTTGAACCATTCCTGTGACACTAGTTATAGATTCCGATTCTTCACTTCATGTTTACTGTATCCCTCTGACCTTCTTATTGACGATGAAACACAGAAATTGCATTGGAATTACATACAAAAGGCACAATTCCGACTTAAGTACAAGAAAACTGACTCTTCTTACTGTCTATGTTTTGAACCATTCCTGTGACACTAGTTATAGATTCCGATGCTTCACTTCAGGTTTACTGTATCCCTGTGACCTTCTTATTGACGATGAAACACAGAAATTGCATCGGAATTAAATACAAAATTCACAATGACGACTTAAGTACAAGAAAACTGACTCTCCTTACTGACTATGTTTTGAACCATTCCTGTGACACTAGTTATAGATTCCGATGCTTCACTTCAGGTTTACTGTATCCCTCTGACCTTCTTATTGACGATGAAACACGTCAATTGCGTCGGAATTAAATACAAAAGGCTCAATGCCGACTCAAGTAAAAGAAGACTGGCGCTTCTTACTGTCTATGTTTTGAACCATTCCTGTGACACTAGTTACAGATTCCGATGCTTCACTTCAGGTTTATAGTATCCAGCTGAGCTTCTTATTGACGATGAAGCACAGAAATTGCATCGGAAGTAAATACAAAAGGCACAATGGTGACTTAAGTACAAGAAGACTGCCTCTTCTTTTATATCTATGCTTTGAACCATTCCGGTGTCACTAGTTATATATTCCGATGCTTCACTTCAGGTTTTCTGTATCCCCCTGACCTTCTTATTGACGATGAAACACAGATATTGCATCTTAATTGAATACAAAAGGCACAATGCTGACTTAAGTACAAGAAGACTGACGGTTCTTACTGTCTATGTTTTGAACCATTCCTGTGACACTAGTTGTAGATTCCGATGCTCCACTTCAGGTTTACTGTATCCCTCTGACCGTCTCATTGACGATCAAAAACAGATATTTCATCGCAATTAAATACAAAAGGCACAATGCCGACTCAAGTTCAAGAATACTGGCTCTATCTACTGTCTATGATTTGAACCATTCCCTTGACACTAGTTATAGATTGCAGTGCTTCACTTCAGGTCTACTGTATCCAGCTCACCTTCTTATAGACGATGAAACACAGGAATTGCATCGGAATTAAATACAAAAGGCACAATGCCGACTTAAGTACAAGAAGACTGACTCTTCTTACTGTCTATGTTTTGAACAATTCCTTTGACCCTAGTTTTAGATTCCGATGCTTCACTTCAGATTTACTGTATCCAGCTGACCTTCTTATTGGCGATGAAACACAGAAATTGCATCGGAATTTTATACAAAAGCACAATGCCGACTTAAGTACAAGAAGACTGACTCTTCTTACTGTCTATGCTTTGAGCCATTCCTGTGACACAAGTTATAGATTTCGATGCTTCACTTCATTTTTACTGTATCACCCTGACCTTCTTATTGACGATGAAACACAGAAATTGCATCGGAATTAAATACAAAAGGCACAATGCCGACTCATGTATTAGAAGACTGACTCTTCTTACTGTCTAAGTTTTGAACCATTCCTGTGACCCTAGTTATAGATTCCGATGCTTTACTTCAGATTTACTGTATCCCCCTGACCGTCGTATTGACGATGAACACAGAAATTGCATCGGAATTAAATACAAAAGGCACAATGCCGACTCAAGTACAAGAAGACTGGCTCTACCTCCTGTCTATGTTTTGAACCATTCCTGTGACACTAGTTATAGATTCAGATGCTTCACTTCAGGTTTACTGTATCCAGCTGACCTTCCTATAGACGATGAAACACAGGAATTGCATCGGAATTAAATACAAAAGGCACAATGGTGACTTAAGTACAAGAAGACTGACTCTTCTTACTGTCTATGTTTTGTACTATTCCTGTGACACTAGTTATAGATTCCGATGCATCACTTCAGGTTTACTGTATCCCTCTGACCTACTTATTGACGATGAAACACAGAAATTGCATCTTAAATAAATACAAATGGCACAATGCCGACTTATGTACAAGAAGACTGACTCTTCTTACTGTCTATGCTTGAACCATTCCTGTGACACTAGTTACAGCATCCGATGCGAAACTTCGGGTTTACTGTATCCCTCTAACCTTCTTATTGACGATCAAACACAGAAAATTGATCGGAATTAAATACAAAAGGCACAATGCCGACTCAAGTACAAGATGACTGGCTCTTCTTACTGTCTATGTTTTGAACCATTCCTGTGACACTAGTTATAGATTCCGATGCTTCACTTCAGGTTTACTGTATCCAGCTGACCTTCCTATTGACGATGAAGCTCAGAAATTGCATCGGAATTAAATACAAAACGCACAATGCCGACTTAAGCACAAGTAGACTCACTCTTCTTACTGTCTATGTTTTGAACAATTCCTGTGACACTAGTTATAGATTCCGATGCTACACTTCAGTTTTACTGTATCATTCTGACCGTCTTATTGATGATGAAACACAGAAATTGCATCGGAATTAAATACAAAGGGAACAATGTCGACTCAAGTACGAAAATTCTGGCTCTTCCTACTGTCTTTGTTTTGAACCTCTCCTATGAGCCCGGTTTTGGATTCCGATACTTCACTTCAGGCTTACTGTATCCCTTGGACTTTCTTATTGACGACGAAACACAGAAATTGCATCGGAATTAAATAGAAAATGCACAATGCCGACTTAAGTACAAGAAAACTGACTCTTCCTCCTGTCTATGTTTTGAACCATTCCTGTGACACTAGTTATAGATTCCGATGCTTCACTTCAGGTTTACTGTATCTCTCTGACCGTCTTATTGACGATGAAACACAGAGATTGCATCGGAATTAAATACAAAAGGCACAATGCCGACTCATGTTCAAGAAGTCTACCTCTTCTTACTGTCTATGTTTTGAAACTTTCCTGTGAGACCGCTTTTAGATTCCGAAACTTCACTTCAGGTTTACTGTCTCCCTTGGACCTTCTTATTGACGAGGAATTACAGAAATTGCATCGGAATTTAATAGAAAAGGCACAATGCCGACTTAAGTACAAAAATACAGACTCTTCTTAATATCTATGTTTTGAACCGTTCCTGTGACACTAGTTATAGATTCCGATGCTTCACTTCATGTTTAGTGTATGCAGCTGACATGGTTATTGACGATGAAACACTGAAATTGCATCGGAATTAAATACAAAAGGCACAATGCCGACTTAAGTACAAGAAGACCGACTCTTCTTACTGTCTATGTTTTGAACCATTCCTGTGACACTAGTTATAGATTCCGATGCTTCACTGCATTTTTACTGTATCCCCCTGACCTTCTTATTGACGATGAAAGACAGACGTTGCATTGGATTTAAATACAAAAGGCACAATGCCGACTCAAGTACTAGAAGACTGACTCTTCTTACTGTCTTAGATTTGAACCATTCCTGTAACACTAGTTATAGATTCCGATGCTTCACTTCAGATTTACTGTATCCCCCTGACCGTCGTATTGACGATGAACACAGAAATTGCATCGGAATTAAATACAAAAAGGCACAATGCCGACTCAAGTACAAGAAGACTTGCTCTTCTTCCTGTCTATGATTTGAACCCTTCCTGTGACACTAGTTATAGATTCCGATGCTTCACTTCAGGTTTACTGTATCCAGCTGACCGTCTTATTGACGATGAAACACAGAGATTGCATCGGAATTAAATACAGAATGCACAATGCCGACTCAGGTACAAGAAGTCTGGCTCTTCTTCCTGTCTATGTTTTGAACCTTTCCTGTGAGACCGGTTTTAGATTCCGATGCTTCACATCAGGTTTACTGTCTCCCTTGGACCTACTTATTGACGACGAAACACAGAAATTGCATCGGAATTAAATAGAAAAGGCACAATGCCGACTTAAGTACAAGAAAACTGACTCTTCTTAATATCTATGTTTTGAACCATTCCTGTGACACAAGTTATAGATTCCGATGCTTCACTTCAGGTTTACTGTATCCAGCTGACATTCTTATTGACGATGAAACACAGAAATTACGTCGGAATTAAATACAAAAGGCACAATGCGACTTAAGTACAAGGAGACTGACTCTTCTTACTGTCTATGTTTTGAACCATTCCTGTGATACTAGTTATTGATTCCGATGCTTCACTTCATGTTTACTGTATCCCTCTGACCTTCTTATTGACGATGAAACACAGAAATTGCATTGGAATTACATACAAAAGGCACAATGCCGACTTAAGTACAAGAAAACTGACTCTTCTTACTGTCTATGTTTTGAACCATTCCTGTGACACTAGTTATAGATTCCGATGCTTCACTTCAGGTTTACTGTATCCCTGTGACCTTCTTATTGACGATGAAACACAGAAATTGCATCGGAATTAAATACAAAATTCACAATGACGACTTAAGTACAAGAAAACTGACTCTCCTTACTGACTATGTGTTGAACCATTCCTGTGACACTAGTTATAGATTCCGATGCTTCACTTCAGGTTTACTGTATCCCTCTGACCTTCTTATTGACGATGAAACACGTCAATTGCGTCGGAATTAAATACAAAAGGCTCAATGCCGACTCAAGTAAAAGAAGACTGGCGCTTCTTACTGTCTATGTTTTGAACCATTCCTGTGACACTAGTTACAGATTCCGATGCTTCACTTCAGGTTTACAGTATCCAGCTGAGCTTCTTATTGACGATGAAGCACAGAAATTGCATCGGAAGTAAATACAAAAGGCACAATGGTGACTTAAGTACAAGAAGACTGCCTCTTCTTTTATATCTATGCTTTGAACCATTCCGGTGTCACTAGTTATATATTCCGATGCTTCACCTCAGGTTTTTCTGTATCCCCCTGACCTTCTTATTGACGATGAAACACAGATATTGCATCTTAATTGAATACAAAAGGCACAATGCTGACTTAAGTACAAGAAGACTGACGGTTCTTACTGTCTATGTTTTGAACCATTCCTGTGACACTAGTTGTAGATTCCGATGCTGTACTTCAGGTTTACTGTATCCCTCTGACCGTCTCATTGACGATCAAAAACAGATATTTCATCGCAATTAAATACAAAAGGCACAATGCCGACTCAAGTTCAAGAATACTGGCTCTTTCTACTGTCTATGATTTGAACCATTCCCTTGACACTAGTTATAGATTCCAGTGCTTCACTTCAGGTCTACTGTATCCAGCTCACCTTCTTATAGACGATGAAACACAGGAATTGCATCGGAATTAAATACAAAAGGCACAATGCCGACTTAAGTACAAGAAGACTGACTCTTCTTACTGTCTATGTTTTGAACCATTCCTTTGACCCTAGTTATAGATTCCGATGCTTCACTTCAGATTTACTGTATCCAGCTGACCTTCTTATTGGCGATGAAACACAGAAATTGCATCGGAATTTTATACAAAAGCACAATGCCGACTTAAGTACAAGAAGACTGACTCTTCTTACTGTCTATGCTTTGAGCCATTCCTGTGACACAAGTTATAGATTTCGATGCTTCACTTCATTTTTACTGTATCACCCTGACCTTCTTATTGACGATGAAACACAGAAATTGCATCGGAATTAAATACAAAAGGCACAATGCCGACTCAAGTATTAGAAGACTGACTCTTCTTACTGTCTAAGTTTTGAACCATTCCTGTGACCCTAGTTATAGATTCCGATGCTTTACTTCAGATTTACTGTATCCCCCTGACCGTCGTATTGACGATGAACACAGAAATTGCATCGGAATTAAATACAAAAGGCACAATGCCGACTCAAGTACAAGAAGACTGGCTCTACCTCCTGTCTATGTTTTGAACCATTCCTGTGACACTAGTTATAGATTCAGATGCTTCACTTCAGGTTTACTGTATCCAGCTGACCTTCCTATAGACGATGAAACACAGGAATTGCATCGGAATTAAATACAAAAGGCACAATGGTGACTTAAGTACAAGAAGACTGACTCTTCTTACTGTCTATGTTTTGTACTATTCCTGTGACACTAGTTATAGATTCCGATGCTTCACTTCAGGTTTACTGTATCCCTCTGACCTACTTATTGACGATGAAACACAGAAATTGCATCTTAAATAAATACAAATGGCACAATGCCGACTTATGTACATGAAGACTGACTCTTCTTACTGTCTATGCTTTGAACCATTCCTGTGACACTAGTTACAGCATCCGATGCGACACTTCGGGTTTACTGTATCCCTCTAACCTTCTTATTGACGATCAAACACAGAAAATTGATCGGAATTAAATACAAAAGGCACAATGCCGACTCAAGTACAAGAAGACTGGCTCTTCTTACTGTCTATGTTTTGAACCATTCCTGTGACACTAGTTATAGATTCCGATGCTTCACTTCAGGTTTACTGTATCCAGCTGACCTTCCTATTGACGATGAAGCTCAGAAATTGCATCGGAATTAAATACAAAACGCACAATGCCGACTTAAGCACAAGTAGACTCACTCTTCTTACTGTCTATGTTTTGAACAATTCCTGTGACACTAGTTATAGATTCCGATGCTACACTTCAGTTTTACTGTATCCCTCTGACCGTCTTATTGATGATGAAACACAGAAATTGCATCGGAATTAAATACAAAGGGAACAATGTCGACTCAAGTACGAAAATTCTGGCTCTTCCTACTGTCTTTGTTTTGAACCTCTCCTATGAGCCCGGTTTTGGATTCCGATACTTCACTTCAGGCTTACTGTATCCCTTGGACTTTCTTATTGACGACGAAACACAGAAATTGCATCGGAATTAAATAGAAAATGCACAATGCCGACTTAAGTACAAGAAAACTGACTCTTCCTCCTGTCTATGTTTTGAACCATTCCTGTGACAATAGTTATAGATTCCGATGCTTCACTTCAGGTTTACTGTATCTCTCTGACCGTCTTATTGACGATGAAACACAGAGATTGCATCGGAATTAAATACAAAAGGCACAATGCCGACTCATGTTCAAGAAGTCTACCTCTTCTTACTGTCTATGTTTTGAACCTTTCCTGTGAGACCGCTTTTAGATTCCGAAACTTCACTTCAGGTTTACTGTCTCCCTTGGACCTTCTTATTGACGAGGAATTACAGAAATTGCATCGGAATTTAATAGAAAAGGCACAATGCCGACTTAAGTACAAAAATACAGACTCTTCTTAATATCTATGTTTTGAACCGTTCCTGTGACACTAGTTATAGATTCCGATGCTTCACTTCATGTTTAGTGTATGCAGCTGACATGGTTATTGACGATGAAACACTGAAATTGCATCGGAATTAAATACAAAAGGCACAATGCCGACTTAAGTACAAGAAGACCGACTCTTCTTACTGTCTATGTTTTGAACCATTCCTGTGACACTAGTTATAGATTCCGATGCTTCACTGCATTTTTACTGTATCCCCCTGACCTTCTTATTGACGATGAAAGACAGACGTTGCATTGGATTTAAATACAAAAGGCACAATGCCGACTCAAGTACTAGAAGACTGACTCTTCTTACTGTCTAAGATTTGAACCATTCCTGTAACACTAGTTATAGATTCCGATGCTTCACTTCAGATTTACTGTATCCCCCTGACCGTCGTATTGACGATGAACACAGAAATTGTATCGGAATTAAATACAAAAAGGCACAATGCCGACTCAAGTACAAGAAGACTTGCTCTTCTTCCTG
Source organism: Schistocerca americana (assembly GCF_021461395.2). Classification (NCBI taxonomy): domain Eukaryota; kingdom Metazoa; phylum Arthropoda; class Insecta; order Orthoptera; family Acrididae; genus Schistocerca; species Schistocerca americana. Next base: position 2,324,210 of record NW_025726071.1, read on the forward strand.
TCTACGATTTGAACCCTTCCTGTGACACTAGTTATAGATTCCGATGCTTCACTTCAGGTTTACTGTATCCAGCTGACCGTCTTATTGACGATGAAACACAGAGATTGCATCGGAATTAAATACAGAATGCACAATGCCGACTCAGGTACAAGAAGTCTGGCTCTTCTTCCTGTCTATGTTTTGAACCTTTCCTGTGAGACCGGTTTTAGATTCCGATGCTTCACATCAGGTTTACTGTCTCCCTTGGACCTACTTATTGACGACGAAACACAGAAATTGCATCGGAATTAAATAGAAAAGGCACAATGCCGACTTAAGTACAAGAAAACTGACTCTTCTTAATATCTATGTTTTGAACCATTCCTGTGACACAAGTTATAGATTCCGATGCTTCACTTCAGGTTTACTGTATCCAGCTGACCTTCTTATTGACGATGAAACACAGAAATTACGTCGGAATTAAATACAAAAGGCACAATGGCGACTTAAGTACAAGGAGACTGACTCTTCTTACTGTCTATGTTTTGAACCATTCCTGTGACACTAGTTATTGATTCCGATGCTTCACTTCAGGTTTACTGTATCCCTTGGACGTTCTTGTTGACTACGAAACATAGAAATTGCATCGGAATTAAATAGAAAATACACAATGCCGACTTAAGTACAAGAAAACAGACTCTTCTAAATATCTATGATTTGAACCATTCCTGTGACACTAGTTTTAGATTCCGATGCTTCACTTCAGGTTTACTGTATCCCTCTGACCTTCTTATTGACGATCAAACACAGAAAATTGACCGGAATTAAATACAAAAGGCACAATGCCGACTCTAGTACAAGAAGACTGGCTCTTCTTACTCTCTATGTTTTGAACCATTCCTGTGACACTAGTCATAGATTCCGATGCTTCACTTCATGTTTACTGTATCCAGCTGACCTTCTTATCGACGATGAAACACAGAAATTGCATCGGAATTAAATACAAAAGGCACAATGCCGACTTTAGTACAAGAAGACTGACTCTTCCTACTGTCTATGTTATAACCATTCCTGTGACACTAGTTTTAGATTCCGATGCTTCACTTCAGGTTTACTGTATCCCTCAGACCTTCTTATAGACGATGAAACACAGAAATTGCATCAGAATTATATAAAAAAGGCACAATGCCGGGTTCAGTACAAGAAGACTGACTCTTCTTTCTGTCTATGATTTGAGCCATTCCTGAGACACTAGTTATAGATTCCGATGCTTCACTTCAGTTTTACTGTATCCCTCTGACCTTCTTATTGACAATGAAACACAGAAATTGCATCGGAATTAAATACAAACGGCACAATGCCGACTCAAGTACTAGAAGACTGACTCTTCTTACTGTCTACGTTTTACCCATTCCTGTGACACTAGTTATAGAATGCGATGCTTCATTTCAGGTTTACTGCATCCCTCTGACCGTCGTATTGACGATGAAACACAGAAATTGTAACGGAATTAAACACAAATTGCACAATGTCGACTTAAGTACAAGAAAACTGATTCTTCTTACCGTCTACGATTTGAACCATTCCTGTGACACTAGTTATTGATTCCGATGCTTCACTTCAGGTTAACTGTATCCCTCTGACCGTCTTATTGACGTAGAAACACAAAAATTGCATCGGAATTAAATACAAAATGCACAATGCAGACTTTTGTACAAGAAAACTGACTCCTCCTACTGTCTATGTTTTGAACCATTCCTGTGACACTAGTAATAGGTTCCAATGCATCACTTCAGGTTTACTGTATCCCTCTGACCTTCATATTGACGATGAAACACAGAAATTGCATCGGAATTAAATACATGAGGCACAATGCCGACTTCTGTATAAGAAAACTGACTCTTCTTACTGTCTATGCTTTGAACCATTCCTGTGACACTAATTATAGATTCCGATGCTTCACTTCAGGTTTACTGTATCCCTCTGACCTTCATATTGACGATGAAACACAGAAATTGCACCGGAATTAAATACATGAGGCACAATGCCGACTTCTGTATAAGAAAACTGACTCTTCTTACTGTCTATGCTTTGAACCATTCCTGTGACACTAATTATAGATTCCGATGCTTCACTTCAGGTTTATTGTATCCCTCTGACCTTCTTATTGACGATGAAATACAGATATTGCATCGGAATTATATGCAAAAGGTACAATGCCGACTTAAGTACAAGAAGACTGACTCTTCTTACTGTCTATGTTACGAACCATTCCTGCGACACTAGTTATAGATTCCGATGTTTCACTTCAATTTTACTGTATCCCTTTGACATTCTTATTAACGATGAAACACAGAAATTGCATCGGAATTAAATACAAAAGGCACAATGCGACAAAAGTACAAGAAGACTGGCGCTTCTTACTGTCTATGTTTTGAACCTTTCCTGCGATACCGGTTTTAGATTCCGATGCTTCACGTCAGGTTTACTGTATCCCTTGGTCCTTCTTATTGACGACGAAACACAGAAACTGCGTCGGAATTAAATACAAAATGCACAATGCAGACTTTTGTACAAGAAAACTGACTCCTCTTACTGTCTATGTTTTGAACCATTCCTGTGACACTAGTTTTAGATTCCGATGCTTCACTTCAGGTTTACTGTAACCCTCTGACCGTCGTACTGACGATGAAACACAGAAATTGCATCGGAATTAAATACAAAAGGCACAATGCCGACTCGAGTACAAGAAGACTTGCTCTTCTTACTGTCTATGTTTTGAACCATTCCTGTGACAGTAGTTATAGATTCCGATGCTTCACTTCAGGTTTACTGAATCCCTCTGACCTTCTTATTGACGATGAAATACAGATATTGCATCGGAATTATATGCAAAAGGCACAATGCCGACTTAAGTACAAGAAGACTGACTCTTCTTACTGTCTATGATTTGAACCATTCCTGTGACTCTAGTTTTAGATTCCGATGCTTCACTTCAGGTTTACTGTATCCCTCTGACCTTCTTATTGATGATTAAACGCAGAAAATTGAATGGAATAAAATACAAAAGGCACAATGCGGACTCAAGTACAAGAAGACTGGCTCTTCTTACTGTCTATGATTTGAACCATTCCTGTGACACTAGTCATAGTTTCTGATGCTTCACGTCAGGTTTACTGTATCCAGCTGACCTTCTTATTGACGATGAAACACAGAAATTGCATCGGAATTAAATACAAAAGGCACAATGCCGACTTATGTACAAGAAGAGTGACTCTTCTTACTGTCTATGCTTTGAACCATTCCTGTGACACTACTTATAGATTCCGATGCGACACTTCAGGCTTACTGTATCCCTCTGACCTTCTTATTGACGATCAAACACAGAAAATTGATCGGAATTAAATACAAAAGGCACAATGCCGACTCAAGTACAAGAAGTCTGGCTCTTCTTACTGTCTATGCTTTGAACTATTCCTGTGACACTAGTTATAGATTCCGATGCTTCACTTCAGGTTTACTGTATCCCTCTGACAGTCTTATTGACGATGAAACACAGAAATCGCATCGGAATTAAATACAAAAGGCACAATGAAGAGTGAAATACAAGCTGTCTTGCTCTTCTTACTGTCTATATTTTGAACCTTTCCTGAGATACCGGTTCTATATTCCGATGCTTTACTTCAGGTTTACTGTATCCCTTGGACCTTCTTAATGACGACGAAACACAGAAATTGCATCGGAATTAAATAGAAAAGGAACAATGCCGACTTAAGTGCAAGAGAACTGAATCTTCTTCCTGTCTATGTTATGAACCACTACTGTGACACTAGTTATAGGTTCCGATGCATCACTTCAGGTTTACTGTATCCCGCTGACCTTCTTATTGACGATGAAACACAGAAATTGCATCGGAATTAATTACAAAAGGCACAATGCCGACGTAAGTACAAGAAAACTGACTCTTCTTGCTGTCTATATTTTGAACCATTCCTGTGACACTAGTTATAGATTCCGATGCTTCACTTCAGGTTTACTGTATCCCTCAGACCTTCTTACTGACGATGAAACACAGAAATTGCATCGGAATTAAATACAAAAGGCACAATGCCGACTTATGTACAAGAAAACTGACTCTTCTTACTGTCTATGCTTTGAACCATTCCTGTGACACTAGTTATAGATTCCGATGCGACACTTCAGGTTTACTATATCCCTCTGACCTTCTTATTGACGATCAAAAACAGAAAATTGATCGGAATTAAATACAAAAGGCACAATGCCGACTCAAGTACAAGAAGACTGGCTCTTCTTACTGTCTATGCTTTGAACCATTCCTGTGACACTAGTTATAGATTCCGATGCTTCACTTCAGGTTTACTGTATCCCTCTGACAGTCTTATTGACGATGAAACACAGAAATTGCATCGGAATTAAATATAAAAGGCACAATGAAGAGTGAAATACAAGCTGTCTTGCTCTTCTTACTGTCTATATTTTGAACCTTTCCTGTGATACCGGTTCTATATTCCGATGCTTCACTTCAGGTTTACTGTATCCCTTGGACCTCCTTAATGACAACGAAACACAGAAATTGCATCGGAATTAAATTGAAAAGGCACAATGCCGACTTAAGTGCAAGAGAACTGAATCTTCTTCCTGTCTATGTATTGAACCACTACTGTGACACTAGTTATAGATTCCGATGCATCACTTCAGGTTCACTGTATCCCTCTGACGTTCTTATTGACGATGAAACACAGAAATTGCCTCGGAATTAAATACAAAAGGCCCAATGTCGACTTAAGTACAAGAAAACTGATTCTTCTTACTGTCTATGTTTTAAACCATTCCTGTGACACTAGTTATAGATTCCGATGCTTCACTTCAGGTTTACTGTATCCCTCTGACCTTCATATTGACGATGAAACACAGAAATTGCATCGGAATTAAATACAAAAGGCACAATGAAGAGTGAAGTACAAGCAGTCTTGCTCTTCTTACTGTCTATATTTTGAACCTTTCCTGTGATACCGGTTCTATATTCCGATGCTTTACTTCAGGTTTACTGTATCCCTTGGACCTTCTTAATGACGACGAAACACAGAAATTGCATCGGAATTAAATAGAAAAGGAACAATGCCGACTTAAGTGCAAGAGAACTGAATCTTCTTCCTGTCTATGTTATGAACCACTACTGTGACACTAGTTATAGGTTCCGATGCATCACTTCAGGTTTACTGTATCCCGCTGACCTTCTTATTGACGATGAAACACAGAAATTGCATCGGAATTAATTACAAAAGGCACAATGCCGACTTAAGTACAAGAAAACTGACTCTTCTTGCTGTCTATATTTTGAACCATTCCTGTGACACTAGTTATAGATTCCGATGCTTCTCTTCAGGTTTACTGTATCCCTCAGACCTTCTTACTGACGATGAAACACAGAAATTGCAGCGGAATTAAATACAAAAGGCACATGCCGACTTATGTACAAGAAAACTGACTCTTCTTACTGTCTATGCTTTGAACCATTCCTGTGACACTAGTTATAGATTCCGATTCGACACTTCAGGTTTACTATATCCCTCTGACCTTCTTATTGACGAACAAACACAGGAAATTGATCGGAATTAAATAAAAAAGGCACAATGCCGACTCAAGTACAAGAAGACTGGCTCTTCTTACTGTCTATGCTTTGAACCATTCCTGTGACACTAGTTATAGATTCAGATGCTTCACTTCAGGTTTACTGTGTCCCTCTGACAGTCTTATTGACGATGAAACACAGTAATTGCATCGGAATTAAATATAAAAGGCACAATGAAGAGTGAAGTACAAGCAGTCTTGCTCTTCTTACTGTATATTTTTTGAACCTCTCCTGTGATACCGGTTCTATATTCCGATGCTTCACCTCAGGTTTACTGTATCCCTTGGACCTTCTTAATGACGACGAAACACAGAAATTGCATCGGAATTAAATAGAAAAGGCACAATGCCGACTTAAGTGCAAGAGAACTGAATCATCTTCCTGTCTATGTTTTGAACCACTACTGTGACACTAGTTATAGGTTCCGATGCATCACTTCAAGTTTACTGTATCCCGCTGACCTTCTTATTGACGATGAACCACAGAAATTGCATCGGAATTAAATACAAAAGGCACAATGCCGACTTATGTACAAGAAGACTGACTCTTCTTACTGTCTATGCTTTGAACCATTCCTGTGACACTAGTTATAGATTCCGATGCGACACTTCGGGTTTACTGTATCCCTCTAACCTTCTTATTGACGATCAAACACAGAAAATTGATCGGAATTAAATAGAAAAGGCACAATGCCGACTCAAGTACAAGAAGACTGGCTCTTCTTACTGTCTATGTTTTGAAAAATTCCTGTGACACTAGTTATAGATTCCGATGCTTCACTTCAGGTTTACTGTATCCAGCTGACCTTCTTATTGACGATGAAGCTCAGAAATTGCATCGGAATTAAATACAAAACGCACAATGCCGACTTAAGTACAAGTAGACTCACTCTTCTTACTGTCTATGTTTTGAACAATTCCTGTGACACTAGTTATAGATTCCGATGCTACACTTCAGATTTACTGTATCCCTCTGACCGTCTTATTGATGATGAAACACAGAAATTGCATCGGAATTAAATACAAAGGGCACAATGTCGACTCAAGTACGAAAATTCTGGCTCTTCCTACTGTCTTTGTTTTGAACCTCTCCTATGAGCCCGGTTTTGGATTCCGATACTTCACTTCAGGCTTACTGTATCCCTTGGACTTTCTTATTGACGACGAAACACAGAAATTGCAACGGAATTAAATAGAAAATGCACAATGCCGACTTAAGTACAAGAAAACTGACTCTTCCTCCTGTCTATGTTTTGAACCATTCCTGTGACACTAGTTATAGATTCCGATGCTTCACTTCAGGTTTACTGTATCTCTCTGACCGTCTTATTGACGATGAAACACAGAGATTGCATCGGAATTAAATACAAAAGGCACAATGCCGACTCATGTTCAAGAAGTTTAGCTCTTCTTACTGTCTATGTTTTGAACCTTTCCTGTGAGACCGCTTTTAGATTCCGAAACTTCACTTCAGGTTTACTGTCTCCCTTGGACCTTCTTATTGACGACGAATTACAGAAATTGCATCGGAATTAAATAGAAAAGGCACAATGCCGACTTAAGTACAAAAATACAGACTCTTCTTAATATCTATGTTTTGAACCGTTCCTGTGACACTAGTTATAGATTCCGATGCTTCACTTCATGTTTAGTGTATGCAGCTGACATGGTTATTGAGGATGAAACACTGAAATTGCATCGGAATTAAATACAAAAGGCACAATGCCGACTTAAGTACAAGAAGACCGACTCTTCTTACTGTCTATGTTTTGAACCATTCCTGTGACACTAGTTATAGATTCCGATGCTTCACTGCATTTTTACTGTATCCCCCTGACCTTCTTATTGACAATGAAAGACAGACGTTGCATCGGAATTAAATACAAAAGGCACAATGCCGACTCAAGTACTGGAAGACTGACTCTTCTTACTGTCTAAGATTTGAACCATTCCTGTAACACTAGTTATAGATTCCGATGCTTCACTTCAGATTTACTGTATCCCCCTGACCGTCGTATTGACGATGAACACAGAAATTGCATCGGAATTAAATACAAAAGGCACAATGGCGACTTAAGTACAAGGAGACTGACTCTTCTTACTGTCTATGTTTTGAACCATTCCTGTGACACTAGTTTTAGATTCCGATGCTTCACTTCAGGTTTACTGTATCCCTCTGACCTTCTTATTGGCGATCAAACACAGAAAATTGACCGGAATTAAATACAAAAGGCACAGTGCCGACTCTAGTACATGAAGACTGGCACTTCTTACTCTCTATGTTTTGAACCATTCCTGTGACACTAGTCATAGATTCCGATGCTTCACTTCATGTTTACTGTATCCAGCTGACCTTCTTATCGACGATGAAACACAGAAATTGCATCGGAATTAAATACAAAAGGCACAATGCCGACTTTAGTACAAGAAGACTGACTCTTCCTACTGTCTATGTTTTAAACCATTCCTGTGACACTAGTTTTAGATTCCGATGCTTCACTTCAGGTTTACTGTATCCCTCAGACCTTCTTATAGACGATGAAACACAGAAATTGCATCGGAATTATATAAAAAAGGCACAATGCCGGGTTCAGTACAAGAAGACTGACTCTTCTTTCTGTCTATGATTTGAGCCATTCCTGAGACACTAGGTATAGATTCCGATGCTTCACTTCAGTTTTACTGTATCCCTCTGACCTTCTTATTGACAATGAAACACAGAAATTGCATCGGAATTAAATACAAACGGCACAATGCCGACTCAAGTACTAGAAGACTGACTCTTCTTACTGTCTACGTTTTACCCATTCCTGTGACACTAGTTATAGAATGCGATGCTTCACTTCAGGTTTACTGCATCCCTCTGACCGTCGTATTGACGATGAAACACAGAAATTGTAACGGAATTAAACACAAATTGCACAATGTCGACTTAAGTACAAGAAAACTGATTCTTCTTACTGTCTACGATTTGAACCATTCCTGTGACACTAGTTATTGATTCCGATGCTTCACTTCAGGTTTACTGTATCCCTCTGACCGTCTTATTGACGAAGAAACACAGAAATTGCATCGGAATTAAATACAAAAGTCACAATGCGACTAAAGTACAAGAAGACTGGCGCTTCTTACTGTCTATGTTTTGAACCTTTCCTGCGGTACCGGTTTTAGATTCCGATGCTTCACGTCAGGTTTACTGTATCCCTTGGTCCTTCTTATTGACGAAGAAACACAGAAACTGCGTCGGCATTGAATACAAAATGCACAATGCAGACTTTTGTACAAGAAAACTGACTCCTCTTACTGCCTATGTTTTGAACCATTCCTGTGACACTAGTAATAGGTTCCAATGCATCACTTCAGGTTTACTGTATCCCTCTGACCTTCATATTGACGATGAAACACAGATATTGCATCGGAATTAAATACAAAAGGCACAATGCCGACCTTTCTACAAGAAAACTGACTCTTCTTACTGTCTATGTTTTGAACCATTCCTGTGACACTAGTTATAGATTCCGATGCTTCACCTCAGGTTTACTGAATCCCTCTGACCTTCTTATTGACGATGGATACAGATATTGCATCGGAATTATATGCAAAAGGTACAATGCCGACTTAAGTACAAGAAGACTGACTCTTCTTACTGTCTATGATACGAACCATTCCTGCGACACTAGTTATAGATTCCGATGTTTCACTTCAATTTTACTGTATCCCTTTGACATTCTTATTGACGATGAAACACAGAAATAGCATCGGCATTAAATACAATAGGCACAATGCCGACTTAAGTACAAGAAAACCGACTCTTCTTAGCGACTATGTTTTGAACCATTCCAGTGACACAAGTTATGGATTCCGACGCTTCACTTCAGTTTTGCTGTATCCCTCTGACCTTCTTATTGACGATGAAACACAGAAATTGCATCGGAATTAAATACAAAAGGCACAATGCCGACTCGAGTACAAGAAGACTTGCTCTTCTTACTGTCTATGTTTTGAACCATTCCTGTGACAGTAGTTATAGATTCCGATGCTTCACTTCAGGTTTACTGAATCCCTCTGACCTTCTTATTGACGATGAAATACAGATATTGCATCGGAATTATATGCAAAAGGCACAATGCCGACTTAAGTACAAGAAGACTGACTCTTCTTACTGTCTATGATTTGAACCATTCCTGTGACTCTAGTTTTAGATTCCGATGCTTCACTTCAGGTTTACTGTATCCCTCTGACCTTCTTATTGATGATCAAACGCAGAAAATTGAATGGAATAAAATACAAAAGGCACAATGCGGACTCAAGTACAAGAAGACTGGTTCTTCTTACTGTCTATGATTTGAACCATTCCTGTGACACTAGTCATAGTTTCTGATGCTTCACTTCAGGTTTACTGTATCCAGCTGACCTTCTTATTGACGATGAAACACAGAAATTGCATCGGAATTAAATACAAAAGGCACAATGCCGACTTATGTACAAGAAGAGTGACTCTTCTTACTGTCTATGCTTTGAACCATTCCTGTGACACTACTTATAGATTCCGATGCGACACTTCAGGTTTACCGTATCCCTCTGACCTTCTTATTCACGATCAAACACAGAAAATTGATCGGAATTAAATACAAAAGGCACAATGCCGACTCAAGTACTAGAAGACTGGCTCTTCTTACTGTCTATGCTTTGAACTATTCCTGTGACACTAGTTATAGATTCCGATGCTTCACTTCAGGTTTACTGTATCCCTCTGACAGTCTTATTGACGATGAAACACAGAAATCGCATCGGAATTAAATACAAAAGGCACAATGAAGAGTGAAATACAAGCTGTCTTGCTCTTCTTACTGTCTATATTTTGAACCTTTCCTGTGATACCGGTTCTATATTCCGATGCCTCACTTCAGGTTTACTGTATCCCTTGGACCTCCTTAATGACAACGAAACACAGAAATTGCATCGGAATTAAATTGAAAAGGCACAATGCCGACTTAAGTGCAAGAGAACTGAATCTTCTTCCTGTCTGTGTATTGAACCACTACTGTGACACTAGTTATAGATTCCGATGCATCACTTTAGGTTCACTGTATCCCTCTGACGTTCTTATTGACGATGAAACACAGAAATTGCCTCGGAATTAAATACAAAAGGCCCAATGTCGACTTAAGTACAAGAAAACTGATTCTTCTTACTGTCTATGTTTTAAACCATTCCTGTGACACTAGTTATAGATTCCGATGCTTCACTTCAGGTTTACTGTATCCCTCTGACCTTCATATTGACGATGAAACACAGTAATTGCATCGGAATTAAATACAAAAGGCACAATGAAGAGTGAAGTACAAGCAGTCTTGCTCTTCTTACTGTCTATATTTTGAACCTTTCCTGTGATACCGGTTTTATATTCCGATGCTTTACTTCAGGTTTACTGTATCCCTTGGACCTTCTTAATGACGACGAAACACAGAAATTGCATCGGAATTAAATAGAAAAGGAACAATTCCGACTTAAGTGCAAGAGAACTGAATCTTCTTCCTGTCTATGTTATGAACCACTACTGTGACACTAGTTATAGGTTCCGATGCATCACTTCAGGTTTACTGTATCCCGCTGACCTTCTTATTGACGATGAAACACAGAAATTGCATCGGAATTAATTACAAAAGGCACAATGCCGACTTAAGTACAAGAAAAATGACTCTTCTTGCTGTCTATATTTTGAACCATTCCTGTGACACTAGTTATAGATTCCGATGCTTCACTTCAGGTTTACTGTATCCCTCAGACCTTCTTACTGACGATGAAACACAGAAATTGCATCGGAATTAAATACAAAAGGCACAATGCCGACTTATGTACAAGAAAACTGACTCTTCTTACTGTCTATGCTTTGAACCATTCCTGTGACACTAGTTATAGATTCCGATGCGACACTTCAGGTTTACTATATCCCTCTGACCTTCTTATTGACGATCAAACACAGAAAATTGATCGGAATTAAATACAAAAGGCACAATGCCGACTCAAGTACAAGAAGACTGGCTCTTCTTACTGTCTATGCTTTGAACCATTCCTGTGACACTAGTTATAGATTCAGATGCTTCACTTCAGGTTTACTGTATCCCTCTGACAGTCTTATTGACGATGAAACACAGAAATTGCATCGGAATTAAATATAAAAGGCACAATGAAGAGTGAAGTACAAGCAGTCTTGCTCTTCTTACTGTCTATTTTTTGAACCTTTCCTGTGATACCGGTTCTATATTCCGATGCTTCACCTCAGGTTTACTGTATCCCTTGGACCTTCTTAATGACGACGAAACACAGAAATTGCATCGGAATTAAATAGAAAAGGCACAATGCCGACTTAAGTGCAAGAGAACTGAATCTTCTTCCTGTCTATGTTTTGAACCACTACTGTGACACTAGTTATAGGTTCCGATGCATCACTTCAAGTTTACTGTATCCCGCTGACCTTAATATTGACGATGAACCACAGAAATTGCATCGGAATTAATTACAAAAGGCACAATGCCGACTTAAGTACAAGAAAACTGACTCTTCTTACTGTCTATGTTTTGAACAATTCCTGTGACACTAGTTATAGATTCCGATGCTACACTTCAGTTTTACTGTATCCCTCTGACCGTCTTATTGATGATGAAACACAGAAATTGCATCGGAATTAAATACAAAGGGCACAATGTCGACTCAAGTACGAAAATTCTGGCTCATCCTACTGTCTTTGTTTTGAACCATTCCTATGAGCCCGGTTTTGGATTCCTAAACTTCACTTCAGGCTTACTGTATCCCTTGGACTTTCTTATTGACGACGAAACACAGAAATTGCATCGGAATTAAATAGAAAATGCACAATGCCGACTTAAGTACAAGAAAACTGACTCTTCATCCTGTCTATGATTTGAACCATTCCTGTGACTCTAGTTTTAGATTCCGATGCTTCACTTCAGGTTTACTGTATCCCTCTGACCTTCTTATTGATGAACAAACGCAGAAAATTGAATGGAATAAAATACAAAAGGCACAATGCGGACTCAAGTACAAGAAGACTGGCTCTTCTTACTGTCTATGATTTGAACCATTCCTGTGACACTAGTCATAGTTTCTGATGCTTCACTTCAGGTTTACTGTATCCAGCTGACCTTCTTATTGACGATGAAACACAGAAATTGCATCGGAATTAAATACAAAAGGCACAATGCCGACTTATGTACAAGAGGAGTGACTCTTCTTACTGTCTATGCTTTGAACCATTCCTGTGACACTACTTATAGATTCCGATGCGACACTTCAGGTTTACTGTATCCCTCTGACCTTCTTATTGACGATCAAACACAGAAAATTGATCGGAATTAAATACAAAAGGCACAATGCCGACTCAAGTACAAGAAGACTGGCTCTTCTTACTGTCTATGCTTTGAACTATTCCTGTGACACTAGTTATAGATTCCGATGCTTCACTTCAGGTTTACTGTATCCCTCTGACAGTCTTATTGACGATGAAACACAGAAATCGCATCGGAATTAAATACAAAAGGCACAATGAAGAGTGAAATACAAGCTGTCTTGCTCTTCTTACTGTCTATATTTTGAACCTTTCCTGTGATACCGGTTCTATATTCCGATGCTTCACTTCAGGTTTACTGTATCCCTTGGACCTCCTTAATGACAACGAAACACAGAAATTGCATCGGAATTAAATTGAAAAGGCACAATGCCGACTTAAGGCAAGAGAACTGAATCTTCTTCCTGTCTATGTATTGAACCACTACTGTGACACTAGTTATAGATTCCGATGCATCACTTCAGGTTCACTGTATCCCTCTGACGTTCTTATTGACGATGAAACACATAAATTGCCTCGGAATTAAATACAAAAGGCCCAATGTCGACTTAAGTACAAGAAAACTGATTCTTCTTACTGTCTATGTTTTAAACCATTCCTGTGACACTAGTTATAGATTCCGATGCTTCACTTCAGGTTTACTGTATCCCTCTGACCTTCATATTGACGATGAAACACAGAAATTTCATCGGAATTAAATACAAAAGGCACAATGAAGAGTGAAGTACAAGCAGTCTTGCTCTTCTTACTGTCTATATTTTGAACCTTTCCTGTGATACCGGTTCTATATTCCGATGCTTTACTTCAGGTTTACTGTATCCCTTGGACCTCCTTAATGACAACGAAACACAGAAATTGCATCGGAATTAAATTGAAAAGGCACAATGCCGACTTAAGTGCAAGAGAACTGAATCTTCTTCCTGTCTATGTATTGAACCACTACTGTGACACTAGTTATAGGTTCCGATGCATCACTTCAGGTTTACTGTATCCCGCTGACCTTCTTATTGACGATGAAACACAGAAATTGCATCGGAATTAATTACAAAAGGCACAATGCCGACTTAAGTACAAGAAAACTGACTCTTCTTGCTGTCTATATTTTGAACCAATCCTGTGACACTAGTTATAGATTCCGATGCTTCACTTCAGGTTTACTGTATCCCTCAGACCTTCTTACTGACGATGAAACACAGAAATTGCATCGGAATTAAATACAAAAGGCACAATGCCGACTTATGTACAAGAAAACTGACTCTTCTTACTGTCTATGCTTTGAACCATTCCTGTGACACTAGTTATAGATTCCGATGCGACACTTCAGGTTTACTATATCCCTCTGACCTTCTTATTGACGATCAAACACAGAAAATTGATCGGAATTAAATACAAAAGGTACAATGCCGACTCAAGTACAAGAAGACTCGCTCTTCTTACTGTCTATGCTTTGAACCATTCCTGTGACACTAGTTATAGATTCAGATGCTTCACTTCAGGTTTACTGTATCCCTCTGACAGTCTTATTGACGATGAAACACAGAATTTGCATCGGAATTAAATATAAAAGGCACAATGAAGAGTGAAGTACAAGCAGTCTTGCTCTTCTTACTGTCTATTTTTTGAACCTTTCCTGTGATACCGGTTCTATATTCCGATGCTTCACCTCAGGTTTACTGTATCCCTTGGACCTTCTTAATGACGACGAAACACAGAAATTGCATCGGAATTAAATAGAAAAGGCACAATGCCGACTTAAGTGCAAGAGAACTGAATCTTCTTCCTGTCTATAATTTGAACCACTACTGTGACACTAGTTACAGGTTCCGATGCATCACTTCAAGTTTACTGTATCCCGCTGACCTTCTTATTGACGATGAACCACAGAAATTGCATCGGAATTAATTACAAAAGGCACAATGCCGACTTAAGTTTAAGAAAACTGACTCTTCTTACTGTCTATATTTTGAACCATTCCTGTGTCACTAGTTATAGATTTCGATGCTTCACTTCAGGTTTACTGTATCCCTCTGACCTTCTTATTGACGATGAAACACAGAAATTGCATCGGAATTAAATACAAAAGGCACAATGCCGACTGAAGTACAAGAAAACTGACTCTTCTTACTGTCTATGTTTTGAACAATTCCTGTGACACTAGTTATAGATTCCGATGCTACACTTCAGTTTTACTGTATCCCTCTGACCGTCTTATTGATGATGAAACACAGAAATTGCATCGGAATTAAATACAAAGGGCACAATGTCGACTCAAGTACGAAAATTCTGGCTCTTCCTACTGTCTTTGTTTTGAACCTTTCCTATGAGCCCGGTTTTGGATTCCGATACTTCACTTCAGGCTTACTGTATCCCTTGGACTTTCTTATTGACGACGAAACACAGAAATTGCATCGGAATTAAATAGAAAATGCACAATGCCGACTTAAGTACAAGAAAACTGACTCTTCCTCCTGTCTATGTTTTGAACCATTCCTGTGACACTAGTTATAGATTCCGATGCTTCACTTCAGGTTTACTGTATCTCTCTGACCGTCTTATTGACGATGAAACACAGAGATTGCATCGGAATTAAATACAAAAGGCACAATGTCGACTCATGTTCAAGAAGTCTAGCTCTTCTTACTGTCTATGATTTGAACCTTTCCTGTGAGACCGCTTTTAGATTCCGAAGCTTCACTTCAGGTTTACTGTCTCCCTTGGACCTTCTTATTGACGACGAATTACAGAAATTGCATCGGAATTAAATAGAAAAGGCACAATGCCGACTTAAGTACAAAAATACAGACTCTTCTTAATATCTATGCTTTGAACCGTTCCTGTGACACTAGTTATAGATTCCGATGCTTCTATTCATGTTTAGTGTATGCAGCTGACATGGTTATTGACGATGAAACACTGAAATTGCATCGGAATTAAATACACAAGGCACAATGCCGACTTAAGTACAAGAAGACCGACTCTTCTTACTGTCTATGTTTTGAACCATTCCTGTGACACTAGTTATAGATTCCGATGCTTCACTGCATTTTTACTGTATCCCCCTGACCTTCTTATTGACGATGAAAGACAGACGTTGCATCGGAATTAAATACAAAAGGCACAATGCCGACTCAAGTACTAGAAGACTGACTCTTCTTACTGTCTACGATTTGAACCATTCCTGTAACACTAGTTATAGATTCCGATGCTTCACTTCAGATTTACTGTATCCCCCTGACCGTCGTATTGACGATGAACACAGAAATTGCATCGGAATTAAATACAAAAAGGCACAATGCCGACTCAAGTACAAGAAGACTTGCTCTTCTTCCTGTCTATGATTTGAACCATTCCTGTGACACTAGTTATAGATTCCGATGCTTCACTTCAGGTTTACTGTATCCAGCTGACCTTCGTATTGACGATGAAACACAGAATGTGCATCGGAATTAAATACAAAAGGCACAATGAACACTCAAGTACAAGAAGACTGGCTCTTCCTACCGTCTATGTTTTGAACCGTTCCTGTGAGACCAGTTTTAGATTCCGATGCTTCACTTCAGATTTACTGTATCACTTGGACTTTCTTATTGACGACGAAACACAGAAATTGCATCGGAATTAAATAGAAAAGGCACTTTGCCGACTTATGTAGAAGAAAGCTGACTCTTATTCCTGTCTATGTTTTGAACCATTCCTGTGACACTAGTTATAGATTCCGATGCTTCACTTCAGGTTTACTGTATCCCTCTGACCGTCTTATTGACGATGAAACACAGAGATTGCATCGGAATTAAATACAGAATGCACAATGCCGACTCAGGTACAAGAAGTCTGGCTCTTCTTCCTGTCTATGTTTTGAACCTTTCCTGTGAGACCGGTTTTAGATTCCGATGCTTCACATCAGGTTTACTGTCTCCCTTGGACCTACTTATTGACGACGAAACACAGAAATTGCATCGGAATTAAATAGAAAAGGCACAATGCCGACTTAAGTACACGAAAACTGACTCTTCTTAATATCTATGTTTTGAACCATTCCTGTGACACAAGTTATAGATTCCGATGCTTCACTTCAGGTTTACTGTATCCAGCTGACCTTCTTATTGACGATGAAACACAGAAATTGCGTCGGAATTAAATACAAAAGGCACAATGGCGACTTAAGTACAAGGAGACTGACTCTTCTTACTGTCTATGTTTTGAACCATTCCTGTGACACTAGTTATTGATTCCGATGCTTCACTTCAGGTGTACTGTATCCCTTGGACGTTCTTGTTGACTACGAAACATAGAAACTGCATCGGAATTAAATAGAAAATACACAATGCCGACTTAAGTACAAGAAAACAGACTCTTCAAAATATCTACGTTTTGAACCATTCCTGTGACACTAGTTTTAGATTCCGATGCTTCACTTCAGGTTTACTGTATCCCTCTGACCTTCTTATTGACGATCAAACACAGAAAATTGACCGGAATTAAATACAAAAGGCACAATGCCGACTCTAGTACAAGAAGACTGGCTCTTCTTACTCTCTATGTTTTGAACCATTCCTGTGACACTAGTCATAGATTCCGATGCTTCACTTCATGTTTACTGTATCCAGCTGACCTTCTTATCGACGATGAAAGACAGAAATTGCATCGGAATTAAATACAAAAGGCACAATGCCGACTTTAGTACAAGAAGACTGACTCTTCCTACTGTCTATGTTTTAAACCATTCCTGTGACACTAGTTTTAGATTCCGACGCTTCACTTCAGGTTTACTGTATCCCTCAGACCTTCTTATAGACGATGAAACACAGAAATTGCATCGGAATTATATAAAAAAGGCACAATGCCGGCTTCAGTACAAGAAGACTGACTCTTCTTTCTGTCTATGATTTGAACCATTCCTGTGACACTAGTAGTAGATTCCGATGCTTCACTTCAGTTTTACTGTATCCCTCTGACCTTCTTATTGACGATGAAACACAGAAATTGTAACGGAATTAAACACAAAATGCACAATGTCGACTTAAGTGCAAGAAAACTGATTCTTCTTACTGTCTACGATTTGAACCATTCCTGTGACACTAGTTATTGATTCCGATGCTTCACTTCAGGTTTACTGTATCCCTCTGACCGTCTTATTGACAAAGAAACACAGAAATTGCATTGGAATTAAATACAAAAGGCACAATGCGACTAAAGTACAAGAAGACTGGCGCTTCTTACTGTCTATGCCTTGAACCTTTCCTGTGATACCGGTTTTAGATTCCGATGCTTCACGTCAGGTTTACTGTATCCCTTGGTCCTTCTTATTGACGACGAAACACAGAAACTGCGTCGGAATTAAATACAAAATGCACAATGCAGACTTTTGTACAAGAAAACTGACTCCTCTTACTGTCTATGTTTTGAACCATTCCTGTGACACTAGTAATAGGTTCCAATGCATCACTTCAGGTTTACTGTATCCCTCTGACCTTCATATTGACGATGAAACACAGAAATTGCATCGGAATTAAATACATGAGGCACAATGCCGACTTCTGTATTGAAAACTGACTCTTCTTACTGTCTATGTTTTGAACCATTCCTGTGACACTAATTATAGATTCCGATGCTTCACTTCAGGTTTACTGTATCCCTCTGACCTTCTTATTGACGATGAAACACAGAAATTGTATCGGAATTAAATACAAAAGGCACAATGCCGACCTTTCTACAAGAAAACTGACTCTTCTTACTGTCTATGTTTTCAACCATTCCTGTGACACTAGTTATAGTTTCCGATGCTTCACTTCAGGTTTACTGAATCCCTCTGACCTTCTTATTGACGATGAAATACAGATATTGCATCGGAATTATATGCAAAAGGCACAATGCCGACTTAAGTACAAGAAGACTGACTCTTCCTACTGTCTATGTTATGAACCATACCTGCGACACTAGTTATAGATTCCGATGTTTCACTTCAGGTTTACTGTATCCCTTTGACGTTCTTATTGACGATGAAACACAGAAATTGCATCGGCATTAAATACAATAGGCACAATGCCGACTTAAGTACAAGAAAACCGACTCTTCTTAGCGACTATGTTTTGAACCATTCCTGTGACACAAGTTATGGATTCCGATGCTTCACTTCAGTTTTGCTGTATCCCTCTGACCTTCTTATTGACGATGAAACACAGAAATTGCATCGGAATTAAATACAAAAGGCACGATGCCGACTTAAGTACAAGAAGACTGACTCTTCCTACTGCCTATGCTTTGAACCATTCCTGTGACACTAGTTTTAGATTCCGATGCTTCACTTCAGGTTTACTGTAACCCTATGACCGTCGTACTGACGATGAAACACAGAAATTGCATCGGAATTAAATACAAAAGGCACAATGCTGACTCGAGTACAAGAAGACTGGCTCTTCTTACTGTCTATGTTTTGAACCATTCCTCTGACAGTGGTTATAGATTTCGATGCTTCACTTCAGGTTTACTGAATCCCTCTGACCTTCTTATTGACGATGAAATACAGATATTGCATCGGAATTATATGCAAAAGGCACAATGCCGACTTAAGTACAAGAAGACTGACTCTTCTTACTGTCTATGTTTTGAACCATTCCTGTGACTCTAGTTTTAGATTCCGATGCTTCACTTCAGGTTTACTGTATCCCTCTGACCTTCTTATTGATGATCAAACGCAGAAAATTGATTGGAATAAAATACAAAAGGCACAATGCGGACTCAAGTACAAGAAGACTGGCTCTTCTTACTGTCTATGTTTTGAACCATTCCTGTGACACTAGTCATAGATTCTGATGCTTCACTTCAGGTTTACTGTATCCAGCTGACCTTCTTATTGACGATGAAACACAGAAATTGCATCGGAATTAAATACAAAAGGCACAATGCCGACTTATGTACAAGAAGACTGACTCTTCTTACTCTCTATGCTTTGAACCATTCCTGTGACACTAGTTATAGATTCCGATGCGACACTTCAGGTTTACTGTATCCCTCTGACCTTCTTATTGACGATCAAACACAGAAAATTGATCGGAATAAAATACAAAAGGCACAATGCCGACTCAAGTACAAGAAGACTGGCTCTTCTTACTGTCTATGCTTTGAACTATTCCTGTGACACTAGTTATAGATTCCGATGCTTCACTTCAGGTTTACTGTATCCCTCTGACAGTCTTATTGACGATGAAACACAGAAACCGCATGGGAATTAAATACAAAAGGCACAATGAAGAGTGAAATACAAGCTGTCTTGCTCTTCTTACTGTCTATATTTTGAACCTTTCCTGTGATACCGGTTCTATATTCCGATGCTTTACTTCAGGTTTACTGTATCCCTTGGACCTTCTTAATGACGACGAAACACAGAAATTGCATCGGAATTAAATGGAAAAGGCACAATGCCGACTTAAGTGCAAGAGAACTGAATCTTCTTCCTGTCTATGTTTTGAACCACTACTGTGACACTAGTTATAGGTTCCGATGCATCACTTCAAGTTTACTGTATCCCGCTGACCTTCTTATTGACGATGAACCACAGAAATTGCATCGGAATTAATTACAAAAGGCACAATGCCGACTTAAGTACAAGAAAACTGACTCTTCTTTCTGTCTATGATTTGAACCTTTCCTGTGACACTATTTATTGATTCCGATGCTTCACTTCAGGTTTACTGTATCCCTCTGACCTTCTTATTGACGATGAAATTCAGAAATTGCATCGTAATTAAATACAAAAGGCACAATGCCGACTTAAGTACAAGAAGACTGACTCTTCTTACTGTCCATGTTTTGAACCATTCCTGTGACACTAGTTATAGATTCCGATGCTTCACTTCAGTTTTACTGTATCCCTCTGACCTTCTTATTGCCGATGAAACACAGAAATTGCATTGGAATTAAATACAAACGGCACAATGCCGACTCAAGTACTAGAAGACTGACTCTTCTTACTGTCTATGTTTTGAACCATTCCTGTGACACTAGTTACAGATTCCGATGCTTCACTTCAGGATTACTGTATCCCTCTGACCGTCTTATTGGCGATGAAACATAGAAATTGCATCGGAATTATATACAAAAAGCACAATGCCGACTTAAGGACAAGAAGACTGACTCTTCTTACTGTCTATGTTTTGAACCATTCCTGCGACACTAGTTATAGATTCCGACGTTTCACTTCAGGTTTACTGTATCCCTTTGACATTCTTATTGACGATGAAACACAGAAATTGCATCGGCATTAAATACAATAGGCACAATGCAAACTTAAACACAAGAAAACCGACTCTTCTTAGCGACTATGTTTTGAACCATTCCTGTGACACAAGTAATACATACCGATGCTTCACTTCAGTTTTGCTGTATCCCTCTGACCTTCTTATTGACGATGGAAAACAGAAATTGCATCGGAATTAAATACAAAAGGCACAATGCCGACTCGAGTACAAGAAGACTGGCTCTTCTTACTGTCTATGTTTTGAACCATTCCTGTGACAGTAGTTATAGATTCCGATGCTTCACTTCAGGTTTACTGAATCCCTCTGACCTTCTTATTGATGATCAAACGCAGAAAATTGATCGGAATAAAATACAAAAGGCACAATGCGGACTCAAGTACAGGAAGACTGGCTCTTCTTACTGTCTATGTTTTGAACCATTCCTGTGACACTAGTCATAGATTCTGATGCTTCACTGTAGGTTTACTGTATACAGCTGACCTTCTTATTGACGATGAAACACAGAAATTGCATCGGAATTATATACAAAAGGCACAATGCCGACTTATGTACAAGAAGACCGACTCTTCTTACTGTCTATGCTTTGAACCATTCCTGTGACACTAGTTACAGATTCCGATGCGACACTTCAGGTTTACTGTATCCCTCTGACCTTCTTATTGACGATCAAACACAGAAAATTGATCGGAATTAAATACAAAAGGCACTATGCCGACTCAAGTACAAGAAGACTGGCTCTTCTTAGTGTCTATGCTTTGAACCATTCCTGTGACACTAGTTATAGATTCCGATGCTTCACTTCAGGTTTACTGTATCCCTCTGACAGTCTTATTGACGATGAAACACAGAAATTGCATCGGAATTAAATACAAAAGGCACAATGAAGAGTGAAGTACAAGCAGTCTTGCTCTTCTTACTGTCTATATTTTGAACCTTTCCTGTGATACCGGTTCTATATTCCGATGCTTCACTTCAGGTTTACTGTATCCCTTGGACCTTCTTAATGACGACGAAACACAGAAATTGCATCGGAATTAAATAGAAAGGGCACAATGCCGACTTAAGTGCAAGAGAACTGAAACTTCTTCATGTCTATGTTTTGAACCACTACTGTGACACTAGTTATAGGTTCCGATGCATCACTTCAGGTTTACTGTATCCCGCTGACCATCGTATTGACGATGAAACACAGAAATTGCATCGGAATTAATTACAAAAGGCACAATGCCGACTTAAGTACAAGAAAACTGACTCTTCTTGCTGTCTATTATTTGAACCATTCCTGTGACACTAGTTATAGATTCCGATGCTTCACTTCAGGTTTACTGTATCCCTCAGACCTTCTTATTGACGATGAAACACAGAAATTGCATCGGAATTAAATACACAAGGCACAATGCCGACTTAAGTACAAGAAGACTGGCTCTTCTTACTGTCTATGTTTAGAACCATTCCTGTGACACTAGTCATAGATTCTGATGCTTCACTTCAGGTTTACTGTATCCAGCTGACCTTCTTATTGACGATGAAACACAGAAATTGCATCGGAATTAAATACAAAAGGCCCAATGCCGACTTATGTACAAGAAGACTGACTCTTCTTACTGTCTATGCTTTGAACCATTACTGTGACACTAGTTATAGATTCCGATGCGACACTTCAGGTTTACTGTATCCCTCTAACCTTCTTATTGACGATCAAACACAGAAAATTGACCGGAATTAAATACAAAAGGCACAATGCCGACTCAAGTACAAGAAGACTGGCTCTTCTTACTGTCTATGCTTTAAACTATTCCTGTGACACTAGTTATAAATTCCGATGCTTCACTTCAGGTTTACTGTATCCCTCTGACAGTCTTATTGACGATGAAACACAGAAATTGCATCGGAATTCAATACAAAAAGCACAATGAAGAATGAAGTACAAGCAGTCTTGCTCTTCTTACTGTCTATACTTTGAACCTTTCCTGTGATACCGGTTCTATATTCCGATGCTTCACTTCAAGTTTACTGTATCCCTTGGACCTTCTTAATGACAACGAAACACAGAAATTGCATCATAATTAAATAGAAAAGGCACAATGCCGACTTAAGTGCAAGAGAACTAAATCTTCTTCCTGTCTATGTTTTGAACCACTACCGTGACACTAGTTATAGATTCCGATGCATCACTTCAGGTTCACTGTATCCCTCTGACCTTCTTATTGACGATGAAACACAGAAATTGCATCGGAATTAAATACAAAAGGCCCAATGTCGACTTAAGTACAAGGAAACTGATTCTTCTTACTGTCTATGTTTTAAACCATTCCTATGACACTAGTTATAGATTACGATGCTTCACTTCAGGTTTACTGTATCCCTCTGACCTTCATATTGACGATGAAACACAGAAATTGCATCGGAATTAAATACAAAAGGCACAATGAAGAGTGAAGTACAAGCAGTCTTGCTCTTCTTACTGTCTATATTTTGAACCTTTCCTGTGATACCGGTTCTATATTCCGATGCTTCACCTCAGGTTTACTGTATCCCTTGGACATTCTTAATGACGACGAAACACAGAAATTGCATCGGAATTAAATAGAAAAGGCACAATGCCGACTTAAGTGCAAGAGAACTGAATCTTCTTCCTGTCTATGTTTTGAACCACTACTGTGACACTAGTTATAGGTTCCGATGCATTACTTCAGGTTTACTGTATCCCGCTGACCTTCTTATTGACGATGAACCACAGAAATTGCATCGGAATTAATTACAAAAGGCACAATGCCGACTTAAGTACAAGAAAACTGACTCTTCTTTCTGTCTATGATTTGAACCTTTCCTGTGACACTATTTATTGATTCCGATGCTTCACTTCAGGTTTACTGTATCCCTCTGACCTTCTTATTGACGATGAAATTCAGAAATTGCATCGTAATTAAATACAAAAGGCACAATGCCGACTTAAGTACAAGAAGACTGACTCTTCTTACTGTCCATGTTTTGAACCATTCCTGTGACACTAGTTATAGATTCCGATGCTTCACTTCAGTTTTACTGTATCCCTCTGACCTTCTTATTGCCGATGAAACACAGAAATTGCATTGGAATTAAATACAAACGGCACAATGCCGACTCAAGTACTAGAAGACTGACTCTTCTTACTGTCTATGTTTTACCCATTCCTGTGACACTAGTTATAGAATCCGATGCTTCACTTCAGGTTTACTGCATCCCTCTGACCGTCGTATTGACGATGAAACACAGAAATTGTAACGGAATTAAATACAAAAGGCACAATGCCGACTTTTGTACAAGAATACTGGCTCTTCTTACTGTCTATGTTTGAACCATTCCTGTGACACTAGTAATAGGTTCCAATGCATCTCTTCAGGTTTACTGTATCCCTCTGACCTTTATATTGACGATGAAACACAGAAATTGTGTCGGAATTAAATACATAAGGCACAATGCCGACTTATGTATAAGAAAACTGACTCTTCTTACTGTCTATGGTTTGAACCATTCCTGTGACACTAGTTATAGATTCCGATGCTTCACTTCAGGTTTACTGTATCCCTCTGACCTTCTTATTGACGATGTAACACAGAAATTGCATCGGAATTAAATACAAAAGGCACAATGCCGACTTTCCTACAAGAAAACTGACTCTTCTTACTGTCTATGTTTTGAACCATTCCTGTGACACTAGTTACAGATTCCGATGCTTCACTTCAGGATTACTGTATCCCTCTGACCGTCTTATTGGCGATGAAACATAGAAATTGCATCGGAATTAAATACAAAAAGCACAATGCCGACTTAAGGACAAGAAGACTGACTCTTCTTACTGTCTATGTTTTGAACCATTCCTGCGACACTAGTTATAGATTCCGACGTTTCACTTCAGGTTTACTGTATCCCTTTGACATTCTTATTGACGATGAAACACAGAAATTGCATCGGCATTAAATACAATAGGCACAATGCAAACTTAAACACAAGAAAACCGACTCTTCTTAGCGACTATGTTTTGAACCATTCCTGTGACACAAGTAATACATACCGATGCTTCACTTCAGTTTTGCTGTATCCCTCTGACCTTCTTATTGACGATGGAAAACAGAAATTGCATCGGAATTAAATACAAAAGGCACAATGCCGACTCGAGTACAAGAAGACTGGCTCTTCTTACTGTCTATGTTTTGAACCATTCCTGTGACAGTAGTTATAGATTCCGATGCTTCACTTCAGGTTTACTGAATCCCTCTGACCTTCTTATTGATGATCAAACGCAGAAAATTGATCGGAATAAAATACAAAAGGCACAATGCGGACTCAAGTACAGGAAGACTGGCTCTTCTTACTGTCTATGTTTTGAACCATTCCTGTGACACTAGTCATAGATTCTGATGCTTCACTGTAGGTTTACTGTATACAGCTGACCTTCTTATTGACGATGAAACACAGAAATTGCATCGGAATTATATACAAAAGGCACAATGCCGACTTATGTACAAGAAGACCGACTCTTCTTACTGTCTATGCTTTGAACCATTCCTGTGACACTAGTTACAGATTCCGATGCGACACTTCAGGTTTACTGTATCCCTCTGACCTTCTTATTGACGATCAAACACAGAAAATTGATCGGAATTAAATACAAAAGGCACTATGCCGACTCAAGTACAAGAAGACTGGCTCTTCTTAGTGTCTATGCTTTGAACCATTCCTGTGACACTAGTTATAGATTCCGATGCTTCACTTCAGGTTTACTGTATCCCTCTGACAGTCTTATTGACGATGAAACACAGAAATTGCATCGGAATTAAATACAAAAGGCACAATGAAGAGTGAAGTACAAGCAGTCTTGCTCTTCTTACTGTCTATATTTTGAACCTTTCCTGTGATACCGGTTCTATATTCCGATGCTTCACTTCAGGTTTACTGTATCCCTTGGACCTTCTTAATGACGACGAAACACAGAAATTGCATCGGAATTAAATAGAAAGGGGACAATGCCGACTTAAGTGCAAGAGAACTGAATCTTCTTCATGTCTATGTTTTGAACCACTACTGTGACACTAGTTATAGGTTCCGATGCATCACTTCAGGTTTACTGTATCCCGCTGACCATCGTATTGACGATGAAACACAGAAATTGCATCGGAATTAATTACAAAAGGCACAATGCCGACTTAAGTACAAGAAAACTGACTCTTCTTGCTGTCTATTATTTGAACCATTCCTGTGACACTAGTTATAGATTCCGATGCTTCACTTCAGGTTTACTGTATTACTCAGACCTTCTTATTGACGATGAAACACAGAAATTGCATCGGAATTAAATACACAAGGCACAATGCCGACTTAAGTACAAGAAGACTGGCTCTTCTTACTGTCTATGTTTAGAACCATTCCTGTGACACTAGTCATAGATTCTGATGCTTCACTTCAGGTTTACTGTATCCAGCTGACCTTCTTATTGACGATGAAACACAGAAATTGCATCGGAATTAAATACAAAAGGCCCAATGCCGACTTATGTACAAGAAGACTGACTCTTCTTACTGTCTATGCTTTGAACCATTACTGTGACACTAGTTATAGATTCCGATGCGACACTTCAGGTTTACTGTATCCCTCTAACCTTCTTATTGACGATCAAACACAGAAAATTGACTGGAATTAAATACAAAAGGCACAATGCCGACTCAAGTACAAGAAGACTGGCTCTTCTCACTGTCTATGCTTTAAACTATTCCTGTGACACTAGTTATAAATTCCGATGCTTCACTTCAGGTTTACTGTATCCCTCTGACAGTCTTATTGACGATGAAACACAGAAATTGCATCGGAATTCAATACAAAAAGCACAATGAAGAATGAAGTACAAGCAGTCTTGCTCTTCTTACTGTCTATACTTTGAACCTTTCCTGTGATACCGGTTCTATATTCCGATGCTTCACTTCAAGTTTACTGTATCCCTTGGACCTTCTTAATGACAACGAAACACAGAAATTGCATCATAATTAAATAGAAAAGGCACAATGCCGACTTAAGTGCAAGAGAACTAAATCTTCTTCCTGTCTATGTTTTGAACCACTACCGTGACACTAGTTATAGATTCCGATGCATCACTTCAGGTTCACTGTATCCCTCTGACCTTCTTATTGACGATGAAACACAGAAATTGCATCGGAATTAAATACAAAAGGCCCAATGTCGACTTAAGTACAAGGAAACTGATTCTTCTTACTGTCTATGTTTTAAACCATTCCTATGACACTAGTTATAGATTACGATGCTTCACTTCAGGTTTACTGTATCCCTCTGACCTTCATATTGACGATGAAACACAGAAATTGCATCGGAATTAAATACAAAAGGCACAATGAAGAGTGAAGTACAAGCAGTCTTGCTCTTCTTACTGTCTATATTTTGAACCTTTCCTGTGATACCGGTTCTATATTCCGATGCTTCACCTCAGGTTTACTGTATCCCTTGGACATTCTTAATGACGACGAAACACAGAAATTGCATCGGAATTAAATAGAAAAGGCACAATGCCGACTTAAGTGCAAGAGAACTGAATCTTCTTCCTGTCTATGTTTTGAACCACTACTGTGACACTAGTTATAGGTTCCGATGCATTACTTCAGGTTTACTGTATCCCGCTGACCTTCTTGTTGACGATGAACCACAGATATAGCATCGGAATTAAATACAAAAGGCATAATGCCGACTTAAGTACAAGATGACTGACTCTTCTTACTGTCTATGTTTTGAGCCATTCCTGTGACACTAGTTATAGATTCCGATGTTTCACTTCAGGTTTACTGTTTCCCTCTAACATTCTTATTGACGACGAAACACAGAAATTGCATCGAAATTAAATACAAAAATCACAATGCCGACTCAAGTACTAGAAGACTGACTTTGCTTACTGCCTATGTTTTGAACCATTCCTGTGACACTAGTTATAGACTCCGATGCTTCACATCAGGTTTACTGTATCCCTCAGACCGTCGTATTGACGATGAAACACAAAAATTGCATCGGAATTAAATACAAGAGGCACAATGCCGACTCGAGAACAAAAAGACTGGCTCTTCTTCCTGTCTATGTTTTGAACCATTCCTGTGACACTAGTTATAGATTCCGATGCTTCACTTCAGGTCTACTGTATCCAGATGACCTTCTTATTGCCGATGAAACACAGAAATTGCATCGGGATTAAATACAAAGGGCACAATGCCGACTTAAGTACAAGAAGACTGACTCTTCTTACTGTCAATGCTTTGAACCATTTCTGTGACACTAGTTATAGATTCCGAAGCTTCACTTCAGTTTTACTGTATCCCTCTGACCTTCGTATTGACGATGAAACACAGATATTGCATCGGAATTATATACAAAAGGCACAAAGCCAAATCAAGTACTAGAAGACTGACTCTTCTTACTGTCTATGTTTTGAACTATTCCTGTGAGACCGGTTTTAGATTCCGATGCTTCACTTCAGGTTTACTGTATTTCTTGGACCTTCTTAATGACGACGAAAAATACAGAATTTGCATCGGAATTAAATAGAAAAGGCACAACGCCAACTTAAGTACAAGAAAACTAACTCTTCTTACTGTCTATGTTTTGAACTATTCCTGTGACACTAGTCATAGATTCCGATGCTTCACTTCAGGTTTACTGTTTCCCTCTGACCTTCTTATTGACGATGAAACACAGAAATTGCATCTCAATTAAATACAAAAGGCACAATGCCGACTCAAGTACAAGAAGACTGGCTCTTCTTACTGTCTATGTTTTGAGCCTTTCCTGTGAGACCGGTTTTAGATTCCGATGCTTGACTTCAGGTTTACTGTATCCCTTGGACATTCTTATTGACGATCAAACACAGAAATCGCATCGGAATTAAATACAAAATGCACAATGCCAACTTAAGTACAAGAAGACTGACTCTTCTTACTGTCTATGGTTTGAACCATTCCTGTGACACTAGTTATAGACTCCAATGCTTCACTTCAGGTTTACTGTATCCCTCCTACCTTCTTATTGACGATGAAATACAGAAATTGCATCGGAATTAAATACAAAAGGCACAATGCCGACTTAAGTACAAGAAATCTGATTCTTCTTACTGTCTATGTTTTGAACCTTTCCTGTGAGACCAGTCTTTGATTTTGATGCTTGACTTCAGGTTTACAGAATCTCTTGGACCTTATTATTGACGACGAAACACAGAAATTGCATCGGAAAATAATAGAAAAGGCACAATGCCGACTTTAGAACAAGAAAACAGAGTCTTCTTACTGTCTATGTTTGAACCATTTCTGTGTCACTAGTTATAGATTCCGATGCTTCACTTCAGGTTTACTGTATCCCTCTGACCTTCTTATTGACGATGAAACACAGAAATTGCATCAGAATTAAATACAAAAGGCACAATGCCGACTCAAGTACAAGAAGACTGGCTCTACTTACTTTCTATGTTTTGAACCTCTCCTGTAAGACCGGTTTTAGATTCCGATGCTTCACTTCAGGTTTACTGTATCCCTTGGACCTTCTTATTGACGACGAAACACAGAAATTGCAACGGAAATAAATACAAAAGGCACAATGCCGACTTAAGAACCAAAAGACTGACTCTTCTTACTCTCTCTATTTTGAACCATTCCTGTGACACTAGTTACAGATTCCGATACTTCACTTCAGGTTTACTGTATCCCTCTGACCTTCTTATTGAGGATGAAACACAGAAATTGCATCGGAATTAAATACAAAAGGCACAATGCCGACTTTAGTACAATAAAACAGACTCTTCTTACTGTCTATGTTTTGAACCATTCCTGTGACACTAGTTATAGATTCCGATGCTTCCCTTCAGGTTTACTGTATCCCTCTGACCTTCTTATTGACGATGAAACACAGAAAATGCATCGGAATTAAAAACAAGAGGAACAATGCCGACTCAAGCACAAGAAGACTGGGTCTTCTTACTGTCCATGTTTTGAACCATTCCCGTGACACTAGTTATAGATTCCGATGCTTCACTTCAGGTTTACAGAATCCCTCTGACCTTCTTATTGACGATGAAACACGGAAATTGCATCGGAATTATATACAAAAGGCACAATGCCGACTTAAGTACATGAAGACTGACTCTTCTTACTGTCTATGTTTTGAATCATTCCTGTGGCACTAGTTATAGATTCCGATGCTTCACTTCAGGTTTAATGTATCCCTCTTACCTTCTTATTGACGATCAAACACAGAAAATTGATCGGAATTAAATACTAAAGGGACAATGCCGACTCAAGTACAAGAAGATTGGATCTTCTTACTGTCTATGTTTTGAACCATTCCTGTGACACTAGTTATGGATTCCGAAGCTTCACTTCAGTTTTACTGTACCCCTCTGACCTTCGTATTGACGATGAAACACAGATATTGCACCGGAATTATATACAAAAGGCACAAAGCCAAATCAAGTACTAGAAGACTGACTCCTCTTACTGTCTATGTTTTGAACCACTCCTGTGACACTAGTTATAGATTCTGATGCTTCACTTCGGATTTACTGTATCCCTCTTACCTTCTTATTGACGATCAAACACAGAAAATTGATCGGAATTAAATACTAAAGGCACAATGCCGACTCAGGTACAAGAAGACTGGCTCTTCTAACTGTCTATGTTTTGAACCATTCCTGTGACACTAGTTATAGATTCCGAAGCTTCACTTCAGTTTTACTGTATCCCTCTGACCGTCGTATTGACGATGAAACACCGAAATTGCATCGGAATTAAATTCAATAGCCAATGCCGACTCAAGCACAAGAAGACTGGCTCTTCTTACTGCCTATGTTTTGAACCTTTCCTGTGAGACCGGTTTTAGATTCCGATGCTTCACTTCAGGTTTACTGTATCCCTTGGACCTTCTTATTGGCGACGAAAAATACAAAAATTGCATCGGAATTAAATAGAAAGGGCACAATGCCGACTTAACTACAAGAAAACTGATTCTTCTTACTGTCTATGTTTTTAACCATTCCTGTGACACTAGTTATAGATTCCGATGCTTCACTTCAGGTTTACTGTATCCCTCTGACCGTCGTATTGACGATGAAACACCGAAATTGCATCGCAATTAAATTCAAAAGCCAATGCCGACTCAAGCACAAGAAGACTGGCTCTTCTTACTGCCTATGTTTTGAACCTTTCCTGTGAGACCGGTTCTAGATTCCGATACTTCACTTCAGGTTTACTGTATCCCTGGACCTTCTTAGTGACGATGAAACACAGAAATTGCATCAGAATTAAAAACAAAAGGTACAATGCCGACTCAAGTACAAGAAGCCTGGCTCTACTTACTTTCTATGTTTTGAACCGTTCCTGTGAGACCAGTCTTCGATTTCGATGCTTGACTTCAGGTTTACAGTATCCCTTGGACCTTCTTATTGACGACGAAACACAGAAATTGCATCGGAATTAAATAGAGAAGGCACAATGCCGATATTAAAACAAGAAAAGAGAGTCTTCTTACGGTCTATGTTTGAACCATTCCTGTGTCACTAGTTATAGATTCCGATGCATCACTTCAGGTTTACTGTATCCCTCTGACCTTCTTAGTGACGATGAAACACAGAAATTGCATCAGAATTAAAAACAAAAGGTACAATGCCGACTCAAGTACAAGAAGCCTGGCTCTACTTACTTTCTATGTTTTGAACCTTTCCTGTGAGACCGGTTTTAGATTCCGATGCTTCACTGGCGGTTTACTGTATCCCTTGGACCTTCTTATTGACGACGAAACACAGAAATTGCATCGGAATTAAATACAAAAGGCACAATGGCGACTTAAGTACAAGAAAACTGACTCTTCTTACTGTCTATGTTGTGAACTATTCCTGTGACACTAGTTATAGATTCCGATGCTTCACTTCAGGTTTACTGTATCCCTCTGACCTTCTTATTGACGATGAAACACAGAAATTGCATCGGAATTAAATACAAAAGGCACAATGCCGACTTAAGTACAAGAAAACTGATTATTCTTACTGTCTATGTTTTTAACCATTCCTGTGACACTAGTTATAGATTCGGATGCTTCACTTCAGGTTTACTGTATCCCTCTGACCGTCGTATTGACGATGAAACACAGAAATTGCATCGGAATTAAATACAAAAGGCACAATGCCGACTCAAGTACTAGAACACAGGCTCTTCTTACTGTCTATGTTTTGAACCTTTCCTGGGTTACCGGTTTTAGATTCCGACCCTTCACTTCAGGTTTACTGTATCCCTTGGACCTTCTTATTGACAACGAAACACAGAAACTGCATCGGAAGTAAATAGAAAAGGCACAATGTCGACTTAAGTACAAGAAAACTGACTCTTCTTACTGTCTATGATTTGAACAATTCCTGTGACACTAGTATTAGATTCCGATGCTTCACTTCAGGTTTACTGTATCCCTCTGACCTTCTTATTGACGATCAAACACAGAAAATTGATCGGAATTAAATACAAAAGGCACAATGCCGACTCAAGTACAAGAAGACTGGCTCTTCTTACTGTCTATGCTTTGAACCATTCCTGTGACACTAGTTATAGATTCCGATGCTTCACATCAGGTTTACTGTATCCCTCTGACAGTCTTATTGACGATGAAACACAGAAATTGCATCGGAATTAAATACAAAAGGCACAATGAAGAGTGAAGTACAAGCAGTCTTGCTCTTCTTACTGTCTATATTTTGAACCTTTCCTGTGATACCGGTTCTATATTCCGATGCCTCACTTCAGGTTTACTGTATCCCTTGGACCTTCTTAATGACAACGGAACACAGAAATTGCATCGGAATGAAATAGAAAAGGCACAATGCCGACTTAAGTGCAAGAGAACTGAATCTTCTTCCTGTCTATGTTTGAACAACTACTGTGACACTAGTTATAGGTTCCGATGCATCACTTAAGGTTTGCTGTATCCCGCTGACCTTCTTATTGACGTTGAACCACAGAAATTGCATCGGAATTAATTACAAAAGGCACAATGCCGACTTAAGTACAAGAAAACTGACTCTTCTTACTGTCTATATTTTGAACCATTCCTGTGACACTAGTTATAGATTCCGATGCTTCACTTCAGGTTTACTGTATCCCTCTGACCTTCTTATTGACGATGAAACACAGAAATTGCATCAGAATTAAATACAAAAGGCACAATGCCGACGTAAGTACAAGAAGACTGGCTCTTCTTACTGTCTATGTTTTGAACCACTCCTGTGACACTAGTTATAGATTCCGATGCTTTACTTCAGGTTTACTGTATCCCTCTGATCTTTTTATTGACGATGAAACACAGATATTGCATCGGAATTAAATTCAAATGGCATAATGCCGACTTAAGTACAAGATGACTGACTCTTCTTTCTGTCTATGTTTTGAACCGTTCCTGTGACACTAGTTATAGATTCCGATGTTTCACTTCAGGTTTACTGTTTCCCTCTAACATTCTTGTTGACGACGAAACACAGAAATTGAATCAGAATTAAATACAAAAGGCACAATGCCGAGTTAAGTACAAGAAACTGACTGTTCTTAGTGTCTATGTTTTGAACCAATCCTGTGACACTAGTTACAGATTCCGATGCTTCACTTCAGGTTTACTGTATCCCTCTGACCTTCTTATTGACGATCAAACACAGAAAATTGATCGGAATTAAATACAAAAGGCACAATGCCGACTCAAGTACAAGAAGACTGGCTCTTCTTACTGTCTTTGCTTTGAACCATTCCTGTGACACTAGTTATAGATTCCGATGCTTCACTTCAGGTTTACTGTATCCCTCTGACAGTCTTATTGACGATGAAACACAGAAATTGCATCTGAATTAAATACAAAAGGCACAATGAAGAGTGAAGTACAAGCAGTCTTGCTCTTCTTACTGTCTATATTTTGAACCTTTCCTGTGATACCGCTTCTATATTCCGATGCTTCACTTCAGGTTTACTGTATCCCTTGGACCTTCTTAATGACAACGAAACACAGAAATTGCATCGGAATTAAATAGAAAAGGCACAATGCCGGCTTAAGTGCAAGAGAACTGAATCTTCTTCCTGTCTATGTTTTGAACCACTACTGTGACACTAGTAATAGATTCCGATGCATCACTTCAGGTTCACTGTATCCCTCTGACCTTCTTATTGACGATGAAACACAGAAATTGCATCGGAATTAAATACAAAAGGCCCAATGTCGACTTAAGTACAAGAAAACTGATTCTTCTTACTGTCTATGTTTTAAACCATTCCTGTGACACTAGTTATAGATTCCGATGCTTCACTTCAGGTTTACTGTATCCCTCTGAACTTCATATTGACGATGAAACACAGAAATTGCATCGGAATTAAATACAAAAGGCACAATGCCGACTTAAGTACAAGAAAACTGACTCTTCCTACTGTCAATGCTTTGAACCATTCCTGTGACACTAGTTATAGATTCCGATGCTTGACTTCAGGTTTACTGTATCCCTCTGACCTTCTTATTGACGATGAAACACAGAAATTGCATCGGAATTAAATACAAAAGGCACAATGACGACTCAAGTACTAGAACACAGGCTCTTCTTACTGTCTATGTTTTGAACCTTTCCTGGGTTACCGGTTTTAGATTCCGACCCTTCACTTCAGGTTTAGTGTATCCCTTGGACCTTCTTATTGACAACGAAACACAGAAACTGCATCGGAAGTAAATAGAAAAGGCACAATGTCGACTTAAGTACAAGAAAACTGACTCTTCTTACTGTCTATGATTTGAACAATTCCTGTGACACTAGTTTTAGATTCCGATGCCTCACTTCAGGTTTACTGTATCCCTTGGACCTTCTTATTGACGACGAAACACAGAAATTGAATCAGAATTAAATACAAAAGGCCCAATGTCGACTTAAGTACAAGAAAACTGATTCTTCTTACTGTCTATGTTTTAAACCATTCCTGTGACACTAGTTATAGATTCCGATGCTTCACTTCAGGTTTACTGTATCCCTCTGACCTTCATACTGACGATGAAACACAGATATTGCATCGGAATTAAATACAAAAGGCACAATGAAGGGTGAAGTACAAGCAGTCTTGCTCTTCTTACTGTCTATATTTTGAACCTTTCCTGTGATACCGGTTCTATATTCCGATGCTTCACTTCAGGGTTTACTGTATCCCTCTGTTCTTTTTATTGACGATGAAACACAGATATTGCATCGGAATTAAATTCAAAAGGCATAATGCCGACTTAAGTACAAGATGACTGACTCTTCTTTCTGTCTATGTTTTGAACCGTTCCTGTGACACTAGTTATAGATTCCGATGTTTCACTTCAGGTTTACTGTTTCCCTCTAACATTCTTATTGACGACGAAACACAGAAATTGCATCGACATTAAATACAAAAGGCACAATGCCGACTTAAGTACCAAAAGACTGACTCTTCTTACTGTCTATGCTTTGAACCATTCCTGTGACACTAGTTATAGATTCCGAAGCTTCACTTCAGTTTTACTGTATCCCTCTGACCTTCGTATTGACGTTGAAACACAGATATAGCATCGGAATTATATACAAAAGGCACAAAGCCAAACCAAGTACTAGTAGACTGACTCTTCTTACTGTCTGTGTTTTGAACCATTCCTGTGAGACCGGTTTTAGAATCCGAAGCTTCACTTCAGGTTTACTGTATCCCTTGGACCTTCTTATTGACGACGAAACATACAGAAATTGCATCGGAATTAAATAGAAACGGCACAATGATGACTTAAGTACAAGAAAACTAACTCTTCTTACTGTCTATGTTTTGAACTATTCCTGTGACACTAGTTATAGATTCCGATGCTTCACTTCAGGTTTACTGTTTCCCTCTGACCTTCTTATTGACGATGAAACACAGAAATTGCATCTGAATTAAATACAAAAGGCACAATGCCGACTCAAGTACAAGAAGACTGCCTCTTCTTACTGTCTATGTTTGGAACCTTATCTGTGAGACCGGTTTTAGATTCCGATGCTTCACTTCACGTTTACTGTATCCCTTGGACCTTCTTATTGACGATCAAACACAGAAATCGCATCGGAATTAAATACAAACGGCACAATGCCGACTTAAGTACAAGAAATCTGATTCTTCTTACTGTCTATGTTTTGAACCTTTCCTGTGAGACCAGTCTTTGATTTTGATGCTTGACTTCAGGTTTACTGTATCCAGCTGACCTTCTTATTGACGATGAAACGCAGAAATTGCATCGGAATTAAATACAAAAGGTACAATGCCGACTCAAGTACAAGAAGACTGGCTCTACTTACTTTCTATGATTTGAACCTTTCCTGTGAGACCGGTTTTAGATTCCGATGCTTCACTTCATGTTTACTGTATCCCTTGGACCTTCTTATTGACGACGAAACACAGAAATTGCATCGGAATTAAACACAAAAGGCACAATGCCGACTTAAGTACCAAGACACTGACTCTTCTTACTCTCTATATTTTGAACCATTCCTGTGACACTAGTTATAGATTCCGATACTTCACTTCAGGTTTACTGTATCCCTCTGACCTTCTTATTGAGGATGAATCACGGAAATTGAATCGGAATTAAACACAAAAGGCACAATGCCGACTTTAGTACAAGAAAACTGATTCTTCTTACTGTCTATGGTTTGAACCATTCCTGTGACACTAGTTATAGATTCCGATGCTTCACTTCAGGTTTACTGTATCCGTCTGACCTTCTTATTGACGATGAAACACAGAAATTGCATCGGAATTGAATACAAGAGGAACAATGCCGACTCAAGCACAAGAAGACTGGCTCTTCTTACTGTCTATGTTTTGAACCAATCCTGTGACACTAGTTATAGATTCCGATGCTTCACTTCAGGTTTACAGTATCCCTCTGACCTTCTTATTGACGATGAAACACAGAAATTGCATCGGAATTATATACAAAAGGCACAACGCCGACTTAAGTACAAGAAGACTGACTCTTCTTACTGTCTATGTTTTGAATCATTCCTGTGGCACTAGTTATAGATTCCGATGCTTCACTTCAGGTTTACTGTATCCCTCTTACCTTCTTATTGACGATCAAACACAGAAAATTGATCGGAATTAAATACTAAAGGCACAATGCCGGCTCAAGTACAAGAAGACTGGCTCTTCTAACTGTCTATGTTTTGAACCATTCCTGTGACACTAGTTATAAATTTCGATGCTTCACTTCAGGTTTACTGTATCCAGCTGACCTTCTTATTGACGATGAAACGCAGAAATTGCATCGGAATTAAATACAAAAGGTACAATGCCCCACTTAAGTACAAGAAGACTGACTCATCTTACTGTCTATGTTTTGAATCACTCCTGTGACACAAGTTATAGATTCCGATGCTCAACTTCTGGTTTACTGTATCCCTCTGACTTTCATATTGACGATGAAACACAGATATTGCATCGGAATTAAATACAAAAGGCAGAATGAAGAGTGAAGTACAAGCAGTCTTGCTCTTCTTACTGTCTATATTTTGAACCTTTCCTGTGATACCGGTTCTATATCCGATGCTTCACCTCAGGTTTACTGTATCCCTTGGACCTTCTTAATGACGACGAAACACAGAAATTGCATCGAAATTAAATACAAAAGGCACAATGCCGACTCAAGTACTAGAAGACTGACTTTTCTTACTGCCTATGTTTTGAACCATTCCTGTGACACTAGTTATAGACTCCGATGCTTCACATCAGGTTTACTGTATCCCTCAGACTCGTTGTATTGACGATGAAACACAGAAATTGCATCGGAATTAAATACAAAAGGCACAATGCCGACTCGAGTACAAGAAGACTGGCTCTTCTTCCTGTCTATGTTTTGAACCATTCCTGCGACACTACTTATAGATTCCGATGCTTCACTTCAGAACTACTGTATCCAGCTGACCTTCTTATTGACGATGAAACACAGAAATTGCATCGGAAATAAATACAAATGGCACAATGCCGCCTTAAGTACAAGAAGACTGACGCTTCTTACTGTCTATGCTTTGAACCATTCCTGTGACACTAGTTATAGATTCCGAAGCTTCACTTCAGTTTTACTGTATCCCTCTGACCTTCGTATTGACGATGAAACGCAGTTATTGCATCGGAATTAAATTCAAAAGCACAGTGCCGACTCAAGCACAAGAAGATTGGCTCTTCTTACTGCCTATGTTTTGAACCTTTCCTGTGAGACCGGTTTTAGATTCCGATGCTTCACTTCAGGTTTACTGTATCCCTCTGACTGTCTTATTGATGATGAAACGCAGAAATTGCACCGGAATTAAATACAAAAGGCACAATGCCGACTCAAGTACTTGAAGACAGGCTCTTCTTACTGTCTATGTTTTGAACCTTTCGTGGGTCACCGGTTTTTGATTCAGACCGTTCACTTCAGGTTTACTGTATCCCTTGGACCTTCTTATTGACAACGAAAACAGAAACTGCATCGGAAGTAAATAGAAAAGGCACACTGTCGACTTAAGTACAAGAAAACTGACTCTTCTTACTGTCTATGATTTGAACAATTCCTGTGACACTAGTTTTAGATTCCGATGCTTCACTTCAGGTTTACTATATCCCTTGGACCTTCTTATTGACGACGAAACACAGAAATTGAATCGGAATTAAATACAAAAGGCACAATGCCGACTTAAGTACAAGAAACTGACTTTTCTTACTGTCTATGTTATGAACCATTCCTGGGACACTAGTTATAGATTCCGATGCTTCACTTCAGGTATACTGTATCCCTCTGACCTTTTTATTGACGATAAAACACAGAAATTGCATCGGAATTAAATACAAAAGGCACAATGCCGACTTAAGTACAAGAAAACTGATTCTTGTTGCTGTATATGTTTTTAACCATTCCTGTGACACTAGTTATAGATTCCGATGCCTCACTTAAGGTTTACTGTATCCCTCTGACCCTCTTATTGACGATGAAACGCAGAAATTGCATCGGAATTAAATACAAAAGGCACAATGCCGACTTAAGTACAAGAAAATTAATTCTTCTTATTGCCTATGTTTTGAACCATTCCTGTGACACTAGTTATAGATTCCGATGACTCACTTCAGGAATACTGTATCCCTCTGACCTTCTTATTGACGATGAAACACAGAAATTGCATCGGAATTATATACAAAAGGCACAATGCCGACTGAAGTACAAGAAGACTGACTCTTCTTACTGTCTATTTTTTGAATCATTCCTGTGGCACTAGTTATAGATTCCGATGCTTCACTTCAGGTTTACTGTATCCCTCTTACCTTCTTATTGACGATCAAACACAGAAAATTGATCGGAATTAAATACGAAATGCACAATGCCGCCTCAAGCACAAGAAGACTGGCTCTTCTTTCTGTCTATGCTTTGAACCGTTCCTGTGACACTAGTTATAGATTCCGATGCTTCACTTCAGGTTTACTATGTCCCTTTGACCTTCTTATTGACGATGAAACACAGAAATTGCATCGGAGTTAAATACAAAAGGCACAACGCCGACTCAAGTACAAGAAGACTGGTTCTTCTTACTGTCTATGTTTTGAACCTTTCCTGTGAGACCAGTTTTAGATTCCGATGCATCATTTCAGGTTTACTGTATCCCTTGCGCCTTCTGCTTGACGGCGAAACACAGACATTGCATCGGAATTAAATAGAAAAGGCACAATGCCGACTTAAGTAAAAGAAAACTGACTCATCTTCCTGCCTATGTTTTGAACCATTCTTGTGACACTAGTTATAGATTCCGATGCTTCACTTCAAGTTTACTGTATCCCCTCTGACCGTCTTATTGACGACGAAACACAGAAATTGTATCGGAATTAAATACAAAAGGCACAATGCCGGCTCAAGTACTAGAAGTCTGCCTCTTCTTACTGTCTATGTTTTGAACCTTTCCTGTGATATCGGTTTTAGTTGCGGATGATTCACTTCAGGTTTACTGTATCCCTCTGACCTTATTGACGATGAAACACAGAAATTGCATCGGAATTAAATACAAAAGGCACAATGCCGACTCAAGTACAAGAAGACTGGCTCTTCTTACTGTCAATGTTTTGAACCATTCCTGTGATACCGGTTTTAGTTGCGGATGATTCACTTCAGGTTTACTGTATCCTTTGGACCTTCTTTTGCCGACGAAACACAGAAACTGCATCGGAATTAAATAGAAAAGGCACAATGTCGACTTAAGTACAAGAAAACTGACTCTTCTTACTGTCTATGATTTGAACCATTCCTGTGACACTAGGTATTGGTTCCGATGCATCACTTCAGGTTTACTGTATCCCTTGCGCCTTCTGCTTGACGGCGAAACACAGACATTGCATCGGAATTAAATAGAAAAGGCACAATGCCGACTTAAGTAAAAGAAAACTGACTCATCTTCCTGCCTATGTTTTGAACCATTCTTGTGACACTAGTTATAGATTCCGATGCTTCACTTCAAGTTTACTGTATCCCTCTGACCTTCTTATTGACGATGAAACACAGAATTTGCATCGGAATTAAATACAAAAGGCACAATGCCGACTTAAGTATAAGAAAACCGACTCTTCTTACTGTCTATGCTTTGAACCATTCCTGTGACACTAGTTATAGATTCCTTTGCTTCACTTCAGGTTTACTGTATCCCTGTGACCTTCTTATTATTCATGAAACACAGAAATTGCATCGGAATTATATACAAAGGGCACAATGCCGACTCAAGCATGAGAAGACTGGCTCTTCGCACTGTCTATATTTTGAACCTTTCCTGTGATACCGGTTTTAGATTCCGATGCTTCACTTCAGGTTTACTGTATCCCTTGGACCTTCTTATTGACGACGAAACACAGAAACTGCATCGGAATTAAATGGAAAAGGCACAATGTCGACTTAAGTACAAGTAAACTGACTCTTCTTACTGTCTATGGTTTGAACCATTAATGTGACACTAGTTATAGGTTCTGATGCATCACTTCAGGTTTACTGTATCCCTCTGACCTTCCTATTGACGATGAAACACAGAAATTGCATCGGAATT
The DNA here is from genome assembly GCF_021461395.2 of Schistocerca americana. NCBI lineage: Eukaryota > Metazoa > Arthropoda > Insecta > Orthoptera > Acrididae > Schistocerca > Schistocerca americana. Next base: position 2,365,587 of record NW_025726071.1, read on the forward strand.
GAATACAAAAGGCACAATGCCGACTTAAGTATAAGAAAATTGACTCTTCTTACTGTCTATGCTTTGAACCATTCCTGTGACACTAGTTATAGATTCTGATGCTTCACTTCAGGTTTACTGTATCCCTCTGACGGTCTTACTGACGATGAAACACAGAAATTGAATCGGAATTAAATACAAAAATCAGAATGAGGGGTCAAGTACAAGACGTCTGGCTTTTCTTACTGTCTATATTTTGAACCTTTCCTGTGAGACCAGTTTTGAATTCCGATGCTTCACTTCAGGTTTACTGTATCCCTCTGACCTTTTTGACGATGAAACACAGAAATTGCATCGGAATTAAATACAAAATTCACAATGCCGACTCAAGTACAAGAAGTCTGGCACTTCTTACTGTCTATGTTTTGATCCTTTCCTGTAAGACCGGTTTTGAATTCCGATGCTTCACTTCAGGTTTACTGTATCCCTCTGACCTTATTGACGATGAAACACAGAAATTGCATCGGAATTAAATACAAAAGGCACAAAGCCGACTCAAGTACAAGAAGACTGGCTCTTCTAACTGTCTATGTTTTGAACCTTTCCTGTGAGACCAGTTTTAGATTCCGATGCTTCACTTCAGGTATACTGCATCCCTTGGACTTTCTCATTGACGACGAAACACAGAAATTGCATCGGAATTCAATAGAAAAGGCACAACGCCGACTTAAGAACAAGAAAACTGACTCTTCTTACTGGCTATGTTTTGAACCATTCCTGTGACACTAGTTATAGATTCCGATGCTTCACTTCAGGTTTACTGTATCCCTCTGACCTTCTTATTGACGATGAAACACAGAAATTGCGTCGGAATAGAAACAAAAGGCACAATGCCGACTTAAGTACAAGAAGACTGACTGTTATTACTGTCTATGTTTTTAGAACTATTCCTGTGACATTAGTTACAGATTCCGATGGTTTACTTCAGGTTTACGGTATCCCTCTGACCTACTTATTGATGATTAAACACAGAAATTGCATCGGAATCAAATACAAAAGGAACAATGCCGACTTAAGTACACGGAAACTGACTCCTCTTACTGTCTATGTTTTGAAACATTCCCGTGACACTAGTAATAGATTCCGAAGCTTCACTTCAGGTTTACTGTATCCCAGCGACATTCTTATTGATGATGAAACACAGAAATTGCATCGGAATTAAATAGAAAAGGCACAATGCCGACTTAAGTACAAGAAAACTGACTCTTCTTACTGTCTATGTTTTTAACCATTCCTGTGACACTAGTTATGGATTCCGATGCTTCACTTCAGGTCTACTGTATCCCTCTGACCTTCTTATTGACGATGAAACACAGAAATTGCATCGGAATTAAATACAAAAGGCACAATCCCGACTCTAGTACAAGAAGACTGGCTCTTCCTACTGTCTATATTCTGTACCTTACCTGTGAGACCGGTTTTAGATTCCGATGCTTCGCTTCGCTCTGACCTTCTTAATGACGATGAAACGCAGAAATTGCATCGGAATACTAACAAAAGGCACAATGCCTACTTAAGTAAAGGAAGACTGACTCTTCTTACTGTCGATGCTTTGAACCATTCCTGTGACACTAGTTATAGATTCCGATGGTCCACTTCAGGTTTACTGTATCCCTCTGACCTTCTTATTGACGATGAGACATAGAAATTGCATAGGAATTAAGTACAAAAGGCACAATGCCGACTCTAGTACAAGAAGACTGGCTCTTCTTACTGTCTATGTTTTGAACCTTTCCTGTGAGACCGGTTTTAGATTCCGATTCTTCACTTCAGGTTTACTGTATCCCTTGGACCTTCTTATTGACGACGAAACACAGAAACTGCATCGGAATTAAATGGAAAAGGCACAATGTCGACTTAAGTACAAGTAAACTGACTCTTCTTACTGTCTATGGTTTGAACCATTCCTGTGACACTAGTTATAGGTTCTGATGCATCACTTCAGGTTTACTGTATCCCTCTGACCTTCCTATTGACGATGAAACACAGAAATTGCATCGGAATTGAATACAAAAGGCACAATGCCGACTTAAGTATAAGAGAATCGACTCTTCTTACTGTCTATGCTTTGAACCATTCCTGTGACACTAGTTATAGATTCTGATGCTTCACTTCAGGTTTACTGTATCCCTCTGACAGTCTTACTGACGATGAAACACAGAAATTGAATCGGAATTAAATACAAAAATCAGAATGAGGGGTCAAGTACAAGACGTCTGGCTTTTCTTACTGTCTATGTTTTGAACCTTTCCTGTGAGACCAGTTTTGAATTCCGATGCTTCACTTCAGGTTTACTGTATCCCTCTGACCTTATTGACGATGAAACACAGAAATTGCATCGGAATTAAATACAAAAGGCACAATGCCGACTCAAGTACAAGAAGTCTGGCACTTCTTACTGTCTATGTTTTGATCCTTTCCTGTAAGACCGGTTTTGAATTCCGATGCTTCACTTCAGGTTTAAAGTATCCCTCTGACCTTATTGACGATGAAACACAGAAATTGCATCTGAATTAAATACAAAAGGCACAAAGCCGACTCAAGTACAAGAAGACTGGCTCTTCTAACTGTCTATGTTTTGAACCTTTCCTGTGAGACCAGTTGTAGATTCCGATGCTTCACTTCAGGTATACTGCATCCCTTGGACTTTCTCATTGACGACGAAACACAGAAATTGCATCGGAATTCAATAGAAAAGGCACAATGCCGACTTAAGAACAAGAAAACTGACTCTTCTTACTGGCTATGTTTTGAACCATTCCTGTGACACTAGTTATAGATTCCGATGCTTCACTTCAGGTTTACTGTATCCCTCTGACCTTCTTATTGACGATGAAACACAGAAATTGCATCGGAATAGAAACAAAAGGCACAATGCCGACTTAAGTACAAGAAGACTGACTCTTATTACTGTCTATGTTTTGAACAATTCCTGTGACATTAGTTACAGATTCCGATGGTTCACTTCAGGTTTACGGTATCCCTCTGACCTTCTTATTGATGATTAAACACAGAAATTGCATCGGAATCAAATACAAAAGGCACAATGCCGACTTAAGTACACGGAAACTGACTCCTCTTACTGTCTATGTTTTGAAACATTCCCGTGACACTAGTAATAGATTCCGAAGCTTCACTTCAGGTTTACTGTATCCCTCCGTCCTTCTTATTGATGATGAAACACAGAAATTGCATCGGAATTAAATAGAAAAGGCACAATGCCGACTTAAGTACAAGAAAAGTGTCTCTTCTTACTGTCTATGTTTTTAACCATTCCTGTGACACTAGTTATGGATGCCGATGCTTCACTTCAGGTTTACTGTATCCCTCTGACCTTCTTATTGACGATGAAACACAGAAATTGCATCGGAATTAAATACAAAAGGCACAATCCCGACTCTAGTACAAGAAGACTGGCTCTTCCTACTGTCTATATTCTGTACCTTACCTGTGAGACCGGTTTTAGATTCCGATGCTTCGCTTCGCTCTGACCTTCTTAATGACGATGAAACGCAGAAATTGCATCGGAATACAAACAAAAGGCACAATGCCGACTTAAGTAAAGGAAGACTGACTCTTCTTACTGTCGATGCTTTGAACCATTCCTGTGACACAAGTTATAGATTCCGATGGTCCACTTCAGGTTTACTGAATCCTTTGGACCTTCTTATTGACGATGGAACACAGAAATTGCATCGGAATTAAATACAAAAGGCACAATGCAGACTTAAGTACAAGAAAACTGACTCTTCTTACTGTCTATGTTTTGAACCATTCCTGTGACACTAGTTATAGATTCCGATGCTTCACTTCAGGTTTACTGTACCCCTCCGACCTTCTTATTGATGATGAAACACAGAATTTGCATCGGAATTGAACAGAAAAGGCACAATGTTGACTTAAATACAAGAACACTGACTCTTCTTACTGTCTATGGTTTTAACTATTCCTGTGACACTATTTATATATTCCGATGCTTCACTTCAGGTTTACTGTATCCCTCTGGCCATCTTATTGACGATGAAACACAGAAATTGCATCGGAATTAATTAAAAAAGGTACAATGGCGACTTAAGTACAGAAAACTGACTCTTCTTACTGTCTATGTTTTGAACCATTCCTGTGTCGTTAGTTATAGATTCCGATGCTTTACTTCAGGTTTACTGTATCCCTTGAACCTTCGTATTGACGACGAAACACAGAAATTGCGTCGGAAATAAATATAAAAGCTCAATGCTGACTTAAGTACAAGAAAACTGATTCTTCTTACTGTCTATGTCTTTCACCATTCCTGTGACACTAGTTATAGATTCCGATTCTTCACTTCAGGCTTACTGTACCCCTTGGACTTTCTTATTGACGACGAAACACAGAAATTGCATCGGAATTAAATAGAAAAGCACAATGCCGACTTAAGTACATGAAAACTGACTCTTCTTACTGTCTATATTTTGAACCACTCCTGTGACACTTATTATAGATTTTGATGCTTCACTTCATGTTTACTGTATCCCTCTGACCGTCTTATTGCCCATGAAACACAGAAATTGCATCGGAATTAAATAGAAAAGCACAATGCCGACGTAAGTACAAGAAAACTGACTCTTCTTACTGTCTATGTTTTGAACCACTCCTGTGACACTAGTTATAGATTCCGATGCTTCACTTCAGGTTTACTGTATCCCTCTGACCTTCGTATTGACGATGAAACACAGAAATTGCATCGGAATACAAACAAAAGGCACAATGCCGACTTAAGGACAAGAAGACTGACTCTTCTTACTGTCTATGTTTTGAAGCATTCCTGTGACACGAGTTCTTGATTCCGATGGTTCACTTCAGGTTTACTGTATCCCTCTGATCTTCTTATTGACGATGAAACACAGAAATTGCATCGGAATTAAATACAAAAGGCACAATGCTGACTTAAGTACAAGAAAAATGACTCTTCTTACTGTCTATGCTTTGAACCATTCCTGTGACACTAGTTATAGATTCCGATGATTCACTTCAGGTATACTAAATCCCATGGACGTTATTATTGACGATGGATCACAGAAATTGCAAAGGAAATAAATACAAAAGGCACAATGCAGACTTAAGTACAAGAAAACTGACTCTTCTTACTCCCTACGTTTTGAACCATTCCTGTGACACTAGTTATAGATTCCGATGCTTCACTTCATTTTTACTGTACCCCTCCGACATTCTTATTGATGATGAAACGCAGAATTTGCATCGGAATTAAACAGAAAAGGCACAACGCCGACTTAAGTACCAGAAAACTGACTCTTCCTACTGTCTATGGTTTTAACCTATCCTGTGACACTAGTTATATATTCCGATGCTTCACTTCAGGTTTACTGTATCCCTCTGACCCTCCTATTGAAGATGAAACACAGAAATTGAATCAGAATTAAATAGAAAAGCTCAATGCCGACTTAAGTACAAGAAAACTGATTCATCTTTCTGTCTATGTTTTAACCATTCCTGTGACACTAGTTATAGATTCCGATGCTTCACTTCAGGTTTACTGTACCCCTTGGACCTTGTTATTGGCGACGAAACACAGAAATTGCATGGGAAATAAATAGAATAGCACAATGCCGACTTAAGTACAAGAAAACTGACTCTTCTTACTGTGTTATGTTTTGAACCACTCCTGTGACACTTATTATAGATTCCGATTCTTCACTTCAGGTTTACAGTATCCCTCTGACCGTCGTATTGCCCATGAAACACAGAAATTGCATCGGAATTAAATAGAAAAGCACAATGCCGACATAAGTACAAGAAAACTGACTCTTCTTACTGTCTATGTTTTGAACCACTTCTGTGACACTACTTATAGATTCCGATGCTTCACATCAGGTTTACTCTATCACTCTGACCTTCCTATTGACGATAAAACACAGAAATTGCATCGGAATACAAACAAAAGGCACAATGCCGACTTAAGTACAAGAAGACTGACTCTTCTTAATGTCTATGTTTTGAACCATTCCTGTGACACGAGTTATTGATTCCGATGGCTCACTTCAGGATAACTGTATCCCTCTGACCCTCTTATTGACGATGAAACACTGAAATTGCATCGGAATTAAATACAAAAGGCACAAAGCCAACTCAAGTACAAGAAGACTGTCTCTTCTTACTGTCTATGTTTTGAACCATTCCTGTGACACTAGTTATAGATTCCGATGTTTCACTTCAGGTTTACTGTATCCCTATGACCTTCTTATTGACGATGAAATACAGAAATTGCATCGGAATTAAATACAAAAGGCACAATGCCGACTTCAGTACAAGAAAACTGACTCTTCTTACTGTCTATGCCTTGAACCATTCCCGTGACACTAGTTATAGATTCCGATTCTTCACTTTAGGTTTACTGTATGCCTCCGACCTTCTTATTGACGACGAAACACAGAAATTGCATCGGAATTAAATAGAAAAGGCACAATGCCGACTTAAGCACACGGAAACTCACTCTTCTTACTGCTATGATTCGAACCATTCCTGTGACACTAGCTATGGATTCCGATGCTTCACTTCAGGTTTACTGTATCCCTCTGACCGTCTTATTGACGATGAAACACAGAAACTGCACCGGAATTAAATACAAAAGGCACAATGCTGACTCAAGTACAATAAGACTGGCTCTTCTTACTGTCTATGATTTGAACCTTTTCTGTGAGACCGGTTTTAGATTCCGATGCTTCACTTCAGGTTTACTATTTCCCTCTGACCTTCTTATTGACGATGAAACACAGAAATTGCATCGGAATTAAATACAAAAGGAACAGTCAAGACTCAAGTACAGGAAGACTGGCTATTCTTACTGTCTATGTTTGAACCTCTTCTGTGAGGACAGTTTTAGATTCCGATGATTGCCTTAAGGTTTAATGTATCCGTTGGACCTTCTTATTGACGATGAAACACAGAAATTGCATCGGAATTAAATACAAAAGGCACAATCCCGACTCTACTACAAGAAGACTGGCTCTTCTTACTGTCTATATTCTGTACCTTTCCCGTGAGACCGGTTTTAGATTCCGATGCTTCGCTTCTGGTATACTGCATCGCTCTGACTTTCTTAATGACGATGAAACGCAGAAATTGCATCGGAATACAAACAAATGGCACAATGCCGACTTAAGTACAAGAAGACTGACTCTACTTACTGTCTAAGCTTTGAACCATTCCTGTGACGCTAGTTATAGATTCCGATGGTTCACTTCAGGTTTACTGTATCCCTCTGACCTTTATTGACGATGAAACATGGGAATTGCATAGGAATTAAATACAAAAGGCACAATGCCGACTCTAGTACAAGAAGACTGGCTCTTCTTACTGTCTATGTTTTGAACCTTTCCTGTGAGACCAGTTTTAGATTCCGATGCTTCACTACATGATTACTGTATCCCTTGGACCTTCTTATTGACGACGAAACACTGAAATTGCATCGGAATTAAATAGAAAAGGCACAATGTCGACTTAAGTTCAAGAAAACTGACTCTTCTTACTGTCTATGGTTCGAACCGTTCCTGTGACACTAGTTATAGATTCTGATGCTTCACTTCAGGTTTACTGTATCCCTCTCACCTTCTCATTGACGATGAAACACTCACATTGCATCGGAATTAAATACAAAAGACACAACGCCGACTTAACTTTAAGGAAAGTGTCTCTTCTTACTGTCTATGCTTTGAACCATTCCTGTGACACTAGTTATAGATTCCGATGCTTCACTTCAGGTTAACTGTACCCCTCCGACCTTCATATTGCTGATGAAACACAGAATTTGCATCGCAATTAAGCAGAAAAGGCATAATGCTGACTTAAGTACAAGAAAACTGACTCTTCTTACTGTCTATGGTTTTAACCGTTCCTGTGACACTAGTTATTATTCCAATGCTTCACTTCAGGTTTACTGTATCCCTCTGACCCTCTTATTGACGATGAAACACAGAAATTGCATCGGAATTAATAAAAAAAGGCACAGTCACGACTCAAGTACAGGAAGACTGGCTCTTCTTACTGTCTATGCTTTGAATTATTCCTGTGACACTAGTTATAGTTTCCGATGCTTCACTTCAGGTTAACTGTACCCCTCCGACCTTCTTATTGATGATGAAACACAGAATTTGCATCGGAATTAAACAGAAAAGGCACAATGTTGACTTAAGTACAAGAAAACTGACTCATCTTACTGTCTATGGTTTTAACCATTCCTGTGACACTAGTTATAGATTCCGATGCTTCACTTCAGGTTTACTGTACCCCTCCGACATTCTTATTGATGATGAAACACAGAATTTGCATCGGAATTAAACAGAAAAGGCACAACGCCGACTTAAGTACCAGAAAACTGACTCTTCTTACTGTCTATGGTTTTAACCTGTCCTGTGACACTAGTTATATATTCCGATGCTTCAATTCAGGTTTACTGTATCCCTCTGACCCTCTTATTGACGATGAAACACAGAAATTGCATCGGAATTAATTAAAAAAGGCACAATGCCGACTTAAGTACAGAAAACTGACTCTTCTTACTGTCTATGATTTGAATCATTTCTGTGTCATTAGATATAGATTCCGATGCATCACTTCAGGTTTACTGTATCCCTTGGACCGTCTTATTGACGACGAAACACAGAAATTGCATCGGAATTAAATAGAAAAACTCAATGCCGACTTAAGTACAAGAAAACTGATTCATCTTACTGTCTATGTTTTTAACCATTCCTGTGACACTAGTTATAGATTCCGATGCTTCACTTCAGGTTTACTGTACCCCTTGGACCTTCTTATTGGCGACGATACACAGAAATTGCATCGGAAATAAATATAAAACCACAATGCCGACTTAAGTACAAGAAAACTGACTCTTCTTACTGTCTATGTTTTGAACCACTCCTGTGACACTTATTATAGATTCCGATGCTTCACTTCAGGTTTACTGTATCCCTCTGACCGTCTTATTGCCCATGAAACATAGAAATTGCATTGGAATTAAATAGAAAAGCACAATGCCGACGTAAGTACAAGAAAACAGACTCTTCTTACTGTCTATGTTTTGAACCACTCCTGTGATGACACTAGTTATAGATTCCGATGCTACACATCAGGTTTACTCTATCACTCTGACCTTCTTATTGACGATAAAATACAGAAATTGCATCGGAATACAAACAAAAGGCACAATGCCGACTTAAGTACAAGAAGACTGACTCTTCTTACTGTCTACGCTTTGAACCATTCCTGTGACACGAGTTATTGAATCCGATGGTTCACTTCAGGTTTACTGTATCCCTCTGACCCCCTTATTGACGATGAAACACAGAAATTGCATCGGAATTAAATACAAGATGCACAATGCCGACTTAAGCAAACGGAAACTCACTCTTCTTACTCTCTATGATTTAAACCATTCCTGTGACACTAGTTATGGATTCCGATGCTTCACTTCAGGTTTACTGTATCCCTCTGACCGTCTTATTGACGACGAAACACAGAAATTGCACCGGAATTAAACACAAAAGGCACAATGCCGACTCAAGTACAATAAGACTGGCTCTTCTTACTGTCTATGATTTGAACTTTTCCTGTGAGACCGGTTTTAGATTCCGATGCTTCACTTCAGGTCTACTATATCCCTCTGACAGTCTTATTGACGATGAAACACAGAAATTGCATCGGAATTAAATACAAAATGCACAGTCACGACACAAGTACAGGAAGACTGGCTCTTCTTACTGTCTATGTTTTGAACCTCTCCAGTGAGACCAGTTTTAGATTCCGATGCTTGAGTTCAGGTTTAATGTATCCGTTGGACCTTCGTATTGACGATGAAACACAGAAATTGCATCCGAATTAAATACAAAAGGCACATTGCCGACATAAGTACAAGAAAACTGACTCTTCTTACTGTCTATGTTTTGAGCCATTCCTGTGACACTTGTTTTAGATTCCGATGCTTCACTTCAGGATTACTGTATCCCTCCGACGTTCTTATTGATGATGAAACACAGAAATTGCATCGGAATTAAATAGAAAAGGCACAATGCCGACTTATGTACAAGAAAACTGACTCTTATTACTGTCTATGTTTTTAACCATTCCTGTGACACTAGTTATAGATTCCGATGCTTCACATCAGGTTTTACTATATCCCTCTGACCTACTTATTGACGATAAAACACAGAAATTGCATCGGATTTAATTACAAAAGGCACAATGCCGACTTAAGTAAAAGAAAACTGACTCTTCTTACTGTCTATGTTTTGAACCGCTCCTGTGACATTAGTTATGGATTACGATGCTTCACTTCAGGTTTACTGTATCCCTCTGACCTTCTTATTGACGATGAAACACAGAAATTGCATCGGAATTAAATACAAAAGGCACAATCCCGCCTCTAGTACAAGAAGACTGACTCTTCTTACTGTCTATGCTTTGAACCATTCCTGTGACACTAGTTATAGATTTCGATGGTTCACTTCAGGTTTACTGTATGCCTCTGACCTTCTTATTGACGATGAAACACAGAAATTGCATAGGAATTAAATACAAATGGCACAACGCCGACTCTAGTACAAGAAGACTGGCTCTTCTCACTGTCTATGTTTTGAACCTTTCCTGTGAGACCAGTTTTAGATTCCGATGCTTCACTACAGGTTTACTGTATCCCTTGGACCTTCTTATTGACGACGAAACACTGAAATTGCATCGGAATTAAATAGAAAAGGCACAATGTCGACTTAAGTTCAAGAAAACTGACTCTTCTTACTGTCTATTTTTCGAACCATTCCTGTGACACTAGTTACAGATTCCGATGCTTCACTTCAGGTTTACTGTATCCCTCTCACCTTCTTATTGCCGATGAAACACAGAAATTGCATCGGAATTAAATACAAAAGACACAATGAAGACTTAACTCTAAGAAAACTGACTCTTCTTACTGTCTATGCTTTGAACCATTCCTGTGACACTAGTTATAGATTCCGATGCTTCACTTCAGGTTTACTGAATCCCTTGGACCTTCTTATTGACGATGGAACACAGAAATTGCATCGGAATTAAATACAAAAGGCACAATGCGGACTTAAGTTCAGGAAAACTGACTCTTCTTACTGTCTATGTTTTGAACCATTCCTGTGACACTAGTTATAGACTCCGATGCTTCACTTCAGGTTAACTGTACCCCTCCGACATTCTTATTGATGATGAAACACAGAATTTGCATCGGAATTAAACAGAAAAGGCACAATGCTGACGTAAATACAAGAAAACTGACTCTTCTTACTGTCTATATTTTGAACCACTCCTGTGACACTTATTATAGATTTTGATGCTTCACATCATGTCTACTGTATCCCTCTGACCGTCTTATTGCCCATGAAACACAGAAATTGCGTCGGAATTAAATAGAAAAGCACAGTGCCGACGTAAGTACAAGAAATCTGACTCTTCTTACTGCCTATGTTTTGAACCACTCCTGTGACACTAGTTATAGATTCCGATGCTTCACTTCAGATTTACTGTATCCGTCTGACCTTCTTATTGACGATGAAACACAGTAATTGCATCGGAATACAAACAAAAGGCAAAACGCCGACTTAAGTACAAGAAAACTGACTCTTCTTACTGTCTATGTTTTGAACCATTCCTGTGACACTAGTTATAGATTCCGATGCTTCACTTCAGGTTTACTGTACCCCTCCGACCTTCTTATTGATGTTGTAACACAGAAATTGCATCGGAATTAAACAGAAAAGGCACAATGCCGACTTAAGTACAAGTAAACTGACTCTTCTTACTGTCTATGGTTTTAACCATTCCTGTGACACTAGTTATAGATTCCGGTGCTTCACTTCAGGTTTTACTGTATCCCTCTGACCTTCTTATTGACGAAGAAACACAGAAATTGCATCGGAATTAATTAAAAAAGGCACAATGCCGACTTAAGTACAAGAAAACTGACTCTTCTAACTGTCTATGCTTTGAACCATTCCTGTGACATTAGTAATAGATTCCGATGCATCACTTCAGGTTTATTGTATCCCTCTGATCTTCTTATTGACGATGAAACACAGAAATTGCATCGGAATTAAATACAAAAGGCACAATGCTGACTTAAGTACAACAAAAATGGTTCTTCTTACTGTCTATGCTTTGAACCATTCCTGTGACACTAGTTATAGATTCCGATGCTTCACTTCAGGTTTACTGTATCCCTCTGACCTTCTTATTGTCGATAAAACACAGAAATTGCATCGGAATACAAACAAAAGGCACATCGCCGACTTAAGTACAAGAAGACTGACTCTTCTTACTGTCTATGTTTTGAACCATTCCTGTGACACGAGTTATTGATTCCGATGGTTCACTTCAGGTTTACTGTATCCCTCTGACCCTCTTATTGACGATGAAACACAGAAATTGCATCGGAATTAAATACAAAAGGCACAAAGCCAACTCAAGTACAAGAGGACCGCCTCTTCTTACTGTCTATATTTTGAACCATTCCTCTGGCACTAGTTATAGATTCCGATGTTTCACTTCAGGTTTACTGTATCCCTATGACCTTCTTATTGACGATGAAACACAGAAATTGCATCGAAATTAAATACAAAAGGCACAATGCCGACTTAAGTACAGGAAAACTGACTCTTCTTACTGCCTATGTTTTGAACCATTCCCGTGACACTAGTTATAGATTCCGATGCCTTACTTCAGGTTTACTGTATCCCTCCGACCTTCTTATTGACGACGAAACACAGAAATTGCTTCGGAATTAAATAGAAAAGGCACAATGCCGACTTAAGTACAAGAAAACTGACTCATCTTACTGTCTATGTTTTGAACCGCTCCTGTGACATTAGTTATGGATTCCGATGCTTCACTTCAGGTTTACTGTATCCCTCTGACCTTCTTATTGACGATGAAACACAAAAATTGCATCGGAATTAAATACAAAAGGCACAATCCCGACTCTAGTACAAGAAGACTGGCTCTTCTTACTGTATATATTCTGTACCTTTCCCGTGAGACCGGTTTTAGATTCCGATGCTTCGCTTCTGGTATACTGCATCGCTCTGACTTTCTTAATGACGATGAAACGCAGAAATTGCATCGGAATACAAACAAATGGCACAATGCCGACTTAAGTACAAGAAGACTGACTCTTCTTACTGTCTATGCTTTGAACCATTCCTGTGACGCTAGTTATAGATTCCGATGGTTCACTTCAGGTTTACTGTATCCCTCTGACCTTCTTATTGACGATGAAACATAGGAATTGCATAGGAATTAAATACAAAAGGCACAATGCCGACTCTAGTACAAGAAGACTGGCTCTTCTTACTGTCTATGTTTTGAACCTTTCCTGTGAGACCAGTTTTAGATTCCGATGCTTCACTACATGATTACTGTATCCCTTGGACCTTCTTATTGACGACGAAACACTGAAATTGCATCGGAATTAAATAGAAAAGGCACAATGTCGACTTAAGTTCAAGAGAACTGACTCTTCTTACTGTCTATGGTTCGAACCGTTCCTGTGACACTAGTTATAGATTCCGATGCTTCACTTCAGGTTTACTGTATCCCTCTCACCTTCTCATTGACGATGAAACACTCACATTGCATCGGAATTAAATACAAAAGACACAACGCCGACTTAACTTTAAGGAAAGTGTCTCTTCTTACTGTCTATGCTTTGAACCATTCCTGTGACACTAGTTATAGATTCCGATGCTTCACTTCAGGTTAACTGTACCCCTCCGACCTTCATATTGCTGATGAAACACAGAATTTGCATCGCAATTAAGCAGAAAAGGCATAATGCTGACTTAAGTACAAGAAAACTGACTCTTCTTACTGTCTATGGTTTTAACCGTTCCTGTGACACTAGTTATTATTCCAATGCTTCACTTCAGGTTTACTGTATCCCTCTGACCCTCTTATTGACGATGAAACACAGAAATTGCATCGGAATTAATAAAAAAAGGCACAGTCACGACTCAAGTACAGGAAGACTGGCTCTTCTTACTGTCTATGCTTTGAACCATTCCTGTGACACTAGTTATAGTTTCCGATGCTTCACTTCAGGTTAACTGTACCCCTCCGAGCTTCTTATTGATGATGAAACACAGAATTTGCATCGGAATTAGACAGAAAAGGCACAATGTTGACTTAAGTACAAGAAAACTGACTCATCTTACTGTCTATGGTTTTAACCATTCCTGTGACACTAGTTATAGATTCCGATGCTTCACTTCAGGTTTACTGTACCCCTCCGACATTCTTATTGATGATGAAACACAGAATTTGCATCGGAATTAAACAGAAAAGGCACAACGCCGACTTAAGTACCAGAAAACAGACTCTTCTTACTGTCTATGGTTTTAACCTGTCCTGTGACACTAGTTATATATTCCGATGCTTCAATTCAGGTTTACTGTATCCCTCTGACCCTCTTATTGACGATGAAACACAGAAATTGCATCGGAATTAATTTAAAAAGGCACAATGCCGACTTAAGTACAGAAAACTGACTCTTCTTACTGTCTATGATTTGAATCATTTCTGTGTCATTAGATATAGATTCCGATGCATCACTTCAGGTTTACTGTATCCCTTGGACCGTCTTATTGACGACGAAACACAGAAATTGCATCGGAATTAAATAGAAAAACTCAATGCCGACTTAAGTACAAGAAAACTGATTCATCTTACTGTCTATGTTTTTAACCATTCCTGTGACACTAGTTATAGATTCCGATGCTTCACTTCAGGTTTACTGTACCCCTTGGACCTTCTTATTGGCGACGAAACACAGAAATTGCATCGGAAATAAATAGAAAAGCACAATGCCGACTTAAGTACAAGAAAACTGACTCTTCTTACTGTCTATGTTTTGAAGCACTCCTGTGACACTTATTATAGATTCCGATGCTTCACTTCAGGTTTACTGTATCCCTCTGACCGTCTAATTGCCCATGAAACATAGAAATTGCACTGGAATTAAATAGAAAAGCACAATGCCGACGTAAGTACAAAAAAACAGACTCTTCTTACTGTCTATGTTTTGAACCACTCCTGTGATGACACTAGTTATAGATTCCGATGCTTCACATCAGGTTTACTCTATCACTCTGACCTTCTTATTGACGATAAAATACAGAAATTGCATCGGAATTCAAACAAAAGGCACAATGCCGACTTAAGTACAAGAAGACTGACTCTTCTTACTGTCTATGCTTTGAACCATTCCTGTGACACGAGTTATTGAATCCGATGGTTCACTTCAGGTTTACTGTATCCCTCTGACCCTCTTATTGACGATGAAACACAGAAATTGCATCGGAATTAAATACAAGAGGCACAATGCCGACTTAAGCAAACGGAAACTCACTCTTCTTACTCTCTATGATTTGAACCATTCCTGTGACACTAGTTATGGATTCCGATGCTTCACTTCAGGTTTACTGTATCCCTCTGACCGTCTTATTGACGACGAAACACAGAAATTGCACCGGAATTAAATACAAAAGGCACAATGCCGACTCAAGAACAATAAGACTGGCTCTACTTACTGTCTATGATTTGAACTTTTCCTGTGAGACCGGTTTTAGATTCCGATGCTTCACTTCAGGTTTACTATATCCCTCTGACCATCTTATTGACGATGAAACACAGAAATTGCATCGGAATTAAATACAAAATGCACAGTCACGACACAAGTACAGGAAGACTGGCTCTTCTTACTGTCTATGTTTTGAACTTCTCCAGTGAGACCAGTTTTAGATTCCGATGCTTGAGTTCAGGTTTAATGTATCCGTTGGACCTTCGTATTGACGATGAAACACAGAAATTGCATCCGAGTTAAATACAAAAGGCACATTGCCGACATAAGTACAAGAAAACTGACTCTCCTTACTGTCTATGTTTTGAACCATTCCTGTGACACTTGTTTTAGATTCCGATGCTTCACTTCAGGATTACTGTATCCCTCCGACGTTCTTATTGATGATGAAACACAGAAATTGCATCGGAATTAAATAGAAAAGGCACAATGCCGACTTATGTACAAGAAAACTGACTCTTCTTACTGTCTATGTTTTTAACCATTCCTGTGACACTAGTTATAGATTCCGATGCTTCACATCGGGTTTTACTATATCCCTCTGACCTACTTATTGACGATAAAACACAGAAATTGCATCGGATTTAATTACAAAAGGCAGAATGCCGACTTAAGTAAAAGAAAACTGACTCTTCTTACTGTCTATGTTTTGAACCGCTCCTGTGACATTAGTTATGGATTACGATGCTTCACTTCAGGTTTACTGTATCCCTCTGACCTTCTTATTGACGATGAAACACAGAAATTGCATCGGAATTAAATACAAAAGGCACAATCCCGCCTCTAGTACAAGAAGACTGACTCTTCTTACTGTCTATGCTTTGAACCATTCCTGTGACACTAGTTATAGATTTCGATGGTTCACTTCAGGTTTACTGTATGCCTCTGACCTTCTTATTGACGATGAAACACAGAAATTGCATCGGAATTAAATACAAAAGACACAATGAAGACTTAACTCTAAGAAAACTGACTCTTCTTACTGTCTATGCTTTGAACCATTCCTGTGACACTAGTTATAGATTCCGATGCTTCACTTCAGGTTTACTGAATCCCTTGGACCTTCTTATTGACAAAGGAACACAGAAATTGCATCGGAATTAAATACAAAAGGCACAATGCGGACTTAAGTTCAGGAAAACTGACTCTTCTTACTGTCTATGTTTTGAACCATTCCTGTGACACTAGTTATAGACTCCGATGCTTCACTTCAGGTTAACTGTACCCCTCCGACCTTCTTATTGATGATGAAACACAGAATTTGCATCGGAATTAAACAGAAAAGGCACAATGCTGACTTAAGTACAAGAAAACTGACTCTTCTTACTGTCTTTGGTTTTAACCATTCCTGTGACACTAGTTATAGATTCCGATGCTTCACTTCAGGTTTACTGTATCCCTTGGACCTTCTTATTGACGACGAAACACAGAAATTGCATCGGAACTAAATAGAAAAGCTCAATGCCGACTTAAGTACAAGAAAACTGATTCTTCTTACTGTCTATGTTTTAACCATTCCTGTGACACTAGTTATAGATTCCGATGCTTCACTTCAGGTTTACTGTACCCTTTAGACATTCTTATTGACGACGAAACACAGAAATTGCATCGGAATTAAATAGATAAGCACAATGCCGACTTAAATACAAGAAAACTGACTCTTCTTACTGTCTATATTTTGAATGACTCCTGTGTCACTTATTATAGATTTTGATGCTTCACTTCATGTTTACTGTATCCCTCTGACCGTCTTATTGCCCATGAAACACAGAAATTGCGTCGGAATTAAATAGAAAAGCACAGTGCCGACGTAAGTACAAGAAATCTGACTCTTCTTACTGCCTATGTTTTGAACCACTCCTGTGACACTAGTTATAGATTCCGATGCTTCACTTCAGATTTACTGTATCCGTCTGACCTTCTTATTGACGATGAAACACAGTAATTGCATCGGAATACAAACAAAAGGCACAATGCCGACTTAAGTACAAGAAAACTGACTTTTATTACTGTCTATGTTTTGAACCATTCCTGTGACACTAGTTATAGACTCCGATGCTTCACTTCAGGTTTACTGTACCCCTCCGACCTTCTTATTGATGTTGCAACACAGAAATTGCTTCGGAATTAAACAGAAAAGGCACAATGCCGACTTAAGTACAAGTAAACTGACTCTTCTTACTGTCTATGATTTGAACCATTTCTGTGACACTAGTTATAGATTCCGATGATGCACTTTAGGTTTACTGTATCCCTCTGACCTTCTTATTGACGATGAAACACAGAAAATGCATCGTAATTAAATACAAAAGGCACAATGCCGAATTAAGTACAAGTAAACTGACTCTTCTTGCTGTCTGTGATTTGAACTATTCCTGTGACACTAGTTATAGATTCCGATGCTTCATTTCAGGTTTACTGTATCCCTCTGACCTTCATATTGACGATGAAACACAGAAATGGCATCGGAATTAAATACAAATGGCACAATGCCGACTTAAGTACAAGAAAACTGACTCTTCTTACTGTCTATGTTTTGAACCATTCCTGTGACACTAGTTATAGATTCCGATGATTCACTTCAGGTTTACTGTAGCCCTCTCACCTTCTTATTGACGATCAAACACAGAAATTGCATCGGAATACAAACAAAATGCACAATGCCGACTTTAGTACAAGATGACTGACTCTTCTTACTGTCTATGTTTTGAACCATTCCTGTGACACTAGTTATAGATTCCGATGCTTGACTTCAGGTTTACTGCATACCTCTGACCTTCTTATTGACGATGAAACACAGAAATTTCATCGGCATTAAATACAAAAGGCACAATGCCGACTCAAGTACAAGAAGACTGGCTCTTCTTACTGTCTATGATTTGAACCTTTCCTGTGAGACCGGTTTTAGATTCCAATGCTTCACTTATGGTTTACTGTATCCCTTGGCCCTTCTTATTAACGACGAAACACAGAAAGTGCATCGGAAATAAATAGAAAAGGCACAATGCCGACTTAAGTACGAGAAAACTGACTCTTCTTACTGTCTATGTTTTGAAGCATTTTTGTGACACTAGTTATAGATTCCGATGCTTCACTTCAGGTTTACTGTATCCCTCTGACCTTCTTATTGACGATGAAACACAGAAATTGCATTTTAATTAAATACAAACGGCACAATGCCGAATTAAGTACAAGAAAACTGACTCTTCTTACTGTCTATGTTTGAACCATTCCTGTGACACTAGTTATAGATTCCGATGCTTCACCTCAGGTTTACTGTATCCTTCTGACCGTCTTATTGACGATGAACCACAGAAATTGCATTTTAATTAAATACAAACGGCACAATGCCGACTTAAGTACAACAAAACTGACTCTTCTTAATGTCTATATTTGAACCATTCCTGTGACACTAGTTATAGATCCCGATTTTTCACTTCAGGTTTACTGTATCCCTCTGACCTTCTAATTGACGAAGAAACACAGATATTGCATCGGAATTAAATACAAAAGGCACAATGCCGACTCAAGTACAAGAAGACTGGCTCTTTTTACTGTCTATGTTTAGAACCTTTCCTGTGAGACCGGTTTTAGATTCCGATGCTTGACTTCAGGTTTACTGTATCCCTTGGCCCTTCTTACTGACGAAGAAACACAGAAATTGCATCGGAATTATATAGATAAGGCACAATGCCGACTTAAATACATGAAACCTGACTCCTCTTTCTTTCTATGTTTTTACCATTCCTGTAACACTAGTTATAGATTCCGATGTTTCACTTCAGGTTTACTGTAGCCCTCTGACCTTCTTATTGACGATCAATCACAGAAATTGCATCGGAATACAAACAAAATGCACAATGCCGACTTAAGTACAAGATGACTGACTCTTCTTACTGTCTATGTTTTGAACCATTCCTGTGACACTAGTTATAGATTCCGATGCTTCACTTCAGGTTTACTGTATCCCTCCGACCGTCTTATTCACGATGAAACACAATAATTGCATCGGAATTAAATACAAAAGGCACAATGCCGACTCAAGTACAAGAGGACTGGCTCTTCTTACTGTCTATGTTTTGAAACATTCCTGTGTCACTAGTTATAAATTCCGATGCTTCACTTCAGGTTTACTGTATCCCTCTGACCTTCATATTGACGATGAAACACAGATATTGCATCGAAATTATATACAAGAGGCACAATGCCGACTTAAGTACAAGCAGACTGCTCTTCATACTGTCTATGTTTTGAACCATTCCAGTGACACTAGTTATAGATTCCGATGCTTCACTTCAGGTTTACTGAATCCCTATGACCTTCTTATTGACGATGAAACACAGAAATTGCATCGGAATTAAATACAAATGGCACAATGCCGACTTAAGTACAAGAAAACTGACGATTCTTACTGTTTATGTTTTGAACCACTCCTGTGACACTAGTTATAGATTCCGATGCTTCACTTCAGGTTTACTGTATCCCTGTGTCCTTCTTATAGACGATGAAACACAGAAATTGCATCGGAATTAAATACTAAAGGCACTATGCCGACTTAAGTACAAGGATACTGACTCTTCTTACTGTCTATGATTTGAACCATTCCTGTGACACTAGTTATAGATTCCGATGCTTCACTTCAGGTTTACTGTATCCCTCTGACCTTCATATTGACGATGAAACACAGATATTGCATCGGAATTAGATACAAAAACCACAATGCCGACTTATGTACAAGAAGACGGACCTTTCTTACTGTCTATGTTTTGAACCATTCCTGAGACACTAGTTATAGATTCCGATGCTTCACTTCAGGTTTACTGTATCCCTCTGACTTTCTTATTGACGATGAAGCACAGAAATTGCATCGGAATTGGATACAAAAGGCACATTGCCGACCTAAGTACAAGAAAACTGACTGTTCTTACTGTTTATGTTTGAACCATTCCTGTGACACTAGTTATAGATTCCGATGCTTCACCTCGGGTTTACTGTATCCTTCTGACCGTCTTATTGACGATGAAACACAGAATTTGCACCGGAATTTAATACAAAAGGCACAATGCCGACTCAAGTACAAGAAGACTGGTTCTTTTTACTGTCTATGATTTGAAGCTTTCCTGTGAGACCGGTTTTAGATTCCGATGCTTCACTTCAGGCTTACTGTAATCCTTGGACCTTCATATTGACGACGAAACACAGAAATTGAATCGGAATTAAATAGAAAAGGCACAATGCCGACTTAAAGTCAAGAAAACTGATTCTACTTAACGTCTATATTTTGAAGTACAAGAAAACTCACGCTTCTTACTGTTTATGTTTTGAACCACTCCTGTGACACTAGTTATAGATTCCGATGCTTCACTTCAGGTTTACTGTATCCCTGTGTCCTTCTTATAGACGATGAAACACAGAAGTTGCATCGGAATTAAATAATAAAGGCACTATGCCGACTTAAGTACAAGGAAACTGACTCTTCTTACTGTCTATGTTTTGAACCATTCCTGTGACACTAGTTATAGATTCCGATGCTTCACTTCAGGTTTACTGTATCCCTCTGACCTTCATATTGACGATGAAACACAGATATTGCATCGGAATTAGATACAAAAACCATAATGCCGACTTATGTACAAGAAGACGGACATTTCTTACTGTCTATGTTTTGAACCATTCCTGAGACACTAGTTATAGATTCCGATGCTTCACTTCAGGTTTACTGTATCCCTCTCACCTTCTTATTGACGATGAAACGCAGAAATTGCATCGGAATTAATTACAAAAGGCACAATGCCGACTTAAGTACAAGAAAACTGACTCTTCCTACTGTCTATGGTTTTAACCATACCTGTGTCACTAGTTATAGATTCCGATGCTTCACTTCATGTTCACTGTACCTCTCTGACCTTCTTATTGACGACGAAACACATAAATTGCATCGGAATTAAATAGAAAAGCACAATGCCGACTCAAGTACAAGAAGACGGGCTCTTCTTACTGTCTATGTTTAGAACCTTTCCTGTGAGACCGGTTTTAGATTCCAATGCTTCACTTCAGGTTTACTATATCCCTTGGACCCTCTTATTGACGACGAAACACAGAAACTCATCGGGATTAAAAAGAAAAGGCACAATGCCGACTTAAGTACATGAAAACTGACTCTTCTTACTGTCTATGTTTTGAACCATTCCTGTGAGACTAGTTATAGTTTCCGGTGCATCACTTCAGGTTTACTGTATCCCTCCGACCTTATTATTGACGATGAAACTCAGAAATTGCATCGGAATTAAATAAAAAACGCACAATGCCGACATAAGTACAAGAAAACTGACTCCTCTTTCTGTCTATGCTTTGATCCACTCCTGTGACACTAGTTATACATTCCGATGCTTCACTTCAGTTTTACTGTATCCCTCTGAACTTCTTATTGACGATCAAACACAGAAATTGCCTCGGAATTAAATACAAAAGGCACAATGCAAACTCAAGTGCAAGAAGACTGGCTCTTCTTACTGTCTATGTTTCGAACCTTTCCTGTGAGACCAGCTTTAGATTCCGATGCTTGACTTCAGGTTTACTGTATCCCTTGGACCTTCATATTGACGACGAAACACAGAAATTGCATCGGAATTAAATAGAAAAGGCACAATGCCGACTTAAAGTCAAGAAAACTGATTCTACTTAATGTCTATATTTTGAACCATTCCTGTGACACTAGTTATAGATTCCGATGTTTCACTTCAGGTTTACTGTATCCCTCTGACCTTCTAATTGTCGAAGAAACACAGATATTGCATCGGAATTAAATACAAAAGGCACAATGCCGACTCAAGTACAAGAAGACTGGCTCTTCTTACTGTCTATGTTTTGAAGCTTTCCAGTGAGACCGGTTTTAGATTCCGATGTTTCACTTCTGGTTTACTGAATCCCTTGGACCTTCTTATTGACGACTGTACACAGAAATTGCATCGGAATTAAATAAAAAAGGCACAATGCCAACTTAAGTACAAGAAAACTGACTCTTCTTACTGTCTATGCTTTGAAGCATTCCTGTGACACTAGTTATAGATTCCGATGCTTCACTTCAGGTTTACTGTAACCCTCTGAACATCTTATTGACGATGAAACACAGAAATTGCATCGGAATTAAATACAAAACGCACAATGCCGACTTAAGTACAAGAAGACTGACTCTTCTTACTGTCTATGCTTTGAACCATTCCTGTGACACTAGTTATAGATTCCGATGCTTCACTTCAGGTTTACTGTATCCCTGTGTCCTTCTTATAGACGATGAAACACAGAAATTGCATCGGAAT
The DNA here is from genome assembly GCF_021461395.2 of Schistocerca americana. Lineage (NCBI taxonomy): Eukaryota > Metazoa > Arthropoda > Insecta > Orthoptera > Acrididae > Schistocerca > Schistocerca americana. The sequence goes on from NW_025726071.1 coordinate 2,388,597, forward strand.
TAAATACTAAAGGCACTATGCCGACTTAAGTGCAAGGAAACTGACTCTTCTTACTGTCTATGTTTTGAACCATTCCTGTGACACTAGTTATAGATTCCGATGCTTCACTTCAGGTTTACTGTATCCCTCTGACCTTCATTTTGACTAAGAAACACAGATATTGCATCGGAATTAGATACAAAAACCACAATGCCGACTTATGTACAAGAAGACGGGCCTTTCTTACTGTCTATGTTTTGAACCATTCCTGAGACACTAGTTATAGATTCCGATGCTTCACTTCAGGTTTACTGTATCCCTCTGACTTTCTTATTGACGATGAAGCACAGAAATTGCATCGGAATTGGATACAAAAAGCACATTGCCGACTTAAGTACAAGAAAACTGACTCTTCTTACTGTCTATGTTTGAACCATTCCTGTGACACTAGTTATAGATTCCGATGCTTCACCTCAGGTTTACTGTATCCTTCTGACCGTCTTATTGACGATGAAACACAGAATTTGCACCGGAATTTAATACAAAAGGCACAATGCCGACGCAAGTACAAGACGCCTGGTTCTTCTTACTGTTATTTTTTTGAAGCTTTCCTGTGAGACCGGTTTTAGATTCCGATGCTTCACTTCAGGTTTACTGTAATCCTTGGACCTTCATATTGACGACGATACACAGAAATTGCATCGGAATTAAATAGAAAAGGCACAATGCCGACTTAAGTACTAGAAAACTGACTCTCCTTACTGCCTATGTTTAGAACCATTCCTGTGACACTAGTTATAGATTCCGATGCTTCACTTCAGCTTTACTGTATCCCTCTCACCTTCTTATTGACGATGAAACGCAGAAATTGCATCGGAATTAAATACAAAAGGCACAATGCCGACTTAAGTACATGAAAACTGACTCTTCTTACTGTCTATGTTTTGAACCATTCCTGTGAGACTAGTTATAGTTTCCGATGCATCACTTCAGGTTTACTGTGTCCCTCCGACCTTATTATTGACGATGAAACACAGAAATTGCATCGCAATTAAATAAAAAACGCACAATGCCGACTTAAGTAAAAGAAAACTGACTCCTCTTTCTGTCTATGCTTTGAACCATTCCTGTGACACTAGTTATACATTCCGATGCTTCACTTCAGTTTTACTGTATCCCTCTGAGCTTCTTAATGACGGTCAAACACAGAAATTGCCTCGGAATTAAATACAAAAGGCACAATGCACACTCCAGTACAAGAAGACTGGCTCTTCTTACTGTCTATGTTTCGAACCTTTCCTGTGAGACCAGCTTTAGATTCCGATGCTTGACTTCAGGTTTACTGTATCCCTTGGACCTTCATATTGACGACGAAACACAGAAATTGCATCGGAATTAAATAGAAACGGCACAATGCCGACTTAAAGTCAAGAAAACTGATTCTACTTAATGTCTATATTTTGAATCATTCCTGTGACACTAGTTATAGATTCCGATGTTTCACTTCAGGTTTACTGTATCCCTCTGACCTTCTAATTGTCGAAGAAACACAGATATTGCATCGGAATTAAATACAAAAGGCACAATGCCGACTCAGGTACAAGAAGACTGGCTCTTCTTACTGTCTATGTTTCGAACCTCTCCTGTGAGACCAGCTTTAGATTCCGATGCTTGACTTCAGGTTTACTGTATCCCTTGGACCTTCATATTGACGACGAAACACAGAAATTGCATCGGAATTAAATAGAAAAGGCACAATGCCGACTTAAAGTCAAGAAAACTGATTCTACTTAATGTCTATATTTTGAACCATTCCTGTGACACTAGTTACAGATTCCGATGTTTCACTTCAGGTTTACTGTATCCCTCTGACCTTCTAATTGTCGAAGAAACACAGATATTGCATCGGAATTAAATACAAAAGGCACAATGCCGACTCAAGTACAAGAAGACTGGCTCTTCTTACTGTCTATGATTTGAACCTTTCCTGTGAGACGGGTTTTAGATTCCGATGCTTCACTTCAGGTTTACTGTATCCCTTGGCCCTTCTTATTGACGACGAAACACAGAAATTGCATCGGAATTATATAGATAAGGCACAATGCCGAGTTAATTACATGAAACCTGACTCCTCTTCCTTTCTATGTTTTTACCATTCCTGTGACACTAGTTATAGTTTCCGATGCTTCACTTTAGGTTTGCTGTATCACTCTGACCGTCTTATTGACGATGAAACACAGAAATTGCATCGGAATTAAATACAAAAGGCACAATGCCGACTTAATTATAAGAAAACTGACTCTTCTTACTGTCTATGCTTTGAACAATTCCTGTGACACTAGTTATAGGTTCCGATGCTTCACTTCAGGTTTACTGTATCCCTCTGACCTTCATATTGACGATGAAACACAGAAATTTCATCGGCATTAAATACAATAGGCACAATGCCGACTTAAGTACAAGAAATCTGACTCTTCTTACTGTCTATGTTTTGAACCATTCCTGTGACACTAGTTATAGATTCCGATGCTTCACTTCAGGTTTACTGTAGCCCTCTGACCTTCTTATTGACGATCAAACACAGAAATTGCATCGGAATACAAAAAAAATGCACAATGCCGACTTAAGTACAAGATGATTGACTCTTCTTACTGTCTATGTTTTGAACCATTCCTGTGACACTAGTTATAGATTCCGATGCTTGACTTCAGGTTTACTGTATCCCTCTGACCTTCTTATTGACGATGAAACACAGTAATTACATCGGCTTTAAATACAAAAGGCACAATGCCGACTCAAGTACAAGAAGACTGGCTCTTCTTACTGTCTATGATTTGAACCTTTCCTGTGAGACCGGATTTAGATTCCGATGATTCACTTAAGGTTTACTGTATCCCTTGGACCTTCTTATTGACGACTATACACAGAAATTGCATCGGAATTAAATAAAAAAGGCACAACGCCGACTTAAGTACAAGAAAACTGACTCTTCTTACTGTCTATGCTTTGAAGCTTTCCTGTGACACTAGTTATAGATTCCGATGCTTCACTTCAGGTTTACTGTATCCCTCTGACCTTCTTATTGACGATGAAACACAGAAATTGCATCGGAATTGAATACAAAAGGCACAATTTCGACTTAAGTACAACTAAACTGACTCTTCTTACTGTCTATGTTTTGAACCATTCCTGTGACACTAGTTATAGATTCCGATGCTTCACTTCAGGTTTACTGTAACCCTCTGAACATCTTATTGACGATGAAACACAGAAATTGCATCGGATCTAAATACAAAACGCACAATGCCGACTTAAGTACAAGAAGACTGACTCTTCTTACTGTCTATGCTTTGAACCATTCCTGTGACACTAGTTATAGATTCCGATGCTTCACTTCAGGTTTACTGTATCCCTCTGACCTTCATATTGACGATGAAACACAGAAATTGCATCGGAATTAAATACAAAAGGCACAATGCCGACTTGAGTACAAGTAAACTGACTCTTCTTACTGTCTATGTTTTGAACCATTCCTGTGACACTAGTTATAGATTCCGATGCTTCACTTCAGGTTTACTGTATCCCTCTGTTCTACGTATTGACGACGACACACAGAAATTGTATCGGAATTAAATACAAAATGCACAATGCCGACTTAAGTACAAGAAAACTGACTCTTCTTTCTGTCTATATTTTAACCATTCCTGTGACACTAGTTATAGATTCCGATGCTTCACTTTAGGTTTACTGTATCCCTCTGACCTTCTTTTTGACGATGGAGAACAGATATTGCATCGGAATTAAATACAAGTGGCTCAATGCCGACTTAAATACAAGAAAACTGACTCTTCTTACTGTCTATGCTTCGAACCATTCCTGTGGCACTAGTTATAGATTCCGATACTTCACTTCAGGTTTACTGCATCCCTCTGACTTTCTTATTGACGATGAAACACAGAAATTGCATCGGAATAGAATACAAAATGCACAATGCCGCCTTAAGTACAAGAAAACTTTCTCTTCTTACTGTCTATATTTTGAACCTTTCTTGTGAGACTGGCTTTAGATTCCAATGCTTCACTGCAGGTTTACTCTATCCCTGGGACCTTCTTATTGACGACGAAACACAGAAATTCCATCGGAATTAAATAGAAAAGGTGCAATGCCGACTTAAGCACACGGAAACTGACTCTTCTTACTGTCTATGTTTGAACCATTCCTGTGACCCTAGTTATAGATTCCGATGCTTCACTTCACTTTTACTGTATCCCTCTGATCTTCTTATTGACGATGAAACACAGATATTGCATCGGAATTAAATACAAAAGGCGCTATGCCGACTTAAGTACAAGAAGACTGACCTTTCTTACTGTCTATGTTTTGAATCATTCCTGTGACACTAGTTATAGATTCTGATGCTTCACTTCAGGTTTACTGTATCCCTCTGACCTTCTTATTGACGATGAAACACAGAAATTGCATTGGAATTAAGTACAAAAGGCACAATGCCGACTTAAGTACAAAATGACTGACTCTTCTTACTCTCTATGTTTTGAACCATTCCTGTGACACTAGATATAGATTCCGATGCTTCACTTCAAGTTTACTGTATCCCTCCGACCGTCTTATTGACGATGAAACACAAAAATTGCATCGGAATTAAATACAAAAGGCACAATGCCGACTCAAGTACAAGAGGACAGGCTCTTCTTACTGTCTATGTTTTGAACCATTCCTGTGACACTAGTTATAGATTCCGATGCTTCACTTCAGGTTTACTGTATCCCTCTGACCTTCATATTGCCGATGAAACACAGATATTGCATCGAAACTATATACAAGAGGCACAATGCCGACTTAAGTACAAGAAGACTGACTCTTCATACTGTCTATGTTTTGAACCATTCCAGTGACACCAGTTACAGATTCCGATGCTTCACTTCAGGTTTACTGTATCCCTCTGACCTTCTTATTGACGATGAAACACAGAAATTGCATTTTAATTAAATACAAAAGGCACAATGCCGCCTTAAGTACAAGAAAACTGACTCTTCTTAGTGTCTATATTTGAACCATTCCTGTGACACTAGTTATAGATTCCGATGCTTCACTTCAGGTTTACTGTAACCCTCTGAACATCTTATTGACGATGAAACACAGAAATTGCATCGGATCTAAATACAAAACGCACAATGCCGACTTAAGTACAAGAAGACTGACTCTTCTTACTGTCTATGCTTTGAACCATTCCTGTGACACTAGTTATAGATTCCGATGCTTCACTTCAGGTTTACTGTATCCCTCTGACCTTCATATTGACGATGAAACACAGAAATTGCATCGGAATTAAATACAAAAGGCACAATGCCGACTTGAGTACAAGTAAACTGACTCTTCTTACTGTCTATGTTTTGAACCATTCCTGTGACACTAGTTATAGATTCCGATGCTTCACTTCAGGTTTACTGTATCCCTCTGTTCTACGTATTGACGATGACACACAGAAATTGTATCGGAATTAAATACAAAATGCACAATGCCGACTTAAGTACAAGAAAACTGACTCTTCTTTCTGTCTATATTTTAACCATTCCTGTGACACTAGTTATAGATTCCGATGCTTCACTTTAGGTTTACTGTATCCCTCTGACCTTCTTTTTGACGATGGAGAACAGATATTGCATCGGAATTAAATACAAGTGGCACAATGCCGACTTAAATACAAGAAAACTGACTCTTCTTACTGTCTATGCTTCGAACCATTCCTGTGGCACTAGTTATAGATTCCGATACTTCACTTCAGGTTTACTGCATCCCTCTGACTTTCTTATTGACGATGAAACACAGAAATTGCATCGGAATAGAATACAAAATGCATAATGCCGCCTTAAGTACAAGAAAACTTTCTCTTCTTACTGTCTATATTTTGAACCTTTCTTGTGAGACTGGCTTTAGATTCCAATGCTTCACTGCAGGTTTACTCTATCCCTGGGACCTTCTTATTGACGACGAAACACAGAAATTCCATCGGAATTAAATAGAAAAGGTGCAATGCCGACTTAAGCACACGGAAACTGACTCTTCTTACTGTCTATGTTTGAAGCATTCCTGTGACCCTAGTTATAGATTCCGATGCTTCACTTCAGGTTTACTGTATCCCTCTGATCTTCTTATTGACGATGAAACACAGATATTGCATCGGAATTAAATACAAAAGGCACTATGCCGACTTAAGTACAAGAAGACTGACCTTTCTTACTGTCTATGTTTTGAATCATTCCTGTGACACTAGTTATAGATTCTGATGCTTCACTTCAGGTTTACTGTATCCCTCTGACCTTCTTATTGACGATGAAACACAGAAATTGCATTGGAATTAAATACAAAAGGCACAATGCCGACTTAAGTACAAAATGACTGACTCTTCTTACTCTCTATGTTTTGAACCATTCCTGTGACACTAGATATAGATTCCGATGCTTCACTTCAAGTTTACTGTATCCCTCCGACCGTCTTATTGACGATGAAACACAAAAATTGCATCGGAATTAAATACAAAAGGCACAATGCCGACTCAAGTACAAGAGGACAGGCTCTTTATACTGTCTATGATTTGAACCTTTCCTGTGAGACGGGTTTTAGATTCCGATGCTTCACTTTAGGTTTACTGTATCCCTTGGCCCTTCTTATTGACGACGAAACACAGAAATTGCATCGGAATTATATAGATAAGGCACAATGCCGAGTTAATTACATGAAACCTGACTCCTCTTCCTTTCTATGTTTTTACCATTCCTGTGACACTAGTTATAGTTTCCGATGCTTCACTTTAGGTTTGCTGTATCACTCTGACCGTCTTATTGACGATGAAACACAGAAATTTCATCGGCATTAAATACAATAGGCACAATGCCGACTTAAGTACAAGAAATCTGACTCTTCTTACTGTCTATGTTTTGAACCATTCCTGTGACACTAGTTATAGATTCCGATGCTTGACTTCAGGTTTACTGTATCCCTCTGACCTTCTTATTGACGATGAAACACAGTAATTGCATCGGCTTTAAATACAAAAGGCACAATGCCGACTCAAGTACAAGAAGACTGGCTCTTCTTACTGTCTATGATTTGAACCTTTCCTGTGAGACCGGATTTAGATTCCGATGATTCACTTAAGGTTTACTGTATCCCTTGGACCTTCTTATTGACGACTATACACAGAAATTGCATCGGAATTAAATAAAAAAGGCACAACGCCGACTTAAGTACAAGAAAACTGACTCTTCTTACTGTCTATGCTTTGAAGCATTCCTGTGACACTAGTTATAGATTCCGATGCTTCACTTCAGGTTTACTGTATCCCTCTGACCTTCTTATTGACGATGAAACACAGAAATTGCATCGGAATTGAATACAAAAGGCACAATTTCGACTTAAATACAAGTAAACTGACTCTTCCTACTGTCTATGTTTTGAACCATTCCTGTGACACTAGTTATAGATTCCGATGCTTCACTTCAGGTTTACTGTAACCCTCTGAACATCTTATTGACGATGAAACATAGAAATTACATCGGATCTAAATACAAAACGCACAATGCCGACTTAAGTACAAGAAGACTGACTCTTCTTACTGTCTATGCTTTGAACCATTCCTGTGACACTAGTTATAGATTCCGATGCTTCACTTCAGGTTTACTGTATCCCTCTGACCTTCATATTGACGATGAAACACAGAAATTGCATCGGAATTAAATACAAAAGGCACAATGCCGACTTGAGTACAAGTAAACTGACTCTTCTTACTGTCTATGTTTTGAACCATTCCTTTGACACTAGTTATAGATTCCGATGCTTCACTTCAGGTTTACTGTATCCCTCTGTTCTACGTATTGACGATGACACACAGAAATTGTATCGGAATTAAATACAAAATGCACAATGCCGACTTAAGTACAAGAAAACTGACTCTTCTTTCTGTCTATATTTTAACCATTCCTGTGACACTAGTTATAGATTCCGATGCTTCACTTTAGGTTTACTGTATCCCTCTGACCTTCTTTTTGACGATGGAGAACAGATATTGCATCGGAATTAAATACAAGTGGCACAATGCCGACTTAAATACAAGAAAACTGACTCTTCTTACTGTCTATGCTTCGAACCATTCCTGTGGCACTAGTTATAGATTCCGATACTTCACTTCAGGTTTACTGCATCCCTCTGACTTTCTTATTGACGATGAAACACAGAAATTGCATCGGAATAGAATACAAAATGCACAATGCCGCCTTAAGTACAAGAAAACTTTCTCTTCTTACTGTCTATATTTTGAACCTTTCTTGTGAGACTGGCTTTAGATTCCAATGCTTCACTGCAGGTTTACTCTATCCCTGGGACCTTCTTATTGACGACGAAACACAGAAATTCCATCGGAATTAAATAGAAAAGGTGCAATGCCGACTTAAGCACACGGAAACTGACTCTTCTTACTGTCTATGTTTGAACCATTCCTGTGACCCTAGTTATAGATTCCGATGCTTCACTTCAGGTTTACTGTATCCCTCTGATCTTCTTATTGACGATGAAACACAGATATTGCATCGGAATTAAATACAAAAGGCACTATGCCGACTTAAGTACAAGAAGACTGACCTTTCTTACTGTCTATGTTTTGAATCATTCCTGTGACACTAGTTATAGATTCTGATGCTTCACTTCAGGTTTACTGTATCCCTCTGACCTTCTTATTGACGATGAAACACAAAAATTGCATCGGAATTAAATACAAAAGGCACAATGCCGACTCAAGTACAAGAGGACAGGCTCTTCTTACTGTCTATGTTTTGAACCATTCCTGTGACACTAGTTATAGATTCCGATGCTTCACTTCAGGTTTACTGTATCCCTCTGACCTTCATATTGCCGATGAAACACAGATATTGCATCGAAACTATATACAAGAGGCACAATGCCGACTTAAGTACAAGAAGACTGACTCTTCATACTGTCTATGTTTAGAACCATTCCAGTGACACTAGTTATAGATTCCGATGCTTCACTTCAGGTTTACTGTATCCCTCTGACCTTCTTATTGACGATGAAACACAGAAATTGGATTTTAATTAAATACAAAAGGCACAATGCCGCCTTAAGTACAAGAAAACTGACTCTTCTTAGTGTCTATATTTGAACCATTCCTGTGACACTAGTTATAGATTCCGATGCTTCACTTCAGGTTTACTGTATCCCTATGACCTTCTTATTGACGATGAAACACAGAAATTGCATCGGAATTAAATACAAAATGCACAATGCCGTCTTCAGTACAAGAAAACTGACGCCTCTTACTGTTTATGTTTTGAACCACTCCTGTGACACAAGTTATAGATTCCGATGCTTCACTTCTGGTTTACTGTATACCTGTGTCCTTCTTATAGACGATGAAACACAGAAACTTCATCGGAATTAAATACTAAAGGCACAATGCCGACTTAAGTACAAGGAAACTGACTCTTCTTACTGTCTATGTTTTGAACCATTCCTGTGACACTAGTTATAGATTCCAATGCTTCACTTCAGGTTTACTGTATCCCTCTGACCTTCTTATTGACGATGAAGCACAGAAATTGCATCAAAATTGGATACAAAAGGCACAATGCCGACATAAGTACAAGAAAACTGCCTCTTCTTACTGTCTATGTTCGAACCGTTCCTGTGACACTAGTTATAGATTCCGATGCTTCACCTCAGGTTTACTGTATCTTTCTGACCGTCTTATTGACGATGAAACACAGAAATTGCACCGGAATTAAATAGAAAAAGCACAATGCCGACTCAAGTACAAGAAGACTGGTTCTTCTTACTGTCTACGATTTGAAGCTTTCCTGTGAGACCGGTTTTAGATTCCGATGCTTCACTTCAGGTTTACTCTAATCCTTGGACCTTCATATTGACGACGAAACACAGTAATTGCATCGGAAATAAATAGAAAAGGCACAATGCCGACTTAAGTACAAGAAAACTGACCCTTCTTACTGTCTATGGTTTTAACCATTCCTGTGACAATAGTTATAGATTCCGATGCTTCACTTCATGTTCACTGTATCCCTCTGAACTTCTTATTGACGACGAAACACAGAAATTGCATCGGAATTAAATAGAAAAGCACAATGCCGACTCAAGTACAAGAAGACTGGCACTTCTTACTGTCTATGTTTAGAACCTTTCCTGTGAGACCGGTTTTAGATTTCAATGCTTCACTTCAGGTTTACTATATCCCTTGGACCTTCTTATTGACGACGAAACACAGAAACTCATCGGGATTAAATAGAAAATTCACAATGCCGACTTAAGTACATGGAAACTGACTCTTCTTACTGTCTATGTTTTCAACCATTCCTGTGAGACTAGTTATAGATTCCGATGCATCACTTCAGGTTTACGATATCCCTCTGACCTTATTATTGACGATGAAACACAGAAATTGCATCGGAATTAAATAGAAAAGGCACAATGCCGACTTAAGGTCAAGAAAACAGATTCTTCTTAATGGCTATGTTTTGAACCATTCCTGTGACACTAGTTATAGATTCTGATGCTTCACTTCAGGTTTCCTGTATCTCTCTGACCTTCTTATTTACGATGAAACACAGAAATTGCATCGAAATGAAATACAAAAGTCACAATGGCGACTCAACTACAAGAAGACTAGCTCTTCTTACTGTCTGTGTTTTGAATCTTTCCTGTGAGACCGGTTTTAGATTCCGATGCTTCACTTCAGGTTTACTGTATCCCTTGGCCCTTCTTATTGACGACGAAACACAAAAATTGCATCGGAATTATATAGAAAAAGCACAATGCCGACTTACATTCAAGAAAACTGACTCCTCTTACTGTCAATGTTTTGAACCATTCCTGTGACACTAGTTATAGATTCCGATGCTTCACTTCAGGTTTCCTGTATCCCTCTGACCTTCTTATTGACGATGAAACACAGAAATTGCATCGGATTTAAATACAAAAGGCACAATGTGGACTCAACTACAAGAAGACTAGCTCTTCTTACTGTCTATGTTTTGACCTTTCCTGTGAGACCGGTTTTAGATTCCGATGCTTCACTTCAGGTTTACTGTATCCCTTGGCCCTTCTTATCGACGACGAAACACAGAAATTGCATCGGAAATATATAGAAAAGGCACAATGCCGACTGAAATACAAGAAAACTGACTCCTCTTACTGTCTATGTTTTGAACCATTCCTGTGACACTAGTTATAGATTCCGATGCTTCACTTCAGGTTTGCTGTATCACTCTGACCGTCTTATTGACGATGAAACACAGAATTTGCATCGGAATTAAATACAAAAGGCACAATGCCGACTGAATTATAAAAAAACTGACCCTTCATGCTGTGTATGCTTTGA